>NW_026713024.1:15000-1215000 GCF_030625045.1 Achroia grisella | reverse complement strand
CAGGTTAGTACCTTTCTTCACTATTCTTCTCAGTTCTTTTGTCTGAACTGTTAGTAGGGGGAAAGGGTCGACAAATTTTGTAAAAAGTACTGTTAGTAATGGTTGGAACCCAGACATAATATAATAATATAATATAATAATCTCAGGACAATTCACATAGCGCCATCTAGACCCAAGTTAAGCTAACTAAAGCTTGTGTTATGGGTACTAGACAACTGATACAAATACATAGATATTTTTTTTTCGTAAATACATACATATTATACATAGAAAATACACAGACCGATACAAACAATCATACTCATGAATACAAATGTTTGTGCCGTGCGAGGAATTGAACCCGCGACCATCAGACGTAAAGCGGTGTGCTAGACCGCTAGACCACCGAGGCCGTCAAGACATAAGGGAAAGTACTCGCAAAACGGATTACCCTAACATTATAAAATCGACCCTTAATATTGTAAGGATGGTGAGGGTTTCCAAGCAGTATCTCTTTGCCCAATCGTTTGAAGATAAAACATAATTGGAAGCTTTTTAGGGGCAGGTTGCGTTCTTTTCTATTGGAGCAATCTTTTCACAGTGTTGATGATTTTGACGGGACTTTTACTGGCAGGCAGCAGATGTAATAAGGAGTAAACTTAGCCTACTTTTAGATGTAGATAGGGGGCGAGTGCAGATGGCACAAACCAGCGGAAGGACTTATGGAACGGGTGAAGGTTACCTCCTGCCTGACAGATACGACTCTAGTCTGAGGGCACCACTAGGGGTTCGAACCTCGGCTCAGGCCGTCCTAATTTCGATCCCCGTTTGAATTAGACGGGGATCGAAATTACATTTATTTTAGAAAAATAAAGTTAAATTCCACGCGGACGAAGTCGTGGGAACAACTAGTATTGAATAAAATTGCAATATATCGCACACTAGGGATGGGGGAGTCTCACAAACTTGACTAGGTGTGATTATAACGGGATCAGGGTTAAAATCATATTATCTATGATGGTGGCAAACAAGCATAACACATTTCTCATGGTCAAAACGGTTACCGTAGCCTATGGACTGCTTGAAACACCAGGAGTGCCACATATGCGTTGCCAACTCTTAAGAAACCTTTGAAAAGTTAGCCACTAATTATAACTTAGTAGTTACCGACCCCGGCTTCGCACCGGTGTATATGTATTATACATATAAAACTTCCTCTTGAATCTCTCTATCTATTAAAAAAACTGCTTCAAATCCGTTGTAGTTTTAAAGATTTAAGCATATATAGGGACGAACAGACAGCGACAGCGACTTTGTTTTGTAATATATATAGTAGCTTTTAAAATAAAAAATAAATGTTGTACATATTCAATTTTCAGTCAAGCCAGACTTCTCAGCTGTTTGATATAATGGAGGAGTCAAAGGTGGAAAATAATGCAGCAATACATATACCGATTGTGCCTGGTAACACCATGAAGCCGGCGAGATTCGGGGACCAGCTCTGTCCTATGTGTATCCTTTTATTATATAATAGTTGTTACGAAAACAGCTAACATATAATTTTGAATGCAGCTGTCTTTAGTGGATTGTATTTACGACAATAGGATTTGAGCAAGAAATTGATAATTTGGAAGGCACTCACCTTGTACTGCGAGGATTGCCGGTTCGGTTTCAGCAAGGCTTCCCAGAACTCCGGGCTTGTCCGAACGGGTTACCTTTTTACCGCCAAAACCGACAATAGGTGCTTTCCAGTATCAACTCTTGCGTTCCTTTATTATTTCGTACTTAACCTAATAATATTCACGAATTTAGTTAACTAATCTATATAAAATATCGACAATTACGACAGCGATAATGAGAACACTTTTTTCGACAACGACAAAGGCGAAACGAAAATCAATATAGACGTCATACTAAGCAACTGACAGGCTTTACAACAGCTACCAACTAACTAATAACAACAGCTAATTCTAAAAAATTCCATCACTACGTATAAAGGCAGCAACACATAAAGTTAACAGAGAATATGAAATTAATTAACATGAGTACAGTAACAAATAGTGAATTTATACAAATATATACATATATATGATCTTCAATAATAACTAATTGTTATTTAAAGAAGGGCTCACTTAGTTGGTGTCTCGCTGATTTAATATTATTACAAAATATATCTATATTAACTGTTTTAGATAATTTATTAAAATTGTTGCTAGCTCGCCAGAGAAACGAATTAATCTTAGAAATATTTAACCGATATAGGTATTGTAGAAATATCAGTAATGTATATGTATATGTTTTATTTTCGTTTGCACACTTTTAATCACATTTAATATCGTACTTCTATAATTTATAGAAGTACGATATTGCGGGCTCGAATAGTCTTGAAATATATTCCTCAACAAACTATTAGATTCAGGTAATTGGGTGGTGTTCCAACCGGACTATATAATCGACGCCCGGCTCGGCTGTTTGTGGCGCGTTCGGCTTCTACCTTCGGGTTTAGCGCATTCGGTGAGTGTAAGCAGCCCCTTATTGTTCTCTTATTATAATAAACGATTTGACGACCTTGGTGGTATAGCGGTCCAGCACACCGCTTTACATCCAATGGTCGCGGGTTCGTTTCCTCGCACGGCACAAACATTTGTATTCACGAGTATGATTGTTTGTATCAGTCTGGGTATTTTCTATGTATAATATGTATGTATTTACGAAAAAAAAATATATCTATGTATTTGTATCAGTTATCTAGTACCCATAACACAAGCTTTAGCTAGCTTAACTTGGGACTAGATGGCGTTGTGTGAATTGTCCTGAGATTATTATTATTATTATTACATATATATATATTATATCTCCCTTTTTACGGGGGTAATATATTCAAACATGCGGGCCTTAGCCAAGCATGGATGAGTTATGTGATGAAGATTATTATTATTATAATAAACAATAATTAATAATAAATAGCCCTGGACAATTAACACAGCATCACTACTTAATGGATTTATATTATTTTGTTTAATTCCGCTACAATTAACTTGTGTGAGATCACAAATATTCAGTGTAGAAACTTGACTACCGTTACGACCTTCTAGTGATAATCGTAACAGAATAAATATATATTTATATATAAATCCATTAAGTAGTGGACTTCCACAAAATAACACCTAATTATATTAAATTTCGTTATCTGCTTGTATCATGGATACTAGACAACTTATATAAAAACTTTAATATTTTTTTTAAATACATACATAGATAACACCCAGACCGGTACAAAAAATTATTCAAAAATACAAATTTTGCACCGTGCGAGGAATCGAACCCGCGACTATTGGAAGTAAAGCGGAATGCTAGGGCGATAGATCTGGGTGTTTTCTATGTATATTACGTATTTATAAAAAGAATTTAATTATTTGTATCAGTTGTCTATTAGGTTATGTCTAATAGACAACTGAAGCTGAACAAGCTCTGCTTAGCTTATGACTAGATGGCGCTATACAAAATGTCCAATATTATTATTATTTCATTTTAAAGGTTTAATCTATTATTAAAAAATGTGTAAATAATTTATAATGTTATATTGTAGGTGGTTAAAGACGAAATCCCCAAGATAGTGGCTGTACTACTGAGGCGGACGGATGGTAGAGACACCATATACAGGATCCTGCATCAACTGATCACGCACGCTGATATTTATCTCGTAGAACTTAATAAGGCGTTTGATGAAATCCATACTGTATACAGGTAATAATAATTTTATTGTGTATTTATTAGTACTCTTATAATTTTATCTTTCGAAATATCCTAATGTAGATATATTTTATTGTTTTATTTTCTTTTCTCCATTTGTGTTTTATTTTTTACTAGCTACTCGCCCCGGCTTGTGTACATGTATTATATATATAAAGCTTCCTCTTGAATCACTCTATCTATTAAAAAGACCGCTTCAAAATCTGTTGCGTAGTTTTAAAGATTTAAGCATACATGGGGACGGACAGACAGCGACAGCAACTTGGTTATAATGTTTTGTGATTAATATATCTGGTACCCATAACACAAGCTTTAGCTAGCTTAACTTGTGTCTAGATGGCGCTGTGTGAATTGTCCTGAGTTTTTTTTATTGTAATTTGTGTGCGTCATTGCCCAACTGAAAATCAGCGAAAGAACCAAAAGAAACATTACGCTGAGTTGTGGTCTACATTGACTCTATTTTTTAATATGTAATGTTGTGGGTCGTAATTGGCCATTACAGATTCTTCGCAGAAAAAACGGGAAAGTGCCCTCTGCACTCGCCAGGCAAAGGGGGATAAGTACAGCCCCATTTTTCAACAAGTCTGATGTATGCGATTTCAGTCTGAGGGCATTGCTAGAGGTTCGAACCACTTAGGCCGTAATAGGTCATTCTTGAACAAGTGAATACTGATGTATCCGATTTCAGACTGAGGGCACCATAAGGGTTTCGAACCGCTTAGGGCGTAATAGGTCGCCCTAACAACGAGATGGGACCTGCCCTACACTATCTATCTACAGCGCGGGCCTTCATTGCTATTACAATTATATAAAAAAATTCCAGGAAATGGGCGGACTTGGAAGTAGCTCGGAACACAGCCGGACAGACTGCGGACAGCACGAGGACTCCGCACAAGTTTCCGGTACTCATCACTCAGGTGGAAATGTGCAGTTACGTGTTAGAAGCGCACATGGAAGACAAGTATATCGTGCAGGTGCGTGGGCTAGTTGAAGGAGAGGTTTTGATAGTGATCAATATAAAATTATAGGGTACTAGCAGTGCCCGCGGTTTCACTCGCGCTAAATTTATAGCCTACTAGCTTTTACCCGCGGCTTAGCTCTCATAATTTCATTAGTGGCTGCTAGATGGCGCCGAGGTAGCAAAATGTTATTTTATTTTTTGTTTTTTTTTTTATATAAAAAAAAAGATCATTTTTTAAATAAAAAGTATCCTATGTTCATTCTTATACATCCAATAACATATGTATACAATTTCATGTTGATCGGTTCAGTAATTTTTGTGTGAAAGCGAAACAAACATCCCTACATTCAAATTTAAAATATTATATGTATATATATATATATTGCTGTAAAGTTTAATCAAAATCCGTTCTGTAGTTTTTGCGTGAAAGAGTAACAAACATCCATCCATACTCACAAATTTTCGCGTTTATAATATTAGTAAGTGAACATAATCCTAAGTAACTATTCATAATGCTGTTGGCCGTTGGCCTTTGCAGCTGTACCTCAGCGGGTGTGTGCAGATGGTACTCCAAACCCGCGGAAGGACTTGTGGAGCGGTTAAAGGCCAATTTCTGTAACCGTATAACTGATCCACCCTATGCATGGTTGTACAGGGTGGGCCGGTGTATAGACAACTGTCGCGTACGTTAGGGAATCAATATTCTAGTTCGTACAATTGAGCGTCACGTGGAATAGAAACGGATGTAACAGTTCGTACAACCGAGTGTCGCATCGGGTAATAGTGTGGTAGGTCGTGCGACGGCGTGTCACGTGTAGTATAGAAGCAGATGTGGTAGGTCGTGCGACGGAGTGTCACGTGTAGTATAGAAGCGGATGTGGTAGGTCGTGCGACGGCGTGTCACGTGTAGTATAGAAGCAGATGTGGTAGGTCGTGCGACGGAGTATCACGTGTAGTATAGAAGCGGATGTGGTAGGTCGTGCGATGGAGTGTCACGTGTAGTATAGAAGCGGATGTGGTAGGTCGTGCGACGGAGTGTCACGTGTAGTATAGAAGCGGATGTGGTAGGTCGTGCGATGGAGTGTCACGTGTAGTATAGAAGCGGATGTGGTAGGTCGTGCGATGGAGTGTCACGTGTAGTATAGAAGCGGATGTGGTAGGTCGTGCGACGGAGTGTCACGTGTAGTATAGAAGCGGATGTGGTAGGTCGTGCGACGGAGTGTCACGTGTAGTATAGAAGCGGATGTGGTAGGTCGTGCGACGGAGTGTCACGTGTAGTATAGAAGCGGATGTGGTAGGTCGTGCGACAGAGTGTCACGTGTAGTATAGAAGCGGATGTGGTAGGTCGTGCGATAGAGTGTCACGTGTAGTATAGAAACGGATGTGGTAGGTCGTGCGACGGAGTGTCACGTGTAATATAGAAGCGGATGTGGTAGGTCGTGCGATAGCTTGACATCTGGGGTAGAAACGGATATGATAATTCATAAATTAATAAGTGATGAGTGTAACGTGGGGTAACGGTGTATGTGGTAGTTCATGCAACGATTTGACATATGGGATAGAAGCGGATGTAGTAGGTCGTGCAACAGCTTGTCACGTGGGGTTAAAACGGATGTACTGGTTCGTACACTGAGTGTTACGTGGGGCAACGGCATATGTGGTAGTTACGTGGGGTAGAGATGGATCTGATAGTTCGTACAACCGAGTGTCACGTAGGGTAACGGCGTATATGGTAGCGCAACGGAGCGGCGTGCGGTACACGGGCGGCGCAGTACGGACGCGACGCGGGTAGAGACGGACGTGAGAGTGGTGCGGCCGTAGGCGGTGACGGCGTACGTGCGCTCGCTGGCGCGGCGCGCGCTGGGCGTGCAGGCGGCGGCGGGGGAGGCGGCGGTGCGCGCGCTGGTGCGGGGCGGGGCGCGCGGCCGGCTGCGGGCGAGGCGGCGCAGTACGGACGCGACGCGGGTAGAGACGGACGTGAGAGTGGTGCGGCCGTAGGCGGTGACGGCGTACGTGCGCTCGCTGGCGCGGCGCGCGCTGGGCGTGCAGGCGGCGGCGGGGGAGGCGGCGGTGCGCGCGCTGGTGCGGGGCGGGGCGCGCGGCCGGCTGCGGGCGAGGCGGCGCAGTACGGACGCGACGCGGGTAGAGACGGACGTGAGAGTGGTGCGGCCGTAGGCGGTGACGGCGTACGTGCGCTCGCTGGCGCGGCGCGCGCTGGGCGTGCAGGCGGCGGCGGGGGAGGCGGCGGTGCGCGCGCTGGTGCGGGGCGGGGCGCGCGGCCGGCTGCGGGCGAGGCGGCGCAGTACGGACGCGACGCGGGTAGAGACGGACGTGAGAGTGGTGCGGCCGTAGGCGGTGACGGCGTACGTGCGCTCGCTGGCGCGGCGCGCGCTGGGCGTGCAGGCGGCGGCGGGGGAGGCGGCGGTGCGCGCGCTGGTGCGGGGCGGGGCGCGCGGCCGGCTGCGGGCGAGGCGGCGCAGTACGGACGCGACGCGGGTAGAGACGGACGTGAGAGTGGTGCGGCCGTAGGCGGTGACGGCGTACGTGCGCTCGCTGGCGCGGCGCGCGCTGGGCGTGCAGGCGGCGGCGGGGGAGGCGGCGGTGCGCGCGCTGGTGCGGGGCGGGGCGCGCGGCCGGCTGCGGGCGAGGCGGCGCAGTACGGACGCGACGCGGGTAGAGACGGACGTGAGAGTGGTGCGGCCGTAGGCGGTGACGGCGTACGTGCGCTCGCTGGCGCGGCGCGCGCTGGGCGTGCAGGCGGCGGCGGGGGAGGCGGCGGTGCGCGCGCTGGTGCGGGGCGGGGCGCGCGGCCGGCTGCGGGCGAGGCGGCGCAGTACGGACGCGACGCGGGTAGAGACGGACGTGAGAGTGGTGCGGCCGTAGGCGGTGACGGCGTACGTGCGCTCGCTGGCGCGGCGCGCGCTGGGCGTGCAGGCGGCGGCGGGGGAGGCGGCGGTGCGCGCGCTGGTGCGGGGCGGGGCGCGCGGCCGGCTGCGGGCGAGGCGGCGCAGTACGGACGCGACGCGGGTAGAGACGGACGTGAGAGTGGTGCGGCCGTAGGCGGTGACGGCGTACGTGCGCTCGCTGGCGCGGCGCGCGCTGGGCGTGCAGGCGGCGGCGGGGGAGGCGGCGGTGCGCGCGCTGGTGCGGGGCGGGGCGCGCGGCCGGCTGCGGGCGAGGCGGCGCAGTACGGACGCGACGCGGGTAGAGACGGACGTGAGAGTGGTGCGGCCGTAGGCGGTGACGGCGTACGTGCGCTCGCTGGCGCGGCGCGCGCTGGGCGTGCAGGCGGCGGCGGGGGAGGCGGCGGTGCGCGCGCTGGTGCGGGGCGGGGCGCGCGGCCGGCTGCGGGCGCTGGCGGCGCGCGGCTGCCTGGGGGAGGCTCGCCCGCTGGCGTGTCAGCTGCTGTCGCTGGGTCGCCTGGACCCGGCCGCCGCGCAGCTCGCACTCGACATGCTCGCCCGGCTGCGGGCCAAGGAGGTCAGTGCGCCACTCCTGTTCTTTACATTGTACGAAACTATTTTATATTTATTGTTAAGTCATTATGTGTATTATTTAGTATATTTAGAAGTCATTCGCGGGTTCGACCCCTCGCTCGATCAAACATTTATATTCATGAGTGTGAATGTTTCTATCGATCGATGTATAGTCTATTATTCTATATGTTGTCTACTACCTATAATACAAGCTCCGCTTAACTTGCGACTAGATGGCGCTGTGTGAATAGTCCAGGGATATTATTATTAAGCAGTCTAAATGAAATGATCGGAATCGAACCCTACTATTGATGCAGGAGATAATCGAAGTTTTGCTGAGTTGGGACGAGCCTATCAGCGCCGTGGGGGTCGCCAAACAAGCTGGCAGCACCACGTGGCACACGATGTCTCCGAGGAAGCTGCTGGCGGCCGCCCACCAGCACGCGGAGGAACACTCAGAGCCGACGGCATTCCTCGCCGTCTACCACATGCTGATCAACAGGAACGAGAAGCTCAGAGGGTCGCCGCATTTCTTGAGAGGTAAAACATCTCACTACCAAGTTTTTCATTTATTGACGGCGTCGGTGGTCTAGTGGTTTAGCACACCGCCTTACATCTGATGGTCGCGGGTTCGATTCCTCGCACGGTCCGGTGAAGCTGTAAAGGCCAGCTGCGGCCAACAGCATTAGAGTAGTCCGAAAAAAAAAACGGCAAATATTAATGAGCATGATTGTTTGTATCAGTCTGGTGTGTTTTCTATCTATAATATGTATATATTTACGAAAAAGAGATATCTATGTATTTGTATTTGTAGTCTAGTACCCATAATACAGGCTCTGCTTAGCTTGGGACTAGATGACGCTGTGAGAATTGTCTACGGATATTATTATTATTGTGTACGTTAGTTTGACCATAGTGTATGAGGTGTAGCTAAGTTTATTTAAAAAAAAATATTTTTAGACCTATTTCATTTGTCCAGTTTTGTCCACTATTCTTTCGCCAATCAAACTTTGGAACGCCTTAGTTCTTTGATATCAAGACCGCCACAAGTGGATTTTCTTCTAAGCGTAAATTACGGGATTATTATCTCTTGTCGGGATTAATTCAATGTTTTCGCGCTAGATGGCGCTGCCTGTACCTTTTTTAATAGTTTCCTAGTTTCAGTGGTGTTTCATTTTATAATTAAAAAAACCAGTACTTAGGTAATCATAATGGTCCTTCGAGCCGGATGTTCTTATGTGATTAATTAAAAATCTCCTGTACTCAAGGAAGTGTCAGTCGTAATTAGTGTCAAAGAGAAAAAACAATATGGAACACGTAATTTTTGTATTATAAATAATGTATATTGCGTACAATAGAATGTATATGTATTACATTTTTTTTCTTTTCTTCGTGACTCTATTTTCATCAATTACTTTATAATTTTCTGAAATTTTCTTTTAGCGATTCGTAGCTTCTTTGTTACATCTGTGGGCTGTTTTCCCTATTTCATACGATTACTACATCCAGACAGAAATAAGAGCGACCTATATACCTAATTACTTATAATAAATATTAAATAGTCAACTTATATGATAACTTGCATGACACTAGCGTATATTCACAGATTAATAAACTGCCACAAGCACGATTACGTAATCTTTATTATTACATAGTATAAAACAAAGTCAACGCCGAGGTCTGTTCGTATATATCTTTTAAATTACGCAACGAATTTTAATACTAATATATACGTAATACTATTATATTACGTTATCTGCATAATTAGCAGCCTATTTGTAACCCGCGGTTGTTATGGCTTTGTACCGCGGTTTTACTCGCGTTTTGTTTATTATATTACAATGTCAAATAAACTGGCGGCCTACCAGTGGGCAGTTGGAAAGGGCATTGTTAGCATTCTCCATTGGTACCCCGCTAGCGTAAATCGTTAGCGCGGGTGGAAGCACCATTTCATTATCATCTACTAGAAAAAAACCGTCGCATATATACATGAACAGCATTGCAGACTCATTATCATGGGACACGTTGTATAGTGTATAGTGATCGGAGGGAAAATGTAGGGAGGGGGGTCTCATACCTTTGTACCGTGCGAGGAATCAAACCCGCGACCGTAAAACCGTGTGCTAAACCGCTAGACCACCGAGGCCATCGTATCTCTAAAATCTTTGCATGCTGTATTTTTGAGCAGATGAAAAAGTTATTATTTTTACATATAAAACAAAATTGCCTCCACTGTCTATTCGCTGATATCTTTTAAATTTGCACAACGGAATTTGATGCAGTTTTCTGGAATAGATAGCGATTCAAGAGGAAGGTTTATATATATAATATATGCATTTTATAGTATAAAAGAAGACGAGAAATTCAAATATTTTTAATGCCTGTGTGCTACGCCGGGATGGGTAGCTGGTACTGTTCAAATCAAATCAAATCAAAATATCTTTATTTATGTAGGTCTATTACAGACTCTTATGATATGTCAAATCTACCGTCAGTTCCGAATGATTTCGAGCTGAAAAGAACTGACAAGAAACTCAGCTCGTATTCTTTTCAAATATTGTTTACAACAATATAGACTCATTTTAAATTCAAATTTGGGAGAATAGTGACCACCAGCATATTTGCAATTTTGTCAAAAGCAAATAGTGTAATCAGGGTTGGTAACCCGAACAACATAGCATATTACGTTACCTACATAATTAGCAGCCTAAAACTGACCAGATTTGCCATAGCATAAGATATGACAAATCTAATCAATTCGGAATGCTTTCGAGCTAAGAAACTCGGCTCGTATTTTTTTCAAATATTCTTTACAATCGCTATTTATACCATAAATTGAAGTAGTTGCATTATCTCTATTTGTCTGTGGTTTAAACCATTATAATGATGGTGTTAATGGCGTATACATACTTTTATGATAAACTGATAACCGTTTGACACCATGATAAATAATAAGATACAGACATTGTTACATACAGTGGTAATGATAAGTTGTTTATGGTAGCAGCATCATGGGTTTGATAACCCTTGTTGTTATGTTGGAATTACAACGATCATGAGGTTTACGACTGATTATAAACTGTTATTTTCATCATATTGTCAGTTAATGATGGTATATGTGTTTTTAGACATACTAATCTATTACCCACGACTTTGCTATTTTTTTATGGTTGATAATGGAATGGTGCACCCGGCTGCGTTAACGGTTTACGCTGGCAGGGCACCAGTGGAATAGAATAGAATAGAAAGTCATTTAGTCAAATATACTTACATTGAAGCACTTTTGAATAGTCATCACATTTTCACAGGCGAAATTGCGCTGGTGTAATAATAATAACCCTGGACAAATCTAGTCCCAAGTTAAGCTAAGTTTGTATTATACAATGCATACATAATATACATAGAAAACACACAGACCTATAAAACAATGTGTAATAAACAAATGTATTCTCGTGCCTATTTTATTAGAATAGAAAATTTATTCAAATAAACTTAATTTAAGCACTTTTGAATAGTCATCACATTTTTTTTAATCTATCACTCGTTCGGAAAGCTGTCTCATCACAAGAAGAACGAGGAACAAACTTGCGTGTTGCAATTTTAAATATTTTTTTTCTTACTTCACATTTTTAAGTTTAAGTGTGTGAATACATACTACCAATTAGCACTAATTCAATTAAATACTCAAATGGAGGATGAAAAGATGAATATCTCAAGTCAACTAGCCTATCATGACAAATTCAGCATGAATTTGTCTTGACTGCTTCCAGGAAGAACCGCGTGGAGATCAACCTGACTTGGGATATTGCTAGCAATCGGGTCATCAGTCCACATCACTAACAATCACTGTTAGGGAAAATACTATATTGTGGAAGCGTCTATCTTGTACCTGTAAGGGTTTCTTGGGCTTCTTAACGTCTCGACGAGGTTTTCGCCACCTTTCAGTTTACACAGTAGGTTTAGGTTTAGTACACACTAAATTTTTCATTAATTTTAATATAGGAATAATGCGCGCGCGTTTTGGCGGCGGTACAGGCTGTTATGTCATAGGTAAGGGGGGAAAGCGCGGGAACAGAAACTAACGGGCTCTAATATAATAGTCTGTGCTTTTTGGACGAATATGGGAAAAAAAAGTCTGTTCAAAATCTACCCTGTACCCATTGTGCACAATCATCTTTCCTTGGTCTTTATTGATAATTTACTGAACATTTACAAGAAACCGGAAATAATCCCGCGCGACATCCAAGACATGCTAACTAATTTTGAAACATATATACCTATATATTTATACGTTCTCTATTTCGATAGAACTTTAAATAATTGATACAAGGATATGGACTATGGATAACACTTAAATTTTGAACACGAATGAAAGCATAATGAGTAAACTAACATAAGAATTAGCCTTTGGCCTCATCAGTTGTACAAATATGAAGAAGTTTAAACGTAGACTAGGCTGTACGGTCTAAGGATCTTTGCCTGTTCCATTATTGAAAAGGAGATAGACGAATATGGAAAAAAAAAACAATCACCTTTCCTCTCTCTTCTGGGTGCCCATGTTTATAATATTGAATGTAGACTACCTATTGTAATGTCTTGTTTTGATTATCATGTTGCTCTCTCTTTGCAGGTGAACAATGCGACAGTTACGTGGAGTATTACAATCGCTTAATGTCTGAACAATGAACATTGCAACCTGAATACCTATCAATTTTCATATAAATATAATACACTTTTATTTGCATTATACATTAAAGGAGAATAGTTGCATTTAAATTAGGTTTGCCCAAATTTGAAAAAAAAATGATTTTAATTTGGAATGACCAGGAGAATTCAGTTAAAAAAAAAAGAAGTAATGGAGTTGCAATTGTTGAATTAATATAAATTAAAAATAGGTAAAATGAAATTCAAATAAATAAATAATCATATTTTTTTAATGAAAGTAATTGAATGAAATTAATTATAAAAATATTTTATAATTTAAAAACCCAGGACGCTGCTTAAAAATTATTCATTGGGAAAACAGGATAGTTATAACTCTAAATCAAACATTCATCTGTAGAAATACAATAAGGCCGCCTTATTGCCAAAGCCAATTTATAAGGCAACCTTAGGGTAATGTAAATAACTGTGTAATTTATAAAAGATATGCAAATAAAGGAATATATTAAAATAATATTAAGTTAATTGTTGTAATTCGATATTTTATTGTTCCTTGTATTTTAAATAGTTATATATAACTTCTCAGTAGTGGATATTGTAAATAATAAAAAATATATATTTTGTTATAAATGTAATAAAGTTATTTTTTTAAATGTGTTATTTCCTTTACCTATCCTGGGTGTTTAGAATTAGAAAAGTTATTCGAAACACTGAGAACCAGACTACACTGTATAAGCTGCTTGGGGGTTAATATGAGCGCCCCATTAATTAACGCACAAGCACTATTAATAATCAATAGAAAATCTATTACAGTCGCCAAGCAACTTGCTATGTAATCTGTTTCAGTTGTAAGGAAAAGCAGTGAAATTACAGGATAAGAAGCATAAGATAAATATTGATGAATAAAAAAACATGCCAATGAGCAGTATTCAAACGGAAAAAAATATATATTTCTGAAGACTATCCGGTGATGAAAGCAATGAGAATGTGCCTACACTTGTAATATTTCTGTCGACACTTCAGACCCTTCCATTAGTTTACGTTTCCACTAACATAGATTTAAGTTAAGTGTAAAATCAGTCCACGTCCCGACTCCGCGTCGACTGTACGCGTTATTAATAAACCATGTAGCACACTATGTATAAACTTAATAATGTACTAAATAATCGTGCAATCATTTTACCGATATACTCACTACCTATATACTACAATAAATAATATATTATGTAGCGCCACCTCATCACAACATATATAACGCTACAGTGATGAGGATAACCACCACGCTACAGGAACAACCCAACTTAATCCCAAAGACGGCAGTAGTGGATTTCAATTACCATAACATCAACAGTTATTTAGTTCAGACATTTATATTAAATAAAACCTGTAAAAATAGATGTAAGTGTGGAAAAATAAATAAATAAATAAATAAATAAATAAATAAATGCATAAAAATCTTATATATAAAATTCTCGTGTCACAGTTTTCGTTCCCATACTCCTCCGAAACGGCTTGACTGATTCTCATGAAATTTTGTGAGCGTATTGAGTAGGTCTGAGAATCGGCCAACATCTATTTTTCATCCCCCTAAATGTTCGGGGTAGTCCACCCCTAATTTTTTTTTATTTTAAGGCAAAACAACGTTTGTCGGGACAGCTAGTGATGATATAAAAATATAACTACAATGTCACTTAAGAACCGTTAATACATTGTTACTTATTTCCACTTTTCTTTTTTAAATCAAATATCACATTTATACAAAACAAGTTCAGCTTACTTTAAACAATTCTTTTGTAGTTTATTTATACTGGCTTTTACTCATGGGTTCGTTTATATTGTTACTTTTGAGATTTAGGTAAACTTTAAAAATATAAATACACTAATTTTACTAACATATTGTTTGATCATTATTATTACTGATTACTGATTTATTCTATTTATTTTCTACTAGCTTTGCCTGCGACTTCATCCGCGTGGAATAGTGACCTCGGATAGTGTTTTGTTTTACCCCCTTAAGGGTAAAATTTTTACAAACTTTGAACCAACATCCTACGAAATAAATTTCATTTTCCATACAACCTTAGCCCAACAACCATTTTTCACATTAAAAAGTAGCCTATGTCCTTTATCAGGGTCTAGACTATTTGTGTAAAAGATTTCATTTAAATAGGTACAGTAGTTTTGACGTGAAAGCACGACAGACAGAGTTAGTCACATTTATAATACTAGTAAGGATTGTGTGAGCTGAGGATGTAAATAAAATATTTATCTATCTAATCTATACATAAATGATATTAACATACCTAAAAAAAACTTGTTTACATTATTTTTCTAAAAGTAGTGTGTCAATTCAACTCGTATTAAATTTATTATTAATATGAATAACTACTTCATTGAGTTTGACCTTGTTACTCATTAACCTCTTACATAATGGAGGACATGAATGATTGTTTAAATAATATATTAATATTGTCACTTTCTTGATATGTCTGTCCCAGCCACGATGCAACACCTATTGTATATATGGTTGTTACTACTGTTGAGGATTATAAGCAACTTGGGGGAAAAGGGGATTGTTAGTAATGTGGACTCATGACCCCATTACTAGCAATGTACCATGGCAGGTTGACCTCCATGCGGTTCCCCTTGAAAACCATCATGAAATTCCTGGTGAATTTGTCACAATGTGCTAACCGACCTGACCTCATGCTCAACTTATCATCCTCCACTGGTGACCCGCCAGCGTAAACCGTTAGCGCAGGCGGGAGCACCATTCCATTATCATGAAAAAAAAAATTATAAACATGAAATACCTTTTGTACCTGTTTTAATAGACAATAAATCATAAATTCACGGACAAGAAATAATTCTATCAGGACTGTCACAGCCAAAACTACAGTTTCTGAATGTATAGGTTGAGAATGATATGTAACAGATAACAGGAAACACATTTTGTAACTGTGTTAATGTACAATTAAGCATTATATGATTAACAAATGAGCTGAAGTTATAAGATTATCTGATAATTAATCTATATTTATATGATAAATAAAAGTCATTTTATGGTAATAATTTTATATTTGTATTAAAAATATTATACCAAACTTTTATAGTTAGTAACATTATATAAATAGAAATATATTTAAACTTAGAAATGTACCACAGCTCGTATTGATTTTCCGGTATGCATTAAATGGAATGCCTCATTGATTTCCTTGAGGGGAACGTCATGTGTTACAAAGTCATCGATGGGCAACTTTTTGCTGATATACTCTTTAACCAGTTTAGGCACACTGTCACGACTCTTGTAGCCACCAAACGCTGTCCCCTTCCAGGTACGGCCAGTGACAAGTTGGAATGGACGAGTGCTAATCTCTTCACCTGCAGCAGCCACTCCGATAATGACAGACACCCCCCAACCCTTGTGGCAAGCTTCCAACGCAGCGCGCATGGTGTTCACGTTACCAATACATTCAAATGTGTAATCTAAACCACCATCCGTCAAGTCAACCAACACTTGTTGGATCGGTCTGTCATGATCCTTGGGGTTCACAAACTCATTGACACCAAACTTTTTTGCAATCTCATACTTATCAGGGTTGATGTCCACACCAATAATGCGTTTAGCACCAGCAGCCTTGCATCCTAGAGCCACAGCCAGGCCAACTGCTCCTAGACCAAAGATGGCGCAGTTTGAGCCAGGGTCAACTTTAGCTGTGTTTAAAGCTGCTCCATAGCCCGTTGGAATACCGCAACCGAGCAGGCACACCTTATCCAAGGGCGCTGCATCGTCGACTTTGCAAATGGAAATTTCTAGAACCACAGTGTACTCACTAAAAGTCGAACATCCCATGAAGTGGTACAGTTCCTGCCCTCTGCAGCGAAACCGTCTCGTACCATCTGGCATCAAACCTTGACCTTGTGTCACTCGTACTTTTTGACACAGGTTAGTTTTTGGGTTGAGGCAGAATTTACATGTGTTGCACTGAGGAACGTACAGTGGCACGACGTGATCGCCTGGTTTGACTGACGTGACACCTTCCCCGATACTTTCAACAATACCGCCGCCCTCATGGCCCAAAATAACTGGGAAAACTCCTTCTGGATCTTTTCCGGAGAGGGTATACGAATCAGTATGACAAACTCCGGTGGCTGTTATTTTTACACGGACTTCGCCAGCTTTGGGTGGGTCTACTTCGATTTCTTCTATAGATAGCGGCTTTCCGGCTTCCCAGGCGACGGCCGCTTGGCATTTTATTACTTTGCCGGCTGTAGACATTTTCGCACTAATAGTACAAACGACTGCCAGCGACGAACTAAATCTTAGTTTACACTTTACACTACTATAAATCGATTTGTGCAAAAAAGGAAGTGCTAATGATACGCCGCGGCGCCGTATCAGTAATTTGATGATATAACAAACTGATTGAATACAAAATTATTACGTCAAACGAACGTGAACGCACGAGACGGCGCGCGGCGGGAGTGAAATAATAATAAAGTAACAATGATATTAGATGCCGGAGCCAGAAGGAAAAAAAAAGAAAAAATATTTTACATATTTAACCATTACCATTCAAAGACAATTACTATTTCCTATGAAAATACGTTATGATTTACGCTAAGTACATATACTTTTTGTATGCGCATTATATTATATTTGTGTGTTATATATACATAGGTATACATTAATAATACATATATATATATATACCTAACTATTATACGCTAGGACCGTGTGTATATTTTTAACTATATGACTGACAGCACTGAACTGACATTTTATTGTGATAAGATTGACTCAGTAATTGACAGTACTGTAATAGCGCATGGTTGGATGTTATCGAAAGTAAATAAGACAATAAGTAATCTGAATCTGAATTTAATTTGAATAATGGCAAAATTTCATAATTATTATGTGTTATGTCCACTGATAGACCAAAATAGTTTTCTTGGTGTCTCAAAGGATAAAGATTCAAGCAATGTAATTGTCACGCTCGGAAAAAATGTTGTAAATAAATACCGGGTAAGAATTTCATACCAACAACATGAATAGAGGAAACATTAAATGTAACGTGTTGTTTATAATTCATTAAAGCTTTTAGTCAATAGGTACTAACTAATATATCACTGTGGAATATTTGACTTTATTTTGTTACAACTTTTAGGTTATATTTTTATAAACATGTTTAGCTCTACTAATTTTTGTATGTAGTAATGGAGATTTGAAGCCCGTTTTTACCAATATACCCAGTCATATCAACTTCCACGCGATTCCCCCTGGAAACGGTAGAGGTAAATGCCTTGTGAATTCTCTATAATGAGCTAAATGACCCGACTTAATATCATGCTCTACTGCTCCAGCTCCAGCGTATAGGTAGCGAGTACACCATTAGAATGGTGTCTCTATTAATCTGAAATAAAAAAACTAGTGTTGTTTATTAGGGAATCTTCTATAATAACAATGAAAAGTGTAATCACTAAACATACAATATCTTTATTAGCTTTAAATAAACATGTACTCCCAACCTACATCACTTCAAAACTGTTATAATATATTTAAATTAAATATGACAATATATATATTTGCTCTAAAGTTCCCTTCAATCTCTATAATATTATGTTTTTTAAAATTTAGTTTTTATATTTTGGCGCCAATATATTTTTATTTTTATATGGATTTATGAACACAAAAGAACATCCTATACAGCTATATTGGTATTATAAACTCTTATTATTTTTATTTATCAATATATAAATCATAGGATATTTAACAAGTGTTGTTATTTTTTTTTCTCTCGTCAGCTCTCAGATCAAAAGCAAGTCGGCGGATGGACTTCCAAGGATCATATAACGGCAGCAGTTATTTACGACAAAGAACAAGATTCCTATGTTGGAGTGTTTAATAACAACACAATCAAAAATTGGAATGAAGATTCAGAAAATCTTGATAAAATAAAAAAGCACAAGGTAGGGTAGAACTTTTTTTTGTAAATAAATATAATATAGTAATATCAATTACCAGTTTAGAATGAACACTATAACTTATTTTGTGAATTATAAATATATAATTGATATTAAATTATTATATCATTATTATTACATAGCATAAAACAAAGTCGCTGTAGTTGTCTGTCCGTTCCTATGCATGCTTAAATCTATAAAACTATGTGACAGATTTTGAAGCGGTATTTTTTTAATAGATAGAATGATTTCAGAGGAAGGTTTATATATATAATACATGTACAACCATGGTAAGTCGGGCCAAGTAGCTAGTATATGTATAAAATACATATTTCTTGAAAGGAATTACACTGGCCAGAATCATCTCTAGACTACTTTTTCACAAAGTACCCACTATAGTACATAACATAAATCAAATTGCAATTTTGTATAAAGCAGAGAAATAATAGTATAAGAAAATAGAAGTGGTAGCACATAGATCATAATGAATAAGACTTAGGATTTGTCCTCAGTCAGTGCAGTATGTACTGGCTGGAGTTTAAAATAAATAAGTAGAAGGAACCAATAAATTTGAGAAGTTATCCAGTCACTTAACATCTCACTAGTCAATGATTTTCTAAAAACATCTTTAAAACCAGTGATTAGACAGGTGAATATGTAATAATTTTAATCTATACTTGCCCCGGCTTCAAAATCCGTTGCACAGTTTTAAAGATTTAGCATACATAGGCATGGTCAGACGGCGACTTTGTTTTATACTATGTGATTATATGTTTGCTGACCACCAACACCATGATAAATCAATTGATAAAATTAGACTTAAAGACCTGTCTTAAAGAAACTCATAAATAGTAAATCCACTGAGGGGCCGCTCAAGTATTATGTAAGCAGACTTATTAAAAAAGTAAATAACTACCTATGACGTAATAATCATCTAAACTCCCCCCCATGTCATCCAAAATAAGCAAAGTAAAAAAATAGTGCTTACGTATTACTTGAACGGCCCCTAATGATTAGAAGGAAATGTTATGCTATATTTA
The DNA here is from genome assembly GCF_030625045.1 of Achroia grisella. NCBI lineage: Eukaryota > Metazoa > Arthropoda > Insecta > Lepidoptera > Pyralidae > Achroia > Achroia grisella. Next base: position 1,195,165 of record NW_026713024.1, on the reverse strand, counting down.
CATTCAGCCGTTTCCCCTGCCACTCGCGCTGCCGGAAATATTGCCGGACGACAACTAAGTGAGAGGGCTGATGTAAAAACACGCTGCCAATCGCGCTGCCAGTCATTTGACTCGCGCACGAAAAACTGACAATCGAGCGCCGGGCAGCGCGAGTGGCAGCGCCGATGGCATGGGAAGTGTCCATTCGTGTTTACACTCTCGCGCTGCTCACTTCCCTGCCCACTCGGGCTGAGTGTAAATTGGACATTACTGTGTAGTATAGAAATATAGGGAATAATTATTATCTATTATGAAATATATCACACATATAGATCACCTCTATAGTTGTATACAAAAATATATTGTCTTATTTTTTTTGGATCAAACTGTTAATTTTATAATAACTGAACTAAAAATATCCATTCACTGTTAAAAATTATGTAAGTTCGTAATATGTTAATAAGTTTGTTGACTGATTTGCAGTTTCCGCTGAATATTTTGAAATTAATAACAAGACGAAATCAAGCTCCACTTATTATATTCTCCAATGGGAACTGTGCATCATTACCATACGCCATTGAAAATAGGAAGACTTACGAAGGGAAGTCTATATTGAAAGAGGGTGAAGAAATTGTAGATATTGCTTCCTGGTCTGAAAAAAAAACTGATTTCATATGTTATGTGACAAAGTACAAAAAAGATGATGAAGATAAATATGGAATTATTAACTGTCAGCTTCGAGATGAACTTGGTGATATAGACAAGTTTAAACTGAGTAAAATCAAGGTGACAAGACCTGATAATGTTTACGTTGTAGGGGAACTGATAGTAGTAACAGCTGTAAAACATGTTATATATTTTTTATGTAAGTTACATTATATATTTATAATAATTAATACTATTGTTTAGTTAAAAAATAACATGTACATTTCTAAAATTTCTAATAAACAATACCTAATTAATAATAAATTTAACATTTCAGGGAGTGATTCAAAAATGACTATGTACGACATTCAAACAAAACAGTGGGATTCTGTTGGAACAGTGCCTTGGATTTGCACTCTCAAGAAAGTTTCACTTGCATTCATGGGAGAAGATCACCTTATAATATTTGGTAACAATTCGAACAAAGATGGTGCTGTAATTCTAGTATATAATGTACTTCTTGGCATTGTATCATACCGGTATCCCATGAAAATGTACTCAGATGATGCAAAATTATATTGTATAAAGAAACGGATAATATTAGAAGCTACCAATCACATTGGCACGCTACCTTACGTATTAGAAACAAAAAGAAATCTATCCAGTCTTTTGGGATCCCATGAAATTGGACAAAATGAATACACAACAGTTGCAGATTGGGATGCGGCTGAAGAACCCAAATTTGGAGCTACCAATGAAATAAAGGAGCTGTTGAAACATGGATTTACAGAAAGAAGAATCTGTTCACAATTAATAACACCACTTGTAGAACAAAAATCAGTCGGTAAAATAAAACATCTCTTGACTCATTTCAAAGATATACCTGAATCAATACTATCAGTTCTTCTAAAGCATGCTGTTAAAATATTTAATGTAAATGAGTTTGATATAACTGACAGGGAAAAGAGTGTAGCGCTTTTTAATGATATGGTATATAACGAAAAAAATATGGGAAGTGGACTTCTGAATTATGTTTTAGGGATCTCCTTTAGTGATGCATTATTAATACCACATTTGAGAGAGATGCTAACATTGAACGACACACTCTTTGTTATAAGTTATATCTCATATTTACTAAGTCATCCCATTATTCCAATGAGCGTGGAAAGGGAGGATAGGCTTTGTGATTGGTGTATTATGTTAATGGATGCATTCTATCAACAATTTCTAATGACAAAAGATGAAAGAGTCACTCAAGTGTTACAAAATACATTGAATACTGTATTGGAACTGACGAACCAATTGATCAAAATAGATAAGTTTCTACCTGTTTTAAACAAACTCTTAAATAGTAACTCTACTGATGATGTGAAGGAAAAATTGCCGTATAGTATAGAAATGATGGAAATATAATGTGAATGATGAACAATTTGATTTAATTTGCCTATCACCCAACTTTAGTCTCTTTACTCTTCTTACTATTTTAATATGACCTGAATACTAAGACCTATTCTTAGTATTCAGGTCATATTAAAATAGTTACACTTTGAAACTGTCAAATAAGTATTTTATATATTGTACTGACTGTATAGTTTTTTTTTATTGATGATAATCGAATGAGGCAACCGGCTGTGTTAACGGTTTACGCTGGCGGTACAACAGTGGAGGATGATAAGATGAATATGATTCCAGGTCAGTTAACCCATCATGACAAATTCACCAGAAATTTGTCACTACGGTTTCTAGGGGAACCGCGTGGGGGTCAACCCGACATGGTACATTGCTAGTAAAGTGGTCGTTAGTCCACATTACCAGATAATATAATATTACATAACATTACTAACAATCTTTTTTTTTATGGATGATAATGGAATGGTGCACTCACCTGCGCTAACGGTTTACGCTGGCGGGGCACCAGTGGAGGATGATAAGATGAACATGAAGTCAGTTCAGTTAGCCCAACGTGACAAATTCACCGGGAATGTATCACGATGGTTTCCAGGGGTAACCGCGTGGAGGTCGATCTGACATGGTACATTGCTAGCAATGGGATCATTAGTCCACATTACTAGCTCCACTGGTGCCCCGCCAGCGTAAACCGTTAGCGCAGGCGGGTGCACCATACCATTTTCATCCATAAAAAAACTTCGATGGTCTATCGGTTTAGTACACCACTTTACTTTCGATGGTTGCAGGTTCGACTCCTCATATGGTGCAAACATTTGTATTCATGATGATGATTGTATCGGTCTGAGTGTTTTCTATGTATATTATGTATTTATTTACAAAAAAAATCTTAAGTATTTATATCAGTGGTCTTACTAGATAACTGATATAAATACTTGAAGATTTTCTATTGAAACACAAACACAAGTTGCAGTGGGACTAGATGGCACTGTGTACAGTATTTGTTTTACTACAAATTACTAGTTGTCTATTATGCTGTATTTCAATGTTGATGTTTTATATAGAGGATATTTTTATAATAACAAGTCTCAATAAGTTATATTAAAGTAAAACAAAAACATATTATTCTATACTTTTTTTATTAGCAGCTCTGGCAAACTGTACGACCATTGGTTTATCTTTTAACATGTAACCATTTGTTTCATTTAATGCTTTTTCCGCTGTACTAACAGAAGGAAATGTCACAAATGCTTGCCCTTTCATTTTACCTTCCTGCATGACCCTCACATCAAAACACAACTGTTCTTCATCTGTGAGATCTTCCACATAACGCTTATATATTCTCTTAACATCTAATTCGGTAACAGTTTTTGCTAAATTTTTAATGTACAACCTCATCGAAGGTTGGCCAGGGTGATAGTTTTTAAATATGGGTAGTACTTTCATATCTCTATATGATAGTCTGTTGCGTAATAACTCCTTTTTAGTAATAGTGGGTTGTTCGGGCTCCATTACAGCTTCTGGAGTGTGCGTAGGTTGTTCTTCTTTCTCGAATTTACCAAGCTCTCCAATAACTTCAGGCTCTTCGGATGGCTTCTGTAGAGCGTCTTGATGGACGACGAGCGATATTTTCTTTGCTTCCTGTATCGGTGTGATATTTTCAAATACTTCCTCTTGGTTAATATGAACCCTTTTCGCTTTGGGTAATGTTGCCGTAGACAAAATAGCAGCGACACGTTTTCTAGTCTTTGGAAGAGTCTGCTGCCGTCTTTTTACTGATTTAGGTATAGACTGCTGTTGTTTTTCAACTTCGTCACTTGATATTTCTGATTCTGGCTCGCTAACAGGTAGGGGTGGTATCACACTTACTTCACTAACCAAATACTCTTGAAATGTTTCTTTGAAAAATTCTATAGCTCTCTCATTGTCTTTGAATGGTGTATCAAGGCACATTCTATTCATCAAATGTAATACTTGTATATAAAAAGGTTTATGTTTACATATCGCATATAAAATGTTAATAAGAGTCGTGGTACTCGCATCTGGATATTTATACCGCAAGTGCACTGGGGGCGGCTGATAAAAGTCCACAGACGGGTTCCAAGCGTTCAAGAGCCTAAGGAAGTCCTTCAAATGTTTAGTTGACGCAGAAGTTTCGATTTCTTGGTTATCATTTTTAATTAATTCTTTCTCAAAGGAATACTCTACAACTAGTCTTCTTTGTGCTATTTTAAGCTGGTGAAGTCTTATTAGTGACGCCTTCGCTTTTTCTGCGCTAGAAAATGATGCAAATATATAGTTCCGTTTGGCGGAGGTCTCCCACACTTTTTCAGCACCAAAATGTTTTAAAAGTTGCTCCTTGTCTTGGAAAGACAAGAAATTTGGCAAATGTCTAATGAGTAACACATTGGACATGTTTACAATTTTAAAAACATAAAAAACACCAAGTACTGAATAATTTGTTTCTTCTTCTTTTCTTCTATGGCAATCGGTCGTTATTTTTACGAACAAATAATTTGTTTTGGTTTTTGTATTTGTTGTTTTTTTTTTTCATACGTCAATTTTCCTTTTTAATGATAGATCAGGCAAAGACCCTCAGATCGTACAGCCTATTTCGAATTTGAATAAATTTATTATGATTTTTACCATGGCAAAAATGACAATAAAATTTTTGATAATTGACATAATTGTTCATGTTTTCACAATTTATCCTTTTACAATGACTTTATTGACAAGCCGTTTTTAGTATTTTAATAGGGTTTGGCTTTGCGCCAAGGACACGATCTACGAAAAAATGTAGTTAAAGGTAAAATTGTAGAGTACTAGTTTTGTAATATAAAACAAGTAATGAATTGGAATTCATTTTGGTTTTTTGTAGATAGACCATATCCAAATAGTTGACAGCTATCATTGTCAATCAGTGACAAGACAACAGACGTAAGTCTTTTTGCTCTGTGCGACAAACAACTGACATTTGTTTATCAGCGGTTTATTATTCGGTTTATTTATTATCAAAACCTCAAATTTTATGTACTTATATTAATCTAAAAAGAAATCATGGTATTTCATATATAAATAGCTATTTAAAAGCTTATTACAATGGTAGAACACGCGCGAAAATCAGCAAAAGTTGTGGTACTGGGAGATATAGGTAGAAGTCCCCGAATGCAATACCATGCATTATCTCTTGCTAACAGCGGCCTTAAAGTCAATATTATAGCTTACGTGGATTCTGAACCTCTCGCTGAGATATTAGAGAATCATAATATTAGTATTACTAAGCTGAAACCCTTAGTTTTGGAGAGAGGGCCCAAATTATTGCAATATGCTTTAAAAGCACTATGGCAGTCGATAAGTCTGTTGATTGCTTTATTTTTTACTGGGAAATATGATTACTTACTGTGCCAGAACCCACCGGCGGTCCCAACTTTACCAGTATGTCGATTTTATTGCTTAGTCACAAGGACAAAATTCATAATAGACTGGCACAACTATGCCTTTTCAATAATGGCCATGTCACTACCCTCAAAGCATCCATTGTTGAGGATATCTGAATATATTGAGAGATATTTTGGTCAATCATCAGATAACAATCTCTGTGTTACATATGCCATGAAAGCAGACTTGTTAGAAAATTGGAATTTAACGTAAGTACTCATTAAGTTGATAATGCAATAATAGTAGTCCTTTTTTCGACAGTACAGTATTTCATTTATGCAAAGACTTCCTATAATAGCCTCCATTGTATTGTATATTGGACTCCAGTCTCCGCAATTAGCTTCTAATTTGGGCCGGTGTGTGTGCAGAGCCAGACTACTAAAGTAGCCAGCCAAGCTCCTCCCAGAAGTGCAGAAGTCTGAGGCTCCTGATGTCTTCACAGGCTTTACGGAGCGACCTCACCATTCCGAGGATTTGTTTTCGTTGTGTGGCCACTGCTGCAATAATAGTAGTCCTTTTTTCGACAGTACAATATTTCATTTATGCAAAGACTTCTTATAATAGACCCCATATCTCTCTATCATTAGCTATGTCTAATTGCCATTTGCTACAGCTTTAACTGTCGACTGTTGAGCAATATTATAGAAAAGATGGCTGTTGTAAATTGTATGTCTAAAATTATTGCACAGTTGTTATTAATTGCACAGTAAGTGTGGTGACCACTGCCTTGTAGGTACACACAGGGGCGGATCGTGAATTTGTAGGGCCCGGTGCTAAAACTTAAGGGCCTACTTAATTATATTACTCAACTAAAAAAATACACAGACCAAAAAAAGCGAAGTTAATTCCCTGTTCCATTGGATAGATGCACACATCCATGGGTTGACTAATCTCAGGGTTGTTAACCTTATGATAGGTTTCTTAATATTATAGATCTTTTAATCTAAATATGGCCTATTGTTTTCAGTGGGGGCTGGGGGCCCTGGGATGCAGCCCATAAAGCCTATAGGTAGATCCGCCCCTGGGTACACACAACTATATAAAAACTGTCTTCAATCTACCTTTTATTAGTCTCTTTCATTACTTATACCTGTTTTTGTACCTTGTGAACCATTTCATATCAAATTTAGACTGTCTTACTGTCTATGTAGTTGAACTAGTAGACAAATATTAGGGCTGCTCATTTCGATGATTCAAAATGTTTCAGAGCCACAGTTCTTTATGATCGACCACCAAAAATATTTCATCCCATAACACTGGAGGAGAAACATGAGTTTTTGATGAAAATAGGACAACACTACCCTCAGTTTCTTGGAGATAATTCAAACAAATCAGATGGTATTACAACTGCTGTTACTCGTTCGGTGGGAAATGGTGTGGAGTTAAGAGCAGATAGGCAGATAGGGATTTTGTTCAGTAGCACTAGTTGGACACCTGATGAAGACTTTGGTATTCTAATGGCTGCCCTACAAGGTGAGTATCTGAGTGCATCTAGACTTGCAGGATCCCTTTCAGTATACCTACTTATTTGTATATATGTACCTGAAAGTTACTGAAAATAATAGTTTTTTTTTTGTCTGTCTATTCTTGCTAATATCTGAAATTTTGACGGAAACCTTCACTTGTAGATAGCTAATATTATAAGGAATAACTTTGGATACTTTTATTATAGAAATGTTATTTTTAAAAAGAAAAATTTTCATGCAGACAAAGTCACGTAACAGCTAATATTTTTATTAATATTGTTGCAGTTTATGAAACAACATACAATCTTACAAAAAAGCTTCCAAAATTAGTATGTGTCATAACTGGCAAAGGTCCAATGAAGCAGCATTACATTGAGGTACTGGAAGCAAAGAGATGGCAACATGTGACTGTGGTCACTCCATGGCTGGAAGCTGTCGACTATCCCACTATGGTTGCCAGTGCCGATCTGGGTGTCTGTCTCCACACCAGTTCATCTGGTCTAGACCTCCCTATGAAAGTGGTTGATATGTTTGGAGCAGGCCTACCAGTCTGTGCATATGATTACAATTGGTAAATAGTTTTATTTCATAAACTATATGACACTACAACTATGTTAATATCTTGATGTATTAATATTAGGTACTTATTGACAGCTCCCGTGGTCTAACGGTTTAGACACTGTCTCACTTTCGATGGTCCCGAGTTCGATTTCTCACACAGTATAGACATTTCTATAAATGAGTATAATATGTATTTACAAACAAATGTATTTGTATGAGCATACATAGTTGTATAGTTAGCTCTCTCTTCTTAGCTTGTGACTAGATAGTGCTGTGTGAAATGTCCTGGGTTATTATTACTTATAGCTATGTATATTATTAGCTCTTAGTAGTTATATTCTTCTAACTACTAAGAGCTAATAATGAGTCAATGAACACAGTAATCATTTTAACTGTAATAATATTCTTTCTGTAAAATTTAAAACAAATAATACTATTTCAGCCTGAATGAACTAGTTGAAAATGGAAAAAATGGATATACCTTCAAGAACAGTGATGAGTTATCTAAGCTAATAGTGACATGGTTTGAGGACTTTCCAAATAATGACAAACAAAATAGAATAGCAGAAAGTATGAAAAGCAAGTTAAATGAATTCCAAAAATCGAGATGGGAAGACAATTGGAATTTAAGAGCTAAGAAGTTTTTTGAATCCTGACACAGCTCTATGAATGAGAATTTATTTAAATTAATTATATTTACAATTGATAACCATTTGTATGAAATACAGACATTCCTTTAAATTTAAAAAATAAATGAAAACAATTATAAGAATGTAATTATTTTACACATTATCATGAACACTTATCTATTCATTATTTTACTAATATTATAAATGTGAAAGTTTCAAATATGGATGGATGGAAGTTTGTACTCTTTCATGTAAAAAGTACTGACTATGGAATTTATACAGGACTATAAGTTTCATGTGGGTGAAAACAAATACTCTGAATAACATTTATTTAAAATAACATATTGCATTGTTCAATGTTGTTAAAAAAATCATGTTGCATGGTTAATATTTCTCTCATGAGTCTGTGTTCTGAATGAGTGGTAGAATTAAAAAAAATGTGAGTATTGAAAAGCACTTATATTGAGTTTATTTATAAAAGATTTCTTTCTATTGGACCTTACTATATTATTTCTGTAGTTTATATAATTTTTGGATTAATTTCTACACATATATACTAAATTACATGTCTTCTCTATAAGACAATTAAGTATATGTCATCTATACATATAAATAAAATTGGAGTGTCTGTTTGTAATATCCAAATAACCGTTTTTCACTATGTGCATATGAATACAAATATGGTACATACACCAAAATAACATTTTTTTTTAATTTTTCAGACAGACTGACGTCTGTTTGTTCCGGCTAATCTCTAAAATGTTTGACCGATTTTTTTTTAGCAGGTATGTGATGTAATAAGGAGTAACTTAGGCTACTTTTATTTTAGAAAACTAAAGTTAAATTCCACGCAGACAAAGCCACGAGAACAGCTACTATATCATATAATACTTTATGGTAAGAATGAAATAATTGAACATAATAAATAAAATACATTTGTCAACTTGTATAATTCACACTGTATTTATAAAAATAACATCCTGCATTCATACATAATTCAGAGTCAACATCACTTAAACTAAGAGTCTTTCAATTTCTTGCTGAATACTTTGAATCTGTGGTTTAAGCTGGCTACCTTCGTTAATGGTAATTGAACAAGCGATGATGGGCCGGGAGACGCCGCAAGCACGCCCCAACGCTTGTTTCGACCTCACAAACACATATGGCACGTTTTTGTCCTCACAAAGGATTGGAATGTGTAACACAATCTCTAAAGGTTCAGCATCAGCGGACATTATAACGAACTCAGATAGACCGCGGTTCAAGGTTTTCGTAGCTTCATTGGCGCCTTTTCGCAACTGCTTATAATTGGCGGCTTGTTGCACCAAGTTGAGTATTTTAGCGGTAAGAGCAGCGTCCGCTAAAGGATACGCTTTCGGATTTACTGCAGCTTCTGTTTCAGCCTAGAAGAAAATATGGTCTATTAGAATGAGTAAACGAAATTCAAGGTTAAGCACTGGTAACATAACCTTACTAATTTTAAAAAATATTTCATATTAATATTACATTTGTATCTACAAAAAAAATATTAATTTCATTAGCATTAATATGTTATAAAACAGGAATTTAGGTGGTAGGCATTATTAATAATGTAGTAAATAATATATAGAAACACGTGTTTACCATTGCGTTTTGCCGCGAGTGTTGATATAATTTCAACCTCTCGGCGATTGCTCGCTTCACTGAGGAAACTGTTAAATTAATGAATTGCTTTAAAAAAACAAACTATTAACCCGTTTATTTATAATAATACGGAGAAATTATTCAATTTTAAACAATAATAATTGTACAGATTCAATCAAACGCCGGTGAGTAGATGAGTGTTGCCAATCACATTGTCAAATTTACCAATTGACACGGACAGAATTACTTTATCTGTGGACAGAATACATCATTCACAGAACACTAAATTACTTAAATATGGGAATGGTTAATTCAAATGGAAATGGAAGTTTAATTAATAGTGAATGGCATTCATTTTTAGAAGATGAATTAAAGACTTGTATTAGTTGGTCGGAACAAATAACTAACTGTCAGAAGGTTTTTATATGTAAAAAGGGGAGATTTTAAAAACCGAGAGAATTCGGGCAAAAAATTCACAAATGTGGAGTTTTTATTATTGACTAACTGTACCCGAGACCGTAGCACCGCTAGGTCAACTTACATTGCTAGCAATAGGATTATTCACCTTACTAAAAATCTTTTTCCTCTAGTCGTCATATAGTTAGAATAGAATCTAAAAACATAATTCTTCTTGTACAGATAGTGATTACCTGAGTCGTGGTGAATTCGTCACGATGAGCTAACTATCCTAACCTCATACTCATTTTCCTCCACTAGTGCCCCGCCAGTGATACCGTTAATTCAGGAGTGTGCATCACTTCATTATCATTCATTAAAAAAATCTATTTATAATCATATTAGCTTTACTATTAACTATTTTCAATAAATGTGTTGATAATGGCGTGTTTCCTCAATTAATGAAATTTAGCAAATTAATTCCACTCTTTAAATCTGGAGATAGATTTGAGCTAGGCAACTATAGACCAATTTCTATTTTGCCAGTTCTAAGTAAAGTATTTGAAAAGATTATGTTTAACCAAATGTTAAAATACTTCAGGGATAACGGACTGCTTCACAGTCAGCAATATGGTTTCACTGCCGGCAAGTCTACTACTGATGCAGGTGTAGCGCTTATTACACATATATTCGAATCATGGGAAAACTCACAGGATGCTCTCGGCGTTTTTTGTGACTTGTCGAAGGCGTTTGATTGCGTAGATCATGAAACCCTTTTGTACAAGCTCAAATATTATGGTATTAGAGATAATGACCTAAGTCTAATGAAAACTTATCTAGAGGATAGAGTGCAAACTGTAGATATTGATGGTGTAAAGTCTAAGGGAATATAAAAATGGGCGTTCCTCAAGGTTCAATATTAGGCCCATTTCTCTTTTTAATTTATATAAATGACCTTCCCTACATGGTAGAGAAAGTTGCAGATATAGTGTTATTTGCGGATGATACTTCGTTAGTGTTTAAAATTGGTCGCCAATGTAATCAATTAGACGATGTAAATTATGCTATCTCTGCTATACTAAATTGGTTCACATGTAATAATTTATTATTGAACTCCAACAAAACTAAGTGCATTAAATTCACGCTGCCTAATGTAAAACAAGTAAATACGCAGCTATTGCTTAATGATGAAATAGTAAATTTTGTTAATGATACAGTTTTTTTAGGAATAACAGTGGACTCGAAGTTACAATGGGGGCCCCATATTTCAAAATTAGCCAGTAGACTTAGTTCTGCTGCTTATGCAATTAGAAGGATAAGGCAATTAACAGACGTGGCGACGGCAAAACTTGTATATTTTAGTTATTTCCATAGCATTATGTCATATGGCATACTGCTATGGGGTAAAGCTGCCGATATAAATACTATATTTATTTTACAAAAGAGAGCCATACGTTCTATTTATGGTATGGGTTCTAGAGAATCATTACGTCAATGCTTTAAACAATCAAATATCCTCACCGTTGCCTCACAGTACATTTATGAAAATATTATGTATACAAGGAAAAACTTAGATAGTTTCAAGAAACTTAAAGACTGTACAAGTAGAAACTTACGCAATAAAAATAAGCTAATTTTACTTAAATGCCGTCTACACAAAGTTAGTAATTCATTTTATGGTAATTGCGTAAGATTCTATAATAAACTGCCAGTCTACGCTAAATCTTACAGAGAGGCAATTCAAATCTTATATTAAACAAATGTTATGTAAAAAAGCCTATTATAAGATAGATGAATTTATAGATGATAGCAATATATAGCAAGAATAAGTTTATTTGCGGACAACGTTATAATTTTGATTTTCATACTGCTTTCTTGATATATGATAGCGTAGCGGCTTTTGTATTGATTGCCGCATGCATCCTTATGTAAAGTGCGAATACTGTAACTACCTATAGTGTTCACTTATTTGTTATTTATGTCTTCTTGTATGTAAGTTGTTATCGACGTAATATCGGCTCGTTAGCCATAGCTCCACGTCTTTACTCCGCGGCGCTTGCGCAGGGAATCCCTTCCCTCTTGCGCACGGCGGTCCGTGTACGCTCGGCTCGAGACGATAGATAATAAACTGCTAGTGTTTCCACATACACTACATCTCTCTCCTTTTTAAGTTTATTTTCTTTTCAAGCATGAATCAATCCACTCTATTAGGTATTTGTTCCTTGGAGGCATGTGTGCTACGTTACACCGATGGTGGACTCATTTTGACACTATACTGCCACACATAAGCCGAATGCCTCTAGTGCGATTGGCCTTTCCAGCGTAACCAGCACCGTGATTTTTCCTCCTCTTTCGAATATAAATTACATTTATATATTAACTCCAATTTACTCTGTGTTTCACATACTTCACCTTTCTTCTTTTATATTTGTTTTCATATAATCGTTATTCCACTTTGTTATTGTGTAATATTATGTAAGATTAGTATAAAGCACTTCTGAAAAAATGTTGTATGTTTATGACCAGAATATCTCTATCATAGTAGTCACTACTTTATATTTTGTAGGTTTAAGGTAAATACTTATATTTTTTTTCATTCTATCTGTCTCATGCAATGTGTTATTTACATGTAGTATTTTTCTTTATCATGTACATTTGAAAACTGATTATCTAAAACACAATCTGGAATTTCTTCAAAACTCCCCACTATTTATTATTATCATTCCATAAAATATTGATGGGTCCTGTGGTGGTATATCAGAATATTATTATTATATCAAGAGTTGCATCAACAATTGCAAACGACTTTCCACTATATTCTGTCTACACATCTGATATCAGTCCATATAGTATTAATTGGGTATAACTATAACCATTCTTCATCGTACCAAAATTATCTCTCTTATCACCTGCATTAATTCAGTGCTAAAATATTAGGAAAGGTTGTCAGACCAGTCTTTGAGCGATCGACATATACCACATATACCACATATATCACCACAGCGACTCTACGTACTCCAGCAATCGTCAATTATATTAGTTATAGAAATTATATTTTCGACCAAAATTAATGTGTGTCCTATGACTTTTGATTTATTATATTTTACTGAATCCGCTCCATTTCACTCCGATAATTAATATGCATTAAAACTGGCAATTTTTTATTACTTATATTCAACCGCAATTTAATGCAACATTCTATCAATTTACCTTTAATGAATAGGACACCATTCATCAATACACAATACAATGCTTGATGACCCCGCCAAAGACAATTTAACACAAACTGGACGTTAATACGCAATTGAATGCTTAACGACCCAGCCAACGCAATTTAATGCAACCTGTCCGCCAATACGCAATTTAATGCTTGACGGCCCAGTCCAACGCAATTTAATGCAATCTGTCCATCAGTTCGCAATTTAATGCCTGATGGCCCAGCCAACGCAATTTAATGCAATCTGTCCATCAGTTCGCAATTTAATGCCTGATGGCCCAGCCAACGCAATTTAATGCAATCTGTCCATCAGTTCGCAATTTAATGCCTGATGGCCCAGCCAACGCAATTTAATGCAACCTGTCCGTCAATACGCAATTTAATGCTTGACGGCCCAGTCTACCTTACCTCTGTAGCTCCTTTTTTAGAATATCAATGCCATTGTCACCGTCATTATAACTCCATTGAACTTCTTAATTCATCCTCTTTAAGTATTGGTTATTAGTATTATGCTCATTGTTTTTCTTCCTTTGCTAATTTCTTTAAGGTCATCCGAGCCAATAGTCAATTTATAAGCAAATCATGGACTCCTGCAAAACACCAAATTTTATAATTATAAGACAATTAAACGCCACTCTTATCCATTTAATTTTCACAATATATACATTTATGACTACTAATTAAACATATTTCAGATTTATTTACTCCACAAGAATGTCCAGTAAATAATTCTAATCTAAAGTATAGGAATACTAATAGTATCCTCAGAACCACTTTTTTTCCAATAATGTATCGTTAGTAATTGTTACTGTCATGCATCATGGTTTACATTATTATCTAGTAATAATAATAATAATAATTGTGCAGCCATAATATAACGCACCTCATTCACAATAATATACCTCGTATATAACGACTTCCTTGATTTAACTAATTCTTTGTAATCCCTTGGATTTTCCATAAGAATCGATGTAAAATATACCTTTACATTGCGACATTATTATTATTATTTTTTTTTAATTTGGAAAAACACCTCTTTCTAAGGAATTTTCTTAACCCAAAACCTTTATATTTTTTTTCGATTTGTTTTATCGAGGTTGCACTGTAGTACGTATGTAAAAGTTAAAACACGCTAATTTGTCTAAGCTACCCTGCAATGCGGCCAAAGTATTTAGAGAGCGACCAACACCAGTACTATGACGATAAACAAATACATGTATATATTTTACAACTACTTTTTTTTTTTTTTTATACTACTATGGTGGCAAACAAGCCTACGGCCCATTTGATGGTAAATGGTTACCGTAGCCTATGGACGCCTGAAGCATCAGGGGTGTCACGTGCGCGTTGCCGACACTTAAGAAACCTTAATATACCCTTTTTGAAAAACCCCATGCTGTAGTCTCGTGAGAAAACCTCGGCAGGAAGTTCATTCCACGATTTAAGTGTACGCGGGAGGAAGCAGGTATCATTTCCTATTAGCTATCTCAAAACTCAAAACCACATTAATACACTTATTTCGCGTATCGCGACACTACACAACTCCAGCCGCAACTGGATTAACTGTCAATTAAAAATGACTCCCCATCGCTCCAACATCCCCGTCACATTCATATAAAACAGCTGTCAGCGCTGTCTGCATGTGATCACAAAACAAATTCTAACTCCATTCCACAGCTACTAAATGCGGTACATTAATGCAATTATGGCTATTATTCCTATTATTTATTCAAGCTTCTTTAAATAAAGAATATTCATATTCTATTCCATGTTCCCGAAACTTCAAAGAATGTAAAAAACATTTTTTTTTCCACTCTAATAACCCCTTCACTCATCCGCATAATGCATTAGGCGAGTAGGTACAATAATTCAGAACTTAATAGTAGTTCTATTTCATGTAACCATTATTGTGCAATTTCTAATTTACTGGTATTTTTAAATTAGAGAGAATCTTAAATATGATTCCATAAAGACATACTCACCACCACTGTACTATACTATAGCTTATTATTAAAAGTTAATCACTGTCATTGCTGTAAAAATAATAGAATAATTCTATATACATAATTAGGTATCATTTTTCTCGTTCCAGTGTTACTGACTATAGAAACCACACACCGCATACAGAAACAGCACTCCTGTACCTTACATCCGACCATAACTAGCGACACACTTCCTCGCAATATAATAGTCGGCATCTCAACCTCTTGACTACGTTGTTTTTTGTTTTTCTTCAACAAATTCATTAGACACTAAATTCACCAAACCAAAAGATTGCCTTCTAGGTCGCAAGTGTAGATGCGCGCTTCATTTTAACACAAAGCACAAATTGGTAAAAATATGCCAGACAAGTAGATAGGCACCTTGCACTATACGACATGTATAGTAGACCCCAACATAATATATCAAACTAATAATTAATCTACATTTAAAACCTTCCTATGCAAAACAATTGCAATTCCCACCGGCATCCATTGGAATGCTCACTAATAATTATTATTTATAAATTATATAATCCAAAAGCCAAATCCAATCCAAATAAAAACATTTTAACCACACTACTTCGCGGCTCTGCTCGAATACCAGAATAAAATAGTCTGCAGGTATTCCGAACAACTCATCCGCATCGAAATGTATGGGACACTGTTACCCAGATACTTCAACACTTGCAATCAATTAAGGCAAATATAAATATTGTTCACCAAGTACTGCTCAAACCGTGTGTGTCACCCCACCTTAGATTTTACTATTGTTGTTTTGTATATAATACCCAACATCAGTACTATAATGCAGGTACAATTGTCAGCTCACCATCATTTGTAATAATATCGTATCACCCGACAACATCGTAATATTTTTTTTTTTATTTACATCGTAATATAATATATTGTACAAAATGTAATATTAGGTTATCATGTGATCATTACAGTTAGAAAGAGGAACTTTAGACCACTTCCATTTGCAGCAATACTCTAAAAGAAAATAGTGACATTTGAACACTAGTCACCACCTCTGTATAAATACAATAAGGCGGCCCTATTGCCAAAAGTAATTAAAGTGCATCGACACCTAGAAAAGATAAAGCAAAACAAACGTGTCGCCCGCACAGTGCTCTATTATACTTCATACCCACAGGTCTATTGCATCACGTAATATGATGTCCCACTAAACATCTCACCGTCACCGTCCCCTTATGAAACGAACATGCAGCGGCAACAACAATCATTACCGATTTTTTTATTTCAACACGGAAATACGGAAGGGGGAATGGGATTGTTAAAATAATCCCACTGCTAACAATATATGACGCCAGAGGGACCTCCACGCGGCTCCCCCCAGAAACCATCGCGACAAATTAACACGAACCCACCACGACGGGCCAACCGATCCTATCCCCCCCGCTCATTCTACCATACTCCATCAGTGCCACGCCAGCGCAGGCAGTACACCATTATCATACATTAAAAATAATAAATCACGGATATACGTAAACATATTACTATAATGATTATTAATACGACTATTCCTACCAGCTAGAGACACTATAGGTATAGCAAGTACAATTTATAATTAGGTACCTACTTACTTGGCGCAAATCGATCGTAAACCGATGTTACCCAGCTATTGTTTTTTCTGTATAGGTCTATATAATTCGCTCCCCGTGCGGCCCCACCATAATCCTTCTAAATTTGTAATTACTCCGTACCCGTAGGTATATGTATATCTTATTAAATGATTTTGTACTTATCTTTATTTATATCCATTTTGCCTCGTCGCCACATATAGTGTTCACTTATTTGTTATTTATGTCTTCTTGTATGTAAGTTGTTATCGACGTAATATCGGCTCGTTAGCCATAGCTCCACGTCTTTACTCCGCGGCGCTTGCGCAGGGAATCCCTTCCCTCTTGCGCACGGCGGTCCGTGTACGCTCGGCTCGAGACGATAGATAATAAACTGCTAGTGTTTCCACATACACTACACTACCATATAGTAATTTTTGTAGCTGTGACGTGGTCGTGTGGAATGAGTAGTCATGCTCACTAAAACGTCCAGACATGTGGCGGCGTGGTGGGCCGGGTCAATGGGCTCCCTAAAATATGGTCGAGCGCAGTGATGGCTGGCTCATCCGTCATACTCGTGAACGAGTGCTGCTTGTAGGGACTGGTCTGCTCTTATCACTACGACTGATTTAATCTTATTGCATGATTATATTTGACCCAAAAAATTAGTGCTTGTTGGTAGTTTGTATTCACACGTTTCGACTTGTAAATGTAAACTTACAAGGATTATTTAAAAGAGCAACACACAAGTTTCTTGCTCGTTCTTCTTGTGATGAGACAGCTTTCCGAACGAATGGTAGATAAAAAACAAATTGTTATGACTATTCAAAAGTGCTTAAATTAAGTTTATTTGAATAAATGATTTTCTATTCTATTCTTTTACCCGCGGATTCGCTAGCATACTTCATTACTGGCTGCTAGATGGCGTTGAAGTAGTAAAATGTTGATATTTAAGTTTTTGTTTTTTATAAAATCTTGTATCTCCCGTTCACGGGTAAGTTATCATTGCGGTCATACATATATTAAAAAATAAATAAAAAAGTAGGGGAATTAGGGAATAAAAAACAAGATTTATAATTTATTTTGTTTACTAAAATATTACTTATATATTTTTACTTATTTTTAAGAGCTAGTCGTCGATTATTGGAGCAGTTACTTAAACAAATAACTGTATGTTATTTAACCATGACTGCAAAATGAGGATTTCTTATTTTTGCATTTCATGGCTAAATTTATAATTTATTAAGGAAGCGTCGTGATCTACCGCTTTATTACACGACTTATGACACAGAAAGAGCGTCAGTTCATATCTGGTTCAATTTATATATTCTGTATACCCAATGATGGGAAAAAACGATGAACTTATTTGATTAGATGAACTGTGGTAGACACTTTTCCTGCCGCATTTGGTTTATATAAATATACCTTATTAATATAATCCAACAGGTTTTTAACACGAATATTTTTTTGGCAAATAAAGGTATTTACGTCTCTCGACGTTTCGACTATATAGCATTTGCCATGTTTCGAGATACCTGTTAAATACCTATTTTTGGCATACAATTATTCATGGTAAAACTTTATTTATATTAATAATGTGTATTAAACAAGAAAGTTTAAATATAGCTGAAGAAATGTGGTCAGGTTAAGTCTCGCGTTTATAATGGCTCTAACTGACTGATCTGGGTTAACAGTTCTGAAGATAAATATTACTTATATTGTTAACCAGGTGTTAAGAGGGCTAATTTTATGATATACTAGCTGTACACGAGACTTCGTCCGCATGAAATTTAACTTTATTTTTCTAAAATAAAAGTACTCCTAATAATAAGTACTATAAAACTTCCGTCACAATCGGTCCAGCCATTTTAGAGATTAGCCGGAACAAACAGACAAAACTTGTGAAAATAAATATTTTGGTGTATGTACCGTATTTATATTCATATGCATGTAGTAAAAAATAATTATTACAATATTACAAACAGACACTCCAATTTTATTTATATGTATAGATTATTTGTATTGTAACCACGCGGACGAAGTCGCGGGAACAGCTAGTGTATAATAAAAATGAAGTTATAATCTTATAATTAATGAGTTTTAATCACAACTGGAGTCCTGAAGCCTGTCATATATACATGTGGCTTCATATATTAATACTAGTTAGGTTTTTTATAATTATTCTGATTATTTTGGTTTGCTTGGCTGGATAGGAAGGCCAAGTGACCTTTGGGACATTTGTTAGCATAGTGTCCTTTCGTCCCACATTTAAAGCAGGTAACTTCCTCGAGGGGTTTATGCATGATCCTTGGAAGACCTCTGTTGTTGGTGTCTTCGTTCTCACTGACAGGTTTCACATAACCAAGGGCACGGAATCTTGCTTCCTCTTGCCTTTGAGCTGCTTCTTTTTGCTAAAAATATATTTTTTTATTAATGACACATGTATTTAACTCTCACATATAATGAGAACTTATATTGTACTTATGTTTTGCATCTAATAAAATAAATAACTTTATATGTAACACTACCTAGCTCCTAAGTAGAGTTTGAACTATTAGATAACTTATAAAAAATTGAAGAACTTGTTAATGACAATAACGTTTCTAAAGAAAAAATTAAAATCCATAGCACTGACAATATTATCTGTTTACAGTAATAATGAGTGTGTAGCGATTTCTATGTTGATTATCGCATGCCTCTTACTTGTTATACTGTAATTATTATATAAAAAAAACATCTATTCACACACAAACACACAAGTTTCTTGCTCATTCTTCTTGTGATGCTTCTTCAGATGTTCTGCATTCCGAATGAGTGGTAGAATCAAAATATGACTATTCAAAAGTACTTGTAATGAGTTTATTTGAATATAGATTATTTCTATTTTAGTTTTTTTTTAAACAATATACATTTTTGTATACTTATATACCTTGTAGATAAGCAAGAGAGTTAATTTGCATAACCATCAGTAGTTATTTGGACGTAATATTTTCTGTATACAATAAAATTAATTCCTGACACCTAAAGCCTTACAGCCTCGCTGGTCTAGTGGTATAGCATACCGTTTTAGTATCGGATGGTCGCGGTTTCGATTCCTCGCATGGTACAGTTGCATTCTATGTATTTATTTACAAAAACAAAAAAAAAATATCCATTTATTTATATCAGTTGTCTAGTCCGTCTGTCCATGAAAAACGCTTTACTTAGCTTGGAACTAGCGGGCGCTGTGTGAATTGTCCTGAGATATTATTATATAGCTTTAACATCTATAACATATTAGACATGATATTTCTTCAGAAACATCAATGTATACATTCCTTAGGATTAATGTCATTCCGCATTACTGGGAAATTTTTATGTATTAAAATTACATGTCACATTGTTTGTCCATGATGGACTCCTAAACTACTGAACTGATTGCAAATTTGATTTGCACATTGTGTGCAATTTGATGCAACTTGAAAGATAGGATCTGCTAGTTTAATATCAATAATTATTAATAGAGAAAAATATATAATTTTTTCTCTATTAATATTGAAAATAAAATACAAAACAACTCACTTCAGGGGGTATTTTGTTACAACTGGAAGCTTTATGACCAACTTCGAAGCAATAATGACAAACTGGGAGACGTTTTGCATCTTTCGTTTGTTCAGGGGGTGCGGGCAGTTGGAAACGTGGATGCATGTACTTGCAACTGCCTCCGTCCGGACAGAAGCCAGCGAGGTAGTTCATGCACAGCACACGTCTCACGTGACGGTGGCGACAGTGTGGACCGTGTCTGCAAAACCCACGATCGTACCTGCAAGTTTTTTAAATTGTAATAAAATAAGTTTAGTCTTAAAAGTTTTCCTATAACTAACAAATGACAAATCAGCACATGTTTTTATATTCTTCAATTGGATATAGGTTAATAGATTAGGGAAAGTGTTTATTTCTTCTATAAAATTGCTAGTAGGAGGTAGGTTGATAACATAATTAGTAATTGAAGAGGGAAAAGATTGAATTCTACATGCGATAGATGGAGAGGAGCGAAAGAGGGTGAAAGAAGGACATAAATTTCTGTGATTTTCAAAAGTATATCAAAGTTTAAATGAATAAAGAGTATTTCTATTCTATTTTATAATCTAATTCATTCTATAATAATTATATATTTAATTCTAAATAAAAATAAACAGACATGTAAATAGACACACCTTCACAATAATAATTTAATATATAAAATAATAAGAATCAAAACACATTCGTTTGGCAAAAATGAGTTTGTTTCTAATACATTAAATTTTGCAAATATCACAGATATGTGGTACATACCAAGGGCAGTCTTTAATTTTACTCTCAGGGTCTATGTGTAAGAATGGACACTCCTTATTGTGGCACGCATTAAATCTGGCATAAAAGTAACATTCAGGCATCTTCGACATATCATATTCGTGAAGAAATTCACACTGGTCACCCTTTTTGCAGAGTCCTCTGAGCCAATGTTTACATACTACTGTGCGGTCACCCCGGACGTGTCTGTATGGACACTGCGGGCCATTACCACAGCCTCCAGGCTGCCCGAAAAACTCGCAGACTGCCGCAGTCGATTCTATAAAAGTTAGGTTATATCAATTGGAATGACAGCTTTAATAATAATAGCATTTAGAATTAATTATACCTTTAATAATAGTTTACTATCTTATAATAATCGATCAAAAAGTAAATAAATAAGAACACAACAAAATTAAGAACTTACTGTCCATTCCTGGAAACGGTAAAGGAAGAGCTCCATATTGTTCTTCTAAAGCGTAATCTATGTCAAATTTGATATGATCAACATTTGCAACTATAACTTCCATTTTTAATGGATGATTAGTGTTTTATTAAACCAATTTCTACAATAATAAAATATGTTTTACAGATGTACAAGAAAGTTTTTGCATTTCTGTCGATTTGACAGTTCCACAGATGCAATTTTTTTTGATTCGATTTTTCCCGAGCACAGATAAAAATTGATGCGTGTCACATCTGTGATACCTGAAAGTGACACATGTCACGCTCGCCGAACAATGGAAAAGTGTAGTTGTGGATCTTAGGGCGACCCATCGAAGGTGGAATTTTACTGGAGACACGGTGATAAAAAGAAACTGCTACAATACTTTTATTTTAAATACTTAAAAACAAAATTGAATAAAAACCGATTCTCACCGATTGCATGCCCATGTTGATCTGTGCCCTAGTCTCTGTCGGGTTTTTCGGTACTGATCTGTGCAGTGCAGTATGTAAATAAAAAAACTGTTTATAATTTACATAAATTATTAAATTTATTATTATATGTAGTCTTAATGATCTGTGATTATATTTTTAAAAGTACTTCGTATAATTCAAAGTTAATATTTGAATATTACGTATTAAATATATTCTATTACAAGAAAATAACCCTGTTTTAAAAATGTCTGTGTCCGATATTAAACATGCAATAAAAAAGTATGAATTTCCAGCGAGTGCTAAGGAAGCACTTATTCGAACAGGTTTGTATAAAAATTCTTATTAATAATATACTAACAGACTGATAAAATATTTCGATACTATTCTGCCCTAACCTCCCTGGTTTTCTCATTAAGAAAAGGATGTCCAACTCGGTCTATGATTTTTTCATTTATATGTAATCACAGTTATAATTTTTTTTGTGTGTCATTGGACCATCCTCTATCACCCTACTCACGTTTTGCCAGTAGGTCCTAGCCATTTTGTTAATTGGTAAGCCTACCTTTTGTCTTTGTACCTACCTGTGTGACCAGACCATTTCCATTTCTGTCTTAAAATGGGCTGAAGTGCATCTATACTTTTAGACCAAGGGTCTTCAACGAGCAGCTCGCGGGCCACTTGCTGCCCGCCATTATGTTTTCTGCGGCCCGCCATCATCATGTCAGTAACGACAACAATGAAGTAATAAAGAGTATCTTTAATATAAAATAAATTAAATCTTTATAAAAAAGCTATGCCTATAACTAAGCTTATGGTGCAGCCCGCTACACAGAATAAAATTTTTTGGCTTTCGATTTGTAAAACATTGTTTTTTTTTATTATTATTATTTTATGCAATCCGTTTTTCCAGAGTAGAAGCAGATTTGTTGATTATATTATATCGTGAGATATGATTCTCCATTGAGAATCCAGCCTCAGATATTCCAGCTTATGCCATGTTGTTGAAGTCTAGTATTTTACGTCTCTTAAGACATACCATCAGGCAATGTCCATTGAACAGCAAGTTTATTTGGATGTCTCTGTCTGTTTAGACCATTGTTAAGATAAAGACAAAGAAGCCTTTATACTGTACTTTTTAATACATTTTAGATTTTTTTGTTACATATGCTGGTTGTTCAAATTATTATACCAAACAATATATTTATTTTTAATATTATTATTAGAGCTCTGGGGATCGGCAAGTCATTCCAATATCGAAATAATACAGCGTTACCAAAGTAAGGTGTTAAAGACCATAACCAATGCACCTTGGTATGTAAAAAACCGGGAGGTGCATGACTACACAGAGATCACAACGGTGCATGAAGAGATAAAACACTCCTGTAAGGCTTACTGGCAAAGACTTCAACACCATACCAACCCTTTAGCAACAACTCTCTTGGACTCTAGGAATTACGTATGCAGGCTGAAAAGGTCACATCTGGCTATTTAAAACAGAAGATGTATATAAAAGGAGGACCACATTGTTGGATGTGGTAACTCAAAGCGACAGATAACGAAAGCTATAAAATCTGATAAAAGCTAATAGGCTGATCACAGATAGATAAGAAAAAAAAAATATTATTAGTAGTTGCACAATTTCTCCTTAAATAGATTTTAATTTTTTTTTATAAATTAAATTATATCCAGCAGTACAGAGTGCCTTGCCGCAATGGTCTCCTCTAATTCCTTCCAGCTGTTCTCCAATAGAGGCAGCTGTTAGCTTACCATAGTTAGTAAATTCCTCTCCGATCGATCCCTCGTCGAATTCAAACGAGGATCGATATTATGACGGCCTGAGCCGAGGTTTGAACCCCTAGTGGTGCCCTCAGACTAAAGTCATATTCGTCAGGCAGGAGTTGGCCTTCAGCCGCTCCATAAGTCCTTCTGCGGGTTTGGAGTGCCATCTGCACTCGCCCCCTGACGTCCGGTGAAGCTGTAAAGGCCAGCTGCGACCAACAGCACTAGAGTAGTCCGGAAAAAAAGTTAGTAACTTATAAATAATGGAAATTAAATATTTTTTTACAGAACAAATACTGGCCGGCCGTTCCAGTCCATCAAATAAGTTGATGGATGCAGCAATGGAGATAATATCTGAATTTGTATTCTGCGAGACGGACCGCCGTAGCGGGCGCCGTAGCAGCGGCCTCACTCCACTACAGCAGCTGCAACTTATCGATGTCATCTGTGACTATCTCTCAACTTGCGCTAATGAAACCACAAAGAATACTATATTTTTATCACTCTTTGGAGGCATGGAGAGTCAAAGGAGGTTGAAAGTATTGAGCATACTTGCTAGTATGGCTGTCTCTGCTTCTAGTACTTCTGTAAGTCTTATATATATATTTTTTAATTTAAAATATATATTCAATCCATCATCAACTTATTCAAGTGTATTGTATGAATTGAACGACTCATTTTGCCACAAAAATTATTATTGTTGCTTGTCAAAAATTTCTGTATTATAATTATTATTAAAGATCATCATCATTATCATCATTACAGCCCTAAAGATGTCCATTGCTGAACAAAGGGCACCCCAAAAAAAAAGTTACACCTGTAATAAAACATACCACAGAACATACACACTAACATAGTCTGTGGTAAATTATTATTGAGGAAAAAAGTTTTTTGTGTTATCTGCAATTAGTAACATTGCAATTATGTCTGTATATGTCAGTATGAGTCTGCACTCCATTGAGTGCACAATTTTTAATTTATATAATGTCTGAGCTAGCTAATTGAGTCAGGCAGTCAGTTGAGCTATATACTTCAAGCATGTAGTTAGAAGCTAGCTGGCTTAATTTAAATAGAAATAGACATAATCTTTATTCAAATAAACTTAATATAAGCACTTTTGAATAGTCAAGTTTTTTTATTCTACCATTCATTCGGAATGCAGACTCATCACAAAAAGAATGAGCAAGAAACCTGTGTGTTGCTCTTTTAAATAAATATTGGTTTAATTATATTTACATTAATAAGGATTAGGCATGCGACAATCAACATAGAAACCACTACGCACCTAATCTCTGTTCAATCAGATAACATTGTCAGCGCTATGAATTTAAAGTTAGATATTTTCTACAAAAACATTATTATCATTTATAAATGCTTTAATTTTATAATAAGCTTTTTTACAAAGAAAATATTTTATAACACATTTGAATTTTTTTCTGGCAAGTTGAGTACAGACTCTGGCAGTTTATTGCAAAACCTTACGCAATTTCCATAAAACGAATTACTAACTTTCGTCAAACGGCACTTAGGTTAAACTAGTTTGTTGATATTACGTAAGCTTTTACTAGTGTAATCACCTATTTTTTTAAGAATATTGCCTAATGAATAAATGTGTAAGTGCTATGTTATTACTATTCTTAGTTAGTTAACAGAATATTTGGTATATAAAGCAAATGTGGTTAAAAACAGTCAAACTGTTGCCATCTACTTTCTTTTTATTAATACTTCCTTTTCTAAGGTTGTGTAGAAAAGATTGCAATTACGGTAAAACCTCCTTTTATAACTGTTTTTTTCTTCAATCTTTTGTTTCTTCCCTTGTGTCTACTTTAATATTGGTGTAATAAAACATTAAAAAAATTGTAGGTCCTATTGGCAGTTGGTGTATGGTTACAACAAATGGGTTGCTCATCACCTCAGTCGCTGCAACTGGTGGAGAATGTAATTCGAGACCACTTCTGCCTGAACACGTCCAATCAGATGATGCTCAAGGCGCTCGCCACCACAGCGCCGCAGTTCGTGGCGAACTTCATTACGGCGGTTACTGAGTTGTATCTGCACGATGTACAGGGAGTGAATAAGCTTCCACCGAAAAACCTTTTAGAAATCATCACATCCTGGGTATTAACTTGCATTTTTTTTTATATATATCTATACATATAAATAAAATTGGAGTGTCTGTTTGTAATTTACTGAGCAAAGCCTATTACTCACTAAACGATTACTTGAATGACCAGTGTGCATGGCAATAGTTGTTCATGCACTGAATTTTCATTTAATGTTAGTTTCATTTAATATAGACACCTATATAAATATACATTGTAAATAAACTGGCTTTAAAAAAAAAAAAAGTAATTCAATTGAGTTTCTTGCCAGTTCTTCTCAATTGGATCTATATACCGAACTGGACGGTAGGGAAAAAAATAAAATTATAATGTAAAAATTTGACGTTCATAAGCGGCTAAAATGTCCTACATGAATAAATGATTTTTGAATTTGAATTTGTAATATTGAAATAACCGTTTTTTACTACATGCATATGAATATAAATACGGTGCACCAAAATAACATTTTTTACTATTTTTGTCTGTTTGTCTGTCTGTTTGTTCCTGCTGATCTCTGAAATGGCTGGACCGATTTTGACGGGACTTTTTGGTAGGTAGCTGATGCAGTAAGGAGTAACTTATGCTACTTTTATTTTAGAAAAATTCTCTAAATTTCTTTTTTGTTAAATTCCACGCGGACGAAGTCGCGGGTACAGCTAGTTTTTAAATAAATTACTAAGACTAGCAGAGGGAGGATATGATGATAATATCCCTGGACAATTCACACAACGCCATCTAGTTCCAAGTTAAGCAAAGCTTGTGTTATGGGTGCTAGACAATTAAATTAAATTAGGGATGAAATGGATATCTGGCATTGTTTTCGCTATCCGGCCTGATACCAGATGGATGGTAAAATTGAAAATATTCTCTTTTTTGTACCGTTCAAAGCATCGAACCTGTTTTTTTAATGGATGATTATGAAATAGTGCACCCGCCTGCACTAACAGTTTACACTGGCGGGGCACCAGTGGAGGATGATATAATGAGCATGAGGTCAGGTCTGTTGGTCCATCGTGATAAATTCACTAAGAATTTATCACGATGACTTCCAGGGAGTAACGCGTGGAGATCAACCTGACTTGGCACATTGCTAGCGTTGGAGTATCACGTACGTAGTATGGAGTTCACATTGCTAACAATCCTATTCACCCTGCATCGAACTCATTACCATCGGAGGGGTTGTAAGCGACGCGTACTGTGCCGCAAAACACAAAATAATTAAAATAATGTTTGTCTATGTTATTGTCTCTGCATGCGGTGTCGTGGTCGTTTTTAAAAACTTATAACCGGCGCAACGGACGCCTCGCAGTCTTTACCTAGATGCGATCGACACCACACGTCTTATCTCTAATTAACTTTTATAATATTACTGTGTCGAAAAAAAATCTTAAATCAATTGTCTAAAAGTCTTCGTTTTTTGCCATCACCGTGACCTATCGTATTCTATATCATACATTTGGATCCGGCTCGAAGGACCAAATTTACTGTGTCTAAAATAAATCCAATTGTCTAAAAGTCTCGTTTTTTGGCAGCACCGTGACCTATCATATTCTATACCATACATTTGGATCCGGCTCGAAGGACCAAATGTATGATATAGAATATGGTAGGTCTAATTTAAGAGGTAGGTAGAATTTTATTATTTTGTTTTTTGCGGCACAGAACGCGTCGCTTACAGGACTGTTAAACAGCTACACCACTGAGGCTATTGTATGTAATAAATTTTAATTGCTGTTTCAGGTTTATACAAATCCATCATTGTGCATGTCGGCGCAACTGAATCCGGCCGCACTGCCGAATGGCGCAATACCAATGGCGGCCGTAACGCCACTCGCAGGCCTCATACACTGGTGTTCTTTAGCACCACTCTACATTGATACTGGTACATGCACATTTATTTATTTATTTTCGGAAAACCAAAGCTATTTAGGAATAGAAATAAAAATATAAATAATCTTTATTCAAATAAACTCATTACAAGCACTTTTGAATAGTCATATTTTGATTCTACCACTCATTCGGAATGCAGATTCATCACAAGAAGAACGAGCAAGAAACTTGTGAATTTTGAAACATAGTGATAAATAAAATTGAATCAGACAGGTCACTTACAAGTTTTTACAGATACAAACGTAATCTATACATCTATACATATAAATAAAATTGGATTGTCTGTTTGTAATATTGAAATAACCGCTTTTTACTACATGCATATGAATATAAATACGGTACATACACCAAAATAACATTTTTTAAAATATTTGTTTGTCTGTCTGTCTGTTTGTTTCGGCTAATCACTGAAATGGCTGGACCGATTTTGACGGAACTTTTTTTGGCAGGTAGCTGATGTAAGAATTAAAAATGCTTTACAAGCTCACTATTCCACGCAGATGAAGTCGCGGATACAGCTGGTTAATTAATATATGATGTTCATAATCATCTGCTTCTTCCTTATCCATTTTATTTGGGGTCGGCGTAATATAAAGTTAATTAATATATATGGCAAATATAATATTATTTACCTTTAATAGTATTTTTCAGATTCAGAAATGGTAGAAGTGACAATACCGTTCAAGAAAATAAAAATAGAAGGCCAGAAAGAACAGTCGGTTGTCAAGAATTTCGTCAATAAATCATTGACGGAGTCTGAATTGTATATCAAGCTGCATCTAGGCGTGCTGCACAGTTTGAGAGCTGGAAGGAGAACACACGGTCCCCCAACTGCTGTCAATGCTCAGCATCTGGCGGGACTGACGCCACTGGTGCAGGGGTACGCACACCAGCTGTTGAAGAGAGGTGTCAAACTGCACACAGATGACAAGCTGCAGGTATAACTGTTTGATTTGTTTTTCAACCGACTCCTATAAAGTAGGAGGTTCTCAAGGTCCCCGTTCATTAAGTCACTCTTTAAAATAATATTTGTTATGAAAACAGCTAACATATAATTTTGAATGCAGCTGTCTTTAGGGGACTGTATTTACGACAATAGGATTTGAGCAAGAAATTGATAATTTGGAAGGCACTCACCTTGTACTGCGAGGATTGCCGGTTCGGTTTCAGCAAGGCTTCCCAGAACTCCGGGCTTGTCCGAACTTTTGAACGGGTTACCTGTTTACCGCCAAAACCGACAATAGGTGCTTTCCAGTATCAACTCTTGCGTTCCTTTATTATTTCGTACTTAAACTAATAATATTCACGAATTTAGTTAACAAATCTATATAAAATATCGACAATTACGACAGCGATAATCAGAACACTTTTTTCGACAACGACAAAGGCGAAACGACTCCCGCCCTCGTAATCTCTTTTTATTTTTTTACTTTTTTTTATTATTTACGGCATTGGATATCGCGATAATGTTGCCGTGCGTATTATTGTGAATAGTGAACAATATTTATTGTACAGTTTTTTTTTTTTGATAATTGTATGGTGTATCTGCCTGCGGGGCACCAGTGGAGAATGATTAGATGAACATGAGGTCAGGTCAGCTAGCCCATCGTGACAAATTCATCAGGAATTTGTCATACTGATGAATTTGTCACAATCGGCTAGCTGACATGTGGAGGTGACATGGTGCATTGTTAGCAATGTAGTTATTTACATTACTAACATACTAACAACCCTCATTATTGTTCTGTTTGATACCTACATTGATATATTTAATGGTTTATATATATAATAAATAAATTTAAATTAATATATAATAGATTGATATATAATATACCTACTTAATATAACCATAAACTGGAACTTTCAGGGGGGAAGGGAACTGTTAGTGATGAATTATAAATCCCATTGGAAGAAATCGTAATAAATTCCTGAATGGTGATTTTTCCGCTAACTTACCTGACCTCATGCTCATCTTATCCTCCGCTGGTGCCCCGCCAGCGTAAATCGTTAGTGCAGCCGTGCATTATTCCATTATCATCCGTAACAACCATAAATTGGATTACTGTCATGTGCGTTTGTTTTCAGGACTGTCTGGACAGAATAGGACAAGCAGTTCAAGTGGCACTAGCTAATGGATGTGTGTATGGCAACATTAGTAATCTACTCACCTCATTGGACACATTGCCAGAGAACCGGCTACTGAGGATTATCATCAAAACTCATCAGCAAGCGATCTGACGTGTACTATAAAATTGTGGTTACATGTTATTGAGATTGTGGGACTGTAAGTGTGATGGTTGGTGCATTCAACAATAATTATGGCAACATTAGTAATCTACTTACCTCATTGGACACATTGCCAGAGAACCGGCTATTGAGCATCATCATCAAAACTCATCAGCAAGCCTTCTGATGCTTATAACGAAAATGTGATATATTATAGTCATACTATCAAAGTCTGGTCGCTGAACAGTCAACAGTAGGCTTCCAAACTATATCGGCGGCCTCGGTGGTCTATCGGTTTAGTAGACCGCCTTACTTCCAATCGTGGTTCGATTCCTTGCACGGTACAAACATTTGTATTCATGATTATGATTATTTGTATCGGTCTGATAGTTTTCTACAAATATTAGGTATGTATTTTAAAAAAACTTTGTATTTATATCAGTTGTCTAATACCTATAACACTACCTCTGCTTAACTTGGAACTAGTTGCTGTGTAAATTGTCCTGAGATATTATATCTAAACTCCTCATTGTCTAAAGCTCTAAACAGTTAGAGAAATGAGTCAGCCACAGTAACTCCGTTGCTAGATAGCTTTTAGTACAGTCATTTCTGCGACTTGTGACTGAATTTTGTATATAATTAAGTACATAGAAATAGCAAGACAGATAATAACAGAGACATATATTATTAATTGGAAATTTACAATTATAAGTTGTAATTTTTCAAAATTAGGAGCAATTTTGAAAAATTTGGCTCCATGTGTAAGGTAACAGGCAATAAAAAATATTATGAATTGCGTATGTATATTTTTATTTATTTAAATAACTTTAATGCACGTCATACACAGGTAAAAAGTACATATGGCGGACTTAACACCTAATGGCATTTTCTACCAGTCAACCATGAGTATGTTGAAACATGTAACATTTTTTAATTACCTATGGAGGTTCAGAGGGAGTGAAAATATATATTATTCCTGACTATAATGCTTTTGGCCGCAATTACCCTTTACTTAGAGAAGCTATCTCTGACTCTGGCCGCCGTAATTTCGATGCCCGTTTCAATTTGGAGGGCGGATCGATCGGAGAGGAGTGTAAATATATTGTAGAAATCATATAAACTAATATGGTGGATTTTGTTTTGGCGAAAGTAAAATTCGGAAACAGAAATCATTACAAAAATGTACTTTATTTAAACAATATATTTATTAAACTAAACTCACAAAGTTATGAGCACTCGGGTGAAGTACTACACTATTAGTAGTTGGTTATTATTATTATTTTTATACCACGTAGGTGGCAAACATGCATACGGCCCATCTGATGGTAAACGGTTACCGTAGCCTATGGACGCCTGAAACACCAGGGGTGTCACATGCGCGTTGCCGACCCTTAAGAAACCTTAATAATACCTTCTTGAAAAAACTCCTGCTGTAGTCTCTCGAGAAAACCTCGGCAGGTAGTTCATACCACAATCTAAGTCTACGCGGGAGGAAGCTCCTCTGAAACCGCACTGTCCGAGACCACTTAGGTTCCAGCGTGTGGGGATGAATTCCCTGTCGATGGCGAGCGGTGCGATGGTAAAAGGTGGCCGTAGGCATCATGTCAAACAATTCATTAGAACACAGTTCGTTATATATTCGGTAGAACATACAAAGCGATGCGAGGTCTCGCCTCAAGCTAAGTGGTTCGATACCGTTTGAGAGATTGGGATCATCGACAATTCTCATAGCACGTCTTTGAACCAGGTTAAAAGGACCGAGCTGGTATCCAGGTGCTCTTGCCCAAAGGTGAGAGCAGTACTATAGTTTATTGCTATAGTGGTAGTGTAGTAGGGCTGTGTGGATGCGGCGGTCTTTTGCGTGCATCCTCGCGAATATCCCTGGGTAATACCTGAAAATCAGTTGTTTGCTGCTCGAGCAAACTGAGATGCCTTTTTGAGTATAACCTAAACATTATATTTTTTTTGCACATCCAACAATTATTCTCAGCATTAGCTATGATTGACTAGTAGAATGGAGGAAATACCGCATTATGTTAAGTCTGCCAAATGTACTGTGTGCTTAATGCACAATAGTTAAATAAAAATTACTTATATGTTGTTTGTACTTATATTGTATTTGTTAACTGACCAATATAGTTGTATTTACTTTGTATCTTTTTCTTAATATTACTGTACCTTATGTTCTTTAACGTAAATAAAAGTTCTATCTATTATTATCTAATATTTTTGGAGTCATGGCGGAGTTGTAAATAATAAGCAGGAACTGATTGTATAACTGTTGGGATTCATAATTTTAGTTCTATATTATATAGTTTTTTAATGAATTGTTTTATTATTTAATGCACATCCTATAATATGAGTTTTTATTGGATGAGCATGTAAGTGAAGACCTTTCTGTTTACTAGCGCATGACATCAGTTAGCCTAATTTATCCGAAATTATCCATGTGCAATGTGCTCATCCATCACGGGCACTTGCTAATAACGTTAAATTATTTAAGGATTGAGTAATATTTGGAACTTTGTACCTATCTGAATATCAAGGATATATTACTAAATTATTACTTGAAGTTGTAGTTATAAATACAAAATGCCAATGTTTTAACTAAAATTTATTTCAAAATGGCTTAAATCTACGGCTCTGTTTGATTTGCGCTATTTTCTTTTTGTCTTCTTCGAACTTCTGTCTCAGTGCAACAATGTGTTTCATTTTAGATTCCCTAATTTGGAATGTATAAAAGTTCTTCAATTCCTTTCTCTTTTTATTCCTCTCTTCTTTTGCCATTATTTTGTTTTCCACTTTCTCTGTCCTAGCAAAACTTTGAACTTTCCCTCTCTTGGTGACAGTGATCCAGCCTTCACTGTCTTCCTGTTCTAATTGTTTTTCCTTCTTCTCATTAATATTTGCCTCTTTATCATGGAGTTTCATAAATTCTTCTAACTTTTCTTTAAGAACTTTAGGCAATAAGACGCTGCTATTATATTCTTCAATCCATTTATTCATGCCAAGTTTTATTTTATACTCTTCTGAATTCAGTGGATGTAAACACTTTAGTTTTAATGCTTTATCTAATTCAGACACTTTCTTGAATACTACATAAGCCACTCTAAAAGAGGGGCTGGCTACATCCTCAATGAATTTCCTTGTACTTTTATTGTCTGCTCCACTAGGTTTCAATAAAAATTGCACTGATTCTATATCACCAGCTTCTTTAAAAGCGTTCTCAATACCCTTTTCATCAGCGTACGGTGGTATATTTAGGATAAGTAAAGTTCTTCCTGAAGGCTTGTCTTTCGTGTGATCTCGCACTGCATGCTCCTTCAAATATATTGTATGTGGCGATGTTGAATCTTCTGTCAGTTTTAGCTCCAAAGCTGAAATAAAAACCATATAATAATTTTACGATGTTTTGTTATTCATATATATTTTCAATATAAAAATACAAACCCTTAAATTCGTGTTTAATATGTTTTGGGGTTTTCATTGTTTTTATTTTATTCCTATTTTCTATATTTAATTTCATTTTGACTGACTATTGAGCTCACATGAATAGATAAAAACATAAATTTAAAGAATGTTTACACATTATTTCATTTGAGGTTATATTTAATTGCTTTTTAAAAATGTACAGATTAGATCAAAGCAAAAGCTCAAATGTATACAGCCAACATAATTTTTTTTTCTTAAAACGTATCGTCACTATGATTATTGGAACGAACCATAACCAAAAAGTAAAATATACATTTGCGTTTGATGTTGAGTACTGACACTGACAATTCAACATGACAGTAAGTCTGATTGACAGTTTTTTAAGTGAATTTTGTCTATGCTACTTTCCTGTTGACTGTTGGCGAAGTTCTTTCTGTTTTGTCCGTATTTTAACTTAATTTTACGGCCATGTGTGGTAATAAATACGTATTTAATCAAAGTTCTAGTGATGCTATCCACCACTGCAAATAGTAAATTAAAAAATCCAAAGGGTTCGGAGAACTCCGAGGCCCAAGAGCGGGACGAAATAGGACAAGAAAACACAACGGATGATAAGGTCAGAGGTTATGTTAGTCCATACGATACATCATCGTCGTTCGGAGGCCCTTCCAGAGATGGCCGGATCCGATTCCGAGGACGGGTTACCGAGTTCCGGCATTCCCGAGGGGGTGGTCGTGGCGGCAGGGGCCGAGGAGGATTCCCGCCCAGAGGTGATCGTGATCCTCTCGACGGTTCCTATAAATACAACGAATCGTTAGGCCAGTCGAACAGTGACTCTTGGTCCCAGGGAAACAGTAACAAATATTATGAGAGATCGGAACTGGTAATGAATCTTCCTGAAGATCCACGCATATCTAAACTGTTGCGCCGCCTTTGCGCTGAAGTGGACGTTGAGAAGTCTCTTGTAATATGTAGTAAATTGCAGGATGCTATAATGTTACCAGAAAATGCTCGATACATAAGAAGAGCTTATGAAATCTTAGTGGAGTCCTTATTGGATGTATTCTATGATGCTCCTGGTCCTGAAACAAAAGAGGGAGCTGCAGTTGTTCTCGGCAGAATCGGCTATGTTATGGGCCCAGATTTTAAGAAACATCTTGACTGGTTTGTATCTACATATGCAGTACATAACATCTCTGTAAAACATTTGTTGACACTCTCCTTCTCGGAGACATTTCAGTTGGATTATGAGACCCTTAATTTGTCTGATTTTGCAGACTTAACATTGAATAAACTACAGACTATCATTGAAGGCACAGACTCAGCGGATGTGTTCATTGCTGCTATAAATGTAATGATTATGATGTCAAATTCTTATCCAGAGCATTTTGCTAATCATTTTGTTGACATTGTTGACATTCTAGTGGGCTGGCATGTGGACAATGCTCAGCCAAGGAAAATAAAAGATTTTGCTCTCCAGTCACTCCTGAAACTGAGCCGGCATTGGCAGGCAGATGTTGGGTTTTCAGTCAACATGCTTTATCAATTTGTCGAAGACATGGTGGCATATTCAACAGCTCTAGATTCTGATAAAAGTGACGATGATGCTGAAATGGCATCCCAAGATGACTCCCTGCAAAAAATTACATCATTTCTGAATGTCTTCAATACTGTTGTGAAGAGTTTGGGTACTCTTCTTAGTCCAAATATTTCACAAACAGCTACATGGTCATTTCTAACTGAATCATTTACAAAAATTCTACAAGTGTTGACAAAAATTCTCAATGAAGAGGCCGATTCGGACATAATATTGTCAGGTAATGAATGCATTATTTTGTTACTTAAACTTTTACAAACAAAAACTTCTTGTTACACCCCTGCCCTGTACACATTGATCTACATGGAAATGACAAAATTCCTGCAAGGTGATGAAAGTGTTTGTCTTAGTGTTGTAAATTTAATATCAAATACTATAAGAGAGATTGCATCAAACCTACCAATCAAATTTATTATGCAGACAATAGGCCCTGAATCACTTTTACGTCCTTTGCGTTATTCAGAAAGCTCTCAAATACTGCATGGTGTTCTCTCAGTATATAGCAATCTTTTGAATTTGAAGAATATTCCACTTTTGCAAGAAACATACAAGTTTGTTTTGATGGACATTCAGAATTCCTACTCTATTATTATACCAGATATACAAATAGTAAAGCCTGAGTATGTTGAAGAAGTTACAATGGAAGATGCTGAAAAAAATGTGATATTTTACCTACAATGTTTATCAGAGCTTGCAAATGCAAGTAATTCTATAATTGGAATGTGGGCTCTACAGCCTAGTATACTAGAATTGCTAGCTATTAAAATGTGTCCCCATAACAAAATCTTGATGAGGCAAAAACCTGCACTCCAGTATTCTGTATTGTACTTACTTTACTCTCACTGCAAGAAAAATAACCACTTCATTGCTTCTAGTGATTTGGTGACAAACACACAGCAAAGGACTGGGGATATATTTGGACTGTCTAATCTTAATTTGGGGGAAGTATCAGGCTCAAGTCCTACATCGGGACACCTTGCTGTAATATTGAACACATTAAGTGTGATATTAGATGAAGAGGTTCCCAAAGAAACTTTACTGTTGGTATTAAACTGGATATCGGATATATTTGTTCAACTGGACAAATATCTACCAAATGTGAGCATAGCAAAAGGATTTGTTGTACTAATAACAAATATGCTATCCCTGGCATACAACTTTGATGATGATATTGTTTTGTTGGTTATGAAGAACTGCCAACATTTATTGAAAAATAAATCTCTATCATGGAATCTCATAGTGGTGAAGACCATAGTTACACTCTGTATGTTACATATTGATAATCAAAACAAAGCTTTATCGAATGTATCAAAAGAGGTGTTATTTGAATTACCATGGGACATAGTGCAGCAGGAATTAGACAAACAGGTTGTGAAAGTGTTTGTTAGCAGGAAATTGATTCTGAATATATTAAATAATGACACAAAAGCTAATTCCTTCAAGGAGTACCTCATGAATGGATCATTCTCAATGCTATCCAATCAACACTTCAAAGCTATCATGAATAGTATATTACAAGTATCTTTTGAGAATAACAGTTTTTTTGTTGATGTCTTCCTGGCAACATGGCCATTGCAAAGTCATGATGTTGATGAGAATAATCTTCTATTTTTTAGACAGTGTGCTACATCTTTTTCGTCTATATGTATTGGTTGGGCTTTATCGGAATTAGCTCAGACTTGTGTCTCTTTGAAGCTGAGAACTATATTAGGTAAACCCCAAGAAACATTTATGAAAATTGAAGGGGTCTTGAAAAGTATAGCTAGAGATATATCGTCATTGGAAACAAAATATACAGTCACTAACCAGCAACAATTAGTAGACATTGTTGCTGCAGAAGAAACCAGATCACGTCTCATTACTGATTTCATGACGTTTTTAGAAAAGTACATTTACAATGCTGCTGAAGGAACTGCAATAGTATTGCCAGCTGTACAAAAACCAGTCAGAACATTTTTCCATACTAACTGGTCTACTTGCCGTGAATGGCTTACCAGAGTACGGCCTGCGGCACTCGCTGTAAGTCTTTATGCTGGAAATTTTGGTGCGGCCATATACCATGCATCACTTATATTACAGACTGCTGCGAAGTCTAATACAAATATTGACATAGAAGCAATTACAATGAGTGTAGCAAGAGCTTTAATAAAAATTGAAGAACCTGAAGTTTTACATGGTCTCTACATTTGGGTAAAGCAAACATTTGATAAAAAAATTCCTTGGTTAAAAGGAGCTGCAGAGCAAGCTAATGCTAAATATGAATCGGCAGTTGAGTATTACAAAAAACTTAACACCAATATCGCATGTGACAATGAAACAGAAGGAGAAGAAAATTCTCAGATAGATACAAGAGTTTCCAGATTCATAGATGAACAGGTTATGGACAGTTACAAACAAATACAAAGCTGGGAGGATATGCAAAAATGGAAAGAGAGTCAACAAAAGCATGCACAGAATTCTCAGTGGAATTCATTTTCAGTATTGAGCATGTTTGACGAGGGTAGTGAATTATCTCAGAATTTAAGCAACTGGGACATACTTGATACTGATGCTACTGATATTTCAAAGAACACTTGTTCCTATCAAGGTTTGCTAAACAAAATTGAATCTACATTAGTATGTACTGCTGTTAACATTTGCTATTCTGACTATTCTAATAAATACGAAAAATTATTAAAAGACTGTGAATTACTCCTTAATGCAAGCATGGAAGAATTTTCAAGAACTAATACTATACATTTTCTAAAAGAAATTGCGGTATTACAATTAGCAAATAAGGGATTGAAGAATGTTATAACAAATGGAAAAGCAATATCCAATCCATTTAAACCATCTGTTATTAAGGAGAATAAGTATGTCACTGAACTCAGGAATCTTAGCAGAATCTTGTGGTGGAATCAATATTTTACGAAATTAAATATGACTGATGAGAATATTTTCTATTCTGAATGTCTTCGACTGGATGTCGTAAAAAGTGCGAGGAAAAACTCTAACTTGATCATGGCTAAAAGAGAACTTTTAAAGTATTTTAAACAGAACTCTGCTTTCCAAATTTGTCTAGGAAATATAAATAACTTGGCTGAATTAGGTGACGTTTTGCTAATGTCAACTAATACCTACGACTTAGATATTTGGACGTTAAATAATACAACGGCGTTGGTGGAACTCTGCAAAATCACGTATGCGAAAGAAGATACTAAAACAAGGGCTATAAATTTGTGTGCCAGCATCTCTCTAGGATTTTCCCAAAGGCTTGCAATGGGTGAACAAAATTATGAACTCAGAGAAAAAGGTACTAGAATGTTATTAACTCTTTCCAAATGGGTGCAAAATGATAGTGACAACATTTTAGAAGTTGATTCGCCTTTATTGAAACTAGTGTCTGCACTGCCTGAAATTGGTTTAGTCGATAACAACATATCAGAAAATGTTATACCTGTGTCAGATTCTGCTGTAGGAAAGTTATTACAGTTTGGAGTTAATCAGTGTCCTGGTCTGGCAAAGGCTTGGGCAAACTTTGCAGGTTGGTGTTTTAGATGGGGTCGGAAAATGGTTGAATTTAGTTCTAAGACCGGGGAACAGTTAACAGAAAATGATAAATTACAAATAGAGAGTGTAATGATTGGTTGCTCTCCTCAAGATTTTGATGCAGTTTGTGAAATATTGTCTAAAACAAAGGCCACATGTGACGATGAAGATATTGATTGGAATGAGATTAACACATCTGAGATGATAGAAAGTCAGTTACGTACTGTTCCATCTTTGAGTAAAGCTTTTCCTGAACACCTCGCTTTACTGGTGGACATTTGGCGTCAAGCACAGAAAAGAGTCTTTTCCTATTTTGAATTATCAGCTGACGCATATTTTAAATTCTTACAACTTATTTGTGCCGCGGACTATATTAATCATAGTGGCGAAAACGCTGTTGTCAATGCTACATTACGATTATTGCGTTTGATTGTAAAGCACGCTATGGAATTACAAACTGTTCTCGAATCTGGCTTAGCTAATACACCGACGCAGCCTTGGAAAGTCATCATTCCACAACTCTTTTCGAGACTTAATCATCCTGAAACATATGTAAGGAAATGCGTTTCCGATCTATTGTGCAGGCTTGCTGAAGATACTCCACACCTAATCACATTTCCAGCCGTTGTGGGCGCGGTGGAAAATGAACAGAATAGTATAACAGAACTGAATACTAGATCTTTCTTGTCTAATGATTCAAACAGTGGAGAAGACAATTGTGATTTGGAAGATGCTGCAAGTGACAAAGTAGTCAATAACGAACTAAACTCTTGTTTCTTAGACATGGTGGAAACGCTGTCTAAACAAGCTCCAAAAACTATCCTACAAGTTAAATTATTGGTAAAGGAGCTACAGAGAATTAATTTACTGTGGGATGAATTATGCTTGGGTACTTTGGCACAACATCATTCTGATTTTAGTAAACGACTGTCACAACTAGAAGCCGAAGTCATTAAAGTGAAGAATAATGAAAACCTCTCCTCAGAAGATAAAGAAAAACTAATTCAAGAAAAACATCGCATAATATTCGAACCCATAGTCTTCGTATTAGAAAATTTGAATCAGATTATCTCTGCAAAACCTGAAACGCCTCATGAAACTGCGTTCCAGAATAAATTCCAGAGTATTATGAAAGACGTCATTGATAAATTAAAACATCCTGTTAATCCTGAGAAACCTCAAGAGTCTTGGGCTCCGCTTAAGCAACTTCAGATAACACTGCAGCAGAAGGTAAATAAAAGGACTTCGTATATTTTGAAAATGTCCGATATAAGCCCAATTTTAGCAGAATTGAAAAATACAGTTATAACTATGCCAGGAGTACATACCAACCAAAGAACTGTCAGAGTTACTATAAAATCAATAGAAAATAACGTGTCTATTTTACCAACAAAAACGAGACCGAAAAAATTAATATTCTATGGTTCCGACGGCAAGGCTTACACTTATCTTTTCAAAGGTTTGGAAGATTTACACTTGGATGAGAGAATAATGCAACTATTATCAATAACAAATACAATGATGGCGCGTGATTCTGAGAGTAATGACAATCAAACATACAGAGCGCGTCACTATTCGGTAATACCGTTAGGGCCTCGTTCTGGGCTCATCAGCTGGGTGGACAACGTAACTCCACTCTTCGCTTTATATAAGCGGTGGCAGAACCGTGAAGCTGCAATTTTATCTGCTAAAACGAACAAAACCGTCAATGTGTTACGACCATCCGAGCTGTTTTATAATAAACTTAATCCACTTCTCAAAGAGGCTGGCGTATCGACTGAGAACAGAAAGGAGTGGCCTGTATCGATATTGAAACAAGTACTACAGGAGTTATCTGCAGAGACCCCTCGGGATCTTTTATGGAGGGAACTGTGGTGCGGGAGTGTGACCTCTGAGCAGTGGTGGCAGATGGTGCGGCGTTACAGTTACTCTGTCGCGGTGATGAGCACAATCGGTTATATTATAGGCCTTGGCGATAGGCACTTGGACAATGTTCTTGTTGACCTCACATCCGGTGAACTAGTGCATATAGACTATAACGTGTGCTTCGAGAAAGGCAAGACTCTTCGCGTACCAGAGAAGGTGCCGTTCAGGATGACTCCGAACTTGGTGACGGCTCTTGGTGTGACCGGCGTTGAGGTGAGTGTATTTCCTTTCTATATTTGATTAGTGATCACATTTGGGATAAGTTATTTAAGTATCAATCTAAACTATAGGTATATGTAGTGAAAACGCCAAATAAATTCTGTTTATATATGTAAGGTGTTTTATATAAATATCTGTAAGCCATTTGTTGGCCGTCTGGTTGTTTGCCATTCTTAGACCCAGTAGATTAATAATCAATTATTATTGGTTACTGAAATTGTAAATATGATTTCGATTCGTTCGTCATTATCGTTATTAGTCATTGATTTATTTCTTATCTCACTACACAAATATTACTCGATATTTATTTTTGGAGTACCTAATTTTAAAAAGTGTGGTGCAATATGACGCAATGTAATTTGTCTGGATGACATTTACACCTTTATGCTAATTTTAATATTCAGCCATTTAAAATAACGAAGTGACAGACTTCCGATTCTGTACCGAACCGGCGCGGCGGTCCGATTCTGTACCGAAGCCGCAACAGTGTCTAGTATGAACATGTTGTCTTGTTTACAATTGATTTGATATAATCTAATAAAATGAAGACGAATTCTGATTTTCAAGATATACCCTCTAAGTTAAGGCAGTGAATGAAGTAGATTAGATTGGATACAACAAAGTTAATAGTTGTAGCTAATAAATGAAATTACAACCCGTAACTTTATTTTCTTCACTCTCAACGAAATGATGAAAAATGTATTAATTGTTTGGTACAATGATGTTAATGAATAAGATTTTCTCTGACTGGTGTGTGACATAGACGTTGTGCACATACATAATCCTTTTTTCTGTTTATTTTATATTTTTACTTCATAAAACGCCATCTATCTTTTCTTCTTTGCGTTTGAAGAAAATCTCGTGCTAAATATTTGCCTAGTTGAAATAAGCAAGTAGGAAGATTTGGGAATTGTGTTTTCATGTAGGCATCTTCTCGTAGATGGCGTTATCAGTCTATAGAAGGAAAAAGCTAAATGAAAGTCGAAGCACGTTGATTAGGTATTTTTATTATTACATCGAACATTTTAATTACATTTATACTTTAAACATCTCAATTTATTTGACATAGAACTTTTTTATTTATCCATATTTCTTTATGGCGGGGAACGCATTAGAATCTCTCAATAAATTTCAACAATAAAGCCTTCAAAACTTGAGCGTAGAATTTAACAGGTACCTAAATGCAAATGGGGTACCTACTGTCACTAACAATTTTAAAAACTAGAAGCGTTTCGCATTTCCCACAAAACGTCTGTGTCGTTTTTTTGAAAATAACACTACACTACATCTGGGGAGCGGTGGACCGGTCGGTGTACCGGGGTGGGCCCGTCTGGCGCGTACGAGGGGTTGGAATCTCCCCTATCGGAATCTATATACCCTGCATTTTCTATGATACGACATCGCGACGTGTCAGTTTCTCGTTCTACGTACAGCAGCTTGGCAGGTCGGCCCCCGAGACTGGACAGTGCACTTGGAGCGCTGGACCGCGTGATAGAACCTTCTCGAAGGGCGACGGAACATCTTTTCCTCTCTGGTGCCGGGGATCCTCTATATTCCGAAGAGTCTGGTCGTTTGCACCGCAGTAGTTTAGCGAAAGCTGCACGGAATCCTGCGTTCTTCCATGCGTATATCAATGGGTTGATGCCGGAGTTGGACATAGCCAGCGAGGATGTCAATCGATACGCAATAGGGTTGTGAAACGGTTTTATCGGTACGGTTTGCGCGCACGCCACCACGACGAATGGCATCCAGCATATGGAGAAGGAACCCAGCACTAACAGCACCACCTGTAATTATAAAATGATTACCGTTAATATTATTATTATTTATGTGTACAATATATACATTATTACTATTAGTACTTCACAAACTTTTGATTTCATAAGATAAGCAAGAAGGAGTGCAGAAAGTTTAATTAATTTCATGAGAATATGTAATATTCACAAATATTTACGACGGTTTTAACTGATTTTAAATTTACGCCATTTTCTGCAGGCAATCACTATATCAGCTATGTTGCTTATACGTTTAACAAGAAGCCGTGCATATGTATCATAGTTTTATTATTTATTCTTTTTTATACATATTTGATTAAAAGAAAAAAAAAAGTAAATATAGACACAGCACTATGGAGTCTCAAAGTAAACAGATCTTGTACTATTGGTACTTAAACTGATGTATGTATTAAAAAAAAAGCTAGTCTATCTATTTATATTTTTTCAAGTACATAGTATACACAAATATTTTGACTAATACAAACAGTCATATTCACAAATGTTTAAACTGTGTGGGGATCGAACTTGCCACCATCGAAAATCGACGTAGTAATAAGTTAAGCTTCTAAGCCATCAATGTCAATATATTTTAACGATATTCTGATGTTATTTTGCAGCCATCTACTTTCTTACTTAGTCCATTTATAATATTTTGTGAAATTCCGTTACCATGATCATTTGTGAGACTAAAAATATTTAGTACGGAAACTTGACCACTGCTACTAGAAACGTCATTATCTTCCATATCGGTGATCAAATAAGAGTCTGAATCGGATGTAGTAACAAATACTTACCTGTATACTCTTCCAATCGTTGCCTCCTGATGGGCAGCAGGTGTTCGCTCTCATCCTCCTCGCGTGGCAGGTCGCCTCGCGCCAAATTCTCCAGTATAAGATGAACATCACCATCCAAATGAGCGAGAACATGGGTGCCAGGATGCTTGTAGTATACGCTTTAGGTACCACCTGTAAATTAGATGGTAATTTATAATTAATGTTTTTTCAAGAAGGGTATCCGTGATGTTTCTGGCGTCCATAGGCTACAGTAACCGTTTACCGTCAGTTGGGCATTTTTGCTTGTTTGCACCCATTGTAATATAAAAAAATGTGGTTTGTCTTCCGTTAAATTTTATTTTGTGCCATATTTCTTTACATTTTAACTACGTATTCACCAATTAAAAACTGCTGGAGAAATTTATATGAATTTTGTTACACAGGAAGATAATATTCTAGTATTAGATAATATTTAGTTATTGTAAGTAGAATACTTTTTACTATAGTTTAGTTTACAAGATATAGCTAGTAAAATGTTTCCATAACATTTTCTTAAGTGTTTGGATCAAGAATGAAAACTTCATGGTAGATTT
The DNA here is from genome assembly GCF_030625045.1 of Achroia grisella. Taxonomy (NCBI): domain Eukaryota; kingdom Metazoa; phylum Arthropoda; class Insecta; order Lepidoptera; family Pyralidae; genus Achroia; species Achroia grisella. The sequence continues at coordinate 1,151,212 of NW_026713024.1, read as the reverse complement.
AGTATAATATGATATCTCAGGACAATTCATCAAAGCATCTAAGCAACGACATAAAAAAGTATCTATGTATTTACATAGATACTTTTTTATCTAATACATATATAATATACATAGAAAATTCCCAGTTTGATACAAACAATCATACGCATGAATGTAAATGTGTGTACAGTGTAAGAAATCGAATCCGGTTCCATTGGAAATAGCTAAACCGCTCGACCACTGAGGTCGTCAGAAGTGCAATGTTTATTTTCAGATTTCCACATTGCTTTCTGATGATAATTCTGCAATTTTGTTATTAGTGCTATAAACCATAGCACATTTGATCCTGTAAATAAGTTGCATATTTTTATACTTCTTATTGTCGGTTTTTGTTCGGATTCGTATTGTGTTAGTGAAAACTTACCTAACAATTCAACGTGCCATGGTCCGTGGTACCATGACCCTGACCATACCTATATTTAGCCCTCATTATATTGAAATGTGACCTTAATACGGTTACCCAATAAACTACATGATATAAACGAAAACGGCGTCCTCAGTGGTCTTTCGATGGTCACATGTTCGATTCTTCGCACGATCGTCTTTACAAATCACCTCTTCGAACCATCATTACAAATGTTTACCATTTGTAATGATGGTTATGCTTGTTTGGATTAGTCTGGGTTAATTATGTATATATTTACAAAAAAAATGTATTTATATCAGTACTCATAACACAAGCTCTGCTTAGCTTGACACTAGATGGCGCTGTGTGAATTGTCTCGGGTTATTATTATTATTATTGTTGTCTTCATTCGTTGAATATTTTGAATTATCACTACGATGATGTTTTTTTTGAAATTTTGAGAATTATCCGTCAATAGCTATTTTAAAGGTCTGAAGGTTGTCCAAAGGTTATTTTTCGTAGGATACATACCTTTCCTCGTGTTACTTATAAATCTAATATTGTTCATTTCTATACGCGACAGAATAGAAAGGGAAAAAAATATTATTGAAATACACTCAATTTTAGCACTTACGAATAGTAATTTCTTTATTCTACGGACATATTCTGAATGCAGAGGCGGTGGAGAAAAATGGATCGATGAAATACGGCTACACTTTCTTTAAACAGAAGTTATATACTATTTTAAATTTATACTAATATAAAATAAAATAAAAACAACTAAGTGGTTAAACAAATCGTAATGGAATTTGACTTAAAGGTAGATTGTATCAAGAGGATCAACCAAAGTAACCAAACAAGCTCAGTCAGTGGTATCAAACAGCTATTTGATACCACTTATATCATACCAGCTGTTACCTGCGACTTGAACAGCTGTTCTAATTGATCAAGCACGCTGTGTAAAATTTACAGCAACTGGTATGAAATATTTTATTTCTATTTAGTAATTTAATACACATACACAGTACACAGATAAAAATGATACGAACAAAGATAACAGTGATAATAATATACACAGATAATCAAAAATATTAAGGTGTTCACTTACCAAATTCATCTCGCAGGCCACGCCGTCGTGCCAGTCGTTCCAGAATATCGGTATACAGCTTATACACACCGCTACAGACCAGGTGGCGCTCATCAGCAGCCTGGTCACCACTTTCGTCATGTACCGGCTGTAATGCAGCGGGTGTACTATAGCTATGTACCTGCAATTTGATGTGCATGTATTAGTTTGAAAGCGACGTGGTCTAGTGGTTCACAACCCGACTTTTACCCAAAAGTGGAGAATTTTAATAGAGTATGTCCATTCATTTTTGGGACTGATTCTTCGGTGATGGACACATCGATATTAAAAAGGATAGATGGAATGTATTCAGCGAAATGTAGGCATATTAAGTGTTGTGGTCATTACGGCGTCGACAGTTAACAATGCCTCTGATTACCCCATCTGGGATTACAGTTATGAAGGTATTTATATATGTATGTATTTGTTGGTACCCTCTTTACAAGAGTACACTATAGAATTCAATTTTGTGATAAAATTGAATGCAACACAATATTCTGAAGCTATTTTTAGTTTGATTTCGCAGACTTCATCGCTGTGCGACCGTAAACGATATTGTAAAAGAATGTGACGTGAACACACGGAACCCACCTGTCTACAGCTATCGCGATGATATTGTATATAGAGGCTAGGCACGCCAATATTATCAATATGAATCTCAACAAGCACGACCACTTTATCTTGCAGAAATCTGGATCCAAGTAGAAGACGAGGTGGTACGGCAACGTCAAACCCACCATTAGGTCGGATATAGCCAAGTTGAGTACGAACTGATTGGACACGAGCGATGACAAACGTCTACTGAGGGTCACTGCTAGGATCGTGAGAGTATTTCCGCTGATGATGAGCACCATCAATGCTCCGTCGATGATGCTCCATGCCCAATAGTTGTATAGATCCTCACTCGCCCTCTCCGCGGTCTCGTTCCACCCCCCCTCGCTTTCATTGCTAAATACAACGTCCATACCATCGCTGGCTGCGGTCGCCAGCGCCCCCCACTCCGAATAATTCGACGTCGTGGTCGAACTTAGTCGCTCATTATCTTAACTATTACCATCACTAGTCACCCGCGATATGTCCGCGCGCACATTTAAAGTCTTTTGTTTCCTGGACAGTTGACACATTGTCCTAGTTTCACTTGCACAGATGCAAACACCTGCAATAGAGAACAATTTTCGTGAGAATGTAAACAGAGCTGATGGTCGTGTACATATGTTTACTGTTGCACTGTCCTTGTAAATGCATAGCGTGCACAAGTGGCGCAATGGGGATGTATATTTCGATTCAGTATGCGGGGACGCGTACAGCCCGTAAATTACTTCGCATTGAGAAGTTTCGCTCGTTCGTTCTAGTCCACGTTCAGGCGTGTCTCTAAATCACATTATCAACTTTTTCAAGGGACCCGCAGCTAGCTTCAGTGGTCCCACTGTCGTTTATGAATTATTTATGTTCCATAACATGAGAGGAGCTTTGTCTGACTGTTCCTAATCGATAGCACGGCCGCAATAAATGAATTATTTTCAGACTTCGAAGGCCGCGTTGCCGTTCATAAAGTTACTCTGTTTTATAACAAATTATTAATGAATAACGGGAAATCCTTGAGGAATTTACGCATCCGTTATTTATTAGTTATTACTAGAGGCTGGTATTATAAAAGATTAACATTTGTTTGTACAGAAATCTATTGCTCTCAGACTGAGTTACGTTCAGGATAATTATGAAAGTTTAATGCCATTGTGAATTAGTCAGATGTCTGTAAAAATAGAAATGCAAATAATCTTTATTAAAAGAAAATTTATTTAGGGAGCTGAGTAAAGGTACATTATATTCTGGTTTTAATTAAAATTAATTTTTATTTACTTTAAATACATACTTATGCAGTGACAACATTAGTGATAAGTAAATATTACATCTAAACACTACATTGTGGTTTATCCATGATATAGGAGCTACACAGTCCTTTTTGCCTAATGGCAAATATTAATCAATGGCAGGTAAAATTATCACTATTGTAAAACGCAGTATAATGTCAATAGAAATACCCAATGAAGTCGTTAATGAAGTCATTGGTGTTAATGTATTCCGAAGGCGTATTGTTTGGCGATGAAATATTTAGCCAGGCTGGAACTGACAAAGTCAATTATATCGGCCTCATCTTCGCGGACCGACTGCCGGCTGCCTTCTCTATCTGAATTTCAAATATGCACAGACAGATCAAAGATTCAACAACGGACTTCCTTAATTTTAATTTATTAACACCACTTTGCTTATGCTGTTTTAATAGATCTTTGTTAGAACTGTAATGGTTTATATTTCAACTTAAGTGCTGGGAGGGCTTTCAAAAATGCTTTTTTTTGGAGAGCCCACTTCAATTAGGCAAAGGAAATAAAATCTTAGCGGGTCATTTGCCTCTTCTCCATCCGTATGGAAATGTCTGTCTATTTAATGTTAATTTATGTTCATCAAGTAGAAGTGTTGCGATAAATACGTTCCGATACGCAAACGATGCGGAAATGTGTCGATTCCGTGACTCTTTATTATGTGGGTGGGTTCGATACCCTGGTAATTGTAATTCAAATTCTACAAAACGGTAACATATACAGCTATAGCTATATGTTATATTTTTATTGAAAGTTTATTAATTATAAAGATGTTGGAAAATTAATGTACTGGAAAATTAGTCTCTCAACGGATGTGTGCGGTGCATTGTGAATGGCGTGTTTTTGACAATGACTCTAGCATTATTGTATTAACGATGATGGATGAAACGTCAGATGCGTGAATCGTGGATGCATTTGTTATGTAGCGGAAAATTGCAATTCGCATTGATATAGATTAATGCTATTTGGTGTTCTATATAAGTTGGATCAATCTCGTGCCAATATTAGAAATATCTATAAGTTATACAATTGGCACGTGTATGCTAGTTGTTGCGTTGATTTCGTTCATATAATATTTGGTATTTCTATTGCTTTTCAGATCTTATGTGATTCTAAAGGTTCTAAGTTTAATATAAACATCATAATAACAAAATGAACATTACAAAGTTGTTAATGACGCTAATACTGACGACAATTAGACATAATTGAGAAATAATAAAAAAAAAAATTACGTGAATAATAAGTACTAAGTTTTGATGCAAAAACTTTGACATGTCAATGTCAATGAAACACGTAGTTAATATTTATAAAAGTTCAAATCTAACAATAACACTAGACATCCGATCTGGCTTCGCACGTATGTACTGGAAAGAAACATCAATAATAATGTAAGAAATTTATTCTATTGAACGTAATTTTTTTGCATTGATATGTTTAAGCAATACAAACCTTGTTCTCACAATTACAAATCTAACGAAAAAAGATTTGCCAAATAATTGCAGCCGTTCCGACATCCCTCGCTTATTCAGAAAAAGTTGTTTATTTATATGAATAGATATATCTACGTAATGGAATGGCAAGAAGAATGGTATCAATATAGGTAGAGTCAGTCGTTAATAGAATACTAGAAACGTGGCGTGTCTGAGCGATATAAATGCAAGACCTCAGTGTTAGTGGCAGGGTTAGAGCAAATGCCCTTTGCACAAACAGTGCCGAGGACTGAGGTTGCCTCATCAATATTCATTGATGGTGTCCAATCGATGTACTTAATTCTGTTTGTCGTGTCATCTCAACACTCAATTTCAACGCAAAATTGTATAAATTGTTCGATGAAGACTATCTAGTTTGTAGAATGCACGTGGTCACATATCAAATTTGGCTACAAACATTTTAAGTGGACAGCCTTTGATTAATATTGCTTTGGTTGGCCAAAGTCTTCGTGAATTCTACGCAAAGTGTAACCTTCTACATTATTAAGGAAATATAAATATACATGTACTAGTATTAATATCTTATTACCTTATTATATTATTAATATTTTTGTAAGTAATTCTTACACATCAACTCCAATCTTATATAGTCTAAAAAAATATTAAAATTGATATACTAGATAATATATCGCTTAACACATTAATATCATATTGTCCAAATTAGAAATATCATGGATTTGGTCAAAAATTTGAAGTAATTTCAAAATGCAACATTTTGAAATAGCTTTAAATTTTTGACAGATACATGTATTTGACATTTACTTTTTTAGCAATTTAAACGAATAAGATAAGAAAATGTTTTAATTTGTTATAGTTTTGGTAACAGATGAGCTTTTATAATTTGCTATGCTAGCTTCTCTTGGATATACAATACATTTCTTGGTTCGTTGTACTAGTAGGGCTTTGAACTCTTTATTATAAGAAAATGAGAACTTTAACAATTCTTATTTTTCCATATTGGGCGTCATTTACGACCGAATGGACTTGATGGCGTGACTCTGTGTGACCTCAACGACTATTCAATTAAAGCACTTATTCGAGTCTACCGAATACGACGAGCGTGCACGAAAATACGTCACGTAGTATTAGTCTTAGATATAAATAAACGGCGAATTTGGGAGCCAGCCATTTTGGACGATTTAGAAAACGATAAATTCATAACACCTATGAAATATGAATTAGTCACAAAATGATTTCCTTGAAATGGCTTTAAATTACAGGGTACGGTATTACATCTTAGTTTTCCGGAATGATAAAGTATGAGGAATATTACGGGCGTCACATGACGATGTGATGTCAGGCAATGGTCGTCACTTATTACCCGTTAAGCCATCAGTTAGCTTGCCACTCCAGTCATGTTAAAAAATAATACGTATATGTCAAAAATAATAGATTGTAGATTAGGAGCCTATTTAGGACATTGAAATTGCAATTTATGAAATTTGATTTGAATAAACGATTGATATTAAAAAAGACAATCGTCTCGTTAACTATCTTTAAAAAGAAATATTACATTTGAATCTGCTGAATTTACTGAATGTATAATATGTTTTTATATAGTATGTACAGAGACCAAGCTTACAAGCCTTGTGGTTAGCGGTATTAAACTCTTAGATACGCCCACATTGCCCGCGTTCATAATAACCATTAAGACGGTCATAAAATCAACCAATCCCTCTGCTAACTATATTACAAGAACAACATTATTGTATGTTTCTATAAAGCGGAAGTCGTTCCGAGAAAATTCTCGCAATTTACTACATCTTTACCACAGGTTGCAGACGCATCTCCATACCTATTATGTGGTTAAATAGGCCTGACAGTCAATGTAGAGTCGTTTGTTTAGTGGACAGGCTCATTATCTTTGACAGGCATTTCTTTTTTACAGAAGACATATTAAATTGTTTTGATACAGGTTATATCAAAACAATTTACTAATATGTATTCTATTAGCATTTGTTTGCTACTGTCACGGGTATCTTATCAACGATTGAGTTATTCTCGTTCCTCGAATCATGTACAGTGTTATTTATATGTATTACAAATCTAATTATTATACAGCAAGTCTAATAATTATCTGTAGATGAGTATCTGTTTATGCATGTCAATACTGAGCTATGGATGTAATTTTTATTGTCAAGATACGGTTATAGTCAATTGTGGAAATGCATTTGATGAAATTGGAATAGCAGACAAGTTGTAGTTCCACTTAATAGAAAATGATAATCGTTGTATATAGATATCATGGTTTTCACAGAATAATTTACGACATCCGTGGTACCACTCGCTTCTTGCTATTCCTGCGGACTAAGGCATGCCTACATACTCTGAAATTTCACTGCCCTACCTCACCTTTTACACCCTAATAGGAGAAATCATATTGAGCTGTCTAAATTAATCTAAATGTGATTAGATATCTTCTGGGTAAGCGCGCTACATCCTAGTTCTTGCCATTATTTACCATCAGATGAGGTAAGACCAAGCGCAATCCCATTATTAATAAAAAAAAAATTGCGGTAAAATTAAATGAGTAACTGAGACGAAATGTACTTAGTATAGTTTCAACGAAACATCAACAGAGCAAAACAAATGTGGAGACCGCAGACTATTAAAAACGAGACTACTGTCTATGATATTCATGTACATTATAATGAACATTATTATCTACGAGCTAATGTTTAACATGCTTTTAATGTGTAATCACATAATTACAATCTTGCGCTTGGCCTATTTCGTTGCGATATAGAAATAATTTGTTTACATCGATCAATAATCCATCACACCAAATTAGTTGTTATTTCGTTCGGTTTAATCAATCAACGCATTGATACGACGGTGTCCGCTCCTACACGGATCGATTGTGGTTAGATTACAACGAATGTCCACTAACATCAGGTACACCGTGATCTTTAATGTCAGCTATTTTTATTATTGACTTAATACTTGCGTAGAATGGGTATGGTTCTAGTAGTGGAGTCTATTTTTTCACCACCCTATTGCTTTGTTATTATTCAAGTAAAACAAATAATTGGGTCCCCAAAATTTTTCGCATTCTATATAAGCTTTGTTTTCGCGATATAGAGTAGTTATATCTTCCTTAAAGTTACTATGGTCCGTTCTATGAAAATTTGTTAGGCAAAAAAAGATGATATATTTACATTCAACTATAATATGAGTATAGATAACGAGGTAAATGAGTTCACGAAAATTCGACGGGAAGCAGCCACCGTTGTCTATCAACACTTTCAACACGAGGAGGTAATTGCACACCGATCTTTTACAATTTTTTTGGCAGTTTAATGAAAGCTTCCATATACAATGAAAAATATTTATAATATTAGGTCAGTTTCTTTACAAATATTGAACTATTATGATTAATATTAAAGTATAACGTATCTATAACAAAAATTCGATAGTATGCTCTCTTAAAAATATAATTTTTTGGAAGTATGACAAGAGTCTGTCTAATTTATTTTCCCTCAATAAAAATTGTTTGTAGTACAGTAGGATTAAAGGCAACCAAATAAGAAATAACAGACCAAATCAAATGTAAAAAATATACGAACTTTCCACCGAACGTTTAGGTTTACCTTCTTGTAATAGATTCTGGGTTCTCTGTACTGACTTCGTAAACGCATTAACGTGATGTAGATATACACTAAAGTCTTTTAGTCTGGAGAATAAAAGTATATCGAACGTCATTGACAGATTGATCAATTAGGTGATCACTTAGTAATATGTGTGACATTTCGTTTCTTTGTTCATTTGTAGGATAACAGATAGCTACATATCTAGCTACCATAATGTATATGACCTTGCTATTATCTGTTTTTAATATTCCACTGAATATCTGATTCGAGAGGACTATTGTTTCAGCGTTACCTATTTGCACAGAATGTTGAATTAATAATGTGGTCTTACTCTGAGCCATTAAAATTATTAAATGCCTACCACAAAACCTTTTAACACATAGATTAATTCAGACCTCGAAACTACAGTAGAATCATGATATAAACACAGTTTAAAAGTTCTCGTATGTTGTACAAGTCTTGTTTTTTTCATATGTAAAGTATTTTTTGTTTATTTTTAAACTTGCGCGTTTAGTGTAATTTGATATTAATTTTCCGGCTTGGATATGGAAGTATACTTTTTAAATTGATTAAAATTTTTGCATACATTTTGCACTTTCGTTTATACTTTAAATTTTAATGTGCTAATCATCGCTCATAACTATAAATGTCGCCATCGACATTCAAACAATAATTTGGCGCTCCTAGCATTTCTCACGTCACAACTGGCCGTATCATTTCATCATAGGTACTGTCTACCCTTCAATATTAGTAAAGTTTAAAGTGTTTGTCAATAATATAATGATAATAGGAATCCGGTTTGCAGCAAATAACGAAATTCAATTAGCGATAAGTGACATCACGCCTTAAAAAGCTCTTCAAACTGAAGGTCGGCGACCACGTTGCGTAAAAAATGTACAGCAATGATGTTTATGTTGTTTATAACACTGTTTTTATTACCAGACGTTCCATATTTTGAACTATCAGGTAACTCTTTAACGTCTAATGAAATATGAGCGTACCATTTGAAATTATTAATGAATTTATCAATATTTAGATATAGTGTATTAATTATCCTCAAAGCTATTAATTATAAATGAGAGAGTTGAAAATTACACTGAGGTTTGTAATATAAATTAAGAAGTAAAATATTCTGCATCATTAGAAGTGTTATATGAAAGTAACTTGTTTTTGAAATGGATTAATAATTATTTTAGGCGTTAGAATGTTTACTCAAATTCGGTAACCGTTTGCTCTCGATATTGTTCAAATGTCTCAAAGAACACGACAAAATTGGGGCTTAGAAGTTGTAACCATTCACTTACGATTCTCATTTAGATGGGAAACACTAAAAAGGAGGGCGGAGAAAAAGCTCCAAAGTAAAGAAAACCTCCATCCCTCATTGTTTCCTAGGGAATGGTTGAACGAGTTTGGTCTAGTTCGTGCCGCGGGGTGAAACTCGGCAAAAAGTGTTTTATTGATATTAGGTATATCTTTTTGTTGTCAGATTTGCAAGAATGTTACCATTTTCTTTAGGGATATTCGTTTGCTTTATATGAATTCGTTATACAAAGTAAAGAGGACTGTATTTATATTATAGTTTGATGTCAAAATGTAACAGACTACCGAGTTAATCTTGTTGATTGAGACAAATCATTTATTACTATTATAACTTGGTCTACTAAAAGCTGCACACAAGACAGACCTAACGTGATCTCACTTTTATGTGGTTAGTTCTGCAAAGCGGCTCTTTATTAAGCCGACTTAAATTGAATCGCCTTTAATTTAAACAATTAACCACGATTAATTTGTACCTCTTTTCGGTATCATTTCAATTAGTTAATGCTTTGTTTGTTTTGTATGGAAGATTTCTGGTTGCATGTTTTATTCTATTAGGCATTGCTAGTTCGGCCGATAAGGCGACAAGCCCAGTTTGTCGTAATACCTATAATGTTATAGGCCATGCCACTTGACGTCACTGCTGTAGATTCATGTTTCGATTCACAGGGCTCTAAATCAATGCCATCTAAGTGGTAGGCTCTCCTATTTATTACGTTTTGGTTAAACACACTTAAATCTTTCATATCGATGGTTTTACTATGATACCTATTGGTAAAATTCTTGTATTCTGTTTACCTTAATAGTCATTGTTAGACAGCTTAAAGGATTACATCTGCATCTAATATTTATAATCGTCAACATAAACATATTTCTAATATTATTGTGAAAATAAATACCAATTTTTGTTTATATTACGTATCCAACATTTCAAAACAAAACTTGTTGTAAGTACCTATGGAGCATCCGCTCGAATGTTTGCGGTTTCGAACTTCACTTTGTTGTAACTGTTGTTTGTCCAATTCTCAAAAGGTATAAGCAATTTAGTGGCCGCAAATAAATTGGACGGATTTTTTCTCATGGGACAAACATCGGATTGTGATATCATGTCACATGGGACTAAAGCGATATTTATTTCTTTTTGAATTAATCACTACGCTAACTCAAAGATTTCTTTAAGATCAATTTATTAGAAAAGATGTATCCATTTTGAATATTGTCCTTCTGTAAATTGAAGCTTCTTTAAATGTTAACATTGTTTTTTTTAATAATCATCATAATAAGCCAGGACAATTCACACAGCGCTCGGCGCCATCTAGGACTAGATGAGCTAAGCAGAGCTTCTGTTATGGATACTAGAGGATGTACATTTTTTTTAATACACACATAATGTACATAGAACATACCCAGACCGATATGACCAATCATACTTATGACTACAAAATGTTACCGTGCGAAGAATCAAACCCACGACCATTGGAAGTAAAATGGTATGTTAAACCGCTACATCACGGAAGTTGTCTGTTTAAAATAGAATTACTTCTGATATCATAAAATAATTATATTCTTATTTTGTCTATATACCTACTACTGATAATTTCAATGCCTTGAAAGACGATCCAATAACAAATGAAAACCTTTCAATATTGGTAGTTATGTTACAAACTCCTGTTGATTTACTACTATGATTACGTTTAACTTGCGAATAGAGTGGAAAACATTACCTACATTTCAAGAGGACATTTCAACTTCTCAATGGACTTTCTCGCAACTATTGTGTGTGCAATCAATAGAAAGTTGGATGTTATTGCACGTTTTATCGTTGTCAAAGTTTTCAAATTGTTAAAGATTGTTTTTATATAATTTTTAATGTATGGTAGTGGAATGACGTTCTATTGTGGTCGACGTTTTTTTTTCTTAATTCTTTCTTTATATTTTTTAATGTAGCATTAAACATTAAAAAATATAAAGAAAGAATTAAGAAAAAAGTGTGAATGTGTATAAAGAAAGAATTAAGAAAAAAGGTGGAATGACTTGTAGCCGATGGTAAACTAGCAGTTTTATCAAAATCCGGTTAGTAGTTTTTGCGAGAAAGAGTAACAGACATCGGTCCATATATCCATCCATACACACAAACTTTCACGTTTATAATATTACTAAGAATTACAAAAAATAAAATTTGTATCAGTTGTCTATCAATAGCCAGCTCTGGTTAGTTTGGGACAAGATGGCGCTTTGTGAGATGTTCTGCGTTATCATGAGTGTTGTTGTCTTCATTGCCTATACTGAACAGTCACTCATATAATAGTATACTCCAACTTAAACAGTTTATCAATAACCTAAGACAGATCTAGTTTATTTTCTACTTTATTATCCGTTTTAATAAAATGTAATTTGAATATTGATTGATGCGTCGTCCATTTTGATATGTAGTCAATTAAGTGCAGCATCCTGACCTGCTTTATACAATATCTTTGTAACTATGTATATATAGTCAGATGGCCTCGGTGGTTTGGTGGTTTAGCACACTACTGAGCTTCCGTTGGTAGCGGGTTCGATTCATCACGGGTCAGCTAGTTACTTGTAAACGTGTTACAACCGTCCTTCAATTGCGGTTAAAGGAACACTATACCCAGTGAAATGTATTTATTACTAAATAACTGTGCTATTAAATCGACCAGGTACTTGAGGAATCGGGGAATTTATCGTGGTTTATTTTAATGTTGCGATATCGGGTTTTTGGTAACACAGAAGCTCAGAAGTAAATGCCGACGAGATATTGTAGGATCGTTAAGTGCCCTCTTGGGTAAAATTACTGTAACCCTGTAATTGGTAATGCGAAATGGCATATTGAATTGTCCGGGTACATGTCCAATGGTTGTAGCAGTCAGGTAAAGTTTTATAATTACGATTGGAGTCTCAAAGACTTTTTTTTATACTACTATAACAAACAAGCATATGCCTGATGGTGAATGGTTACCGTAGCCTACGGACGGAGATCAGGGGTGTTACGACGCTCACGTAAGACGCTGACCCGTAAGAAACCTTAATATACCCTTGAAAAAATCATGCTGTAGTCTCATGAGAAAACCTCGGCAGGTAATTCGTTCCACAATCTAAGTGTACGCGGGAGGAAGCTCCTCTGAAACCGACCGCTTAGGTTCTAGCGTGTGGATGAATTCCCATACTGTTTTTCAGATCCAATTATTCCATTTATATTCATCCTTATTTGGAAACCGCACTGTCCGAGACCCTTTAGTTTCTAGCGTGTGGATGAATTCCCAGATTGTTTTTGAGATCCATATTATTACATTATATTCATCCTTATTTGGAAACCGCACTGCCTGAGACCACTTAGGTTCTGGCGTGTGGATGAATTCCCAAACTGTTTTTCAGACCTAAATTATTACATTTTTCTCATCCTCATTTGCAAGTGAGTCATTGGATATTTATAGCTTTAAAATATTAAACCTTGACGTATCCCTTTGTGATATAGACCTATATGAGACCGATCGTGCAATGAATTCTATTGGAGTATATTGCAGTGCATCTTCATTGATAATGCTACTGAGAGCTGCAATCAAGGGCGTAGCTCGATTGCATTAGAGGATAGCGTGAACTGATACTCTGATTTAACACGTACAAACAAACCTACGTGCCGTGGAAATACATACAAATGCCGTGGAATAAAATAGGTCTCTTATCTGCGGAATTTTATTAACCAGCTGCTTATCCAACTTAGTCCGTAAATATTGTCTTGTTCTATCTTCAGTCTCACGGAGCCTTTCACCATACGTGTAATCCTTATTATTTATGTAGTTTAATGACATAATTCATCACAGTATTTACAGTTTATTCATACTTTTTATATATTTTTTAAATTCACAAAAAAATCATTTAAGTAGGACATATTAGTCGCTTATGAACGTGTAATTTTTTACATTATAATTTTATTTTTTTCCCTACCGTCCAGTTCAGTATTTAGATCCAATTGAGAAGATTTTTGATATAAAGCTAAAGCTTAATACAAATGTAATTTTTTAGTAATAAGCATAGTATAAGTAAGGAGCCAACAGAATATCAGCGCTGCAGAGTTATCTGTAGCATTAGGCTGAGTTGGCTGCCTTTTCACTTTTGCGGCACTTAAAGTCACTTACTTTTGTTTTATTAATTCATCTTTTTCTGTATCTCATGTATGTTATGTGTCTGTAATTGTTGAATAAACAATTTATCTATCTATCTATCTAAACGTACAGTAATTATCGAAAGAAAAAGATTTTAAAGCAACACATTACAGGTAGGGTTCAGAAGCTTACGGTGCAGTGTTCTACTAATGTTTTTCACATTAGCGAATTAACGATCCGCATTTGACCGCGTGCACCGAGACGGGTTATCTTACGTGAAGTTTCATGGAGCTCAGAAATGCTGAAGAAATTAGAAATTAAATTTCCTCTTTATTTTGAGAACAATATACTTTTTTTACATAGATTCGTTATTCTCAAACTTTATTATTACCTTATGTGAAGTTTTATGGAGCTCAGACAGGTTTTGTTTCTGTTGAAATTATATTTTTTTCTTTATTTAGAGAACATAATTTTTATTCCTCAAATAGTTTTTTATATATAGATTCGTTATTCTCAAACTTTATTATAATACTAGCTGACTTACACTTGCATGTCATTGATCATTATATTTCGCCCAATTTAGATCTATTTTAAAAGTATAACCTATGTGTTATTCTGATGCTATATTACTGTAAAGTTTCATCACAATCCGTTCAGCAGTTTTTGCGTGAAAGAGTAACAAATATCCATCTATACTCACAAACTTTTACGTTTATAATATTATTAAGATTATTGGATAGAACTGCTAGTTCGTCGTCAACGGATATCTTTCTTGCGAGTAGCGAATTCAATATTCCCTAAAATTGAATCCGAAGATAAAATTCCGACCAAAACGGACAGTTACATAAGTGGGGGCGGGGAACGGCCTCCGAAAGCTTACGTAAGGACGTTTAGAATTGGTGAAATATAAAAACATAATTTTAATTCGTAATCCCTGTTACGCACTGACTATTTGACTATTGATCAGGTATTGTACGTAGGCATTGTTAGTAGCGCGGTTGTAATTATGTAAGAACAGAATTGATGTGTCAGAACTTTATAACTTTTAGATATGTTTGTTATTTGCTGTTAATGATCTTAATTCGTGTATTAATAAATATAATAATAAAAAAAAATGTTTTCGAATTTTTTTATAAATTAGCCTTCATAATTTTAATTCAATTTTGCAGTTTATATATTATAGATTTAGAAACTAAACTATGTATAACATTTCTTTTGCAATTTGATTTTTTTTGTAGAGTATATAAATTACAGAATGTCGAGTGAAAAAATACAATGATTTAGTTGAATGACTGTACAAATAATTATGAAGTGGCTACTGTTCAGGAGTTCTACAGGACTCGTTCGAGGGTCTGATCCCTCTCAATATCAATATTTACCTCGCCACTGCCATTGGTAACTCGTTAATCCACTTCCCACCAAAACGACCAACCATCACACCAATGCTACATCATACACAGTTTCTACATGGATATATACACTAATACAACACTTGAAACTTTTACAACTTTCGAGGGATCGATGTGGGGTTGCTCTGAGCGCGGGGGGAGACAAGCACTCGCGTCGACGGTCGGTTGGCGACTGCCGGCTACGGATGCCGCTGTCGACTCCCAAACTTGAATTTCGAGGTCTACATAGGCATTAGCGGGTTTCACTACTGGCGAAGGTCATGGTCTTTTTTCCGAGATAAGTGACTAAACAGAATTTGGAGCGTTGTGATAATCATACTATCATTAAAACGCACTTGGGAATACCACACCGATTATGTCAGTATATTATAATGTGTGGTAATTTGGGGTTAAATTATTTAGACGTGGGAGTTGAACTATTACAGTTTATAGCATGGATACAGTGGAGGCTTGTGGCTGAGACTAGATGCAAATATATTGTTTCGCTAGCACCAACACGGCGCCATTTTAAACTATATGTAGAACATTTATATTTATACTTCACATTATCAAAGTACATATAAATAACATATTCTTTCTAATATTATAAATGTGAATGTAATTCTGTTTGTCTCGCTTTCACGCCAAAACTACTGAACAGATTTAAATGAAATTTGGTACGCAGATGGTCTAGTCCTTGTGAAAGGATATAGGGTACTTTTTAATGCGAAAAAGGGTTGTTAGGAGTCGAAAGGGGAGATAAAATATTATATGGAAGTATTGTCATTTTTAAAACTGGAAGATTGTAACCTATTTTTTATTGTTGATTAAATATAAATATATATGACATTCAAGGTTTGTAAAAATGTTACCCTTAAGGGCTAAAATAAAATAGGGGATGAAAGTTAGTACGGAAATCATCATTTTCGAAGATTTAATGATAAAAGATTTTTACTTTTCATTTTTTATGTTAGGTTATTTAATATTTTTTCTTTATTTAGTCAAGGTCACAATAACACGCGGACGAAGTCGCGGGCACAGCTAGTACGTTATAAATATTGGTTATAGAGAATTTATCATGATGAATCATGTTGAAGCATGCCCTACCACTACTTTTTTTTTAATGTTTGTCATGTAGGATTAGACTTAAGATTTATTCTTACATGTATTTTTTTCTCCTTTATTTGTTTCACAGTTTTTTTTTATATTAATATGTTTGGATTTATAAATTCTTAGGCTCCCTGCGATTTCATACAGGGTAAGTTTTTAACAGAAGTTTTCACTGTAGGGTATATATATTATGTTTGGGTTCACATCGATATTGGAGAAAAATCCGATAATTTAAAAATATTAAAAGAAGGTAGTTTCTTTATTACTCGGTATTCGGTGTTTGAGCACAGGATGTGCTGGTTGTATTTTAAATGCTAAAGTGAATTGTGTTAGAGACATAGTTAAATTAATGCTATATAGTTATTATTTCATTATAATACATACTTTTACCAGTAGGTACATGGAATTGTTATTTTTATAATTATAATGTACTATAGCTATTACGTTAGGGTATCCACAAAGTATGTAATAGTGTAATTGTTACACTATCACACATAAAAAACCTAGATTAATTAGACTCGTCGTGAGTCCGTAATGGACTTTACATGAATAAAGATATTTTGATTTTTTTTTAATTCACTGTTATTTCTTGAATATCCTTCAATTCTTGTCCCTGCCGAGTCTAGGTAGCGAACTCCGAAAAAGGGCGAGCACAATAGATCTATATAAGTCGCAGAGCTACAGGATCAAGCACCTGATAGCCCAAACCCCCCAATAAACATATAAAAAAACTTTTTGATTTTTTTAAATTCACTGTTACTTCTTGAATATCCTTCAATTCTTGTCCCTGTCGGGTCTAGGTAGCGAACTCTGAACAAGGGCGATCATAATAGATCTATGTAGGTCGCAGTGCTACAGGTCCAAGCACCTGATAGCCCAAACCCCCCAATAAAAATATAAAAAATCTTTTTTATTTTTTTAAATTCACTGTTACTTCTTGAATATCCTTCAATTCTTGTCCCTGACGGGTCTAGGTAGCGAACTCTGAACAAGGGCGAGCACAATAGATCTATGTAGGTCGCAGTGCAAGCTATGTAGGTCCAAGCACCTGACAATAGCCCAAATCCCCCAATAAAAAAATATAAAAAAACTTCTTGAAACCAAAGTGATTTCGTTATTCAATGTTTCCTTTTATTGTACCTATGTTTGTAAGCGGTATTTCGGTTACGGAGTGAGCTATGGTAGTGAAATGTCAAGGAACGAAAGTATGACATTTTTAATGACATATGACTATGTAATGTCCATGTCTTTGTACATGTAGTATTGTAGGTAATTTGTACACACAACATAAATATACAAGTTGTGTAACTTCTTTTTAAAAAAACATCAACAGAATTCCGCTATTATATCATTAATTATATAAGTAGTTGCGTCCTTTTAAACATAATTTATTGTACAATAAAGTATTACAAACAAAGAAACAAATATTAATATATAAACACAAAGAAATGCTTAAAATAAGTTTATTTCAATAAAAGCTTATCCATTTATATATCAAGCTTATAATATTTTTAACTATATACGCTCCTTTTATATTATTATTTGTAACTAGCTGTACCCGCGACTTCGTCCGCTATATTTTTCTAAAAAGAGTAAAGCTTAAGTTACTCCTTATTACATCAGCTACCTGCCAATAAAAGTCCCGTCAAAATCGGTCTAGCAATTTCAGAGATTAGCCGGAACAAACAGACAGACAGATAAAAATTGTAAAAAATGTTATTTCGGTGTATGTACCGTATTTATATTCATATGCATGTAGTAAAAAACGGTTATTTCAATATTACAAACAGACACTCCAATTTTATTTGTATGTATAGATGAAAAATTACAGTAAAAGACAATCAGATGTGTTTGTATGAGGCAATAGTTTTAATAAATAAAAGGAATCATTTATTTTATTTCACGTCGAATGTATAACAATGTAAGTACATTAAAAATTTGAGGTTCATTAAGTGTAAATGCGACCGGTCTGGAATCCACACCAGTCCCCGGTTTCAATTATAAAGAGTAAGGGTAGTTTCAGAACGAACAAAGCGCGGATTCTGATTCATGTTTATGAACATATTAAAATAGCAAATTTATATATGTCTGGCGTCCCGGCTTGGGAAAGATGCTTCTATACATCTATCTATACATATAAATAAAATTGGAGTGTCTTATTGTAATATTGAAATAACCGTACTATATGCATATGAATATAAATACGGGTACATACACCAAAATAACATTTTTAAAAATTTTTGTCTATCTGTCTGTTTGTTCCGGCTAATCTATGAAATGGCTGGACCGACTTTGACTTTACATTTGACTGATGTAATAAGGAGTAACTTAGGCTACTTTTATTTTAGAAAAATAAAGTTAAATTCCACGCGGACGAAGTCGCGTGTATAGCTAGTTTAATAATAAGCAGTGCCCGCGTTTTCACTCGCGTTAAATTTCAATAAAAAATATAACTTATATGTTAATCTGATGCATAAGCTATATTACTGTAAAGTTTCATCAAAATCTGTTCAGTAGTTTTTGCGTGAAAGAGCAGGAAACATCCATACTCACAAACTTTCGCGTCTGTAATATTAATAGGATAAGGTATTTAGTATTGAATCTAGTCATAAATAAATCTATTTTCTCGCTTTGTTCTAGACTATATCACGCATTCAAAATTCTAAATACAAAATAACTTTATTCATGTAGGTCTATTACAGACTCTTATGATATGTCAAATCTACCGTCAGTTCGGAATGATTTCGAGATGAGTAGAACTGACAAGAAACTCAGCTCGTATTTTTTTTAATGTTGTACATATTTACAATAATACTATTTCATTTAAATTCAAATTTGGGAGAATAGAGTGACCACCAGCATATGCTATATAAAAAAATAAAAAAAATCAAAAAATCTAATTAGTGTTCGCAACCTGAACAGAAGCATATATATCATATATATATAATAATATATTATAATATATTATACATATAAACCTGTCTCTTGACTCACTCTATCTATTGCTGAAAACTGCATTGAAATCCTTTGCGTAATTTAAAAGTTATTTCGAACAGACAGTTTGCTTTTGTAATCTGTTTTCGTTTCCAGGATGCGATTGAGTGAAATTACAGGATAACATCTTCATTCATTCATAATTTAAGAGCTACGCTCTTGTCGGTGGAGCTCTTGCCACTTTTCGCGATCTTCCATCATGCTCTTTAATTCTTGATACGTCACGACTCCCATTTTGTCCTCAATTCCTGTTTCCTTCTATTTTCCCCTCAATAATAATTTTAACATCTTAGTCCTCAAAAATATAAACATATAGCTGGTATCACGGGTGTAATTGTATAAATACTGGAATTATAGATAAATTAGTCTTTCTGACTCCAGTACAATCTTTTTTAGTATATTTCGTATAATTAACACGGTATTCTATAAGATTTTCTAGATTTGCTGGAAGCAGTCTTGTTAGAGATAAGATCACTCTTGTATATTATTTATTGTAGAACTGTCTTTTTTTCCTATGTGTCTATAATAAAGAATGTATCGTTTATACCATGTTTAAACCTGTTCTAGGTGTTATGATGGGCTAACTTTCCTGACCTCACATTCATATTATGTTCCTCCAATGGTGTCCTCCAGCGTAAACCGTTAGCGCAGGCACATGCACCATTTCATTATCATCCATAAAACAAATCTTGAACGGTACAATAATATACGGATATATCACCAGAAGCCATGATTATTATAAATCGTGTGCGTAGCGAATTTTATGTTGATTATCGCATGCCTCTTACTTGTTATACTGTAATCTTATATATAAAATTCTCGTGTCACAGTTTTCGTTCCCATACTCCTCCGAAACGGCTTGACCGATGAAATTTCGTGAGCGTATTGAGTAGGTCTGAGAATCGGCCAACATCTATTTTTCATCCCCCTAAATGTTAGGGGTAGTCCACCCCTAAATTTTTTATTTTATCTTTAGACAAAATTTTTATTTTTTATTTTTTTATGATACAACATGGTCCACCTGACATATGTACCATGTCAGGTTGACCTCCACGCGGTTCCCTCTGGAAATGATCGTGATAAATTCTTGGTGAATGGTGTGTTAGCATTTTTTAATACCGGGACATATACCAGGACAGATAGTGTATATATCTATAGGGCTTACCACTTACCATCAGGGTTGTCAGCTTGTGTGCCGTTTTAATTATCTAAAAAACAGTCAGAAGCGTTTCCTTTGTGTGTAACAGGTGTACTATCTACGTTATTCATACCGCACCGTCGACGGACGAGCTGCTACTGTTGGCATTTAATTTATTCACTCCCCCCATTTAAAACTATCCGAGCCAGTCGTGCCGTCTATTGTAATATCATTGCTGAAATATTCAAGCTATGAAATATTCGTCTTACTCGTGAACGAGTGCGGTTTGTACAGACTGGTCTGCTCTTATCACTACGACTGATTTAATCTTATTGCATACTAGCTGCACCCGTCTGCGTGGAATTTAACTTATACTAAAATAAAAGTAGCCTATGTTACTCCTTATTACATCGGCTACCTACCAATAAAAATCCCGTCAAAATCGGTCCAGCCATTTCAGAAATTAGCCAGAACGAACAGACAGACAGACTAAAATTGTAAAAAATGTTGTTTTGGTGTATACCGTATTTATATTCTTATGCATATAGTAAAAAACGGTTATTTCAATTTTACAAACAGACACTCCAATTTTATTTATATACATAGATTTATATTTGACCCTAATAAATTAGTGCTGGTTGGTAGTTTGTATTTACATGTTTCGACTTGTAAATGTAAACTTACAAGGATTATTTAAAAGAGCAACACGCAAGTTTCTTGCTCGTTTTTCTTGTGAGATGAGACAGCATTCCGAACGAGCGGTAGATAAAAAAAATTGTTACGACTATTCAAAAGTGCTTAAATTATTTGAATAAATAATTTTCTATTCTTCTATTCTATGCATACCGAAGTAATAATTCGTCTCGATTCAGCTCCTTGTCATTTGTAAGTGTACATATAGCAGTTGAATGGTGAGCTGGAAAGTTTTTATATGGTTTTGTAGCGAGATTCATTTTTAGACTTGGATTTTCATAGCTTTTTGATTTATGAATATGGATTGGCTCATTTGTTATACTTGTGAAAGGTTGTTGCTTGACTGGTCTGTTCGGGTTACGAACACTGATAACACTATTTGCTTTTGACAAAATTGCAATAGCATATGCTGTTGCAATTTTGTTTACAGATTCATTTTCAAATTCGAATTTGTGAGGAATTTTTAAATGAATCTGTATTATTGTAAACAAAAATTGAAAAGAATACGAGCTGAGTTTCTTGTTAGTTCTTCTCATCTCGAAATCATTCCGAACCGACGGTAGATTTGACCTATTATAAGAGTCTGTAATAGACCTACATGAATGAATGATATTTTGATTTGATTTGATGCATCTGTTTGAGGTGGTGAAATACCGTAGCAGAGCACCCGTGGATGTCAGTCCATCATAGTGAATTCTCTACAAACATCGTCGGCCTCGATGGTCTAGTGGTTTAACACCGCTTTACTTCCGATGATCGTCGGTTCGATTTCTCGCACGGTACAAACGTGTATATTTTTTGTGACTGTATCGGTCTGGGTGTTTTCTATGTATATTGTATATGTATTTACAAAGAAGTATATATTTGTTTTAGTCGTTCAATATCCGTAACACAAGCTATGCTTAGATTGTGATTAGTTAGCGCTGTATGAAATGTCCAGGGTTATTATTAATTATAAATACAGATTTTTGTGAAAGTAAACTGATTGTGTTGTGAATAGTCTGTTGGATGCGTGGCGTGTGTTAGAAGCATTTTTATATAGCTCATCGGGAGTACTAGAATGTTCTGAGTTCTAACTGCATAGTTCACAGATACCCCAGCTACACATTAGCAGTATATTAAATTCCTACAGGCCCAATAGTCAACTAATTCCATATTATCACTAAGAGTGTTCTAGAAATATTTCGAAGATATTTACAAAAAGAAACTTTGAAAACGGAACTCTTGTGTAATCGTTTGCCAACTTTTTCGAATAATTGTTCGTGTAATCGTATATTAGCTTTTTTTTTTAATTTTTTTCATAGAGACGTGTAATTGTACATTATTCAAATTGATATAATATATAACATCGTTACTTGTAATATTTGTCTATGGTTTAATGGTTTTCTTACCAGTTACTAATTACTTACAGTTATTAACTAAAATGTCCTGCTTTGCGAAAAACATTTTAAAAATTTTAATTTTCTTTCAAAAAGTGTCTATTGTATTTCAGTTTACTTAAAAGCCATGCCTACCAAATCTCATGTTTTTTTTTTTTATATTTTACTTATTAATAAAAATGATTCTCTCTGATTGTTTTAAACTAGAACCTTCAGAGTTTTAAAGGTAAATATTGAGATAGATATAATATGTTTTATTTGCATTATACAACGACAGAAGATTGGTACAATTAATTTGTAAACTAAACATATGTGTATAAATAGAAAAAGGCGTCCTTATAGCTGAAAGCAATTAATTTCAAGACAAATTTCAATGTTCTTAACATAAATAATAAAAGGAAAATTTATTGTATTGTTTATAAATGGTAGCAAACACCAGGTCGATTTTAAGGGTATGAAATAATAATGTATACATATAAATAAAATTGGAGTATCTGTTTGTAATATTGAAATAACAGTTTTTTACTACATGCATATGAATATAAATACATACATACATACATACACCGAAATAACATTTTTTTAAATATTTGTCTGTCTGTTTGTTCCTGCTAATGTTTGAAATGGCTGGACCTATTTTGACGGGACTTTTTTGGCAGGTAGCTGATGTAATAAGTAGTAACTTAGGCTACTTTTATTTCAGAAAAATAAAGTTATATTCCATTCCAGCGGACGAAGTCTCGGGAACAGCTAGTATAAAAATAAGTATAAACAATTGATAATTATAAAACTTCCATTAAAGGTAAATACAATAAAACCTGATTACTATTTTGGGACCGAATTATTACTCGATTTCCTACTTCCGTACCGCAATGGTTATTTTCGGTCGTATACCTAATTTATGAAAAGAATTTTCCTGAATTGCCTCCTGTTTGTTTGTGCTGGTATTATGTTGAGTATATTAGTATGGGTGCTAGGATATATAGCTTATTTCATTGTGTATTCTATACGATGCCTTTCAAAAGTATTATATATCAGATATTATATTAAAACAAAAATACTGCTACATTCACTGCGTTTTTTAATTTCATCGCCATATTCGAAATTCAATTAATAAAAGTACTGATCATTTTTGTATGTTGACCAAAATTTTTAATGTATGACACGAGTTGTAATATCTAAACGTCTCTCGCCTCTGCTTTGTTAGACAAAAAGCCACAGTCACCGTCCATTCTCATGATACAATCTATCTTTACTCAAAATATTATTATATTCCGTTCAGCCATCCAGGCCAAGTTAATAAACAAACAGACACTAGCATTTATAATATTAGTATGGATGCAGCTAATATGTCCTACATGAATAAATGATTTTTGAATTTTAATTTCGGGTCATTGGGCTCCCTAAAATATGGTCAAGCGCAGTGATGGCTGGCTCGTACGTCATACTCGTGAACGAGTGCTGCTTGTAGGGACTGGTCTGCTCTTATCACTATGACTGATTTAATCTCATTGTGTATTTATATTTGATCCTAATAAATTAGTGCTGGTTGTTAGTTTGTATACACACGTTTCGAATTGTATAATGTGAACTTACAAGGATTGTTTAAAAGAGCAACACACAAGTTTCTTGCTCGTTCTTCTTGTGATGAGACTGATGAGCTTTACGAATGAGCGGTAGATTAAAAAAAACATTGTTATGACAATTCAAAATTGCTTAAATTAAGTTTATTTGAATAAATTCTTTTCTATTCTATCCTATTCTAATACTGAATAGTCATATATTTCATTGATTCTACAACTAACTATTATTCGGAAAGCAGACTCATCACACTAAGAACTGTAAGACCAGCGACGTAAAATATATTTAAACTAGAACATTTCAGCGGTCAAAGCTCAGCGCTCCGAGCTTTTGATAAAAATGAACATCCGCCACTGCCCATGTAATATGTAGAACTTTTTGAATAATAAATGGCGATACTAACGACGGCTTGCTTACAGAACCAACATAGCCTGCAGATAGAATAGAATAGAATAGAATAGAATAGAAAATACTTTATTCAAATAAACTGAAATTTAAACACTTTTGATTAGTCTAACTTATTGTTTTATCTACCGCTCATTCGGAAAGGTGAAACATCACAAGAAGAACGAGCAAGAAACTTGCGTGTAGCTCTTTTAAAATTTGTAACTTTAATTTTTTAAGATGAAATGTGAATACAACTAAAACTAGTACTAATTCATTAGAGTCAAAATATTAAATACACAACCGGTTGAGTAATTAAATAAGAGTAAATCAGTCGTAGTGATTAGAGCAGAGCAGTCTCTACAAGCAGCTCTCTTTCACGAGCATGACGGATGAGCCTCGGCTATATTCTAGTGAGCACATTATTTGTTTAGAAATAATTTTTATTCAAATAAAAAGAATAGAATAGAATAGAAAATCATTTATTCAAATAAACTTAATTTAAGCACTTTTGAATAGTCATAACAATTTGTTTTTTATCTACCACTCGTTCGGAAAGCTGTCTCATCACAAGAAGAACGAGCAAGAAACTTGTGTGTTGCTCTTTTAAATAATCCTTGTAAGTTTACATTTACAAGTCGAAACGTGTGAATACAAACTACCAACAAGCACTAATTTTTGTGTCAAATATAAATATGCAATAAGATTAAATCAGTCGTAGTGATAAGAGCAGACCAGTCCCTACAAGCAGCACTCGCTTCACGAGTATGACGGATGAGCCAGCCATCACTGCGCTCGACCATATTTTAGGGAGCCCAATGACCCGGCCCACCACGCCGCCACATGTCTGGACATTTTAGTGAGCATGACTACTCATAACTCAATACAAGCACTTTTGAGTAGTCATATTTTTTATCCTACCACTCATTCGGAACGCAGACTCATCACAAACAGAATGAGAAAGAAACTTGTGTGTTGCTCTTTTAAATAGATGTTTTTTTTTAATATAAATAATTACACAATAATAAGTAAGAGGCACGCGATCATCATAGAAACCGTTACGCACTCATTCATAGAGCAATCCGATAATATTGTCAGCGACATGAATTTTTAGTTTATCTACAAAAACATTATTATCGTTAACGAACCTTTACAATTTTATATCATGCATTTTTACAAAGGAAATGTTTTATACATTTGAATATTTTTTCAGGCAGATTTAGAACAGACTCTGGTAGTTTGTTGTAAAGCCTTGCGAAATTACTATAGAATTAATTATTAACTTTAGTTAAATGACATT
This sequence comes from Achroia grisella, assembly GCF_030625045.1. Taxonomy (NCBI): domain Eukaryota; kingdom Metazoa; phylum Arthropoda; class Insecta; order Lepidoptera; family Pyralidae; genus Achroia; species Achroia grisella. Next base: position 1,125,333 of record NW_026713024.1, on the reverse strand, counting down.
TAGGTTTAATAAGATGACTAGAAGAGTAGAACCAATTATGCAGTAGAATAATTACTTCTATGAATTCAATTATTGCACGGGTAGAAACTGAGTAGTTGCACGGATCAATATTCAAGGTACAGATGACTGAGCACAACGTCCCGCGGATTCCGGCTTCATATTGAATAAGTCTGGAATTCCAGATCGAGGTCTTTACAGTTTATTGAAGTTCTCTCTTGCACGCCAGAGATATGTATTTTCTCTATGATTTGTCGATGCAATTGCATATAGGAAGGTAGCATCTATAATTAATAACATGGAGGGAATCTGAAATGGATGCTGTTCTATATCTGAATAGAGCCGGAAATAGTAGTGATTTTTTTTTATATATGTATATCTTATATATAAAATTCTCGTGTCACAGTTTTCGTTCCCATACTCCTCCGAAACGGCTTGACCGATTCTCAAGAAATTTTGTGAGCGTATTGAGTAGGTCTGAGAATCGGCCAACATCTATTTTTCATCCCCATAAATGTTAGGGGTAGTCCACCCCTAATTTTTATTTTTTATTTTAAGGCAAAACAACGTTTGCCGTGTCAGCTAGCATATGTATATATGTTTTATTACACTTGTACCATTGAACATGATATTTAACAAACTGACGCCTCAACATTTTATTTATTTAACTTCAATGCACATGATAGAAAATATACGTACATTTAGCGGACTTAACACCATGCGGCATTTTCTACCAGTCAACCATGGGTGGTGCAGAGAATAATTGTTGGCGGTGCAAATATAATTTCCTTTTTATTTCATTTTATTTATTCTTAACAAAGAACTGGAATTAATTTTATTATACTTATTACTATAATAATAATAATAATCTCAGGACAATTCACACAGCGCCATCTAGACCCAAGTTAAGCTAACTAAAGCTTGTGTTATGGGTACTAGACAACTGATACAAATACATAGACATTTTTTTTTTCGTAAATACATACATATTATACATAGAAAATACCCAGACCGATACAAACAACTCATGAATACAAATGTTTGTGCCGTGCGAGAAATCGAACCCGCGACCATCGGACGTAAAGCGGTGTGCTAGACCGCTAGACCACCGAGGCCGTCGTACTATAATACTTACAATAAATTACAATTTAGTAATTAATCGACATTTAACGATAAATAATAAAGAGTATGTAAGTCCGCATAGTTAAAGTTGATATGGAAAAGGAATTTTTAGCAGAAAGTAATTTTTTTATAGTAATGTTTAAAAAATACGTAAAGAAATAAAAAAACTAAATTATACTCACATACATTATTTATCGCTCGGTAGTCTAGAGGTCAGTAAAGTGGTGTGTTAACACCACTTTACTTCCAATGGTTACGGTTCGATTCCTCGCACAGCACGATTATTTTGAGTATGATTTTTATCGAGTATGTTTTTGTATTGCATTTCTATGAATGTTATTTATGTATTACAAAAAAATATCTGAGTATTTGAAAATAGCATTAATGACGTCCAAATTTAAATTTTAACTTTAACGTATTACGGTCGAGGTTCGACCACTGAGCGACCACTAGTAATGTTATAATGTGTTGACTCGTGTACAAACAGCAGTTAATTTGAAAGTCAGCCTCAAACGCAACTTTTCACTCGCACAAATGGACTCATAATGTATCTACCGTGTTATCTTGTCATCTGCCGAGACTGTGGAGAATGCTGTTGTGTCATTATTATGTTACTAGCTGAACTCGCGACTTTGTACGCGTGGAATTTAACTTTATTTCTCTAAAATAAAATTAACCCAAGTTACTACTTATTAAATCAGCTACCTGCCAAAAAAATTCTCATCAAAATCGGTCCAGCCATTTCAGAGATTAGCCGAAACAAACAGACTTCTTTTCCATTCATCTCTGTAGAATATAGAATTCTTTATTCAACTAAAATTAAAATAAACTTTAATTATTTTTAGAATATTTATACATATATTTTTCATTCTATACATATAAATAAAATTGGAGTGTCTGTTTGTAATATAGAAATAACCGTTTTTTACTACATGCATATGAATATAAATACGGTACATACACCAAAATTACATTTTTTGTCTGTCTGTTAGTTCCGGCTAATCTCTGAAATGGCTGGACCGATTTTGACGGAATGTTTTTGTCATTTAATTGGTATACATTTAAATGGTAATTTAGGTTATTTTTATTTTAGAAAAATAAAGTTAAATTCCACGCGGAAGAAGTCTCGAGTGCAGCTAGTATAGTATATATATATTGTTAGGGAAAATACGCTCTGCTACCAAAATGTTAGAGAAAGTACTATGTATATATATAGGGAAAAATATGTGTGGAAACGTCTGTCACGTACTTGTATGGTTCTGCGGATTTCTTGGGCTTCAGGATCTCTAAGGTATCTTCGCTAGCTTTCCAGTTTCACAGTAGGTTTAACACAGTTCTAATTTATTTTAACTCACAACACAATGCGCGCGCGCGTCATGGCCGCTGTACGGTTAGTTCAGTACTAGGTAAGGGAGGGGAAGTAAAAGCGCGGGAACAGAAACTAATGGACTCTAATATAATAATCTGTGCTTACGATGGTACAGGGTAGATTTTGAACAATATATATATAATATAGAGTTGTATACTGTGGTGTTAGTTTTAGTCAATGTAACGATTACACTGCCTGTTTATGTCTGTCCAAATTGCATCAGTAACATTGTATTCGATAGCAGCTTCTGCAAAATTATTAATACAAATCCATTGCGATATTGAAATACTATGAAAGTGTTCTAGTGGTTTACAACTGCGTCGTATAGACTCCAAAGATCGCGAGTTCATACTTGGCTGTTGCTAAAATGTTTGTGTATCATTTTTTATTTCTGACTAGCTGACTCGGTTGTTTTGCCATTTATATTGATCAGTCTATTTAAATGTACGACCAAAATAGAAAATTATTAAAGTATAAATAACATTGATTTAAAAGACTAACAAAACACGCAAGTTTCGTCGTTGGTCGTTCTTGGAATGAGTCAGCTTTCCGAGTGACTAGTGTGACTATTAAAAATTGCTTATTTTAAATTTATTTGAATAAATATTATTTCTAATATAAGTATATAAAATATAATAAATTACAATTTGTGTTTAATTTTTTTGTAGATTCTACGATATTGTCGTAACAAAATATGAATTTTGATGATTGTTTTTGCAACCAATACAGTAATAAAAATATTTAATTTAAATTTCCTCACAAACATGGATGGCTGAAAATACAAGTATTTTTTAGATAAAAGTATAGAAAACTTTTACTGTTACATATGTACCTAATGTAAGTACTCTCTGTTTTACATATATAATGTTAATATAAATGTAAATACATGTATAATGTAATACAAACAGTATTTACATTATATATGTAACAGATAAAAGTTTCAAGTCCACACCAGGTTGTCTGTAAGGGATTGCTAATAGCGATAAGACTGCCTTTTGTAAACCATTTTTTTTATTGTACTGCACTATTGTTGACTATCCGATGCTCGTGGGTTCGATTCCTCGCACGATACAAACATTTGTATTCATGAATATGATTGTTTGTATCGGTCTGGGTGTTTTCTATCTATAATATGTGTTTATTTAAAAAAAATGTATTTATATCAATTGTCCCAGCTTGGGACTAGATGGCTCTGTGTGAATAGTTCTGAAATATTATTATTATTATTGTTCTTTTTTCAAAAATCCACAATATCTTTTTTCATGTAGGTCTATTACAGACTCTTATGATATGCTAAATCTACCGTCAGTTCAGATGAAGAACTGACAAGAAACTCAGCTCGTATTCTTTTCAAATAAATCTTGTACATATTTACTATAACACAGATTTATTTTTAAATTCAAATTTGGGAGAATAGAGTGACTGCCAGCGTATGCTATTGCTTTGTTTATGTGTACGCAACAGAGAGTTATTATTATTATTACTAGCTTACCCCGGCTTTGCAGGGGTGTACATGTATTATACATATAAACCTTCCTCTTGAATCACTCTATCTATAAAAAAACCCATTCAAAATCCGTTGCGTAGTTTTAAAGATTTAAGCATACATAGGGACGGACAGACAGCGACAGCGACTTTGTTTTATACTATATAATGATATGGTTTACTCCTATATGTAGCGCTTTTTGATTTGTTAGTATTAGTACTCGATTTTTTAAACGTAATATAGTAGTTAGGTTCTATGGTTGCTTTCATATAATAATGAAAACATGTTAAGTCATGTTATTGGACTCAACCTTACATTACCTTGTTTTATTACTGTTTTAATACGTTATATCAAATAACTTGTTATCTTTTATTATCTCCTGGTAATTTCGATAGTATGGAGACCGCTATAACAATTTTATTAAGTAGCCGCCAAGGGTGCGGGTCGGGGCAGAAGGGTGATTAAAAGTTTCGTTTTTATTTCACGGCAATGTTATTAGCTTTCTAAAGGGAAACTTCAGGTATACAAACGAATTTGAATTTTATTGCTGTTGTGTAAGGTGTATTTGACCTCAGTGGTTTGTGCGTAGGACTTTGCCTTTACTTTAGTAACGTGTTCAAATCTCGTACACAAGCTCTGCTTAAAATGAGACTAGATAACGGTATGTGAATTGTCCTGAAATATTATTATTATTATTATAAGACGTATGTATGTATATATGCGTTAAATCTTATAGTTTAAATAGTGAAAGAGTGGAGAATTGCTAATCATTTTTTTTAATTATTCATAAAAATACCTCTGTCTCAAAAAACATGACAAAAATACACGTGTCTGTTTGTCTGTCGCACTCTAACGTTAAAACTACAGAACCGATTTAAATTAAAATAAGTTAGACTAGACCCTGAGATAGGACGTGGCTATTTACTGCGAAAAAGGTTGTATGTAATTTTTTATGCTAGAAGCTTGAATTTTATTTTTTAAGCTGTTAATTAAATATAACAGCTTAATAAATAAGGGGGTAAAATAAAATAAGGGATGAAATTTTGGAAATTATCAGTCGTCAGTTCCTCGCGGACGAAGTCACCGGCACAGCTAGTAATGAATAAATAGGCTTTGTCATTACCAATTGGCAACGACATAGGCCGGATCAATAGTATAACGTGTGAAGGTCTGTCCGTGTTAATGTGGATGGTATCGATCCTATAATAGCGAGTATCACCGACCGGTCACGGTTGGTGTTAGCCGGCTGGATACTAGCCGGCTGGATGCTAGCCAACTGGATGCTAATGTCAAGTGCACGCGCTCTCCGACCCCATATCCGATCGGCTACATTCACTTAATATATAAATTCAAATTCAAATTCAAAAATCATTTATTCGTCTAGGACATTTTAGCCGTTTATGAACGTAAAATTTTTTATAGATTTTTTTATATAATTTTTTTGATAGTCCATTTATCAAGGAAGGTTTTACAGTATATAACATTACGCTATTACCAATAGGAGCGAAGCATCAGTGAAAAATGTTGCAAAATCCCCTATTTAGTCCCCTTGGGGTAGAATTAATCAAAATCCTTTCCGTCCGTCATAACATCTACCTGCATGCCAAATTTCAGCCCGATCCGTCCAGTGGTTTGGGCTGTGCGTTGATAGATCACTATGTCAGTCACCTTTGAGTTATATATATTTAGATATTATAATTTTGATCACATATAGAAAGACATTCCATATAACTAAATGAAGGTTTATTGTTTTTTAACTAAGTGAAATGTAAAACTAGATACTAATATTTTTATTATTGTTTCAGGTAAGTCATTGTACTTTCTAGCATGCAATGCTTCATTGGAATATTATCAACCAAGTGGTGCAATATTATAAAGTAAGTTTTTATTGTTATAGAAATTATTGAGATCTTATCCTAATATAATAATTATTACTATCATTATTACATATGTAGTATGAAACAAAGTCGTTTTACTGTCTGTCCGTCCCTACGTATGCTTAAATTAAAAACTACGCAACGGATTTTGAAGCGGTTTTTTTAATAGATAGAGTGATTCAAGAGGGAGATTTATATGTATAATACATATACACCACTGCAAAGCCGGGGTGGGTAGCTGGTGTACTTATAAATAGAGATTGAAATGTTTTGTTTATTTTAATTACGTATATATATCTATTATGATTATCTATATGTATCTACATACGAAGAGAAATAAATACAGAGAATATTTGATATACTCAAACAATTTAAAAATACAGATGTTTTTAGGCTTGAAGAAGAAGACGGCTCTTAATATGATGAGTATTTTTGGGTAATCTTTAGTGAGAGATATTGGTTCATTCTGTTTATCGATTTTGATGGTTACTTTTTTAATAGACAAATCCACTACTATAAAATTTATTTTCATATTCATGCTGTATTAATTTCGTCACAAAATCGGACGAATATTATATTTATAGTAATAAGTACGGTTGCTGAAAGACGCACCTTTCTTTCATCTAAAGACCTGAGTGAATATTTAACAGCAATTATTTAATTCTCATATAATTTTCGTGAATATTAATGTTGGTACCGGGCGAGGAATCGAACTCGCGACCATCGGAAGTAAAGAGGCGTGCTAATCTCCAAGGCCATACACATATCTAGTTCTGTTAATAAAAAAACCAAAGACACAAATTATAAATCATAATATCTCATGATCAGAAATTCTTAAGGTAAACCAAACACGGTAGTGAAAAAATTATAATGTAAAAAATTCGACGCTCATAAAGGGCTAAAATGTCCTACATGAATAAATGATTTTTGAATTTGAATATGAATATGAATGAAAAAAAAACACACAAGCAATTTGCCTCGCTCCGCTAAATTGGATATTACACGCAATAATCAACTGCCGTAAACGTAAATAACTTCGGTCATCCTGTAACAGCGCCGTAGAGGGATATAAAACGCACATGTCCATATCTTAGTGACTATTAGAAAGTTGCTTGGATAACAATTTCAGCTTTGTCAGACGTAGCCTTCAGTTGTGCGTAGGGTTCCCACCTCAGACGGTATGACAGGAATCTCCCTGAATAGCTCTAAGAATGAATTTCTCTCGACTTCCATGAAGCATTAATATTTTTGTAACTATATTTATATATGTTGTAGTTTATTCATGTAGTAATAAGAAAAAAGAATAGGTAAACGGAGAAAAATGTATATTAATATAGACTACTGACATAACAGAATAGAAAGAAGGAATGATACTTCATATCAAAAACAAGAATGTAATATAAAAGAACTATAAATTCAAATACAAATTTAGAATATAAAATACATAGCTGATTAGCCAGTTACAACAATATTACTCGTATGTTTTTTTTTGCGATAAATGTTTTTATTTCCTCTGAAAGTTTTCTTGAGGTCAAATATGGTATACTCGCCACATCTCGGTATATAGATATTAATGTAAATCTTATTAATGTTATAAACGCGAAAGTTTGTGAGAATGGATGGATGTTTGTTACTCTTTCACGCATAAACTACTGGACGGATTTTGATGAAACTTTACAATAATATAGCTTATACATTCGAATAACATATAGGCTATAAATTTGAAACAGCGGTGAAACAGCGAGCACGGTTCTAAATATTTAAAGTTGTAAAAATAATATGAACATTTTCTTCTTAGCAGTTAAAAGCGATGTTAAATATTTAATATACACATTACAATGTTAAGAAAATATTTAGTTTCTTTCTTTCTTAGGGTTCTTTACTACAGTAATAGCAGATTTAAAATGGATCATAGAGATGTATAAATATTTATTAGTTTCACAAGAATTATTATAAAATCCGTATATTCAATTGACAAATATAAATTTAAACTACAAAAGAAAAATCTTTATTTATTCCAATTTAGATAACAAAGTGGTTGCAATCTTACTGGCTTATAACCTTTATGCTTAAGCTTTAAGGTTTATTGTAATTAGGTTATAATTGTAAATGTTTAACGCAAGTTTTAAAAATAATAGTAGCAACATTTTCCCATCATAACTGAGGGTAATTTTCGTCTTAGCAGTCGTGTTAAATATTTAATGGTTGATATAAATCTACTTATTTCTAGCCAACTTGCAATATGTTACTACCCTAAATCCTACTCCTAATTTTATCCACCAAATCTGGGGGTAGCATCAACAAAATGAGTCGTTCGTTGTTGAACGACTATCAGCAACACGAAAATCAGCATATTCTCCGCAAATCAACGTTAACGAAACCATCAGCCGCGATCTTCGCGCAATCATCTGATTAGTACATCATCCAGTGAAATTCATCGTAGTGTTGTGCGTTTTTAAAGTGAAACGGCTACGCGTATAATAAGACCTGCACGCGGGTACGACACGAACCAGGTTGGTCCTTAGTTTCTCTTTTTTTCCCAACATTTAATATACATGTCACGATTTGCTATAAATACTGCTTTATTAATGGAATAAAATGTATTGTTTGCTACTATCGTAAGGAAGTTGATAGAGGGCGCCACTGAGTTATGCCGTGCAGCAGCGCTATATTTTCGATACTACTTTTCGAGAATTAATATCTGTGCCTGTGGTCAGTCTACGGCGCCCTATGCCACATTGGTGGTGGGGCAATAACCACTACCTGGGAGAGAATACATTCGAGAGGACACTTAGGTCGAGTAGTGAACGCCTAAGTAGTATCATTTAGAGTTAATAAGTACAATATATGTGTATATTAATGCAAACATTTTATTTCCTGCTTCATTCATTTTGTTTGTTTTACAGATAGCATATTTAAAATGTATTATACAGTACAGTAGCAATAATGTCCTATTTTTTTCCTAGATACGTTTTAAAGCTATATTTCTTTTATGCAATTGTTATGGTACCTGATGATAAATGGTAACCGTTGTCTGCTGTATACAGTACAGCACTATGAAGATCGCATTATCATGTGGACAAAAGAAAAAATAATGTTTATTTATCCCAAATTCATATAACCAAGTGGTAGCAACCCTACTTGCTTGTGACCTTTATGCTTAAGCTTTAAGGTTTATTTTCCTGATGTAATATGCTTTGAGACAGTGACCTCGACTGTTTCTATGGTGTTTTGTGTCCTTGGCGGGTTGCCAAACGTTCCATTCAATGTCAATGGCATATGCCAAATGGCATGTTCACTTTCGCTGTGTGCTCTACATTTGGCGGCATGGTTTGTGTCGCTGATACCCATATATCTATGGTGTTAATGGGTGCATTCCCCTTGATCTGCCATTTTATATAAGGAAGTTAAATTGACTTATATATTGGTAAGATGACTTCCGTAATATTGGTTCGTTACATCACGTCAGCTGTCGGCGTGATTTACAAGGGATTATGTGTACGGTAGGAAAAAAGTAAACAAAAAACTTGACGTTGAAAATGTCTTACATGAATAATTGATTTTTGATTTAATTTGATTTTGATTTTGATTTGATATATAGAGGACGATTGCAGTTAGCATGCCTCCTGATTTTGAAGTGAACATTTGTACCCTATTCATAAAATAGGTACCATAGGTAAAAAAATTCAAGCAAATAATTTATCTATATAAATATCTGTCTATCTATCAAATGAGCTTACACGATTACAATAATAGAGAAAGAACAATGCTGGTTGTCAGCAACAATAGGCGTTTCTTCCGAAATTTTAATTTAAAATGAATTTACTGGATTCTATGTAACTTGTATCTTTTTAACTTATGTAATAAGAGGTACGTGCCGATTATAAGATCAATTTACGAGGTTCTATATGACGTGTATTCTTCTACCTTAAAAGGTGAGAGCCGATCAGAAGTACCTGATGAAATTTTTCGCCCAAGCATCGAATCTAAAACTTTATCGTAGTAACTCCATTTAACTACCATTGTGGAGATTATGAACACAATTGGATGCCTGTTTTCCTCAAGGGAATAAAAAGCTTGGGACATGCGTCGTGCTACAAGGACAACGAATATAAATGACAATTGCTTTGTTATTTGTATAAAAAATAACATTTGTAAATGTGGCTTGCCCCAAATTTATATATTTGTACTACAGGGCCACGCGTTGCTCTGGCTAAGGTTCTTGAATAAAATAATATTGCGAATATAAATTGAGATGTAAGCTATCCTATCTTTCAAGTTGGATCAAATTGCACACAAAGTGCAAATTAAATTTGAAATCGATTCAGTAGTTTAGGAGTCCATCGCGGACAAACAACGAGACACGTAGTTTTTATAGATAAAGATTGTTTATGGTACAAATAATAATTTGAATTGGAGATCAATGTGAGTAAAATGGAGTTATCTCTAAGAGATCGGATTTAGCAATCGGATTAAATTAATTGTATAAAGTATGTTTTGATGTGTAACAAAACCGATTGCCGAATAAAATTAGTATAGGTACGAGCGTACATTTGTTTATTGCACTAGCTGTGCCCGAGTTTTCACTTGCATGAATTTTAGCCTACTTATTATTCTGATGAATAACATATATTACTGTACTTTTATTAAAATCCATTCAGTACTTTTGCGTGAATGAGTAACAAACTTACATTTATCCATCTAAACAAGAGATCGTCCCATTCTAAGATACTGGGTGGGACAGGTAATACATTTATTACATTTTTATTTTGTTTCTATTTTATTACTAACTTAGGATAAGTTATTAAGCTGTTACTAACAAAATGGATCATGTTGTCTGAAAATAAATTATAATTTTATAATAATAAAATAATAATATTAATAATAATAAATTATTATTATTATTATTATACTCATAAACTTTCTTTTGCGTTTACAATTTTAGTAAGATTGTTTTATATGTTTGCGTATTTTTTATGTATCTTCTTATATATAAATTTCTCGTGTCACAATGTTAGTCATCCCTCTCTCCTCCTCCTCTGAAACGGCTTGATCGATTTTTAAGAAATTTTATATGCATATTTAGTAGGTCTGAGAATCGGCTACTATATATTTTTCATACCCCTAAGTTATAAGGGTTATCCATCCCTAAAATTATTTTTTAATTTTTTGGGCAATATTTTTATTTATATTTTTTTATTATGTTTCATTAAAAATACATACAACCCTACATTTTCACCCTTCTATCATCGAGCCATATGTCTTTATAGCGTTATTAATTTATATGGCAAAACAACGTTAGCCGGGGCAGCTAGTATTATATATTAATATAAAAAAATGTATAATAAATATTTGTATTAATTTAGTACCCATAACACAAGCTCTGCTTAGCTGAGGACCATATGGCACTGTATGAATTGTCTAGAGTTATTATGATTACACACTAGTTGACCGCAACTTCGTTTGCATCACACTTGATATTTATCATAATATTTCACCCAATTTACAAATATCTTTTTAAATTAAACCTCTCTGTTATTCTGATGTATAAGCTATATTACTGTAAAGTTTCATCACAATCCGTTCAGTAATTTTTGCTTGAAAGAGTAACAAACGTCCGTCCATGCTCACAAAGTTTCACGATTATAATATTAATTATATGTAGCGATATGTTTCTTATATTTAAATGATCCATACATATTCCAGTGCAATATGCAACCAGATGCGCTCTCGTAAATGTAAAGTGAACAGTCGGGAATGCTGCCGCTTTCTCGGGCCACGATTCTATTTCGCTGCCGCTGTATACCAGCAAGTACCAGCAACATCCATTTGAGTCAATAACCTACATTTTACATATACCAATAAATATCGGCTATCTTAAAATATTACTAATATTACTGGATATGTCTGTATGGTGTTACATGTGAAGGATGGTTATATGGGTAGAGGAAGGCCGAAAAAGAGGCGGATGAACTGTGTGAAAGATGATATGGTAAGAAAGGGAGTTAAAAAACGAAATGTCTGCGAACAGGGATGAGTGGAAGAGAAAAACATTACGCTGACCACAATTAAATGGGATAAGGAAGAAGCTAGAAGCTAAAGTCCTGTTGTATATATATATATATATTGAACAGATTAAGTGCGTACCGGTTTCCATGTTGTTCCATTGTCGCATGCCTAATCCTTGTTGTTAATTAAATAGAAGTAAATGAATATTTATTTAAAAGAGCAATACACGAGTTTCTTGGTCATTCTTCTTGTGATGAGTCTGCATTCCGAATGAGCGGTAGAATAAAAAAACTTACTTAAAAAACTTTTATATATAATAGGCGGTGCACCATTCCATCATCATCCATAAAAAAAATTAAAAATAAATCTTGTCCCAAGTTAAGCAAAGCTTGTCTTGTGGGTACTAGATAACCGGTGTAAATACTTACATACATATTTCTTAAATACATACATAATATACATAGAAAACACCCACTGTTACAAACAATCATACTCATGTACTACATCAAATGTTTTTACCAACTATCTGTATGTACGTATAATTTAGCTTATATTTAGTTATTATTTATTGGTTGGGGATATTAAAACACTAAATAGTTGAGTAAGATTTCTAATATCATAAGTAACTTTCGATTACAACAAAATGATACGGAACCACAGATTTAAATTAACAAGAGAATAACAGTTAGACAAAGTACAAATATAGCATTGAGTGATGTCACTAAGCAAATAAGCACTATGTACAATTCCTTAATAATATAAATTTATTATTATATTCAATATTATTTTTATCGCCGCGACTTCTATCGAGTTAATTTTTGTTTGTAATTGGTGTTTCTATCGCCGGAGAGTAAATCAGAAATGTAAATTGACGCAAAATTTTGTTTATGTAAATTCGAACTTACAACTTTTGAGGTATGAAGTTGGACGCCTTCGCTTCCCAGCTCTTTGCAGTAAACATGGCTGAGCTACCGGGATGTAGGTACAAATTTTAGTATGGCGATATCTTTATTACAGGATCGAAATGTAACCATAAAACGCGTGATAATACCGTTTATATAGCTCCCATATATATTTCTGATAAATATAGGAGTGCTTGTTGATTATGCAGCGTGCGAATGAAGATGACGCGATGCCCACTTGTTTTCGTTAGGAAGGGATTATGGTTTATTTTTGTTTGGTCTGAATGTGTCTATAGTGTGTCATAAACAATATTAACAGTATTGGTTATCAAACGGAAGTACTGCAGGGAAGGTACTGGAATATTCTAAGCTATTACTATAGATGGCATTCTCAATTACATCAGACAAACTGCTGAGCAGTTTTGCGGCTTCATGTTTATATTTTATTCTGTGTGTAAAAAAATTTAAAAATAAAAATTAAAGTTAAAAATGAATCTGTATGTTTCAAATCAGGTACAAGCGCATTTGAAAATAATAAGAGCTGCCAGTATCTTGGGTACGCTGCCTCGATGTGCCGCGTTGGATTACAATGATTGTTTTTTGTAATTGTTTATATAGAAAATTGATATTGAGGAATTATGTATATTTGTATGACATTACAGTTAATTTATTTTATAAGAGCTGAGTTTATTGTTAGTTCTTCTTAGCTCGAAAGTACTTCGAATTGATGGTAGATTATATACCGTACGGACGGACGGTAGATGATAGTCTATTACAGACATTTATGATATATCAAATGTCATAAGAGTCTGTAATAGATCTACATGAATATATTTTGATTTGATTTGAACTGTTGTTGTCATAGTGTATGATTTGATATGCTCTATTTCTGGTTGACTGGTAGAAAATGGTGCACGGTGTTAACTACTGCAAATGCTATACGTGTGTTATATATACATATATAAATGACACGTTTCTTTAGATATATTTAAGTTTATGATTGGGGACGAACCTTATCATGGATCATTTTAAGTTTCTAATAGTAGTAAAGTTTCTAATAGTTTTCATCATTAGATTTGGAATAAATTTAAAATATGGTACCAAAAAACATGATGGATCTACTGTTTAATGACTTAATTTTTTTATGGATATAATGGAATGGTTCGCCGCTCTAACGGTTTACGCTGGCGGGGCACCAGTGAAGGATGATAAGATGAACATGAGGAGAGGTCAGTTAGCCCGTGATAAATTCTTGGTGAATTTATCACGATGGTTTCCAGGGGGACCCGCATGGAGCTCAACCTGACACGGTACATTGCTAGCAGTAAGATCATCAGTCCACATTACTAACAATCACCTTTTCTCCCTAAAAATATATTAGGAATTATACATTTTTCGTGTTTTGTCAGACTCCAATTCACGACATTTGTCCTCGAAGTCGGAAGGTATTCAACTAAATTCCTATGCAGTCTTATTAATATTATTATTAGAATTTTTTTTTATTTTATTTATTTATTTAACTTTAATGCACACAATATAATATATAGTACAGTAAATTTGGCGGACTTAACACCATGCGGCATTTTCTACCAGGCAACCATAGGTGGTGCAGAGAATAATTGTTTAATTAACTTTTTTGTTAAATTCCACGCGGAGGAATCGCGGATATAGTTTTGATAGCTTGAAAGCTCTACTTATTTCAGTAAGAAATAAGTAGAGTTGTAGTTACATAACAGGCCGTTTCTCGTGATTATGTTTTTATGAGCTATACTATACACTATTTGATCGTTTGAGATGGAACTGGATTTATATCACGTCTTTTATGCTCTCACATAAATCAATACGTTCTAGACATACTGCTGGCACGGTTCATGGATGGATTACAGGATGTTTGTTATAATACTGTGTTTCTAAATCTAGAATAAAGACTGTATTGATAAAATTTAGAAAAGTAATACTGACTTAATCCAAAATTTGAAAGCTGAATGCTCTTGTTCATTATATTTACAACACCTAAAATTTTTCTCTGCACATCCTGTTGTTGACTGGTAGAAAATGCTGTAAGGCGTAAAGTTCGCTATATGTACTTTTACATTGGTATTATATGCATTGAAGTTATATAAATAAACTAGCTTTTGCCCACGGCGTCGCTCGCGTTAATTTATCCCCTTAGGGGTGGAATTTATCAAAATCAGTTGTCATACATTCAGAATTTGGTGAGACAGAGCCGACTACTTTGCGTAGATAAATAATATCCGTTGTATCCAATATTAACTTATTAACAAGCATACACAAGAATAAGAAAAAAACATACAAAGTTGGCAGTAGGATTTGCCTCAGCTATTGCTGATATAAGGACAACCTCAATGAGGTGGGGCTATACAGCGCTGGTTTTCAGAGCCCATTGCTCATTAAAAATAATTATCAAGAAAAACATAAACGTGCGAGTTTATAAACTTTACAGTTCAATACATATAAATTTGTAATATTTGAGACTATCTGTAGAGTTGTTCTCGTTACTGAATAATAAAATTAAATGAAGTTTTGGCCGAAACATCAACTGTATCGCGTAGCAGATTCCCGACATCAATCTCCATATCATTATCGTCTCATTATATCCCAGTCTCTTTAAATGAAGACTAAAATATCCTTTGTATCAATGAATTTCCAATCTCAGCCGAAACTTTATGTAAATTTTCATTACTGAAAATTAAATTTATCGGCCGTTGCGCCGGCACGCCGTCGTTGTTGTCGCGGTAGAAGGATAAACTGTTTTGCACAATATTGTCCGGCTTATGGTAGCTAAGCCTTAACCTAAGCACTCGCGATGATTCAATTTCATTTACTTTATGATTACCCTCGTGGACTAGTGGTTTACTGTAAGACTTCGACCCCAATATCGGGGGGGATCCCATCCATCATCAAACATCAATCAACCATCGACACTTTCACATCACACAAATCATACATCATTCACAACCTCAAACATTTTAATCAAACAATCATCATCACCAACATTTCCATACCACCATCATCAACATTCTCATACCATCATCATCATCACCATACCATCATCATCTCCATACCATCATAAAAACCACCAACATCTTTATTGTTTGTTATTTTGTCTCTTGTTATTTATTTTGTTTTAATTTCATTTTGTTTTGTTTTGTTCTTCTATTTTTGTTTTATATTGTTCTGTTTGTTGTTCCTTCATCTTCTCTATTATATTTATAAAAATGTATATATTTCAATAACGATATTCAAATTACACTTTTATTAAAACCATAACTTTGTAAATCCATATAAACTTTGCTGAAGCGAGCGTAAACCACAGGCGCAAACGCTAAAGTATTGAGTACACCAAAGAGATACTCAGTCTTAAAAAAAAATATCGGGGGAGGGGGGGGGGAAGGAATTGTTTGTAATATAGTCCACATTACTAACAAAGGTTAACCAGTCTTTACCTGTCTAAAAAAAACTTGGTTAACTATGGACAACCCCCTGTTGTTGAAGGATTTCTTAGTAATAATCATGACCCCATTACTAGCAATATACCATGTCAGGTTGACCTCCACGGGGTTCCCCCTGGGAACCATCGTGATAAATTCCTGGTAAATTTGTCACGATGGGCTAACTGACCTGACTTCATGTTCACCTTATCATCCTCCACTGGTGCCCCGCCAGCGTACACTGTTAGCGCAGGCTGGTGCACCATTACATTAATATCCTCTAAAAAAAAAAAATAGTCGTAAGTTTCAATCTGACAAAAAAAACCAGTAAATTTTGATTTTTACTCGCTTGTATCGTTAGCCCTGCTTGCACCTTAAATTTCATACTATTTGAAATAACATTTCAATTGCAAGTCAAATGTTTTGTTAACCATATCCCAGAGAGTTAACGCCTTTGACTGGTCTTTCAGGATATTATAATACATATACACTCGCGAGCAACCAAAGCGAAACTTCTTCAGAAGCGCTACTTCTTCATTCAAACACTGTTATAAATAAAAGTACACAACATTGAAATAAAAATAGAAAACTAAGCTTTAAAAAAACATCAACACCATAAAATAAAACAAGTACCAACATGTTCGTTTGCGCAATTATGGCATGGGACAAATTATTCACTACGCTACCTGCGAGTTGCGCTACCATGTACCCCTATAAAAACCCCCGTAACCCTTCAACCCTTATTTCCCCTCCGATCGATCCCCCGTCCAATTCAAACGGGGATCGAAATTACGGCCTGAGCCGAGGTTCGAACTCCTAGTGGTGCCCTCAGACTAAAGTCGTATGCGTCAGGCAGGAGTTGGCCTTCACCCGCTCCATAAGTCCTTCCTTGGTTTGGAGTGCCATCTGCACTCCCCTAACGTCCGGTGAAGCTGTAAAGGCCAGCTGCGGCCAACAGCATTAGAGTAGTCCGAAAAAAAAAACCATCCTTATCAGTGGCTTAACATTTGACCGATACCGCAACCGTAGCGCTTGAGGGCCTCTTGCGCTTCTGGTAGGAGCTTGGCTGGCTACTTTAGTAGCCTGGCTTTACACGCACAACGGCCCAAATGAGAGGCCAATTGCGGAAAGTAATCCTGGAGTCCAACCTACATTACTTTGCGTAGCGCTTGAGTCGATTTGGTTGCTCGCGAGTGTATATATAATTATATGATATATTATGATTATTTATGTAAACAATTTTATTTAAGAATAAACTTAACTTACTATGTTTAACGTATGTTTGTTTTTTAATTTCATTCTAAATTAGAATAATAACAAACTTTCGCGGTATGGATGCGAATGTTTGTTAGTATGGATGTTTGTTACTCTTTCACCCAAAAACTACATTGAACGGAATATGACGAAAATTTACAGTAATATAGTACATCAGAAAGACACATTGGCTAACAGTATCAAGCGGGCAAAGCTAGTTTTGATAATGGTACAGATTACGTTTAGAAATATTATTGTCTTCTTAACAACTATATTTAATCGAATTAGGTGTGATAGGTATTAGAATATTGTGATAATAAATAAAAAAAAAATTAGAATACATTTTTTTCTGTAACCCAAACCTACATATGTTCCCATCGCCGCAATCACAGTATTTGCGAGAAAAACATCTCAGGCGGGTTGTTTTGAAGGAAACTCATTACGTCGAGACGCGGGTATATTGAAATTAAGGCGGGATGAGTACGCCATAACAGGTGAATGGGGGAAATAATGCATTAAGCCGGTACAATAACAGGCTTAAATATTCCACGAGCGATTTTAATACATTTCACCAGCAACGAGTTGCATTAGGAATCGTATATTTGTAATTATATTCACATACACAAAATAGAACAGAAAATTATTTATTAAAATGTAATTATACTTGCTGTACCCGCAGTTGTACCCGCCTATGTGTTATTCTGATGCATATTACGGTAGTCTCATAAAAATCTGTTCAGTAGTTTTTGCGTGAGTTATTGAAGTCGCTGGCGGAAGACCAAAAAAAAAAAATTTTTATAAGTAATTCTTAAATTTAATTATTACAATTATATAGGTGTCTTATGATCGATGTGTGATCTGTAAGTGCAATTATATATAATTAAAAATCAAGGAAATGGGTATTATTGCTGTGGGGAATAAAATGCTGATTCGACGCAGGTGGTTTTGTCGGTAGCGCACCTTCTTGCGTCATGCTTGGTGGTCCGATCCGATCGCCGTTGAGGATGTGTCGGAATACTTGCTAGGTATCTCCTATAACACGTGAAAGAGTAACTAACATCCATACTTACAAACTTTCGCGTTTATAATATTATTATTAAGATTAAGATAAGATTTAAACACTTGAATAGTCATTTCTCATTCGTAATCTCATAAAAAACTGACGTGTTACTTTAAAATAATTTTATAACAAACAACAGATGAGGCTATATGAGATCAGAAAGATATGGTCTTCTTGAATACATCGCCTTTTTGTAAAGCTATGTTATCTCAAGAAGAACGACCAAGAAACTGGCGCGTTACTTTAAAGTAATTTTAAAACAAACAACAGATGAGGCTATATGAGATCAGAAAGATTGTAAAAAGAAAATCTGGTCTTCTTGAATACATCGCCTTTTTGTAAAGCTATGTTATCACAAGAAGAAAGAGCAAGAAACTGGCGAGTTACTTTAAAGTAATTTTAAAACAAACAACAGATGAGGCTATATGAGATCAGAAGGATTGTAAAAAGAAAAATCTGGTCTTCTTGAATACATCGCCTTTTTGTAAAGCTATGTTATCTCAAGAAGAACGAGCAAGACACTGGCGCGTTACTTTAAAGTAATTTTAAAACAAACAACGGAAGACGCTATGAGCTTAGACATTGTAAAAAGAAAATCTGGTCTTCTTGAATACATCGCCTTTTTATAAAGCTATGTTATCTCAAGAAGAACGAGCAAGAAACTGGCGCGTTACTTTAAAGTAATTTTAAAACAAACAACGAAAGAGGCTATGAGCTTAGAAAGATTGTAAAAAGAAAAATCTTGATTAAAAATATGTAATCTTACTGATAATACACCTGACAATATGTGTGATATTATCTCATATAATCTTCTATACATACAAATAAAATTGGAGTGTCTGTTTTGTAATATTGAAAGAACAATTTTTACTACATTCATATGAATATAAATACGGTGCATACATCAATAAAAATAACATTTTTTACATTTTTTGTTTGTTGTTTGGCTGGACCGATTTTGACGGGACTTTTATTGGCAGGTAGCCGATGTAATAAGGAGTAACTTAGGTTACTTTTATTTTAGAAAAATAAGTTAAATGCCGGACGCGGACGAAGTCGCGGGTATAGCTAGTGTGTCATACAAAATGTATAACAGTATCATTGGGAAGACTTAACAGAGGGCGGATAACGGCGGCTTTGATACTGGATTACAAAAATAACCTCATAAAAACACAATATCTAGAACCAAGAGCGCTTTGTACCAACCGTGTACACGGAGCGTTTATCTATACCCGTTAACTAAAACTACGTTTACACAGTTAAGTTTACTGCACAATAACTCATAAAATGTGGTGATATTTAACTGTGGTTTGACTTTGAACAGAGCATCTGCATTAAGCAGCTTCACTAACTGTGTTCTGGTATGAAAGTTGAGATATGGCAGCCAGATTATAAAGTATGGGGACAGATTTTTTTTATACGTCGAGAATGACATCGCATATAGGGGGGGGGGGGGGGGGACCCCGAATGACACTAATTAAATTTGTTACGAATTTGGTTTGTCTTTTTTAATTATGAAGTGACAATTCAACATCATCTCATGCTTCCTTATCCCATTATTTGTGGTCGGTATAATATGTTTTTCTCTTCCATTCATCCCTGTTCGCAGTCATCTCGTTATTTACTTCCTTTCTTACCATATCATCTTTCACACAGTCCATCCATCTCTTTTTCGGCCTTCCTCTGCCCTTATAACCATCTACATTCATATGTAACACCTTTCTTAAAATATTATCCTCATTCCTACGCTTTACATGTCCATACCATGATAGACGATTACTCTTCAACCTCTCTGACACCGGTGCCACTTTCATACTTCCTCTACTGTGTTCATGTGATGCATGAGGTGACAATTCGAAGGTGCTTATATTAAGTTTATTTGAATAAATATTATTTCTATAACAATTTGTAAGACCGTTACAACATAGCCAGTTTATGTACTGACATGGCAATAAAAGGGAGAGTTTATCGAAGACGCTGGTAGTAAAATTTCGGAAGGTTTAAATATTTTAGAACTTCGATAGCGAGATTTAGGTTAGTGTGTAATATTTATTAATGGGGAACTGAAATACATCAGTATAACTGACGATGACGGCCTCGGTGGTGTAGCGGTTGAGTACATCGCCTTCCGATGGTCGCGGATTCGATTCCTCGTACGGGACAAACATTTGCAGGCCACGCCAGAAACTGAAATACCATCCTGATCATCTGGATGAATGATGGTCTTCCACAGTGCAAACAATATTTCCGAACCGATACGATATTGAAACCTTCAAGAAAAGAGCTTATTCATTTTTAAAAAGCCGACAACATACTTGCGATTCCCCTGGTGTTGCGAGTGCTGATGGGCGGCGGTAATCACTTACCATCAGGTGAGCCGAATGCTCGTTTGTTCTCTGTGTTATAAAAAAAAATTGTATTCATTAGTATGATTGTTTGTATCCGTCTGGGTGTTTTCTATGTATTATATATATGTATAAAAAAAAATTATATCTGTCAGTTATCTAGTACACACAAGCTTTAGCTAGCTTAAATTGGGTCAATTTTAATTTTGGATCATAAAAAAAATTATAATAGGTCCAGTAGTTTCGGAATCTACTCAAAGCAAAGAAATAAACATTCTAATCTTTCCTATCTCATTAGTACAGATCTATTAATTAGTCAAGTACAGCTCGATACCAGTGATACTTCATGTTGCTTTCGTTCAAAGTGTACCAGCAATCAACCTGTACTTAAAACCGAAATGTATACTAATAAGTGTACCAGGGATATTAACCTATGTGTGTCTGTACATAAAACCAAAATATATACTAATATCTGCACACAAAACAGATACGTTTCAATCCCGCCTCTAACCGATATTACCCATCCCTACTTCTAAATCCCATATCACTCATGATAAACCGTTGACAGACGGACAGTAATGCTGGCATCGATCCACAGCAGATAGAGATAAAATGTTTAGACCTATATATATCCTTTTTTTATTATTCAAATTATTTCTTGATCGATATACAAAGGTTTATTACGAGGTATAGCTTTGTATATCTTAGGTATAGCTTTGTATGCGTGTGAGTTTTTTTTTTGTGGATGATAATGGAATGGTGCACCCGCCTGCGCTAACGGTTTACGCTGGCAGGGCACCAATGGAGGATGATAAGATGTGCATGACGTCAGGTCAGTTAGCCCATCGTGACAAATTCACTAAGAATTTATCACGTTGGTTTCCAGGGGGAACCGCGTGGAGGTCTGACATGGTACTTTGCTAGTAATGATTTCATTAATCCATATTACTAACAATCCCCTTTCCCCCCTATGCGTGTGAGTTGTCAAAGTGACTGTGTGAGTTAGTAAAGAAGAATGAATATATATGGAAAGAATTAGCTGGTAAAATAACGTAAGAAATGACAAAGTACTACACAGGGTGAAAGAAAAAAAGGTAGATATTGAATACTATTGAAAATAGACTAGGGAAAATGTTAGGATACTTGATACGGCACGAAGGATTCATCATTGCCTTGCCTTTATCCCATTATTTGTGGTCGGCGCAGTATGTCATTCTCTTCCACTGCTCTCTATCGGTCGTCATATCTGAGCATACTCTTCTTTTATTCATATCATCTTTCACACAATCCATCCATCTTTTCTTAGGGCGTCCCCTCCCTTTACATCCATCCACATTCATATTATACACTTTCCATACGACATGATCCTCGTTCCTCCTCATAATATGACCATACCAGCTCAATCTGTTACCTCGCAAAGTTGCGCCAGTTATAGACATAACTGGCGCAATTTTCAAACTTCCACGTATATACACATTTCTTATTCTGTCATTCCTGGTAACCCCACACATCCATCTTAACATTCGCATTTCTGACACATGCACGGCACGAAGAATTAAGAAAAATATTATTGAGGGAAAAATAGAAGGAAGGAGGGAAGGAGAACAACAAGGCACACATTCAACATGTTCTTCTATCGTGTTCTTTAAATGTTGATGCAACAAAAGTCCAATTTTTTAATTTGCTTTATGTGTGCCTTGGTCTTCCTCTCCCCCTCTTTCCTTATATATTTCCCTCAACAATAACTTTCATAAATTCATCGTGCCGTATCAAGTGTCTTAACATTTTTCTTCGTCTACTTTCTATAGTATTCAATATCTGCCTTTTTTCTTTCACCCTGTGCAATACTTCTTCATTGTTGTTTCGTTAGTTCAACCTAAATGTTGTACCGTGTATTAGGTACACTGGTAAATACTCTCAACGCGCGGTTACATAAATCAGTCGCAACCTTTATTTATGGCGTAATGGAACCCGATCCTAGCACATTACACTGAAAAAGAATGGGCTAAAATATTTTTTTATTTCACCGAGTTAAAACTAAAACTGTTTTATGTTAAATGTACTATATATGGAAGTGGACTCTACATAATGTTTATTCGTGTAGGTTTATTACAGACAGTTATACTATATGTATATGACAAATATACTAACATCTATCTATTCAACATATATAAAAATTTCGAGTATTTCAGCGCCGCTCATCCAGGTTACTTGGAACCCGAGAGCTGTAGTTACTTTGCCCAGAAGGTAAATATGGTCATTTAAAGAGACTTGGGTACCCAAGATACTGGCGTTGTCTCTTGTTAATAATAATAATATAATATATATTATTAGAGACCGGATTATATGCTTTTGCATATTCGCATATGCATTTGCATATTTTAGCCATTCTCAGAGATAGTAGCATATTTTACCTAAGATCTAGTTATGATGCATATTATCGGTACATTTATAATATTTTTCACTCACCCTGCGTTCCGAAATGCAACCAAATTTAATATAATAACAGTCACAAAATAAAAGGGCTATTGAGTAATAATTGTGACTTTTTACTGCATTTCGGAGCACAGTCAGTAGCCGCGCGCGTCTTTTGTTTTGACAGTTACGATAACAAAATGAAAGAGACAGAAGAACGTCGCACTCGCCTACTAGAAAGTCGTTCCACCTATTATGCATATAAATTGTTAAATGTTCAAATTTTAAATAATTTTAATATCATATAATTTTATTTCACCTATTATCGCCTATCAAAAAATAATTTACTAATTTTATGCTGATTTTCAAATAAAAAAAAAGAATACTGTTAAATTTTTTTTTGGGATTCCTAAAATGTATCATTTAATTTCGGATATTCTGCCAATTTTCGTGCATATTTCAAGCATATTTGCATATGCATATAACAAGCTTTTTATGTTGCATATAATCCGGTCTCTATATATTATTATTATTATTTAGGCATCGGTTACGACTGGAGTGTACCGTCATCTTGTTCATAGTAATGATATACAAAACCTTGCAAATGTTATAGTATTATCACTAAAAAGAACAATAAACAAAAGAGCTCGTCTCTCCCACAACTCCGGATACGCGAAAATACGGTTGTAATACTTAACAAAAATATACCTAACACAAATAACGTTGTACAACTCGGCAAATATTTCAATTCCCCTCATAAATATTCGCTAACATAAACACAAGGAGATGAAAGAAAATAACATATTTCATCGGGTAAGAAACTTCTGATTATTAAGTGTAAGACTCGCTGAAACCCAAGTTTTTCTGCTTTCAACCGGGAATGGCAAAGTAGCTGACCGAGCAATTCAATTCAATTCAATTCAAAATATCTTTAGTCACGTAGGTCTATTACAGACTATTATGATATGTCAAATCTACCGTCAGTTCGGAATGATTTCGAGATGAAAAGAACTGACAAGAAACTGTACATATTTACAATAATGCAAATTCATTTAAAATTCAAATTTGGGAGACTAGAGTGACCACCAGCATATGCTATTGAAAAAAAAAATCAAAAAATCAAATCATGGATCGCAACCTGAACAGACCAGTCCCCACAAGCAGCACCCACGAGTATAACGGATGAGCCAGCCATCATTGCACTCAACCATATTAGAGTGAACACATCGACCCGACCCACCACGCCGCCACAAGTTTGAACTTTATAGCGAGCATGACTGTTTCAAGTTACTCCACAACGTCATTTATATTATTTACAGCACTTAATGAAGTACGGAACAATGTATTAAAATTTAATAAATTCAATAGAGTACTAGTTGCAAAATGCATTTATATATTTTTTTTTAATTCTGCCACTATTAGCATGTTTGACCATAATTATTCCGTGTAGAAACTTGACTGCCGTTACGACCGTCTCTCTTACGTCTCTCTCTCGTCTGGTTACGTGTATCGCAAATCTACGCCCATATTGCGACACGTGTTTCACCTCTGAGCAAGGCATCCTCAGCCATTGAATACAGTTCGGATATAGCTTGGAAGCCTAGTGTTGACTATTCAGCGACGAACCGTCCGAACAGTTGTAGTGGAATTAAAGAAAATAATATTTATTTATTTATTAAAACTTTAATGCACAAATACATAAATAAAGGTACACATGGCGGACTTAACACCTTGAGGCAGTGTTTAATATCACTACATAGTATAAAACAAAATGTCGCTGTCGCTGTCTGTCCGTCCATATGTATGCTTAAATATTTAAAATTACGCAACGGATTTTGAAGCGGTTTTTTTTTATAGATAGAGTGATACTAGGGGAAGGTTTATGTGGATATTACATGGGTGGGTAGCTAGTAATAATATAAACGCAAAAGTTTATTAAATATGGATGGATGTTTGTTACTCTTTCACCCAAAAAGTACTGAACGGATTGTGATGAAACTACAGTAATATAATTTATACATCCCAATAACATTAGGCTATAAATTTCACGCGATTTAAACCGAGGGCACAGCTAGTAAATAAAAAATAAAACTCACAAAATCCGAACAGCTTATCACTCTCGATCTATAAGAGGTGAGTATAACTGCGCAATGAAACTGGGACGTTAAACAAACTGTACGGTTAGGTTTGTCTTGATTCCACGACCATTCTATTGTGTCCTATGTTTATTGAGTGTTTCCTTATTTAGTGGAGCACTGTAAACAGTTTCTTATTGAGATTGCTTGCAGTTGTCCCGGCACTAAAGCCACCTACAGAGATATCTTGACTGTATACTACACTAGCTGTACCCGCGGCTTCTCGTGGAATATAACTTTTTTTTAAAATAAATGTTACTTTACTAAGTTACTTCTTATTACATCAGCTACCTGCTAAAAAAAAGTCTCTTCAAAATCGGTCCAGCCATTTCAGAGATTAGCCGCAACAAACAGACAGACACAAAAATTATAAAAAATGTTATTTTGGTGTATATATGTAGTGTATTTATATTCACATATATATATGTAGTAAAAACAGTTATTTCAATATTACAAACAGACGCTGCAATTTTATTTATATATATAGATGTATAGATGAACAATACCCCGACTTGAGAGTTGAGACGCGTCTGTTGCAGATGGCTCATTGTGTCGTCAGCATTTGGAGTTATAATTTCACGGCAACTGTCTAAAGTGGCTTATGTTGTGAGGACTATTTTGATTGCATATTACAACTTTTACTCCACAGCAGTTGTCTGCGACTTTGAAACTTCGTCTGCTATATATAAGATAAAAAATAGCATATGGCCGTGTTTGGGAAACTACTCTGCTACCAAAATGTTAGGGAAGCGTCAGTCATTTACCTGTATGGTTCTGCGGATTTCTTGGACTTCAGGGTCTCGAAGATATCTTCGCTAGCTTTCCAGTTTCACAGTAGGTTTCACAGTTCTAATTTATTTTCATTCACAACACAATGCGCGCGCGTCATGGCCGCCGTAAAGTCGGTTCAGTACTAGTTAGGGAGGGGAAGGGAACGCGCGGGAACAGAAAACTAACGGACTCTAATATAATATAATATCTGTGCTTACGATGATACAGGGTAGATTTTGAACAGGCCGTCTTCCCAATACATTCTATATTTACTTGAAATTTCATTAAGGTCATAAGTTTCGACACTATTCGTATAACAAACAGGCAGAAGTACTTTTGAATCGCTATAAAGTTCAAACTTGTGGCGGCGTGATGGGCCGGGTCGATGTGCTCCGTCAAATATGGTTGAGTGTAATGATGGCTGGCTCATCAGTCATACTCATGAACGGGTGCTGCTTGTGGGGACTGGTAGGTTCAGGTTGCGAACACTGATTAGATTTTTTATTTTTTGCAATGGCATATGCTGGTGGTCAGTCTATTCTCCCAAATTTGAATTTAAATGAATCTGTATTATTGTAAATATGTACAACATTTATTTAAAAAAATATACGAGCTGACTTTTGTTTTCAGTTCTTGTCATCTCGATATCATTTTGAACTGACGGTAGATTTGGCATATCATAAGAGTCTGTAATAGACCTACATGAATAAAGATATTTTGAATTTGAATTTGAATTTATAATATTTCTATAGATTTCTATAGATTCTATAGAGTATACATTACTACTGCTAAATTGCTATCATATAATCATATAAATAAAATTGGAGTATCTGTTTGTAATATTGAAATAACAGTTTTTTAATACATGCATATTAACATAAACACGGTACATACATTTTTTACAACTTTTGTCTGTCTGTCTGTTTATTCTGGCTAATCTCTGAAATGGCTGGACCGATTTTGACGGGACTTTTATTGCCAAGTAGCTGATGAATTTTCTAAAATAAAAGTATCCTAAGTTACTCCTTAACTTAGGCTACTTTTATTTTAGAAAATAAAGTTAAATTATATATAAGTCTATTATATAATATTTAGATATATTGTTTTAATTAGCTACTTTATACAAGAAAATAGGTTATATTGTAAATAAATGGTTGGTAGCTGCAGAGTCTGTAGACTGTAGCAGTTTAAACGAGATATTTACCTTGCGTCCGCGGAGAGTGGTATGCATTAAATAATTAAATTTATTTATGCAGTCTTATCAGAAACGTCCGAGCAGTATACGTCTAGCTTTTATTATATTCTTAAATTAAAATTCGTTTGAAATCCTTATTAATATTATAAACGCGAAAGTAACTCTGTCTGTCTGTCTGTCTGTCTCGCTTTCACGCTGAAACTACTGATTGATTTAAATGAAATTTAATACACAGATTGTCTAGACCCTGAGAAAGGACATAGGCTACTTTTTAACGCTTTTTAAAAATAAAGGGTTGTAAGGGGTTGAAAAGGGAGATGAAGGGTTGTATAGAAGTATCGTCATTTTTAAAACTAGAATTTTGAAACTTATTTTTAGGATGTTCATTAAATACTCATTCCATTCATAATTTAAGAGCTACGCTCTTGTCGGTGGAGCTCTTGCCACTTTCCGCGATCTTCCATCATGCTCTTTAATTCTTGATACGACACGACTCCCATTTTGTCCTCAATTTGTTTGATGTAGCTATTCCTTGGTCTTCCCCTCCCCCTCTTTCCTTCTATTTTCCCCTCAATAACAATTTTCATGAAATCATCGTGCCGTATCAAGTGTCCTAACATTTTTCCTCGTCTATTTTTTAAGTTTGTAAAATTGTTACCCTTAAGGGGGTAAAAAATAGGGGATGAAATATATATATAGAAAATCGTCATTTTTTAATCTATAACGAGGAATCTTTTCTCGTTGCCTTTTTTGGGTTAGATTATTAAATTTTTTT
The DNA here is from genome assembly GCF_030625045.1 of Achroia grisella. Taxonomy (NCBI): domain Eukaryota; kingdom Metazoa; phylum Arthropoda; class Insecta; order Lepidoptera; family Pyralidae; genus Achroia; species Achroia grisella. Next base: position 1,097,169 of record NW_026713024.1, on the reverse strand, counting down.
TCTATATTTGGTCCAGGTCACTATAACATACGGACGAAGTCGCGGGTACAGTTAGTAATACATATAATATGTCTACACGACTGTTATCCGCAGATATGGTTGTCATATGCATTATTACATGTCGATGTTATAGTGAAGGTTAGTATTAGGTCAGTATATTTATATCCAATGTAGCATGAGGGGCGCCTATCGCTGTCTCGAATTAATTCTTGGTTTGATATCGGTGTCGGTCTATTTAACATCGAAGAGTTAGCCCTAAATAAACTATACAAATATTTTTCGTGTCCTTCAAATTTGAACTCACAAACTTTTAGGTGTAATTCTCGATAGTAAACCACTGAACCACAATGTTCTCAAAAGTATCTAATATTATAATAGGGTTGGCAACTCTTTTTATTGTATAGAAAATCTTCAGAAGACTGCCTCCACGCCAAAGGGGTGATGAGGCGGTGTGTGAGATTCTTTCCCACTAAAAAACCACACATTCGAGCGCCATTTTTCGGAGTCACGAGGTCGCGTTAGTATTCTACGGTTGGCAACCCTAGGAATTCACTAGTAATTAATTAATTATAAGACATTCATTTACGCAGGATTATAATGTTCATCAGTGTTAAATCATTCATAAGTAAACCGCACAATCATGCTTCTAAACCGATGTCTACGAAATTCTACGGCGTAGTAAGTCTACGCGTAGCTACGACAATATCGTAGCTATTGTTAGCTACAGAATTAACTACGTATTTTTATTATATTATGATATCATATAGTTTGTACAGAATTCATGTTAAAATAGTTTATTGTATAAATAAATAAATTACATATTATTTTGGTCACATTATCCGGAACGAACACTGCATGGCCTAATTATCCAAGGTTTGGTTGAGGGCAGACGTTCTCGGGGTCGATCACCAATGAGATGGACTGATATTATAAAAACGGCTACACAGCAATCCATTGTACAATGTTCTCGTGCTGCCAAGAACCGTGCCACGTGGAGGCAAATTGCAAGGAGCTGTGTCGCCAAGGACCACAACGATATCATACCATAAGATATACCACCTTGGAAGCCATGACCACTCTGCCAAGAGAGAACAACTGAAGAAGAAGAAATTAAATTACCCGGCATAACTAACATATGGCTTTTAAACTCCAAATTAAAAAGTAAAAATATAAAATTTTGTGAGTTTTTTTATATGTTTGTTAAGACGAGTCAAAACAATTCTATTCTATTCTAAATATAGTTCACATTATGGGTACTAAACATACGTACAGAAACTCGAGTAAGACCTGTAAGATTGCGACTTGTATAAATCTATTGTGCTCGCCCTTATTCAAAGTTCGCTACCTAGACCCGTGAGGGACAAGAATTGAAGGATATTCTTAGGAGCGATGGTTTTTATCTCCTCAGGAAAGAGTGTAAACTTTCCAAAGCAGATAATCGTTTATACATGTATGGGGTCGGTAGTAATTGTAATTATAATATAAATAAAATAGACCCTCAACTATTAAGAAATGTCACAGAAATTGATACTAGAAAATATTATATAGAATTATAGCTGTATGTGGCGACTGACGGATGATGTGAGAATATTTTATAGGTGAAATATGTAACGTGTCTGTCTTGTCTGTAAGCGGCCAGTTGTTATGAAATGAGGTAATGATGTGAAATGATTATCATACAAATATATACAGTACACCATACATGAGTGGGTTACAACCACATAGGATGTGTCGTGGCGGTTCCTCTTCTGCTTGGCAAAAGTGTTACTTCAACGCAAATGAAAGATTATCAAATGGAGGTATATTATTTATTACAACATTATCTTCCTTTGCCAAACACAACAAACATTAATCCACGAATTCCCTTTTTAATTCTTTTAATAATTGGTTCAAATAAAGATGAATTCGCATTTGCTTAAGGATAATAAAGTCAATTATAAAAGCATATTACACTCGAGATATTATACATTACGCATAATTAAGTGGTGACTGTATAGGGACGATATTCTCTAGATCCAATTAAATACAGATAGAAAAGAAATCAGGTGTGAAATAGCTCGGATCATTCACAATGCAGGGCTTTTGTGGCACATAATAACGAACTCGTCTCCATCGCGAACCCTTTGTTTGATATTGAAATGGATGGAATTTGACGCTTTGATGGCGGGTATATCATACTTAGGTTTTACCCGTCTGCTCAAAAAAGAGTGTGGTTTAATCTATTTATATATATATATATATACATATATTTTTCATTTTATAACACAGGGGACAAACGAGCATGCGGCTCACCTGATGGTAAGTGATTACCGCAGCCCATGAGCACCCAGCACCAGGGGAATTGCGTACTTGACGTTGTCGCCCTTTTAAAAAGGAATAAGCTCTTTTCTTGAAGGTTTCAATATCGTATCTGTTCGGAAATACCATTGCTGGAAGGTGACTCCACAATGTTGTTGTGCGTGGCAAAAAGTTTCTAGAAAACCGTATTGTGGAAGACCGCCATTCATCCAGATGATCAGGATGGTATTTCAGTTTCTGGCGGTACGGTGGTGAAACTCAGCAGCTGGTATTAATCCGAACATTTCCTCAGAACACTCCCCGTGATATATGCGATAGAAAATGCACAGAGATGTATTGCATCTCGCCGCTAAGCCCATGGGTCGAATCTGTCACATAGACGTTGATTACCAATATATGGATGTAAATAAAAATAGTAAGTGACCCTTTGGACAATTACAACGCTATCAAGTCCCACGTGTGATATCGAAACAAGAAGAACTGATCATTAAACTCAGCTGATATTCTTTTCAAATAAATGTTATACATGTTCACAGAAATATGAATTCAAATTTGGGAGAATAGAGTGACCACCAGCATATGCAAAAGGAAAAAGTCATGTCGTAACATTAACAGATCAGTCTCCACAAGCAGCATCCGTTCACGAGTATGATGGATATATACTATTTAACACAAACGATACATTTATTGTTTATCTTAAATATTTTCTATCCTGTATGGGAAGTATATAAAAAAGGAATAACATTATGTTGGTAGGCAATATGAATTGAAATAACTTTGGAATTGACATTGGAGTAACCCAACTCAGCCACAACTTGTCGGATTGTCTCCTGCCGTGCCTGCGAGCCCTGACCCACTTGTCACAGACGAGTGTGACGTTGACACACTTTACAAGCACTTCATAACAATACCAAACTTGTTAATTTAAGCCTTTTGTTCATTGTTATTAGATTATTTATTTAATGCAGGCTTCTAATGATCAATTTTTTTAAATAACCATCTTAAATATAAGTTTAATATTAAGATAATTCTTGAGGTTTTAATAACTATATAAAACTATATATCGTGTATAAATTGTAAATAAGCTGATTACCTGAAATAAATAAATAAATGACCCATATTAGAAGTACATTATAGACTAACATACATAAGAATAATAAACTTATTAATATTATAAAAGCAAAAGTTTATAATAATAATAATAATAATCTCAGGACAATTCACACAGCGCCATCTAGACCCAAGTTAAGCTAGCTAAAGCTTGTGTTATGGGTCCTAGACAACTGATACAAATACATAGATAATTTTTTTTTTCGTAAATACATACATATTATACATAGAAAATACCCAGACCGGTACAAACAATCATACTCATGAATACAAATGTTTGTGCCGTGCGAGGAATCGAACCCGCGACCATCGGTCGTAAAGCGGTGTGCTTGACCGCTAGACCACCGAGGTCGTCCGAGTTTGTAAGTATGGATGGATGTTTGTTACTCTTTCACGCAAAAACTATTAAATAGATTTTGAAGAAACTTTACAGTGATGTAGCTTAAACATCAGAATAACATATAGGCTATAAATTTCACAGAGGTGAAATCGCGGGCATAGCTATAGCTAGTTCTGAGGAATTATTCGGATTAATATCAGCTGCTGAGTTTCACCACCGTACCACCCGCCAGAAACTGAAATACCATCCTGATCATCTGGATGAATGGCGGTCTTCCACAGTGCGGTTTTCTAGAAACTTTTTGCCTCGCACAACCACATTATGGAATCACCTTCCAGCAATGATATTTCCGAACCGATACGATATTGAAACCTTCAAGAAAAGAGCTTATTCCTTTTTAAAAGGCCGATAACGTACTTGCTATTCCCCTGGTGTTGCGGGTGCTCATGGATGGCGGTAATCACTTACCATCAGGTGAGCCGCATGCTCGTTTGTCCCCTGGGTGATAAAAAAAAAGCTAGTAAAATATAAATAGTCTCAGTGGTCATGGCATTTACGACGGTAAACTGCCACGGTAGCGCCGATACACCATCACCTTCGGCCTGTAGTCCTCTTGTATGAAGGTGGGGAGCATGTTGGTGGGGACCCGGGCCACAAACGCCATGATACTCGCGTTGTGACTCGACTTCAGCTGCATTATCCACATGCTCACTCTTACCGTCTTTTAATTTGATGCATCATCTGCTTCTTCCTTATCCCATTTATTTGGGGTCGGCGTAATATGTTTTTCTCTTCCATTCATCTCTATTCGCAGTCATTCCGTTATTTACTCCCTTTCTCACCATATCATCTTTCACACAGTCCATCCATCTCTTTTTCGGTCTTCCTCTACCCTTATAACCATCCACATTCATATGTAACACCGTCCTTAGGATATGATCTTCATTCCTACGCATTACATGCCCATACCACGATAGACGATTACTCTTTAACTTCTCTGACATCGGTGCCACTTTCATACTTCCTCTGATGTATTCATTCTTTATCTTGTCTATCCTCGTCACACCACACATCCATCTCAACATTCGCATTTCAGTTGCATGCAGTCGTCTCTCATCCGTCGCCTTTATGGATCAGCACTCTGATCCGTCTTTTAATTCGATGCAATAAATAAAATTTTTAGGCTTCATTAAGATTAGTCATACTTGTTAAGTTAGTTGGTATTTAGAAAGTTTATTTATTACAAGCTGTAGGTAGTCGCGACTTCGTGCGCGTGGAATTGAACTTTATTTTTCTAAATAGAATGGAATAGAATAGAAAATCATTTATTCAAATAAACTTACACTGCTTCAATGTAAGTTTATTTGAATAAACTTTTGAATACATTACATTTTTTTTATCTACCGCTCTTTCGGAAAGCTGTCTCATCACAAGAAGAACGCGCAAGAAACTTGCGTGTTGCTCTTTTAAATAATTTTATTATTACTTTACATTTTTAAGTTTAAGTGTGTATACAAACTACCAATTAGCACTAATTCAATTAAATACTCAAATAGAAAAAATATTGAATATATAACCAACTGGTTAAACAATTCATAAGAATTAATAAAATAAAAGTACCCTAAGTTACCCCTATTACATCAGCTATCTGCCAAAAAAAGTCCCGTCAAAATCGGTCCAGCCATTTCAGAGATTAGTCCGAATAAACAGAAAGACATACAGACAGACAAAAAATGTTATTCAGGTGTATGTACCGTATTTATATTCATATGCATGTAATAAAAATGTTTATTTCAACATTACAAAGACACTCCAATTTTATTTATATGTATAGACTAGCGTGTAACGGTTACCTTTAAGAAATGTATCCTGGTAATAAATAATATCACGCTTTACAACGTGCTTTCGTTTGGTATAAGACAAAGCGTTCCAGCACTTGCATAGTATGCTTTCGAGATTAAACGCATGCAACAGGAATTCCTTTGTGAAACCCCCTGTAACTATATGTATAATCACCGTATATATATTGCAATATTTACAAGCAATTCGTCATAAGAAGGAGATACTACTGTACTATCATACTTACTACTATTTTTTATACTACGTAAGTGGCAAACAAGCATATGGTTAACGGTTATTGTGATTGAGATAGGCTAACGAGCAGAGTAGCCCAGGAATAGTTTCATTATAAGTACAATAGAATCATCATCTGCTTCTTCCTTATCACATTTATTTATGGTCGTAATATGTTTTTCTCTTCCATTCATCCCTGTTCGCAGTCATCGCGCTTCCTTTCTTACCATATCATCGTTCACACAGTCCATCCATCTCTTTTTCGGCCTTCCTCTGCCCTTATAACCATCCACATTCATATGTAACACCTTTCTTAAAATATTATCCTCGTTCCTACGCATTACATGTCCATACCATGATAGACGATTACTCTTCAACCTCTCTAACACCGGCCCCACTTTCATACTTCCTCTAATGTATTCATTCTTTATCTTATCCATTCTTGTCACACCACACATCCACCTCAACATTCTCATTTCTGTTGCATTATAAGTACAAAATAATAAAGATAAGAAAAAGAGACCCGTCATGGACCCAAGCGCCACCAAAGGCGTAAATATTAAAAAACTTCTAAATTCATTTTAGTTTGGGACTAGATGGCGCTGTCTGAATTGTTCAGGGTTATTATATTGCTTGTATATTATTATTACTTTGTTGTATATGATGTGATAGGCACTTAATTGTATTGATATATGACACGCTTCCATTGTAATATCTAGAACAGGGATCGGCAACCTTTAGATAGGGATGAGGCATAAATATCGGTATATATAGGTGATTTTTTTTTGTTCACTTACGGGTAAAACTCCTTAAAACCATTTTATACTGAGCTTAATAAGACCATATATTACCACCAGAGTGGTCCAAATCGTGGACCCTCCTTTGTTTTGTTCTACCATATCGGTATTAACATACAAATTAAAAATAATAAGAATAAGACTCAAAGGGCCTTGGTGGTCTAGCGGTTTAGCACACCGCTTTACTTCAAATAGTCGCGGGTTTGATTACTCGCACTGTAAAAACGTTTGTATTCATGAATATCTTCGTTTGTATTAGTCTGGCTGTTTTCTATGTATGTATATTATGTGTGTATTTAAAAATGTCTCTAAGTTTATCTATCATTTATCTAGTTACCAAGATAAGCAGAGCTTGTGTTAAGCTCTTAGGACTAGATGGCGCTGTGTTAATTATCTAGGGTTACATATTGTATTCTTTTACTGACAAATTAATTAATCATTACATTACATAGTATAAAACAAAGTCGCTGTCCTTGTCCGTCCGTCCTTATGTATGCTTAAATCTGTAAAACTACGCAACGGATTTTGAAGCGATTTTTTTAATAAATAGAGTGATTCAGGAGGATGGTTTATACGTATAATATACACCCGTGCGAAACCAGGGCGAGTAGCTAGTATTATTTATAAAAGTTGCCACATGTTGACAACCGTTACTCGCCAATATTCGTATAGTTATTTTTAACTTGAACTACGTGGGGTTCAATGGCGAAGTTTGTCGTGGGCGGGTGACGTGATGTGACGTGACAATATGTTAAGATGTCAAATGTTTGTGTTAGGTTTTTAAAGCACTTAAAAGGTCAAAAGAAATTATATAGTGTGAAAATTGTTTTCTCTATAAATCAAATAAGATTTATAGAGAAATTACTTATCGATTCTATAACAAGTGTCAACTATTAAATGAGAACTTTAAGTATTGGTATATAATATTGTTGACAGCCTCGGTGGTCTAGTGGTTTAGCACACCGTTTTACTATCCGATGGTGGGTTCGATTCCTCGCACGGTACAAACATTTGTATTCATGAGCATGATTGTTTGTATCTGTCTGGGTGTTTTCTATGTATAATATGTATTTATTTACAAAAAAATGTATCCATGTATTTATATCAGTTGTCTAGTACCCATAACACAAGCTCTGCTTAGCTTGGGACTAGATGGCGCTATGTGAGTGCATTGTCTTGTCCTGAGGTAATATTATTATTATTATTATGATAATATTATTATTATATTGTTGTACATTTTAAAAGTTAGTATGTTATTTTATTGGCTACTAACTACCCACCCCGGCTTCGCACGGGTGTACATGTATTATATATATATATATATATACCTAAACTTTCCTCCCGAATCATTCTATCTATAAAAAAAATCGTTTCAAAATCCGTTTCGTAGTTTTAAAGATTTAACCATACATAGGGACGGACAGATAGCGGCAGCGACTTTGTTTTATACTATATAATGATAAATGTGTAATGTTTTCTGATATATGTATGTCTTTGAATCTTTAATTCAACATACAGTAAATAGAGCAATTGTTTAATTTTGATTATTTAATTGAATTAGTGCTAATCGGTAGTTTGTATTCACACACTTAAACTTAAATTGTAAAGTAAGAATAAAATTATTTAAAAGAGCAACACACAAGTTTCTCGCTCGTTCTTCTTGTGATGAGCTTTCCAAATGAGCGGTAGATAAAAAAAAAGGTGATGACTATTCAAAAGTGCTTCAATGTAAGTTTATTTGAATAAATGATAATAATATTCTATTCTTTGAATTTTAATTTTGTTGTGTATAAAATTACTAACATATGCGCTAACAATCCGCACTATATACGAAATATAACACTGAATGAAGTATTAATAAAGTGTTATCAGAATATGTACGTAGTTATCGGTAAAACGTTGCGTAATACGAATCCTAATAACAATTTGTATATCTATACAAACAGACACTCTAATTTTATATAAATAAATATTGAAATAACCGTTTTACTTACCGTTACTACATGCATATGAATATAAATACGGTACATACACCAAAATAATATTTTTTACAATTGTTGTCTGTCTGTCTTTTTCTTCAGGTTAATCTCTGAAATGGCTAGACCGATTTTGACGGGACTTCTATTAGCAGGTAGCTTATGTAATAAGGAGTTACTTAGGCTACTTTTGTTTTAGAAAAATAAAGTAATATTGCATAATTCCACACGGACGAAGTTGCGCGTACAACTATTACAAAATAACTATAACGCGACTGATATTCTATTATTGTTTTGAAATTACAAAATGGCATTTAAATTTTATTTGTTTATACAGATTATGGATAGAACAAGACTTATTGACTTCTATTTTTAATAACTTCATTACCGATAGCTCCATCGTACCGCATTAAGTCTGCAAATGCACCCCTAGCCAACCCCGCCCGCCTCCCGTACAGCAAAGCATGTTATATTATATATCCGACTTAACTGCCAGAGAATTATACACGCTACGTTCTGTATTCATTATATTCAGATTGATTCTGTGTTGCGGCCACGGCGCGGATAACCGGCGATTCTAGGTAATATTATGTAAGCTACTCGCCCAGGCTTCGCACGGGTGTACATCTAAATATATATAACTCAAAGGTGACTGACATAGTGATCTATCAACGCACAGCCCACACCACTGGACAGATCGGGCTGAAATTTAGCATGCAGGTAGATGTTATGACGTAGGCATCCTCTAATAAAGGATTTTGATTAATTCTACCCCCAAGGGGATAAAATAGGGGATGAAATTTGTATGAAACATTGTCAATTTTAAACCGATTGGGCTGAGACTTTGCATGCATAAAGCTACTATGACGTAGGAATCCCCTAAGAAACGATTTTGATAAATTCCACCCCTAAGGGGATAAATTAACGCGAACGAAGCCGCGGGAAAAAACTAGTGTATTATATGTATAAACCTTCCTCTTGAATCACTGTATCTATTTAAAAAAAGCTTCAAAATCCGTTGTGTAGTTTTAAAGATTCAAGCAAACATAGGGACAGACAGCGACAGCGACTTTGTTTTATACTATGTAATGCCTGATAATTATATTTACATAGTATAAAACATCCCTAGGGATGTTATGGATATGAAATTTCGGATACAGATAGGTTTCGGATATAGGAATGATTATTATACTGGACGGATACGGATGCGGATATGAAATTATTTCGGATTATCCGTTAGTTTCGGATATTATTTTTTAAGGAATTTCAAATTCAAATACAAAAAATATTTATTCATGTAGGACATTTTAGCCGCTTATGAACGTCAAGTTTTTACATTTTAAAATTTTTTCCCTACCGTTCAAAGTTATTAGTCAATAGTCAATACAAATAGCTAATAAAATACATAACGCGTCTCAATTAGACTCCGCCACTGTCCAGTATTATCCGAAACTTTTATTTTGGATTAGTTTACGGTTACGAATATTGTTTTTATATCGGATATCCGATAGTTTCAGTTACGTTTACAGAGAGTTACATCCCTGGTAATTATGTCTTGTCCACTGACAGCCATCGGTCTCGTTTACACTACCGTATTTCGTATTAAAAACGGGCGTGGTGTGAGATTTTTATATGTAACGCGAGGGAATTATTCAGCGATTCAGAGAGTTGTTCAGGTTGATAAGAATAAATAAAATACTACACGCTGCGTGGATGGACCCGGGTGTATGTGCAAACAGAAGCGTCGTAAATATGAAGGATAAATCTTACAATATGTATATATATGTTATTTATTTATTTATTTAATTAACACAATATAAACTTACAGCCAATTGCCGACACGTTTATATTTTAAAACTATTTATACTACTTAAAATTATACGATGATAAATATATACTTATTTTAGTAATTATGGAAGGCAAGGCTTCTGTATTTATGTATGTATTTATTGGTTGATATGTTATATAAACGTTTAATGGAACGGGTAGTTTATTTATATTTTTACTAGTTGTGCCAGTGGTTTAAGCGCATGAAATTTATAGCCTATGTTACTCTGATTTATAAGTTATGTTAGTGTAAAGTTTCATCAAAATCTGTTTATTAATTTTTGAATAAAAGTCTAACAAACGTCCATGAGAACAGAGATTAAGTGCGTAGTGGATTTTATGTTAATTGTCGCATGTCTAATACTTGTTAATGTAAATACAATTAAATCTATATTTATTTAAAAGAGCAACACACAAGTTTTTGCTCATTCTTCTTGTGATGAGTCTGCATTCCGAATGAGCGGTAGAATAAAAAAACTTGATTATTCAAAAGTGCTTATATTAAGTTTATTTGAATAAAGATTATTTCATTCAAACTTCCGCGTTTATAATATTAGTAGTATATACTCTTAAACATACATTTATATTAGTAAGTAACAAACATTCATTCATACATCTAGGCTTAGGTACTCACAAGTTTTTTTGTTTATAATATTGGTAAGGTAGTTTATGTAAATTTAATTGTATCCATATTCAATTTATTTACTTATAGAATTAAACAAAAATCAAATAAACTTAATATTCAATAATGATTACAATTAAATTTTTTATTTAATAACCGCTTATTTAGATGCAGGTACAGCTAATAATAACAAACAAAAAATTTGGCTGTTCTTTGAAACAACTGAACTGAAAATCCAAAGATAATTTGTTATTGAAAACATCTAGCTGTTATTTAGTTCAGTACGACATCAAATATGATAAAAATACATGCACAAGTGCTGTTTAAAATATTTTAAGAATACTTATACTAGTTGCTTTCAGCGGTTTCTTTTAACCATGAGTGGGGGAATTATGCCCATGTCCTTCCTGACTTAATTTACAATGACACGTACGTGTGAAATTTCATGATGCTTCGTTAAATTGTTGTTTCGAAAGGCTGGTAAACAAACTTACTTCGTAATTGTAATATTAGATAATTTCTTGATTTCTAATATGAATGAAATATTACAGCCAAAGGGGGGAGGGGGATTGTTAGTAATGTGAACTGATGCTCCCATCGCTAGCAATGTGCCATGTCAGGTTGACCTCTACGCGGTTCCCTTTGGCAACCATCGTGATAAATTTCTGGTCATGATGGGCTGACTTGACCTCATCTTATCCTCCACTGGTGCCCCGCCAGCATAAACCATTAGCACACCATTCAATTATCATCCATAAAAAATATCACACTCAGGTACTTAATTTTTTTTCACACGTCAATTATTTTATTTTTTTTCCTTGTCACAAAACAAATGCTTGTTTCGAATTCATTAAATGACAAAATAATTATGTTTTCATTACGATTATTGTACATTAATAATTCACTGTTACTAGGTACGTTAAATATTTTATTGTTGGAACAATGTTGCCATTTGTTTCTTATTAAAGAGTCTTAAGTGGCATTAAATTTAAGATTTACTATACTCTGTGCGCTGTAGCGTGTTGCGAATGACAGCCTGTATTTTTAAATTTTAGATTCAAAATATCTTTATTCATAGATCGTCTATTCTTTATTTATAGTCTCTTATTATATGTCAAATCTACCGTTAGTTCGGAATGATTTCTAGATGAAGAACTGACAAGAAACTCAGCTCGTATTCTTTTCAAATAAATGTTGTACATGTTTACAATAATACAGATTTGTTTTTAAATTCAATTTGGGAGAATAGAGTGACCACCAGCTAATGCTATTGCTGTTTGTAGACCAGAAGGTTCTGCCTGGGATAAATTTATGTTATTAATGATTTAATATATTACGAATGTGTTATAGCTGAAATACTAAGTCATAGTTTGTAAATCGCGGCAACTTTCAAGAGTGAAACGAAACCTTATTGAAATTGTCTTATGAATGATAATGGAATGGTGCACCCGCCTGCGCTAACGGTTTACGCTCGGCGAGGCACCAGTGGAGGATAAGATGAACATGAGGTCAGGTCAGTTAGCACATCGTGACAAATCCAGCAGGAATTCATCACGATGGTTTCCAGTGGGAACGACGTGGACGTCAACTTGACATGGTACATTGCTAGCAATAGTAATAGAAATGTAATTGTTTATTTTTTCTTTTATCCATTACGTATATAATGTTTTAGGATTATTTAAGATTATTAATATATAATTTTACTTTTCATTATTTATATACTTTTCTCTTGATATTATTATTTTTATTTTAATTGCATAGTATCTGATTTATTAAGTTAATGTATACGTATTTTTTAATTGTAATATTTACGCGTCCGTACTGAGGGCCCAAGTGAAAATCAGCGCTGGAAACTATTTCCAGCATTATGCTGAGTTGTGGCCCACATTGACTCCGTTTTTGAATGTGTAAATTATTCTTGTATTTCTTATGTTATTACTGTAAAAACGAGTTAATAAAAATTCTATTCTAAATAATCTTTATTCAAATAAACTTAATAAAAGCACTTTTAAATAGTCACCGTTTTTTATTCCACCGCTCATTCGGAATGCAGACTCATCACAAGAAACTTGCGTGTTTCTCTTAGGGTTATATTCATCACGATGGTTTCCAGGAGGTATACCCGACATGGTACATTACTATAGGGTTATAAGTTCACATTACTTTCCCCCTTACTGAAACTGTCACCCGCACCATGCTACAGCGCACATGGTATAGGAGTGTTATTTCGTTGTTCTGTTCATTCCCATGGGAATGACACTACTGGATTACGCTATGATTACATTCTGACCGCATAATTGGACGAAAGAAATTATTTTCCTCTTAGTCGACGCTGTTACTCGTAAATAGAAAAACTTTGTGGTTTCTATATTTTTTTTTGTAGCACAAGTAATATTATTAATATCTATGTTTATTCCAATTAAATCTATTAATGTAAATTCGTTAGGATTCCTTACGATCTTACTCTCTTATTCTTTATTCAAATAACGTACAAATATTACAAAATTTATTATAATGGCGAAAGTTTATGAGTATGGATGTGTAGATGGATGGGTGGATGTTTGTTACTCTTTCACGCAAAAACTACTAAAACTACTACTTTAATGAAACTTTATAATGTAGCTTATGCATCAGAATAACATATAGGCTATAAATATCACGCGAGTGAAATCGCGGGCACCGGTAGTTTGTAAATTTTGCATTTATATTAAGGCGTGTGAAAAATTATTATATTTTATGTGATTATTGAATAGAATAGAATAGGAAATCATTTATTCAAATAAACTTAATTTAAGCGCTTTTGAATAGTCTACATTTTTTTTTAAATCTATCGCTTATTCGGAAAACTGTCTCATCACAAGAAGAATAAGAAAGAAACTTGTGTGTTGTTCTTTTAAACAATCCTTCTAAGTTCACATTTTACAAGTCAAAAGGTGTGTTATCCATAATTAACGTAAGAAATAATCTTTATTCAAATTTACTTGATATAAGCACTTTTCAATAGTCATATAATATTGTTTTGAAAACATAATAAAATAATATCTTATGACAATTCACACAGCGCCATTTAGGCCCATGTTAAGCAGAGCTTATGTTATGGGTACTATGTATATATGTGTGTGTATATAGTATTTGCGAGTCAGTACATCATAATTGTGCAATGGAACATACATAAACAAATAAACGACCTCCCCAGAGATCAGGCAGTTGCCTGGATCCAAGTTTAAAACCACAACGGTTTATATTAGGCAGCATTTTACGATCAGACACCGGCCAGACAGACTTTAGGGTTCATAAAATGTAATATCACTTTGTTTTGTACTAGGTGTAATAGTGAAATACTATACACCGTATAATTGTACCTCGCTGCTACATTGGAGATGCAGTTTGAGAGATTTATCTAAAGTTATTTAAAATCTGACATACTTTTAGCTGTTTAACGCTGGTATTTTTTCAGTGTACATAATTAAATTTGTCAGTAAATATGTTTGGATATTTCGTAATATATATATACATAGTACATTAGATATGTCGTTTTTTTTTTAATTTCACGACTTTAAGCGCAGGAAGCAGTTTCAACCGAGATGAACTGACATAAACTATTGTATAATAGATTTTTAATTTAAATTATGTATTTTACAAAATAATTACAACATATTATGTATTACAACGGTATATGTATGTTGTATGTGAATAACGTTCTTCATAGTATGTTATGGGAGGAGAAAAAGAAGTAAATAGTCTTACCGATTTCAGGCGCCAAGCAACATACTTAGATGTGTTTCGGTTGAAGTAAGATCAAGTTATGTTAGCGGTATTATATAAGCATATAAATAAAGACCCTATGTCTTTTACTTTAACCCTAAGTTTTGATTGTATATATAGTTTTTATTTATTGTATAAGTAGTTTATTCTAATAATAGTAATTTACAGCATATATAATTGTATAGAAACGGTATAAAAAAATTAGTGATCAGAAGTACAATAATTGAAGAACGTCTGTAGAAGAAGTTATTTTTGTAGTTAGTATTTCCCGCGCAAACGCAACGCGCTACAGATTCAAAATATACGGATGGCGCGCAGCCGCAGTAGCAGTAGGACGATGAGCGCATTATGGCAGTATGCGCAATGTTAATGGTAGATAGAAAACAAATTGTTATGACTATTCAAAAGTGCTTAAATTAAGTTTATTTGAATAAATGAAAGAAAGAAAGAAAGAAAGAAAGAAAGAAAGAAAGAAAGAAAGAAAGAAAGAAAAATATTTTATTCAGTGCAATGTAAAAATACAATATAAACAACAAACGAAAAAAAAAGAGCAAATTAAATGTACATATAATTAAACTTAATTTATCATAATTAAAAAATAAACATGATGATAAATAAAAATGATTTTCTATTCTATTCTATTCTATTCTATGAGTATTAACAAGTGATATCAGAGGATCAGAGATCATCTTACTATTCTGCAATGTCTATTACGCACATTGATTGAAGTAGAGATAGCAGATATCTTGACGAAATGTGTATCAGGTCCGAAGTTAAAGGTAGTTGTGACTCAAATATTACAAAATTATTCTGTTAAGGGGGCGGTATAGGTCCAACAGAAATTATTGGTATTTTAACAGATTTAATTTTGGATATGTTTTTTGCTAGTAGTTCTATTGTTTACTCTTCTGTATATTGTTTTATATTATGTATGTTATTTAAATGTAGAGATGTAGAATGTCTTAAATGTAATGGATTAAGGGACCGTATTAGGCACATTGATTGAAGTAGAAAAAGTATAATCCATCACATTTAAAATAAGTATTGTTGCTAAGTAACAGTTTGTGTGTAACGTGCAACTGCAATCGGAACGAAGTAAATTATATTTACAACTGTATACGTAATCCACTGAATATCTCTATCAATGTCAACGTGTAAGTGTTATCTGGATAGTCACATAATAACATGATCGTCCGTAATATAAACGTCGCATTCCTGTTCATGTACTGTATTTATATAGCAGACGTTTGCCACTTAGTGAAGTAAGCTATTTGCCATTCCAATGCCGATGGCCTCGGTGGTCTAGCGCTAACACACCGCTTTACTTCTGATCGAAGGTTTGATTCCTCGCACGGTGCAAACATTTGTATTCATGATTATGGTTGTTTATATCGGTCTCAGTGTTTCCTATGTATATTATGTATGTATTTACAAAAAAAATCTTAAGTATTTATATCAGTTGCTTAGTACCCATAACACAAACTCTGCTTATCGCGGACTAGATGGCGCTATGTTAATTGTTGAGGGTTTTTTATTTATTTAATTACATGTAATAAATTAATGTATATTATTGTTTGTATAGTTACTAAAAGAAATGTCGTAGATCCTTCATACTTAACTTGCTACGCTTTATAATTGGCTACAAATGGTGTAGCCCCGCTGTAGCAATGGCGTAGCACTTGCTACGTAATTGAGTTACTTTTCAGTTGTCCCAACTTGAAGCAGTTGCGGAGGTCATTTTGTTCTTAAATAATAAATGTAGTTTGTCGTAGTGTATTTTATTTGTATATTTATGCACTTGGTAGGATAGCGGTTTATTAAACTTCATAACTAATCAAATGCTTGTAGGTTCGATCCCGGCACAATATAATCTAAAATTGACACTATAAAATTTGTATTTAGTATATTGTAACCTATGAATATTTTGAACAGCTAAACCATGGACGTCGTGTACGGCCTCGGTTCAAACGTACCACGGTTGTCACGCCTGTGGTACCACACATTAATTCCCATTTCTGAAGACTAAGGTGTCTGAAGGTAAGGTGGCCGAACTGGTGATAGATTTGACATAGTATAAGAGTATAACATAATCCTACATGAATAAATATATTTTGATTTTTGATTGATTTGTTGAGACTAATGTCAAAAATACAGCATAATACGCTTAAATCTTTAAAACCACGCAAGGGATTTTGAAGCGGTTTTGTTTTAATTGTAATTAATTAGTAATTTTATAGTGATTCAAGAGGAAGATTTATATATATAATACATGTACACCCGGGCGAAGCCGGGGTTAGTAGCTAGTTACATAGTATAAAACAAACTCGCTGTCGCTGTCTGTCCCTACGTACAAATGTTTCTGCCGTACGAGGAATCGAATCCGTTATCATCGGAAGTTAGGCGGTGTGTAACGGTGCTAGACCACAGAGGCCGACAATCATACTTATGAATACGAAATGCTAACATTGTGCAGGAAATGAACCGGCGACCGCCATAAATAAATCATAGTATAATATACTCATTGTATATTAACGTAACGTGGATGGTGACAATTAAAACAGTCCATTTTGCAGCGGGGAGTGTTTTGATCACAAAACGGACAACGTGTCCCGGGTAATTAGTGTCACTGTTAGCGAGCTCAGGGCTTGAATATTAATGACCAATTAAAACTGATCCCTGGGCGGACGTTTTTATGCGGCCGCTCCACTGTGCTACTGAATTATATTAATATACGGAGTTTACACGCGGCTTCGTCTGCTTTCCTACTTTAACACGTTAATCGCCATGTCAGTTATATATGTCTGACGCTAAGAGGTTCTACATGAGCCATGTCAGACATATGTGTCTGACGCTAAGAAGTTCTACATGAGCCATGTCTGACATACGTGTCTGACGCCAAGAAGTTCTACATGAGCCATGTCAGACATATGTGTCTGACGCTATGAAGTTCTACATGAGCCATGTCAGATATATGTGTCTGACGCTAAGAAGTTCTACATGAGCCATGTCAGACATATGTGTCTGACGCTAAGAAGTTCTACATGAGCCATGTCAGACATATGTGTCTGACGCTAAGAAGTTCTACATGAGCCATGTAAGACATATGTGTCTGACGCTAAGAAGTTCTACGTGAGCCATGTCAGACATATGTGTCTGACATACGCGATTTGGTAGAAGGCGCTGTGTTCAAAACAATAGGTCAATACTTGTTGTATCTTGTTTGAATGCGTCAGACATATAAGACTGACACGTCTTGTCGCGAAAAAATATTTTAATATAGAGTCATGTTAGACATATATGTGTGACATAAAAAATTGTGTATTTCTGCGAATTTTGGCAAAAAAAAAAACTGTGATACATTAAGTTTCCTTGATACATTTTTAACTGAATTATCTAATAAAGTTACTATGGTCCATGTGAAAATTTTTCTGATGTTATCGGGGCGATTAACGTGTTAAAGTTATTGTTATAGATTTAGACTTAGAACAAGGTGATTCTGGGGGAAGGGGATTGTTTGTAATGTAAACTAATAACCTTATTGCTAGCAATATACCACGTCAGGATGATCTCCACCCTTCATTCATTCATTCATAATTTAAGAGCTACGCTCTTGTAGGTGGAGCTCTTGCAGCAATTTGCGATCTTCCATCATGCTCTTTAATTGTTCATACGACACGACTACAATTCTGTCTTTCATTTGCTTGATGTAGCTGAGCCTTGATCTTCCTCTCCCACTCTTCTCTATCTTTCCCTCAATAATAACTTTCATAAATTCCTCATGCCGTATCAAGTGTCCTAACATTTTTCTTCGTCTATTTTTATAGTATTCAATATCTGCCTTTTTTTCTTTCACCCTGTGCAATACTTCTTTGTTGTTTCGTTAGTTCAA
The DNA here is from genome assembly GCF_030625045.1 of Achroia grisella. Taxonomy (NCBI): domain Eukaryota; kingdom Metazoa; phylum Arthropoda; class Insecta; order Lepidoptera; family Pyralidae; genus Achroia; species Achroia grisella. Next base: position 1,078,472 of record NW_026713024.1, on the reverse strand, counting down.
CCTAAATGTAAACCTTAAAGTGTAGATCCTTCTAAATGAGGACGGGCATTGTAATCTCGACTGGTTCCGGGCGCGCCGAGCGTTTCTTATTGTTCTAAATTAGCTGGCTCTACTTCAAAATTGTATACGTACGCCCCGCCACAGCCCATTACCCTATAAATTTATTCAGTTTCTTTATTCTTAACTTTTTGTATTCTTCAAAAAGGGATCGAGTTTGATAATGACGTGACTAGACAGATTATGCACATTTCATTCAAAACTAGTAAATCCATGCAGTCATTGTGTGTAAATAATGGTTTTATGAAGACCACGGTGATCTAGCGGTTTACGATACAGTCTTTCTTGCGTTGGACGCGGGTTCGATTCATCGTACAATGCGAACATTTGTATTTATTAGTACATTTGTTTCCATTGATCTGGTCTTTATTATATTTGTTATATGTAACATCATCATCTGCTTTTCCTTATCCCATTCATTTGGGATCAGCGTAATATGTTTTCTCTTTCATTCATTTCTCTACGCAGTCATCTCGTTATTTACTCCCTATCTTGCTATATAATCAGTCAGTCACACACAGTCCATTCATCACATTTTCGGCCTTCCTCTGCTCCTACAAACATCCATATTCATGTACAATTATATTATGTATTTTACTATTGGTGAAGATATAATAGGGCAATTAACATACGGCAATTCATTATGAGAGCATGTAAAATTACACCGTTAATCTTCCTAAAAGAAATAATATAATATATATATAGGTATTTAATAGTTTAATACCCATAATACAAGCTCTGATCTGATTATGTTTTAGAGATAGAATTTTATAGCCCAAGACCAACCCTACGACCCGGATGTTTCGGGTCTCTAGCAACTTAGCTGACCACAGGAACTTAACCCCACAAAGCTGGTTTTATTTAGTTGCGGTTTTCGGTAGCGCGGATGTTATTCTCTTGTTGGTAAGGCCTAAATTCGATATAACATATACATATATATACGCTATACCGACTATAACAGACCTTAATATACCCTTCTAGAAAAACCCCATGCTGTAGTCTCTCGAGATAAATTCACAGCTTGGCAGTTCCATAATCTACGTGTATTTGGGACGAAGTTTCTCTGAAACCACACTATCCGAGGTGACTCAGTTTATGTGTTAAAAATTGACTGATTTATAACACATTCAGTCAAACAGCTATAAATATTCCTGTCTCCAATGAAAGGGTGTTAAAGAGGGTCGTGCGTTGATGCTTTAAGGGTAACTTGGTGTTATGTCCCCACGTTATCAAAGGTCGGTAGACGACGTTGGAAGTCAAGCATACGGCTCATCTGATGATTTGACGGCTAACGTTTTACAACCAGGGTGTCACGTGCGCCTTGTAGACCTTTAAAAAACCTTAACATACCCTTCTTGAAAAACCTCATGCTGCAGTCTTTCGAGAGGAGGTAGAGACAGGTAGGCAGTTCCATAATCTAAGCGTACGCTGGAGGAAGTTTCTCTGAAACCACACTGTTCGAGGTGACTCAGTTTGTGTTTTAAAAATTGACTGATTTATAAGATATTCAGTCAAAACAGCTATAAATATTCCTTTCTCCATTGATAGGGTGTTAAGAGCGTCGTGCGTTGATGCTTTAAGGGTAATTCGGTGTAATTTTCCTCTGTTATCGCTTCAAAGTCATTATCAAAGGTCGGCAGGTATCGATTATCGTTATCATGTTTTGCAGCGAGGTATCATTATTACTGTCTACCGTACGTACTAGTGAATGAAATAGTAATTAGCTACTGGTGTATAATACTTATTATCAGATATTAATTGATATTTTGTAAGTACTTGAAATGCAAAACCAAAACCTCGTTGGCTCCCCGTAGGAAATTTACTAGTAATAATGTAATGTATTATGAAAAAAAAGCAAAATTAAACAGACAAAAGAGAAAAAAAAGGAAGAAAAAGAAAATAAAATAAATATATATGTATATATAAAAAAGAAAAAAAAAGATTAACTGCGGGAAGCCACAATGCATATTATTCGCGGAGCAATAAAGACGAGGAAAAAAAAATTAAAAACAAAATTGCAAAAAAGCATGGACCTTCAGTCTATGGAAATAAGGGCGTAAAACGGCAAAGATGAAAACAAACAGCTGATTGCAAACAATCAAAAGTAGCAATTCCAGTAGTAAACCAACAATTGACAAAACGCCTACTGAACCTAAATAGGCAAAACCTCAAAATAATAATAGGGACATTACGAGTCACTGTCCCTTAAACAAACACCTGTACACAATATGTGCTACAGACAGCCCCCTTTGACGGGGCTGCTTTGAAACCGAAGAAAAAGCCGCTCACGTAATCCTGGAGTGCATAGCAGTGGACACACAAAGAAAACAAATCCTCGGAACGGTGAGGTCGCTCCGCGACGCCTGTGAAGACACCATGAGACTTCTGCGCTTTTGGGAGGAGCTTAGCTGGCTAGTTTAGTAGTCTCGGCTCTATATATACAACGGTCCAGAGGAGAGGCTGATTGCGGAAAATGGAGGCCAATTTACATTTACAAGTATCTGATGTACTAATTGACAGCGTGAGGTATTATAGTTTAATGACGTGGTGAATATATATTGTCGGTTACCACTTTCTATGACATGACTGTAACTTTGTTTGATAATTCCATTAAAAGTAGGATAAAATATGTTATAAATAACAAAAAAATATTGATTGAATCGTATAAATTGACGGTCGTAGTGGTCGAGAAGTTTAATATACCGCTTTATTTCGAATGGTCCCGGGTTTGAAACCTCGCATGGTACAAACATTTTTATTCATTATCCGATACAATCGGATTGGGTAATTTCTGTGTATAATATATGTATTTGTATCAGTTGTTTATTACCCATAACACAAGCTCTGGTTAGCTCGAAACCAGATGGCGCTGGGTGAATTGCCCTGATATATTATATTATATATCTAATTGGAGACGGTTACCTCTTTTCATTAGGTGTGTCTTTCTTCTCTTATTAGATAAAAAAAATATCGCAAATGTTTCTAGTTCATAAAATAAGTCCACTTATTTAATCATTCTTATTTATTCGCTTAAAACTGTTTATTTTTGTAGAACATAGGTGATATTAAATTAATATAGGTGAAGATTTAGGGCAATAAAGTCCTCGAGTGGCGACCACGGACCGGAAGACGCAGCGTGGGAAGGCGTCCAGCAAGGTGGACCGACGATCTGGTCAAGATCGCTGGAAGGCGATGCATGCGAGAAGCGCAGGACCGATCGTCGTGATCTTTAGGGGAGGCCTATGGCCAGCAGTGGATGTCTTCCAGGCTGAGATGATGATGAGGTGAAGATATTGCATATAAAACACAAATTAAAGTGGTTGTGAGTTTTCACTCTCTATCTCGCTCAATTTGAAATTGGTTGAAACAACGATTACTGAACCTTGGCTGCCGTAGACGTTTGTTGATTGTCTGATGACGTGTTTCGTTATCTACAGACATAGATACATATCGTCAGTAGATTGTACTTCTATATGAATGTATATGACCTTGGTGGTGGAGCGGTTTAACACTGCCTCGCACTGAGATCGTTGCGGGTTCAATCGCAACACAATATTCATTAGTGTCAATCTTTGTCTTGGTGTGTAAAAACGTAATAGCAATGTAATATTTGTCACAAATAAGTATGTGATTTATTCAGGTTTATTTCATTACTATTATTATTACAAAAACCTCGTTTGTTATAAAAAAATAACACTATATACTTAAAATTACTAAGATTTCTGTGTAAAAACATATAATAATCTCAGGACAATTCACACAACGCCATTTAGACCCAAGTTAAGCTAGCTAAAGCTTGTGTTATAGGTACTAGACTAATGATACAAATACATAGTTTATGTTTTCTCAAATACGTACATAGATAATACCGAGACGATACAAACAATCGTACCCATGAATACAAATATATGTACCGTGCGAGAAATCGAACCCGCGACCATCGGAAGTTAAGCGGTTTGTTAACCCACTAGACCACTGGCTTCGTCGTAATAGATATATAAGCATGCTTGGAACCGTGCGAACCGGGGTCGCTAGTAATACTTACATATATGTAATAATGCACAAACACACAAAATTAACCGTCCATATCATGTTCAGTTATCAATAACAGTTAACCTTCGATAACATCAATAAAACACGTGAAGTAGACAAAGTAATTTCCCATGATGGCCGCGCAGTTTGTACGCGAACTTTTATTAGTGTAATCTATACATAGATGTATAGACATATAAATAAAATTGGAGTGTCTGTTTGTACTATTGAAATAACCATTTTTTACTACATGCATATGAATATAAATACGGTACATACACCAAAATTATTTTGTACAATTTTTGTCTGTCTGTCTGTCTGTTTGTTCAGGCTAATCTCTGAAACAGCTGGACCGATTTTGACGGGACTCTTATTGGCAGGTAGCTGATGTAATATGGAGTTACTTAGGCTACTTTTATTTTAGAAATATAAAGTAATGTTGTAAAATTTCACGCGGACGAAGTCGAGCGTACAGCTAGTACAAAATAAATATAACGCTTCTAATATTTTGTTATTGTTTCAAACGGAACGAAAAGGTCGCCGTGTTTGTTTGGGACAAGTCGACAGACCACAAAACAAATAATCCACATTAAAATCGGAACGTAAATCTGTCTGTTCTAATCCTTCTTTGATTTAGTCGTTTTGTATATGATATTATTTTATAACGACATATATTATACATATAAACCTTCCTCATGAATCACTATACCTATTGCTTAAACTGAATTAATTGTGTAGTTTATAAGATCTAAGCAAACAGACAGCGTAAGCGACTTTTATTTTTACCATAAAGATTACTGGAATGATAAACAGACATTCACCACACACCCACAGAATGCAACCCTCGTGTTGTATAAGTTGCATTTCTTGAGAACTGTGGTATATGTGCGAAAGAGAAGGATTATGCCGTCTCTACCGCACACTGCTGGCGTCATAACGACACTAAGCTGTGAACGGCAAGTGAGAACAGTTGTATGTCTGAGACCCAATAATTAGGAAGACAAACTATACAAATACTATGTTGTCTCCTTCCTCTGTAATTTAACTGCCATATCTCACACTTAACAGCAGCTAATGTTTTTATGTGTAATACATATACATCCGTGCGAAGTCGGGGCGGCTAGTTTGTATTAAATTAAATCATTTTCATTATTATAATTGTTATTAGATTTAATGTGTTTTGATTTTCAATGTGTTCAAATTTTATTGCCATACTCTTTTATGACTGTCAATAGTAGATTATCAGAAAACTTGCAAGTTTCCTATATAAGAGTGGGAACATGTCCAATAATTTGTTCACTTCGTGAGGTCAAAGTTTAAGTACAAACACTCGCAATCTGTTGTAACACATGAGAAGCGAGATGCAGTTGCGTTCGGAACTACGAGTGAACTGTTTTAGAAACTGGGTCAGCCAGCGAAGAATTGAATTCGTATCCCCACAGGCTTAATGGATATTATATATGACACTTTCGGTTCGATTCTGAAGTGTCGGCATTTGATAATATATTACTAATATTGTAAAGAAAAGTTATTACCTCAACTAATCGGCTGAACGGTTCTTAATGAAATTTGATATGAAGATAGATTGTCGTGTGGAGGAATATAAGCTATAATTATCTTAAAAAGAAGTAGACAAAGTCGCGGGTAACTATATAATAATAATGAGGCGGGTGCACCATTTCATTATCATCCATAAAAAAAAATTATAAACGCAAAAGCTTGTGAGTATGGACAGATAGATGAATGGATGTTTTTACTCTTTCACGCAAAAACTACTGAACGGATTTGGATGAAACTTTACAGTAATGTAGCTTATACATCAGAGTAATACATAGGCTATAAATTTGACGCGGCTGAAATCGCAGGCACACCTTGTATATAATATATGTACATAGAAAACACACTGTCCAATATAAACAATCATACTCATAATACAAATGTTTGTAGCATGCAGAATCGAACTCACGACCATCGGAGGTTACCTCCAGGCTTTCAAAACTTTTATATTATATATAACTAGCTACTCGCCCCGGCATCGCTCGGTTATACATGTATTATATATATAAACATTCCTCTACAATCACTCCTATCTATTAAAAAAAAACCGCTTCAAAATCCGTTGCGTAGTTTTAAAGATTTAGGCATACATAGGGACAGATAGCGACAGCGATTTTGTTTTCTACTATGTAACTAGCTACTCGCCCCGGCTTCGCCTGGGTGTACATGTATTACACTTATAAACATTCCTCTTGAATCACTCTATCTATTAAAAAATACGTTGCGTAGTGTTAAATATTTAGGCATACATAGGGACATACAGCGACAGCGATTTTATTTTCTACTATGTAACTAGCTACTCGCCCCGGCTTCGCCTGGGTGTACATGTATTACACTTATAAACATTCCTCTTGAATCACTCTATCTATTAAAAAATACGTTGCGTAGTGTTAAATATTTAGGCATACATAGGGACATACAGCGACAGCGATTTTATTTTCTACTATGTAACTAGCTACTCGCCCCGGCTTCGCCTGGGTGTACATGTATTACACTTATAAACATTCCTCTTGAATCACTCTATCTATTAAAAAATACGTTGCGTAGTGTTAAATATTTAGGCATACATAGGGACATACAGCGACAGCGATTTTATTTTCTACTATGTAACTAGCTACTCGCCCCGGCTTCGCCTGGGTGTACATGTATTACACTTATAAACATTCCTCTTGAATCACTCTATCTATTAAAAAATACGTTGCGTAGTGTTAAATATTTAGGCATACATAGGGACATACAGCGACAGCGATTTTATTTTCTACTATGTAACTAGCTACTCGCCCCGGCTTCGCCTGGGTGTACATGTATTACACTTATAAACATTCCTCTTGAATCACTCTATCTATTAAAAAATACGTTGCGTAGTGTTAAATATTTAGGCATACATAGGGACATACAGCGACAGCGATTTTATTTTCTACTATGTAACTAGCTACTCGCCCCGGCTTCGCCTGGGTGTACATGTATTACACTTATAAACATTCCTCTTGAATCACTCTATCTATTAAAAAATACGTTGCGTAGTGTTAAATATTTAGGCATACATAGGGACATACAGCGACAGCGATTTTATTTTCTACTATGTAACTAGCTACTCGCCCCGGCTTCGCCTGGGTGTACATGTATTACACTTATAAACATTCCTCTTGAATCACTCTATCTATTAAAAAATACGTTGCGTAGTGTTAAATATTTAGGCATACATAGGGACATACAGCGACAGCGATTTTATTTTCTACTATGTAACTAGCTACTCGCCCCGGCTTCGCCTGGGTGTACATGTATTACACTTATAAACATTCCTCTTGAATCACTCTATCTATTAAAAAATACGTTGCGTAGTGTTAAATATTTAGGCATACATAGGGACATACAGCGACAGCGATTTTATTTTCTACTATGTAACTAGCTACTCGCCCCGGCTTCGCCTGGGTGTACATGTATTACACTTATAAACATTCCTCTTGAATCACTCTATCTATTAAAAAATACGTTGCGTAGTGTTAAATATTTAGGCATACATAGGGACATACAGCGACAGCGATTTTATTTTCTACTATGTAACTAGCTACTCGCCCCGGCTTCGCCTGGGTGTACATGTATTACACTTATAAACATTCCTCTTGAATCACTCTATCTATTAAAAAATACGTTGCGTAGTGTTAAATATTTAGACATACATAGGGACATACAGCGACAGCGATTTTATTTTCTGCTATGTAACTAGCTACTCGCCCCGGCTTCGTCTGGGTGCACACTGTACATGTATTATAATGTATTATACTTACAAACATTCCTCTTGAATCACTCTATCTATTAAAAAATCCGTTGCGTAATTCTAAAGATTTAAGCATACATAGGGACGGAGAGACAGCGACAGCGAGTTTATTTTATACTATGTAATGACTATACTATATCTATTCATCAGGTACGTCGTCAATCTGTTTTCTATTACAGTATTGTAAAATAACTTCTTTTAAATCAGATCTTAACCTAGCCGCAATCTTTGTCGTTCAGTAACTTTGTTTATTTACGGTCATTAATTACTATTCTCTGAAGGCCCACAAATCAGGGTTGGTATTGTTGCGGACGTTAATAGGCAATTTTATCAAGGGTCACCAATTCTAATCTGACTAGTAATTAATCCTCGAATACGATGGTAATCAATAAATACAGCAATTTATTAACAATATATTTTTTTAACCTGTGTTATGTTTCAATAAATAGATAGCCTTTATGTCATTCTGATGCAAAAGCTATATTACTGTAAAGTTTCATTGTTTGGGAAACTACTCTGCTACCAAAATGTTAGGGAAACGTCAGTCACGTACCTGTATGGTTCTGCGGATTTCTTGGGCTTCAGGGTCTCGAAGATATCTTCGCTAGCTTTCCATTTTCACAGTAGGTTTCACAGTTCTAATTTATTTTAATTCACAACACAATGCGCGCGCGCGTCATGGCCGCCGTACAGTCCGTTTGTTACTAGGTAAGGGAGGGGAAGCAAAAGCGCGGGAACAGAAACTAACGGACTCTGATATAATAATCTGTGCTTACGATGGTACAGGGTAGATTTTGAACATTCATCAAAATCCGTTCAGTACTTTTTGCGTGAAAGAGTAACAAACATTCATACTTACAAACTTTCGCGTTTATTATATTAAGATTGCACATGCATATACAATAAATTTACATATAATAAACAAGCTAATCGCTCCGGCTTCGCACGGGTGTACATGTATTATACATATATACCTTCTAAAATCTATCTATTAAAAAACCCGCTTCAAAATCCGTTGCGTAGTTTTAAAGATTTAAGCATACATAGGGACGGACAGACAGCGAACGCGACTTTGTTTTATACTATGTAATGATGATTAACAATGTACACATAGATTCTGTATAAAGAGTGTCAGTTTCGTAGATGACTCATTGCGCTCTCTTTTCTGCCCCGTCTTCTCTTCTTAACACAAAGAAGAATGTGGATTAATAACCCCATTGCTAGCAATGTACCTTATCAGATTGACCTCCACGCGTTTCCTCCTGGAAACCATCATGTTAAATACCTGGTGAATTTCCAACGATGGGCTCTCACCTGATCATACTTTTCTTATCATCCTCCACTAGTGCCCCGCCAGCGTATACCGCTAGCGCATGCGAGTACACCATTTCATTATAATCTTTTGAAAAAAAAAATACACAAAGAGGACCAATCGGAACCATTATTGGCACTGGACCCACTCCAACTTTCTGTTCTGTGCTGCAACATCTCATACTATCTTCTGGTACACTACCAGCTTTTACCGTTACTCTAAGCGCTAGGACCAAACCATCGCCTCCTGAAATAGAGGTACGTCAATTAAATTCAGACAGTTTTTATCTATGAAAATGTCGAATAATACTCGAAGGGTTAGAAGAATAGCTCTAGAATTATTATTTTGGTAGTAGAAAGGGGTTTTGTTAAGAAATGCCAATAAAGACACGACTTTGTAGAGACATGTTGTACAGTTATTATTTTAGTAATTTTCTGCCATTAAATGTCAATGAAGACATGACTCTGTAGAACTGTTTTTATTCTGTTGATGAATATTTATAATCTTGAACGTTACTTAATCTAAATATATTAGTTTGGTATGAGTTAATAAGAAATATCTAAGAAAAAGTGTTGTTAAGAATATTAAATAGTGAAATATTACGTATACAAAATAGTGTTTGAAGTTTATGATGTTTGGTAAATAATATCAAACAAAATGAGATTTAATCATGATGTTGTATGCCAAATTCTGGTGAATATTGTTCACTACTATGTAAATATATATGTATATATATACCTCTCTAACTATCAGATGGCAATTGTAAGTAGCTTTGACGTAGTCTAGTGTTTTGAGTAGTCATGCTCACTAAAATGTCCAGACTTGTGGCGGCGTGGTGGGCCGGGTCATGGATGGCTGGCTCATCCGTCATACTCGTGAACGGGTGCTGCTTGTAGGGACTGGTCTGCTCTAATCACTATGACTGATTTCCTCTTATTAATTGTTTAACCAGTTGGTTATATATTCAATATTATTTCTATTTGAGTATTTAATAGAATTAGTGCTAATTGGTGGTTTGTATTCACACACTTAAACTTAAAAATGTAAAGTAATAATAAAATTATTTAAAAGAGCAACACGCAAGTTTCTTGGTCGTTCTTCTTGTGATGAGACAGCTTTCCGAACGAGCGGTAGATTAAAAAATGTAATGACTATTCAAAAGTGCTTCAATGTAAGTTTATTTGAATAAATGATTTTCTATTCTATTCTATTCTATTCCTCTCAATTGGATCTATATACCGAATTGGACGGTAGGGAAAAAATTAAAATTATAATGTACAAAATTTGACGTTCATAACCGGCCAAAATGTCCTACATTAATAAATGATTTTTGAAGTTGAATTTCAATTTGAATTACGTTAGATAATTTTAAAGTTTCGTGTGTAATATACATTATTTTAATTATTAACCGGATCTTAACTCTGAATTACGTTGGCGTTATAACAATGACATTAAACTAAATGTTTTACAAAAACTGACAGCTGACTGACTCGCAACATGCCCCCAGACATTGAAATATAACGATGTTTCAAACAGAAATCGAGTATATTGGCAATGGATATATTTTTGTAAATGATCTGAATTAGGTACTGCGGTAGATGTATGTTGTTAAGTAAGACGTCTGTACAAGTAACTCACAGCAGACTTTTTAAAGTATTTTTTTTATTGGGTTTATTGGGCTATCGTCAGGTATCTGTAACAGTTGTAGCACTGCGACCTACATAGAACTATTGTAGTGTTTTTCATAGTTCATTACCTAGACCGTGACGGACAAGAATTGAAGGAATTCTTAGGAGAGATGGTGTTTATCTCCTCGGGAAAGAGTGTAAACTTTCCAAAGGAGATATTTCGTTTATGCATGAGTGGGCTACAACCACATAGGATGTGTAGTGGTTTCCTCTTCAGTATACAGAATCTGCAGATTATTGAAGTGGTAGGACACATGGTATCACATAGGACGTGTAGGGGCGTTTCCTCTTCAGTTTGGCAAAGCTAAGTTTTAAAGTATGCTGCGGTTATAAGACAGGGTTGGTGTTTAACCTGGCAAATGCATTTACCGTCGTCGGGTCAGAATGCGCATGCGACAGAGGTCAAAAGCCGGTCTCCATTTGCCGCCGTCGAAATAATGTCAGGTCCACCTCCACGGGGTTCCCCCTGGAAACCATCGTGTTAAATTCCTGATGAATTTGCACGATGGACTAACTGACCTGACCTCATGCTCATCTTATCATCCTGCACTGGTGCCCCGCCAGCGTAAACCGTTAGCGCAGGCGGGTGCACCATTTCATTATCAACACAAAAAAAAAAACATGGAGCGGTGTCGCCGGAACAAATTGACAATTATGAATGTACTCGACGATTTCCAATTATGTACGGGCTGCAGGCATAATAACTACTCAGTTTGCTGCACTAATTCACTGAGAGCTCAGCCTTATTAGGTTAGACTAGCTGTACACGCGACTTCGTCCGCGTGGAATTTAAGTTTACTTTTCTAAAATAAAATTCATCTAATTAATTTTAAACTTTCGTGTTTAATATACATTATTTAAATTATTAACCGGGTCTTAAGGTAAATACCTTTATTTGCCATAAAATTATTCGTGTTAAGACCCGGTTAATAATTTAAATAAAAGTCATCTAAGTTATTACATTAGCTACCTGCCAATAAAAGTCTCGTCAAAATCGGTCCAGCCATTACAGAGATTAGCCTATTCTATTCTATTCTATTCATACTTCGCCTACCCTCTTTTTTCCTCATTTTTTGAAAACATGTCGTATACGCTAGCTATGCTATATAATACAGTAGCTATATGTAGCTACTCGCCCTGGATTTTAGAATTTTAGAAACAATATAAGAAAATGCTCTTTATTTTATAATGTATTATACATATAAACCTTCCTCTTGTATCACTCTATCTATTAAAAAAACCGTTTCAAAATCCGTTGAATAGCTTTAAAGATTTAAGCATAAATAGGGTCGGACAGACAGCGACGCTACTTGAGCGTAATTTTTTTTGCAAACAATCATGTCAATTAAATTTTTGCAATCAATCAAATGGCAAACAATCATACAGGCCATCTGATGGTAAACGCTTATCGTAGCCTATGGACGCCTGAGCCACCAGGGGTGTCACGTGAGCGTTGCCAACCCTAATGCCCAATTTACACACAGCCCGAGTGGGCAGGGAAGTGAGCAGCGTGAGGGTGTAAACACGAGTGGAAACACTTCCCATGCTATTGGCGCTGCCACTCGCGCTGCCGGCGCTCCCTCGATTATCGGGTTTTCGTGCGCGAGTCAAAGGACTGGCAGCGCGAGCGGCAGCGTATTTTTACATTCAGCCCTCTCGCTCAGTTGTCGCAATATTTCCGGCAACACGAGTGCCAGGGGAAGCGGCTGAATGTAAACGTAGTATTAAGAAACCTTAATGTCATTTGAAATGATACCCACCCACCGAAATGCCACGAAGAAGTCGCTCGTTGACTCCAATTAAAAACACCCTAATATGGTAAGGACCATATTAGGGTCATTACATAAGGGTGTAGCGTTTAATTACGCAGACTTTCATGCGTTCATATTTAAAATCGCATTTAAATTCATAGACATATAAAGTTTTTTTTGTCATTTGCGTCGGGTGGCCTGTGATTAAAATGTAAATACATGGTAATCAGTATGGGCTGTTACGGATGAGGTTGTTTGTCTCTACCAAGTCGTGTCATATTGTTACGAGGGAAAAATTTTATTATTTTCTATTACATATAACATTTATTACTGTAATGTGTGCTAGTTGAAACATTAATACAGAAATATTAAAAACTAGTCGAGCGAGCAATTTCATATTTATCACACTTACATGATATTTATGGTTATCGCACAATTTACATCACAGAAGACCGAAGAGCTGGCAGCTACCTTGGACAAAGAATTAGTCTAGCTATTCAAAGAGGGAACGCTGCCAGTATCTTCGGAACGTTGCCTAAAGGGACCCCTTTTAATAATATGTTTTAGTCATCATATTATATATATATTTTTTTAAGCTATTTACATAATATATTTTTAAATTATATCCTATGTGTTATTCTGATGTATATTACTGTAAAGTTTTATCACAATCAGTTCAGTAATTTTTGTGTGACAGAGTAATAATCACACGTTCACAAAGTTTCGCGTTTATATTATTACTCGCTACTCGCCCCGACTTCGCACGTGTGTATATATTATATATATAAAAATTGCTCTAGAATCACTCTGTCTATTAAAAAAAACTGCTTCAAAATCCGTTAAGCAGTACAGTCTTTTAAACTTGAGGCCAGTTATCAATAGAAGCACCGCATTCTTTCCATGGAAAAATTCTACACTGCCATCTTATGAATCCTTTTTTATTTAGCTGAAATGGCAAAACAATGAATAATCACCCAATAACATTCGCAATTTTTTTTAGTTTTGATACCAGATTTTAGTGGTTGATACCAAATTGATACAAAGTTACCGAAGGATCTTAAATTAATGAATAGTTTGAGTTGCTTTACAAAAAAATTGAAGTCACTACTAATAGATAAATGCCTGTACTCAGTTGACGATTATTGATGTTTTTTTTTTTGTTATTAATGACATTCTGTAAAATGACAACATGTAAATTTATTAATTTTATTAACCATCGTATCAACATTCAAATACAATGTACATTGTTCAGGAATAAATAAATAAAAATTTTGGGGGTTTTATCAGTCTGTGAGTGAAATCTTAAAGTCTTTTAATTAATGTTTAGATATTAAATTTATCGACAATTTATATAATTATTAATTATTGTATACGCAAATTTGTATATAAATCTAAATGTAGTTAGGTATTATTTATCAGTCTAGGTTTCCATAAACTCTTTAATTGAGTAGTAACACTTGGAAATGAACCATTCATGCAGTATACTATATTATGAATGAAATATTCTATTTCTTCCCAAGAAGTCTATTCATAAGAACCAGTCTGTTAGTAATTATGTCCCAGACATACAGTCAATGACTGCAAACGTTTAATACCTAGGTTTTTACGTCGCGAGTTAAAAACCATGTCAAATAGACGTCTGTGCTATTCACTGAATTAGTGCTGAGCTGGTATTTAAACAGTTTGTATGTGGAGTTCGTTGAACCCGTCGCGATGAGTATTAATTTATGTTTGTTGCGTCTTATTGTTTGATATATAATTTACATTGTGAATTCTTATAATAATAATAAAGCCCTTTATCATGAAATTTTCAAATATTTTAACTATTATATAGAAAAAGAAATAATCTGTATTAAAATAAACTTAATATAAGCACTTTTGAATAGTCAGTTTTTTATTCTACCGCTCATTCGGAATGCAGACTCATCACAAGAATAATGAGCAAGTAACTTGTTTGTTGCTCTTTTCAATAAATATTGTTTTAATTATCTTTATATATAAAAATTACGTGTCACGTTGTTTGTCCGCGATGGAGTGGATTTAGGGAGTAAACTAATGAAACGATTACAAATTTGATTTGCCCTTTGTGTGTAATTTGATCCAACTTGAAAGATAGGATAGCTTACATCTCAATTTACAGTCGCAATATTATTTTATTCAAGAACCTTAGCCACAGCAACGCGTGGCCTGGTATATATATATATATATTATCTCATTTCAGTGTGCCTTTTGGCATAGGCCTCCTCCAGCGACTTTCAGTGATTCCTATCGGTGATTGCTTGTTCTTCTTGTGATGAGCGGCTCTCCGAATGAGCGGTAGATTAAAAAAATGTAATGACTATTCAAAAGTGCTTCAATGTAAATTTATTTGAATAAATGATGATCTATTCTATTCAATTCTATTCTGTGCAAATTTTTTCCATTTTGGGCCCACAGTTGACTTCAACTCATCTCACGTCGTCGCCTTCCCCTCTTTCCTTTTCCGTCTCTAGGATACCACTCTGTAATTTTTCTACTCCATTTTTCCCTTGTGTCACGCATCATGTGGCCATTTTGAATTAACATATCAAGTTGTATATATCAGTATCTGCTTCTGCTTCTTCCTTATCCTATTTATTTGTGGTCGGCGTAATGTTTTTCTCTTCCATTGATCCCTGTTCACAGTCATCTCGTTATTTACTTATTTTCTTACCATATCTTTCACACAATCCATCCATCTCTTTTTCGGCCTTCCTCTGCTCTTATAACCATCTACATTCATATGTAAAAATAATATTGTGAAGTTCAATAATATGAAAATTAATAGTGTACAAGTTATGAAAACGTCGTGGTCGAGCGGTTTAGGATACAACTTTACTTTCAACGGTCGCAGGTTCGATTCCTTTTGTATCTATGATTATGTTGTTTGTATCGGTCTGTGTATAGCTGGTCTATGTATTGCGTTATGACACTATTTTAACCCTGGACGATTTACAATGTCATCTAGTCCCAAGTTTAGCAGAACACCCAAACAGATACAAACAATCATACTCATGAATACTAATGTTTGCATCATGTGAGGAATCGAACCTGCTATCATCGGATGTATGGCGGTGTGCTCAACCGCTAGACTACCGAGGCCGATACTTTATAGCTCTGACTACCTCATCTGAGATTATGGTATCTTTGTATTTTTGTAAGACGTCACAACTCTTTATACGATATCGAATACAGCGATATGCAGATGTACCTAATACATTGGAATCCTCCGAGGGTAGAGGCGTGAATTTATTGCGTTGGACAGACACACGACCGAATTGATAACCTAATTTACATGTATATAACTCGCATTCGAATGAGATACGGTGCTTATCCGACTGCGGAAGAAGAGAGAGTAATGTTTTTCAAGTATATAGGTTGTCCCAAAAATAAGTTTCAAGTTGTCCCGCCAGAAAGTCAAATACCATTCTGATCATCTAGATGAGTGGTGGTTTTCTAGATTTTTTTTGCCACGCATAACCACATTGTGGAATCACATTCCAGCAATGGTATTTCCGAACCGATACGATATTGAAACTTTCAAGGAAAGAGCTTCTTAAGAGGTCGGCAACGTACTTGCAATTCCCCTGGTGTTGCGGCTGTTCATGGGCGGTGGTAATCACTTACCATCAGGAGAGCCGTAAGCTCGTTTGCCCCCTGTACAAAAAAAATGTATTGAAATTTGTATCACGCTTGGCTGGTTTTTAATTAACGATATTATATTCGTATTTATTTACAACAATCGTTATATTACTACATATGTATGTTTATATGTTTATGATGTAAAGGGTTTTCAGAACGCTTTTTTTTTTAATGGATGACACTGGAATATAGTATCCGCCTGCGGTTTACGCTGGGGGCGAAGCACCAGTGGAGGAAGATAAGATGAGCATAAGGTCAGGTTAGTTACTCCACGTGACAAATGTATCAGGAATTTATTATGATGGTTTCCAAGGAGAACTCGGAGATCAATCTAACATTATTAGTAACTATCTACTCGCACTGGCTTCGCCCGGGTGTACATGTATTATATATATAAACCTTCCTCTTGAATCACTCTATCTATTAAAAAAAACAGCTTCAAAATCCGTTGCGTAGTTGTAAAGATTTAAGTATACATAGGGACGGACAGACAGCGACAGCGACCTTGTTTTATACTATGTAATGATTAAAAAAAATTGTTATCTTTTGTGTTCTATCAATGATTCGGAACGCAGACTCATCGCAAACTTGGGTGTTGCTCTTTTTTTTTATACCACGCAGGTGGCAAACAAGCATACGACCCATCTGATGGTAAACGGTTAGCGTAGCCTATGGACGCCTGAAACACCAGGGGTGTCACATGCGCGTTGCCGACGGTGAGTTTGTTTTATACTATGTAATAATGGGCTAATCAGACCACATTACTAACAATCCTCTATGATCCGGCAGTGCTAATAGTATCTCTCGATACTATTAGCACTGCCGCCACCCAGTTTCTGCTATAAAGGCGATCGATTTACTATGTTTTGTCTCTTTTCACAATAAAAAAGCAATGTAAAAGAAAAGGACAAAACAATCCAACCTCAAATTGGCATGTTTATAAATAAAAGGTTAATTTCGCTCAGTAACATTGTAAAAGTAGTAATATCTCGTGGAATCGATAAGTTTGTATGTGTCGAAGGACGCCCGCCGATTGGCAGCCAGCCAACGGGCCAGCCGGTCAAGGTTTAACCCTGGTGCCCAATTCGGAGGCCATTCCGCTCGTGCCTACTTCGGTATGCGAACTTGTCGGGACATCTCGTGACATGCTGTAGTGATGGTTTAACAGTTGGGGGATACCTCGTGGTCTACTTAGATTGCATGACAAAAGATGACTTCTTAAGAATATGAATAGTTTTTTTCGTAGTATAGGGGACAATTGAAATGAAATGAAATTTATTTGTTACTAGCTGTTACCGCGACTTCGTCTGCGTGGTAATCAACTTAATTTTTCTAAAATAAAAGATTTTTTCTGGAATTACAGTAGCCTAAGTTGCTGCTTACTACATCAGCTACCTGCCAAAAGAAGTTCCGTCAAAATCGGTCCAGCCATTTCAGAGATTAACCGGAACAAACAGACCAACAGACAGACAAAAATGTTATTTTAGTGTATGTACCGTATTTATATTCATATGCATGTAGTAAAAAACGGTTATTTCAATTTTACAAACAGACACTCCAATTTTATTTATATGTATAGATAATGGTAGTACATAATAGATGGTATGGTTATTTATGTTATATAGATCTCACTTTTAGTCTTTACAGACATGCAAATACATATATCAATTAATTTATTATTATTCTTTATACAATTATTATTATAAAAAGTAGTAAAATATTTTTTATAAAATAGAAATAGAAATAATCTTTATTCAAATAAACTCATTACAAGCACTTTTGAATAGTCATATTTTGATTCTACCACTCATTCATTTTCATCACAAGAAGAATGAGCAAGAAACTTGGGTGTTGCTCTTTTTAATATATGTTTTTTTATATAAATAATTACAGTATAACAAGTAAGTAATCAGATAATATTGTCAGTGCTATAGATTTAAAAAAAAACATTATTATCGTTAACGAATTCTTCAATTTTAAAACTGTCATATATTCATTACGAATATTAAAATAATGTCAAGTTCGTATAGTCAATATATTATGTTTTCTAATAATTATAGTTCAACATCGTTTATATAATCACTTATTGTATTGTAACATTTGTCAAATAATAAATTAAATAATTTCAAATGATCTTGCATTGATGTAATCTGTAGCCTGTCATTCTCGGTGGTCTAACGGTTACCACAGTGCTTCACTTCTGATGGTTGCGGGATCGATTCTTCGCACGGTACAAACTTTTGTACAAAAAATTGTAATCTTGAGTACGATTTTGTCTGGGTGAATTCTATGTATTAAAAAAATATACAAGCTTGGCTTAGCTGGAGATTAGATGACACTGTATGAATTGTCCTGAAATATTATACTATTGTCTATTGTAATGGATCGGTGGACTGTATGGGTGTCTAAATGATGAAAACACGTATAGAATATGATAGTAAAATATATTTAAATACAGTTGCGAACTATCCAAAAGACAATGAGTGAATAGAACAATAAAGTAAAGTATATCAAATAACATGACATATAAAAAAAGTCACCAAAAATATAAATTTAAAAATAATAAAAATATCAAAAGAGTTCGGCGGTCGGTCGCCAACATCTGTTATAGATTGAAATATATTCTCAAATAAAAAATATTGAAGAGGAAGCAAAACTGTTATCTGGCAACACTTGTCGACTGACTTCAGAATAGAAGAAAATGTTATGCGATTTAATATTTATGATTATAATATATAGGACCAAGTACAAACGATGTAATGTAATATTATAACTGTATGCCAGGACATGTCACAGTGAGGTCAGCTGTCTCAGAGGATAGGCATATAAACAAAATCAAACCCTGGAACCGATCCAAGACAATTAGTACTCGGGTCGGTACACTTAGTGATATACAAGTGTTTCTTGACCTACACTTATTGTGTAAATTAAAATACACAACATATAAATGAATGCGGATGGTTATAAGGGCAGAGGAAGGCCGAAAAGGAGATGGATGGACTCTATAGAAGATGTTATGGTAAGAAAGGAAGAAAATAACGAGATGACTGCAAAGAGGGATGAATGGAAGAGAAAAACATATTACGACCACAAATAAATGGGATAAGGAAGTAGCATATGTTGATGAGCACTTCTAAGAAGCAATTCAATTTATGCAATTTTAATGGAGGGAAAAAAGAAAATATAAAAAATTTTACGTACGCGGCTAAAATGTCCTACATGAATAAATGATTTTTGATTTTGAATTTAAGATGGCATCATTATTTTCTCTGTGACGCTGCGTTTTCTATTTCATTACATTTTGTTAATTTTATAAACAATATTTTATAATTAATGTCTTTGATATATCGTCAAATCAACATTAAGAATCAATCAACCTTAACAATAATTTAGAATTAGTCTAGCTATTCAAAGAGGGAACGCTGCCAGTATCTTCGGAACTTTGCCTAAAGGGACCCCTTTTTATAATATATTTTAGTTATTGTATTATATTTATTAAGCTTTTTAATTTTCGGTTGTAGTTTAAAATTCAATAATTACATTTTAAATATAAAAAAAAATGTAGGATGTTATTTATATGTAAATTAAATTTCAGTCAAGTACTTTCAAGTCAGTATGTTTTTGTATTTTTATTTTCAAGTTTGTTTCTTGATGAATGTTATTCGATTTAATGAGTAGTATATACAAATACATACAGAGGTACTCGTCGAAAGGAGTTATTCATGTTAGTATAATGAACAGTGATTCTAGAGGAAGGTTTAACTAGTTATCCACCCCGGCTTCACACGGGTGTACATGAACTACACATATAAACCTTCATCTTGAATCACTCTTATCTGTTAAAAAAATCCGCTTCAAAATCCGTTGCGTGGTTTTAAAGAATTATGCATACATAGCGACGGCGACTTTGTAATGATACATGTACACCCGGGCGCAGCCGGGGCGAGTAGCTAGTGGATTATAAAATTTTCCGGTAATTTCATTCGCCACGCCGTCAAACAGTCTCGCTTTAATGTATTTGTATTCATTAAAGAGCGGGGACTGCAATTAAAATGCAAATGGACCGGGCGTCCAGTGGCGCGGTTGACTCGTACGCGGTACTAGGGTAGTGAATAAATAATCGTTTATAGAAAAATACGATTTTATAATCGATTTTTTTTTCATCAGACGTATATTCGTCGTTTGTTTTGTTTCAGTGTACAAGTATAAGTAATTAGTGATACTTTACAATTTACTGAAAGAACTAAAACTAAATAAATTGGTTTACCAGAAAATTTAAGACACTTAGAAAATTGTCTGTTGAGTACAGAAGAATTGACGATTTAAAAAAATATTTTATTACTATTGATATTGTTTCTCAAAAAAGTAAAAGTATATTTCAGTTTGAAATACAATGAAAATTAGTTTATGAATAAATAAATAAATAAAGGCCTAACCAGTAAGAACGTCCACAAGACAATAAGTACAAAAAATATAGTAGAGAAAAAACGTCGATTCTTTAAAAATAGATCGATTAATTAAAAATTTAATCGATTATTCTGTAAAATCGATAGAGAGTACCGATACCCACGCTGCACCTCAACTCGGCCAGGGACCTAGTTTCCTTTATTTACACAAAAAGATTCAGGGTGCGGTGTTAAATGCAAATAACGTGGAAATCGGTTAACGCCGACATAATCTATGTAACTGAATACTAATTACTAGAGGACAGAAACAACTTTGTACAAAGCTGTCTGTAAAACGTTGATATTTCTGTCTTCTTTTTTTATAGCACAGGGACATACGAGCTTGCGGCTCACCTGGTGGTAAGTGATTACCGCCGCTCATGATATGCACTTGCAAGTGTGTTCACGCGTCTTCTAAAACCATAAAAAAAAAAATAAGTTGGTAAGCCGCCATACTGCTTCCCCCCCTCCCCCCGTCCCTTCCCCTGCACAATATGGACAATTGATCATTCGCCGCCATCTGACAAGTGAAACAACCACCGCATGCATCAATTTTAAACAAGGAGCTCCTTAAATATTATAACAAACTGTATTTGTGTCGCGAGTGTGGTTTATTGTAATTGACTACTATCAAGTGCTTCACGTCGCCGACGCAGATGATCTATACTATAATTTGTGCAATTTGGGTGAGTTCCTTATTTCCCTTTTCCTACGATCACTGCAGTGTGGCTAAAAGTACATCAAAGTGCGTTGTCGGCCTTTTAAGAAGGAATAACACACAATACAGTCAGCCCACACACTCAAAAGGCAATTCTTTATAGGCAATGTTTGGCTAGACGTGAGATTTGGCGGTAAAATTACTGGTTACAATATACACAAAGAATGAGAATGTTGTTGTATGAAATTTGAATAGTTTAAACAAATGCGATATGTCTGGTTTTATAAAGATTACATTAAAATTTTGAAAATAATATCCTTTGTGACAAACTCTACTTTGCTTCAGTACGGGTGAAACATGTCGATGGAAATGAATCTTTAAAATTATTGCTTAAAGGTTTTTTTTTATTTATTTTGAAAACCAACAGTGAAATACATATAATATGTGCTTAAAAATAAGGCCAATTAAAGATTTTCTCACAATTACAACATTAAAGGTACACATAAATAATTTTAAAAGTAGTCTTTTTTTTTCTAAACCATCTAGACCCAAGTGAAGCTAGCTAAAGTTTATGTTATGGGTACTAGACAACGGATACAAATACATAGATATTTTTTTTTCGTAAATATATACATATTATACATAGAAAACACCCAGACCGACACAAACAATTATACTCATGAATACAAATGTTTGTGCCGTGCGAGGAATCGAATCCGCGACCATCGGACGTAAAGCGGTGTGCTAAACCACTAGACCACCGAGGTCATCAAAATAATATGTTAAGTATTAACATATTATTGTTCATTTGTTGTCATGTGTAGTTAGGTTATATTATTATTCTATTCTATAGGTTACCCGAGAATTCCTCTAGACAAAACTTTATGTTCTCTTCCAGATTAGTATTTGCATAATGGATTTCATCTGATGAAAGATAACTTATGTGCGTCTTCACACGACTTCATTTCACAACAAACACTTCGTAACAAACACAGACAGACAAACAAAGAAATTTATTTCCATGTTTTATTTATATTATTAACCGGGTCTTAACACAAATTAATTTTATCGTTAACAATATAGACTCGGTTAACAACATAAGTAATTCGATATGTGTACACTCGCCGATGCTTCACAAGTACACTTCCATTACTTTAATGAAGGTCAGGAGAATTAAAACACTTTACTTTTAGTCAAAAGTGTAATGGAATCGTAATTACCACAATAAAACAACAATATATATACATATATTAATGTCAACTGATCAAAAGCCGCCAACCAACCATCAATCTTACAACGCGTCAATAACTACTAAACGAAACAATATCGCGTTGTAGAAATTGAATAGCGCCATCTAGTGACAACTATGTAAACTAAATTTCCAAAGACAACAATTAGGAAAAATCACGGGATCATCACGGGAAAAATCATCTTACCAGGTTTTTTTTTATCTAATTGTACGTATAAGTAATTTAGTCAAATTTAAAACAGTACATATTTATTGTATTAGTATATGTCTTCTTCTTAATCGTTCTCTCACTGCTGAGGATCATGACTCTGTACTATCTCGTCGACCAGATGTCGCCATCGGCTGTGCTCAGATGCCTGATGTATTGCGGCGCTGACAGTAATATTCAGTTGACGTAATATCTGATTTGACCATCGAATGCGACTTCGGACTTGAGGTTTTTTATCCTCTACCATCATTATTATATGTACATATATTTTGTTGTTATATCTCCTTCATTTAATTACGATTTTTTTTGTTATCAAGACCGTTTAATTTGATCCCCTCTAAGTTACAGTCCATGGTCTGTAACGGTTAGGTATACATTTATAATAAATGTTATATTCCACTTGTGCAGTTCGACACGGAACTAAAGTGTTCAGAATAAACCCGTTTTGAAAACTTATAAACGTTGCAAAGTTGCATTTGAATTGTTTGAGCGCCTCGTGAATTTATGATGGTCGGGCGAGTGGTAGGAAGTTAATATTCACGATTGGCTTTAAATATTGTAATAGATAGCACAGATGAAAATAAATAAATAAATAATCTAGGATAATTAACACAGCGCCATCTAGTCCCATGGTAAGCAGAACTTTGTATCATGGGTATGCTAATATATTGTGATAGATAGCACAGATGAAAATAAATAAATAAATAACCTACGATAATTAATACAGCGCCATCTAGTCCCATGGTAAGCAGAACTTTGTATTATGGGTATGCTAATATATTGTAATAGATAGCACAGATGAAAATAAATAAATAAATAATCTAGGATAATTAATACAGCGCCATCTAGTCCCATGGTAAGCAGAACTTTGTATCATGGGTATGCTAATATATTGTGATAGATAGCACAGATGAAAATAAATAAATAAATAACCTACGATAATTAATACAGCGCCATCTAGTCCCATGGTAAGCAGAACTTTGTATTATGGGTATGCTAATATATTGTAATAGATAGCACAGATGAAAATAAATAAATAAATAATCTAGGATAATTAATACAGCGCCATCTAGTCCCATGGTAAGCAGAACTTTGTATCATGGGTATGCTAATATATTGTGATAGATAGCACAGATGAAAATAAATAAATAAATAACCTACGATAATTAATACAGCGCCATCTAGTCCCATGGTAAGCAGAACTTTGTATTATGGGTATGCTAATATATTGTAATAGATAGCACAGATGAAAATAAATAAATAAATAAATAATCTAGGATAATTAACAAAAATTATGCTAATATATTGTAATAGATATAGCACAGATGAAAATAAATAAATAAATAACCTAGGATAATTAACACAGCGCCATCTAGTCCCATGGTAAGCAGAGCTTTGTATTATGGGTATGCTAATATATTGTAATAGATAGCACAGATGAAAATAAATAAATAAATAACCTAGGATAATTAACACAGCGCCATCTAGTCCCATGGTACGCAGAACTTTGTATTATGGGTATGCTAATATATTGTAATAGATAGCACAGATGAAAATAAATAAATGAATAACCTAGGATAATTAACACAGCGCCATCTAGTCCCATGGTAAGCAGAACTTTGTATTATGGGTATGCTAATATATTGTAATAGATAGCACAGATGAAAATAAATAAATAAATAATCTAGGATAATTAACACAGCGATGAAAATAAATAAATAAATAATCTAGGATAATTAATACAGCGCCATCTAGTCCCATGGTAAGCAGAACTTTGTTTTATGGGTATGCTAATATATTGTAATAGATAGCACAGATGAAAATGAATAAATAAATAACCTACGATAATTAACACAGCGCCATCTAGTCCCATGGTAAGCAGAACTTTGTATTATGGATATGCTAATATATTGTAATAGATAGCACAGATGAAAATAAATAAATAAATAACCTACGATAATTAACACAGCGCCATCTAGTCCCATGGTAAGCAGAACTTTGTATCATGGGTATGCTAATATATTGTGATAGATAGCACAGATGAAAATAAATAAATAAATAATCTAGGATAATTAACACAGCGCCATCTAGTCCCATGGTAAGCAGAACTTTGTATTATGGGTATGCTAGACAACTGTTATTAAACTTTTTTGTAAATATATCTTACTAATATTATAAACACGAAAGTTTATGAGTATGAATGGATGTTTGTTACTGTTTCAAGCAAAAACTATTAACGGATTTTGATGAAACTCTACAGTAATATAGCTTATACATCAGAATAACATATGGGCTATAAATTTCATGCAAATTTCATATAGGTATAGCTAGTTCTTAATATAAATAGAAAACACCCTGACCGATATAAAAAATCAAACTCATGAATACAAATTTTTGCATCGCGCGAGGAATCAAACCAGTAACAATCGGAGGTAATTGGTGGGCTAAACTGCTAGACCACAGGGTCCATCAAAGCTAATAAAAAAGTACATCAAAGTTTTTTTATCGCCAGCCAGACGTAATATTGTATTCAGTCATTTAATACTCAGTAATAAATGTTTTCAGGGTTTAAAGAAAGCCCGTGTTTGCTGTTTATAATGCAAATGAAGTGGGTACATACATACACATACAGCTACTCAAATTGAAAACTTTCACATGAACATAATCTGCCCTCGTATAAACTCTGAATAAACATTACATAATTAAATAGCGTATGTTTGGAAACTTTTAAGTACTTTTAACTCTACAGCCTAAATAGGGTTGTAATTCGGTCCGACGTGTAGTCACCAATTTTATCTTAGTTGTTTTAATGGGTGATAATGGAATGGTGCACCCGGCTACGGTTTACGCTGTCGGGGTACTTGATTAGGATGATAAGAATAGAATAGAAAATCATTTATTCAAATAAACTTACATTGAAGCACTTTTGAATAGTCATAACATTTTTTTTTAATCTACCGCTCATTCGGAATGCTGTCTCATCACAAGAAGAACAAACAAGAAACTTGTGTGTTGCTCCTTTAAATAATTTATTCTTACTTACAATTTAAGTTTAAGTGTGTGAATACAAACCACCGATTAGCACTAATTCAATGAAATAATAAAATAGAAAAAAACATTCAATACACAACAACTGGTTAAACAATTAATAAGAGAAAATAAGTCATAGTGATTAGAGCAGACCAGTCCACACAAGCAGCACCCGTTCACGAGTATGACGGATGAGCCACCCACCACTGCGCTCGACCATATTTTAGGGAGCCCAATGACCCGGCCCCCCAACAAATTATAACGTTGTATGCTAATAAACGAATTATTTACTTGATATGTTGTCATCTATGAATTCGTCTATACTGTAATAGGCTTTCTTACACAAAAATTGTCTGGAATCTGCACTAAATCTGATAGAGAGGATCTAATCTTATATAAATAAACTGCCAGCAGTTTATTATAAAATCTTACGCAATTACCACATAATGAATTAATGAAGAATTAATGAATTAAGAATTAAGATGAATTAAGATGAAAATGAGATCAGGTCTGTTAGCACATCGTGATAAATTCACCAGAAATTTATCATGATGGTGTCGACCTGCCCTATTATATTATTATTCCGTTATAGTTGCTAACGCGTTAGCGATGAGAATATAATGTCATGGATTGAAACGCGTACTTACCACCCCTGGTATTACTGGTGTCCATAGGCTACGGCAATCAGTTGCGCCTTTATTTTCTTCACCGTGGTAAATAAATGAACAATTTATTTTCCTATCTAATATTCTTTGTCATTTGTCTTCTATTAGATTCATCATACCATCTTCTGTCTTTGCTTAACCAATAAGATTAAGCAGCTTTTTTATATTACGAGTGCTGCTTGTAGGGACTGGTCTGCTCTTATCACTACGACTGATTTAATCTTATTGTGTATTTATATTTGACCCTAATAAATTAGTGCTGGTTGGTAGTTTGTATTCACACGTTTCGACTTGTGAACTTACAAGGATTATTTAAAAGAGCAACACACATGTTTCTTGATCGTTCTTCTTGTGATGAGACAATTTTCCGAATGAGCGGTAGAAATAATTGTTATGACTATTCAAAAGTGCTTAAATGAAGTTTATTTGAATAAATTATTTTCTATTCTACTCTATTACAAAAGGCAGTCTTATAGATTGAGCAAAATCTTTCAAACAACTTTTAGGTAGAGAAGGAAAGACGGAAGATGGCGGATGAATCTAAATTATTCAGAAAATCATGTTCCTTGTCATTTCTGATGCAATAAAGAGTTAATATATAAACAAATAGACAGACATAAAAATAGGCGAGTATCTTGAAAAAAAAAATTTTAATTGCCGGTTTTGTTAGTTTTCGAAATTGTGGAAAAATGTATAGCACCAGCCCTAAAGTACACAACACATTACGCGTGTACACACATTATTCTCTATGTAGTAGTGTATGAATCACGCTATTTTTGTATGGTGTAGCCGGATATTCACGTAATCAGCTTTCATCCTTTACCGCGGATTATGTACTTGGTAATTACTCCCGTTGCCGGTTAGGTGCCGTAGATCCTCTATTTTCACTTACATAAAACACAAAATAAAAGCTAGCTGGTAGGTACTTTCTGAAGTCATCATCATCATCATCATCTCAGCCCGGAAGACGTCCACTGCTGAACAAAGGCCTCCGCCAAGGATTTCCACGACGATCGGTCCTGCGCTGCTCGCATCCAATGCCTTCCAGCGATCTTGACCAGATCGTCGGTCCACCTTGCTGGAGGCCTTCCCACGCTGAGGACTATTGCCTTCTTTTTTATTTATATCTGTCTGTTCATCGATGTTATTTGCGATGAACCATTACTCTAATTTACATATCGTGATTTTTATGATCAAAATTAGTAATAACCCCAAACGTTGTAGCGGCTACAAACGTTTTTCCTTTGGTGGGTCGTATCTCGTCGCCAGTTGTTATATACGGGGTGCACGAGCAAATACTGAGACGGTCTGTTTCGCACTCCTTTATTAGTTTAACAGTTAGGCAGACACAGTTACCTCTATAACTACTTACGTAATATACTTATAGTACATACATTGCACATACAACACCTTTATAATTGCAGTGAAAATGGGAAATATTTTAATTTATTAACTCATTGATAAACTGAGGCAGAAAATCCACAAATGAAAACAACAGAAAACACACAAGTGTTCAAATTTCGACCGTTATTCAGTCTATTTTGAGTCTATTTCTATTGAATATTGCAACATATATTTCGACTCTGAACGAGGCATTATCAGGTATTTATTAGAGTTAGGATATAGCTTGAAACCTAGTAGAAAAGAATAGAAAATCCTTTATTCAAATAAACTTAATTTAAGCACTTTTGAATAGTCATAACATTTTTTAATCTACCGCTCATTCGGAAAGCTGTCCCATCACAAAAAGAACGAGCAAGAAACTTGCATGTTGCTCTTTCAAATCCTTGTAAGTTTACATTTACAAGTCGAAATGTGTTAATACAAAACCACCAACCAACACTAATTTATTAGGATCAAATATAAATACACAATAAGATTTAAATCAGTCGTAGTGATCAGAGCAGACCAGTCCCTACAATCAGCATTCGTTCACGAGTATGACGGTTGAGCCATGATGCACTCAACCATATTATATTAGTCTTGATCGTTCGGCGAGGAAATTGCGTCTCAACACTAGAATGAGTTTCTGCAAAATAACATCTAATTGGATAAAAAGATTTACACGTGGTCGCTTTTGCAATATCGGTAATCGATAATATATCTACCATTTAAACAGTCATATCGCTAAAGAGTCCGTATGAAGTTCTCCGTGTTTTTTCGCAGTCTGGAGGAAGGCCGACGCTCTGGAGCTCCGTCAAGGGTCTCGTTAATTTTAAACCGTAATAGTTTAGTAGTTAGATCGTGGAATATTAATGTACTGGATTTATTTTGTGATGGATGAAGGCAAAAGTAACATGTTACTACAATAGATGACTGTCTTGCTTCCCCACTTACAACTACCCTCTCCGTCTTTCTCCAAGCCAAGACTTAAAGTGATGTATAATTATAAAATATGGAATTCTAAACAGAATTGATAGAAAATTGTTACTTTTTTTAAGTTGGTTGAAAATCACTATATCGCTATATATAAGCTGAACTTATGTTTTATGATAATTAGAAACAGAAATAATCTTTATTCAAATAAACTTACTTTAAGCATTTTAATTTTAAAAACTTAACGGCCACGGTGGTCTAGCAATTTAGCACACCGCTTTACTTCAGATGGTGGCAGGTTCGATTCCTCGCACGGTACAAACATTTGTATTGATGAGTGTCATTGTTTGTATCAGTCTGAGTGTTTACAATGTATTAAAAAAAATCTAAGTATTTATATCAGTACCTGTAACACAAGCTCTGCTTGCCGTGGGACTAGATGCTGTGTTAAATGTCCGGTATTTTTTATTTACTAGCTACTCCCCCCTGCTTCGCCAGGGTGTACATGTATTATATAAACCTTCCTCTTGAATCACTCATATCTATTTAAAAAAGCCGCTTCAAAATCTATTTAAAGATTTAAGCATACATAGGGACGGACAGACAGCGACAGCGACCTTGTTTTATACTATGTAATGATTAAAAAAAAATAGTCATTTTTTGTGTTCTATCAATGATTCGGAACGCAGACTCATCGCAAGAAAATGTTGCTCTTTTTTTTTATACCACGCAGGTGGCAAACAAGCATACGACCCATCTGATAGTAAACGGTTACCGTACCGTAGTATGGACGCCTGAAACACCAGGGGTGTCACAAGCGCGTTGTCGACCTTAATATACCCTTCTTGAAAAACTCCATGCTGTAGTAAAACCTCGGCAGGTAGTTCATTCTACAATCTAAGTGTACTTGGGAGAAAGATCCTCTGAAACCGCACTGTCCGAGACCACTTAGGATAAATTCCTTGTTGATGGCGAGCGGTGTGATGGTAAAAGGTAGCCGTAGGCATTTTGTCAAACAATTTATCAAAACGCAGTCCGTTATATATTCGGTAGAACACACAAAGCAATGCAAAGTCTTGCTGCATAACTGCGATTGATCTAAACTGATTTTATGATTATCATTCGTCTTTATGTATTATTATAAAATATCTGCCGCAAATATACGAATAACTTTGTTAATCTCACAATACGAAATATTCAGCGGCAGTTTGTACCGGAAATTAAACCTGATTTCACTGTCGAGATTTACCGTGGCGAAGTGTTTATCTGTATCTAATACGTACAAATGAAATCAGACAGTAAGTTTGTTTGTACATGCTAGTCTCTAGTACTACCAGTCCTGGGTTTTTTCTTTATTGCACAGATAATACAAAGATATTATAACTTAGAGGTAATGTGAGCAAAGGTGGAGTTATCCCTAGAAAAGATCTCTTCCAGTCAACCTAAAATAGTGGCATAGGTGGTACTTAGTAGGTAATAACTGATGAAGAAAAAAGTCAAACGCTTTGATATATACAAATCTTAGTAACATTATAAACGCGAAAGTTTGGGAGTATGTATGGATTTTGTTACTCTTTCACACAAAAACTACTGAATGGATGTTGATGAAACTTTACAGTAATATAGCTTATACATCAGAATAACATATAGGCTATTATTTAAAAATATATTATGTAAATTGGGCGATATATGTCAAGTAAGTGTGATGCAGAGGAAATTGCGTGGGTCAGCTAGTTATAAAATAGTTAATTTTAAACTTTCGTGTTTAATATACATTATTTAAATTATTAACCTGGTCTATGTCTACCTTTATTTGCCATAAAATTATTCATGTTAAGACCCTGTTAATAATTTAAATAATATAGTTATAAAATAATTTTGTATGCAATAAAACATCATGCTCTGGGTTTCCAAGCTTATCATCTGCTTCATCCTTATCCCATTTATTTGGAGTCGGCGTAATATGTTTTTTTTCTTCCATTCATCCCTATTCACAGTCATCTCGTTATTTACTCCCTTTCTTACCATCATCTTTCACAGCGTCCATCCATCTCTTTTTCGGTCTACCTCTGGCCTTGTGATGACAGGAGCGGTGGTGAGTGTAAACACACATAGTAGGGTGTAACTTGTATATTAACTTTTACATCTTGAATTACTCTAGCTTACACTAATTATTAGATGTACAACTTTGCTTCCGCCGTTTTGAAATAGATGGCTGTAGCGGTAAATGGTAGTCGAAATAAATAGATCGTAGATGTCATACAATAAGCTTAGGTATTTCTAAACATAACGCCATCGAAATATTAGTATATAGTATATGTATATACATAAACTATATATATGAGCAACTGCGTGACCTACGTGTCGTTAGATAAAACGTACACTGGCGCAATCTACTATCGAACGTGCAAATTTGCATCACTATATCACACTTATAACCATCCACATTTATATGTAACACCTTTAAAATATTGGTTACTAAGATAACATCAAAATGGATTGTAGCGAACTCCTTGATAGGTTTTTATACTATTTTTAAATTTTATAATAATATTCTTT
This sequence comes from Achroia grisella, assembly GCF_030625045.1. Taxonomy (NCBI): domain Eukaryota; kingdom Metazoa; phylum Arthropoda; class Insecta; order Lepidoptera; family Pyralidae; genus Achroia; species Achroia grisella. The sequence continues at coordinate 1,047,007 of NW_026713024.1, read as the reverse complement.
GACATATTCTTTTTTTTTTTCTATTATATATCGCTGTCATACTAGTCGCATTTTATTTAATCTCCGTATTTTCCTCATTAAAACCCTCAGCACCTCTCACTCATCAGACACATTTGATACCTCCGCTTCATGGATGTTAAGCTAAAATAAATTATAGCACAGAAAAAATAGAAATATGTGATAGGATATTGTTAGTGCAATAGCATTGTTAGCTGCCGTTTTTCTTTTTTAATTAAACAGCGAGTAAAATCATTGTATATGACTAGTATAGAGTAGCTGCCGTTTTTCTTTTTAAATTAAACAGCGAGTAAAATCATTGTATATGACTAGTATAGAGTAACTGCAGTTTTTCTTTTTAAATTAAACAGCGAGTAAAATCATTGTATATGACTAGTATAGAGTAGCCATCATTTACTGTATAAAGAAAGACGCGACGGTCAGCAACAAATCTGACAATATTTACTTACGGTAGTGTTATTTGCTCTACCTTCATTTATAGATTCACGGGTTCTTTGTTAAGCAATATTGAATACTAAACAATTTGTTATTGTAAATTATACTTTGAGGTAATTATATTAACGGTTTTAATCTTTGTCACAATATATTGTGACGACATCACAACCGAAGTTCCGAAAGTTTCGAAGTTCGATTCCTTGGTAGAAACATTTATTTTCATTAGTATGATTGTTTGTATCGATGTGGGTGATGTCTATATATCGTTGATTAAATGCCAAAGGGGCACAACATAAAAAACTTAAAGTATATTTTTTCCAAAAATGGTATCTTAATCGTTATAATTTTTATATTTAAAAAAAGACACCCATGATTCTAGAGCTAATACCATTTATAGATTAGTAAAAAAAGTAAAAATATCACAGTGAAAATTTTGATGAGCTCTCCTTTAAAATATACGCAACGGATTATGAAGCGGTTTTTTTAATAGATAAAGTTATTCTAGAGGAAGGTTTATATGTATAATACATGTACATCCGGGCGAATCCGGGGCTACTTGCCTGTATTCAATAAAACCAAACGCTTATATAAATTTGTTATATAAGACGGTAATAAATCCAAAATCGGTCATCTCCCGTCCAATATTAACAGCTGTTAAATATATTACGGATCATCGTACTGCATAAAACGGCGTGATAAAACTGCAGTTAGCGCCGTAATTCCGGGCCGGTAACTCACTGGGTAACCGTCAAATTAAACTGTATACGCCGTAACCGGCCATCGTAAATAATTTGCTCAGTAATGTGATTCTGTATATAGGGAGGCTGGAAGAGTCATCATCATCTGCTTCTTCCTTATCCCATTTATTTGGGGTCGGCGTAATATGTTTTTCTCTTCCATTCATCTCTGTTCGCAGTCATCCCGTTATTTACTCCCTTTCTCACCATATCATCTTTCGCACAGTCCATCCATCTCTTTTTCGGTCTTCCTCTACCCTTATAACCATCCACATTCATATATAACACCTGGAAGAGTCGCCTCATAGAATTTTAATGGTGTCCATTCATATAGATATGGGGTAAGCGCGCTACATCCTAGCATGCCCACCGATGGGTCACTCTATAACGAAAGTTTTACACGTTGGGACCGGGGGATCGGGTGACCAAACCAGTGGGCACTTTAATTGAAATAAATCTAGGGATTTATTAATGTCTACCTCAAATTATTGTGCACTAAAAATGTTAGGCGGGAGTTGGCCTTCAGCCGCTCCATAAGTCCTTCCTTGGTTCCATCTGCACTCGCCCCCTAACGTCCGGTGAAGCTGTAAAGGCCAGCTGCGGCCAACAGCATTAGAGTAGTCCGAAAAAAAAACTGAGTGAACGAAATGGGTAGTGTTCGGAAAAATAAATCCTTGAACACAAGCGCAGTGTCATTTTGAAGATGTTTATCTCTAACATTTGCATTTTTGTTTGATTTGCTTTGTGGACTGATTCGGTTGCAGGGTGAAATGTGGCAGTAAAATTACATGGTACAGGGCATATTTTACTCAAGCGTCGTCACGTGATGACGTGATATCCGTGTTGTTTACGTATACCATCACGTCGAAAGTTGTGATCGAAGAGGTACTTAGAGGTACTACTTCCCCTGGTTTGCCACCGCGGCTGGGATGGTATGCCATTTAAGGTATCTGGGGCGTCACGTTCTGATGTAAACTGAAAAGAAATAAATAATCTATACATATAAATGAAATTAGAGTGTCTGTTTGTAATGTTGAAAAAAAAAATTTTTTTGCAACATTACAAACAGACCGTTTTTTATTACATGCATATGTATATAAATACGGTACATACACCAAAATTACATTTTTTACAATTTTTGTCTGTATGTTTGTTCCGGCTAATCTTTGAAATGGCTGGACCGATTTTGACGGGACTTTTATTGGCAGGTAGCTCATCAGCTACCTGCCGGTTGAACGTTAAGATTCGTTCAACCGTTTAGCTGTATATAAGTAAAAAACAGAAAGGCAGGAATATTCGCATTTATTATAAGAGTATGGATATAATAAGTATGTTCTTGTCTATACACGAACATACTTATTACATCATACATGTATGTATGATGTAATAAGTATGTTCGTAATTTATTATATGTATTTACGTGTATTTAACAGTCGTAGTAAATAAAAATTGAATGGATACATATATAAAAAAATATTACCATAGGGAAATTATATTATATATATTAATAAGGAATAATTTAGGCTACTTTTATTTTAGAAAAATAAAGTTAAATTCCACGCGGACGAAGTCGCGGGTGCAGCTAGTGTGCTATATAACTTCTATGTATAAATAAAATTAATTCCGGAATGTATTAAGCGCATAACTTTAAACGGCTGCCTATTAGTTTTGTTGCTCAGTTTATTACTACATACAAATAAATAAAATTGAAATGTCTGTTTGTAATTTGAAATTAATCGATTTTCACTAAAAGTATATGAAAGTACCTATATACGGTACTCACATCAAAAAATAATTTACATATTTTTGTGTTTCTCTAAAACGGCTGGATCGATTTTGACGAGTTATAAGGAAAAACTTGGATACTTTTATTTTGGAAAAAGAATGTAACGGAAAAAAAGAGGTAAATATTGCAAGTAACAGCTAGTAATTATTATCTATGTTATATAGTTTTATAAAGATAGAATGAGAGAACAGATTTAGTTAAGAAGATAGAAAGTAAATTACGGACCCACTGGACCGATTTCATAAATTCTTATACTGTTTGAAACATATAAATTTGCATTATAGCTAAGTAACAGGTATATGTTATGTCAATGTGTATATATATATATATATATATGTGGAATTGGATTGGTTAATGACTTAAGTGGAATATTGCGTGATAGAGAAACTTTGATGTGTTGAGCGAGAGAGAGATAGTAAGTGAGAAAAACAAAAGAGGCAAGTATTTATTATATATTATGTGTTATGTCAATATATATATCCAATTCCACATATATTATTGTAACTATACATTTTGTCCTTTAGTATATTGTTTATGCCTTTTTCTTTACTCTGTGTTACAAATAAAGTTTATCGGTAGACGATATAGAAACTTAGACGTGTGTGTGTTAGCGAGAGGAAGGAAGTAAGCGGGATAACAAAAAAATAAGCAAGTAGAATATGAAACATCAGAATAGAGATGAAATATCGCAGACAGAATTGAAAACTATTATTTGCTCTTAATAAATGCCACATATATAAAACTCAGAAAGTTATTACTAGCCAGCAAAGCAGGGGCACATCAGAATAGAGACGGAAAAATAAATAAAAGAAAGACAGTAGCCAGGCAAAGCCGGGGCGAACCACTACTGTAAAATAAAGATGTGGTAACAGTACACAGTATATTGATGGTGAATAATCCACCCAGTGTGGAATATTCCGTACAATTTGCGGCGGCCTCGCAACGGCCTGCAAACTGTTATTGCTTACATGTTTCAATAAAACGAGCCCCGCTATTATTTCAGGTTTATATTTCTTTTATTTAAAGCCATAAAAACATGCTATACTTTGTATGCTTAATTAAATTTTCACTCATTTCCATGCAACATTATAAAAATATCAATAATTTTTATTCAAATAAACTTAATATACATATATTGCTTATATATATTAAGTTTGAATAGTCGTATTTTTTTATTCTACCAGTCATTCGGAACACAGACTCATCGCAAGAGGAATCATTATGCGACTTTGTTTTATAAAACAAAGTCGCTGTCGCTATCTGTCCGTCCCTATGTATGCTTAAATCTTTAAAACTACGCAACGGATTTTGAATGAAATCATCTATCATCATCTAAATTCAAACTAACTATCTATTATCATCTAAAATCAAACTAACTATCTATCACCGTCTAAATTCAAACTAACTATCTATCACCGTCTAAATTCAAACTAACTATCTATCATCGTCTAAATTCAAACTAACCATCTATCATCGTCTAAATTCAAACTAACTATCTATCACCGTCTAAATTCAAACTAACCATCTAACACTATATCATTATATCCAATTCAACCTGAACACAGGCGTGCAAATTTCCATACATAATTATGTTGATGCCATTTAAATACTGTATTAACAATTATACTAAAATTTTAATTGTTTTCAATTACCTTAGTATAATAATTATTACTATCATTATTACATAGTATAAAACAAAGTCGTTTTACTGTCTGTCCGTCCCTACGTATGCTTAAATTCAAAACTACGCAACGGATTTTGAAGTGGTTTTATTTAATGAATAGAGTGTTTTTAGAGGAAGGTTTATATGTTATAATATATGTACAATCGGGCGAAGCCGGGGCGAGTAGCTAGTAAAATATAATTTATCCAATCTATATTGTCGTTCGTCTTTGTGTCTGTCGTATTCGTGTCCCGTCAATTGTTCTGTCTGTCTGTCTCGCTTTCACGCAAAAATTACTGAACCAATATAAGTGAAATTTGCTACACAGATAGTCTAGATCCTGAGAAAAGGTATAGGCTACTTCTTGAAGCGAAAAAAGCGTTGTAAGGTGTTGGAAGAGGAGATGAAAGATTGTATGGAAAATACGTCTTTTTGGTAACTAGAACGATGACACTTTTTTCTTTAACTTTTTGGGTTAGATTATGGAATATTTTTTGGTCAAGGTGATTATTTCACGCGGACGAAGTCGCGGGCACAGCTAGTGTCTTATAAGCGTCCAGCAAACAGTCCTGTCAAATAGGCCGCAACATAGATATATATTTTTTTTTTTTATTGGGTTGTTTGGGCTATTGTCAGATGTGTAGCACCTGTAGCACTGCGACCTACATAGATCTATTGTGCTCGCCCTTTTCAGAGTTCGCTACCTAGACCCGTCAGGGACAAGAATTGAAGGATATTCTTAGGAGCGATCGTTTTTATCTCCTCGGGAAAGAGTGTAAACTTTCCAAAGGAGATATTTCGTTTATGCATGAGTGGGCTACAACCACATAGGATGTGAAGCGGCGTTTCCTCTTCAGTTTGGCAGAATCTGCAGATACTAGTCGTGCATAGGCCTAGCTTAGCCATATGCTTGTTCAATTTGCAGTGTCCTGTGAGGGCCCTAGTCATCATGCATATGTTGTTTTTACTCAATAGCAGTAATCGATTGGAGTATTTGGTCGAGAAGCCCGATATAAGGTCTTTTGAATGTATTAATCCTGGCATTTCTTGCCAGTGATTCAGTGCTTCTCGTTTGGTTATTAATTTGAGATGTCCCAGTTTTAGGCAACGAGGCACACCACAGAAGGGTTCGGGGCCCAGTTGGACGGTTTTTGCCCCTAACTTTGCCAGATGGTCGGCATTCTCATTGCCTTCAATATTTGAATGCCCGGGGACCCATCTCAGAATAATATTATTTCTGCTTCCTACTTCATTTAGTAGCAGGATACAGTTTCTAATAAGTTTAGAACGGATTTCGTACGAGTTAAGTGCTAGTAGAGCAGCTTGACTGTCCGAATAAATGTATATATATTTAACATAGATATAGGACTATCCTATCTAAGATTACAACCGTGAAGGTTTATTTATTTATTTATTGTTTCTTTTGAATCAGAAACTTTCGAAGTATACCGTTGGACGTCATAAGTTAATGCTAACCCCATTTGGATGTCCACTTTATCGCCAGTCTCGTCCACGTGTCCCGATCGTTTTCCCGTCTCGTCGCTTAATGCACCCAAAGGGTAGCCAGTCTTGAATTTTCTATTCGGTACATGGTTCTTGGAGTTGCCACTTTAGTTGATTTGAATTACGGCTGGCGACGACTGGCAGTAATATGGACGTGATACGAATTCAGCTCTATTTAATTTTCGTGGACGGTTTTGAAATTTTAAACAATTGTTGATCTGTATGTGACTTTTGACATTTTGGATATGTAAGGGTTTTAACCCACAGTTCCGTGATAATGATATTAGTTGTTATATTGATTGATGATGAGGGGTTTTTTTTGCTAAATAAAACCGCCTTGGTTGAATAGAATAGAATAGAAAATCATTTATTACTTACATTGAAGCTCTTTTGAGTAGTTATCAATTTTTTTTAATCTACCGCTCATTCGGAAGTCAATCTCATCACAAGAAACTTGCGTGTTGCTTTTTTAAATAATTTTATTATTACTTTACATTTTTAAGTTTAAGTGTGTGAATATAAACTACCAATTAGCACTAATTCAATTAAATACTCAAATAGAAAAAATATTGAATATATAACCAACTGGTTAAACAATTAATAAGAGGAAATCAGTCAAAGTGATTAGAGCAGAACAGTTTCTACAAGCACCCGTTCACTAGTATGACGGATGAGCCAGCCATCACTGCGCTCGACCATATTTTAGGGAGCCCAATGACCCGGCCCACACAAGCCACAAGTCTGGACATTTTAGTGAGAATGACTACTTAAAAGACTAGACCTCGTCATAGCTACTTACTGATTGCTACTCGAACACTGAGCTTAGATTGTGGAATGAACTACCTGCCGAGGTTTTCTCGAGAGACTACAGCATGGGGTTTTTCAAGAAGGGTATATTATGGTTTCTTAAGGGTCGGCAACGCGCATGTGACACCCCTGGTGTTTCAGGCGTCCATAGGCTACGGTAACCGTTTACCATCAGATGGGCCGTATGCTTGTTTGCCACCTAAGTGGTATAAAAAAAAAATATTGCTAAAAGAAATGTAATGAGGTGAAATAGCTTGTGTCGGCAATTGTGTATTGCATAGTAACCAGGTATGTGTGGTTGCCAGTACAGGATAGAATATACTTTACTTGCAATATACAGTAAAGAAGATGCACTAACTATATATCGAAGGACAAATGGTTCGTTACAAAAAGGCGGCCTTATTGCTGAAAATTTTTCATTTTACTGAGTTAACAAATTTAGGGTTTAGGTTAAGATTTTTATAATTGTATATGATCAAACGACGCCCTTCGTCGGTGGTCTAGTACTTTAGCACATCACCTTACTTCTGATGGTCGCGGGTTCGATTCCTCGCACGGCACAAACATTTAAATTTATGAGTATGATTGTTTGTATCGGTCGGAGTGTTTTCTGAATATAATATGTATGTATTTAATAAAATATATATGTTTAGTTATGTAGTACTCATACTCATAACACAAGCTTTAGCTAGCTTAACTTGGGACTAGATGGCGGTGTCTGAATTGTCCTAGATTATTATTATTATTAAACGGAATCTTTATATCATTATATACATATAATATTGTTTTATCTATCAATACCAACCAACTGTACGCTCAATATTGTGTTGCATTGACTAAACCAATCTAGTCTTGATCTAGTATTTTGAACACGTAGCTGTTATATATATATAAGTCATATTGAAAAATTTTAAATTGATGAAATTCATTTATTCATACATAACTTAAGAGCCACAATCTTGTAGTTCTCTTACCATTTCCCACGATTTTCCATTACTGTCTTTAAATGTTGTTAATACGACTCCAGTTTTGTCCCTAATTTGCTTGTTGTAACTATAATAATAATCTCAGGACAATTCACACAGCGCCATCTAGACCTAGATTACTGATACAAATACATAGATATTTTTTTCGTAAATACATACATATTATACATAGAAAACACCCATATACAAACAATTATACTCAATATTGTGCCGTGCGAGGAATCGAACCCGCAACCATCGGAATTAAGGCGGTGTGCTAAACCGCTAGACCACCGCGGCCGTTACACTAACTGGGTCTTGGTCCCTTCTGTTCTTACCCCATTTTTTTCTTGTAAAATTCCTACCAATTTAATAATAATAATCTCAGGACTATTCACACAGCGCCCTCTAGACCCAAGTTAAGGTAGCTACAGCTTGTGTTTTGGGTATAAGATAACTGATACATATACGTAGATTTTTTTTTCTTTAATATATCTCTTTATTTTACATTCCATAAATATTTCTTACGTGTACCACAGCATCAGTGTACTACAAATACGCGAGATGATATTCCAAATGCACCTCTCGCAGCCACACGTACCTTTGTTACAGTTGTACTGGCGACCGGAGTTTTTGCTAACTTTATTACGAACATCTGGTTAGTTGTCGTAATGTGTTTTTAACAAGGAGCTAGAGGGCGGTCTCTCTCGAATAACAATGCTGCTGCGCTGCGTTACGAGATGAAAGTGTTCCGTGGAATATACTATAATAAATTCTTACTAATATAAATGCGAAATATATCTGTCTGTCTGTCTCGCTTTCACGCCAAAACTACGGAACAGATTTAAATGAAATTTGGTACACAGATTGTCTAGACCCTGAGAAAGGATGTAGGCTACTGTTTAATCAGAAAAAGGGTTGTAAGGGGTTGAAACGGGAGATGAAGGGTGGTATGGAAGTATCGACAAGTTTGTAAAATTGTTACCCTTAGATTATTGAATATTTTGTCTTTTACAAAACACGCGGACGAAGCGCTATATATAAACGGCTTCATAAGAATGTGGTTTAAATGTTTCCCAGATTTATTGAACACTACAGATATATAAATGTCGTAATATAACAGGTCTAAAGTTCAAGCAAGAGCCCAAAACCTTTATAAAAAAAACCTCTGTATGTTGAATTTGTTATGCTATCGAACAGAATCAATACTTTTTTATTGTTGTTTTTATATTATGACGTACCAATTCGTATAATTGGTAATAAAGGGCTCTTCATAAAATACTCGTATACACTACTAAATGATCGGCAAAATACTAACCATTCCCCTCGTGTTGTGCTCAAGGACAATAGCCGTATTGCACCTGATGGATTGTTCGTCTTTTTATATGACAGTAAAAAAAAATGCCTTTGTTTCATCTTTACAGTGAAACAAACGAGAAATTCAAAATATCTTTATTAATGTAGGTCTATTACAGACTCTTATGATTGTCAAATATACCGTCAGTTCGGAATGATTTCGAGATGAGAAGAACTGACAAGAAACTCAGCTCGTATTCTTTTCAAAGATATGTTATACATGTTTACAATAATACAAATTATTCTAAATTCAAATTTGGTAGAATAGAATGACCACCAGCATATGCTATTGCAAAAGCAAATAGTCTAATCAGTGTTACCTAACTATAAATATAAATAATTAATCGCTCCTCAAGTTTTCTCAGTATATTGTAACACCAAAAGTTTATTGAACTATGTAAAATATGATAATGTTACGTTTTCGTTTTCGTTTATATGAATTTGATAGTTGGATTATGTAAATTCAGGTTTATGTATTATACGAACAACAGACTCGAATAGAGTCGAGGTTTACGTTTGTAATGCTACCCAGTTTGTTCTGCATTTCATTTTGGTGGATTGTTTTGCATTTGGCTACCGTTATTGCAAGTAGCAATAGGTGTCTGATATACAATTTATATATTATATTAATAATATGTATTGTATTCTATCCTCATTACACAGTATAAAATAAAGTCACTGTCGCTGTCTGTCCGTCCTGTATGCTTAAATCTTTAAAACTACGCAACGGATTTTGAAGCGGTTTTTTTTTTTAAAGATAGAGTGATTCAAGAGGAAGGTTTATATAAACAGGGTGTTCGGCAGATCGTTGAACATAGGAAACTGGGGGGTAGGTGAGAGCGTCTCATATCTATTTAGGCCATAAAAAAAATCTCGGTCTTAAAAAACTTTTAACTAGTTTAGTCTAATATCTGTATATATGTAATTTATATAATCAATGTTAAGCCACCATAGAGTATATCTGCTCTTCCCCAAGGTTGACTGGTAGAGAATGCCTATAGCAATAAGTCCGCCTTCTGTACCATAATTTATTGGTCAATAAAGTTTAAATAAATAAATACAAATGCCAAGTATCTATATGTAATTTGATTCAATTGTCTGTTCTAATAGTTTCTGTTTGATTCCAGGTACGTAATCACATCATCATAATCAAACATACGTATATGTAAGTATACACACGTATAGGTATATAAGTACATATAAATAGACACTACGCTTTGGACCTAAAGAATTCATCTATCATATATGAGTCTTTCAATAATGCTCTTTTAAATAAACAACAATTATTAATTATTATTTATATTATTATTATTAAATAAACAACATTTATATAAAAGAGCAATCCACAAGGTCAGTTAGCTCATCGTGAAAATTCACCAAGAATTTATCACTATGGTATCCAGGGGAAACCGCGTGGAGCCAACCTGACATGGTATATGGCTAGCATTGGGGTCAACAATCCACATTACTAACAATCCCCTTGCCCCCTATATATTAGAATTAGATATTATATATTAGATCCCCTCCGATCGATCCCCCGTCCAATTCAAACGGGGATCGAAATTACGACGGCCTGAGCCGAGGTTCGAACCCCTAGTGGTGCCCTCAGACTAAAGTCGTATCCAGGCAGGAGTTGGCCTTCAGCCGCTCCATAAGTCCTTCCGCGGGTTTGGAGTGCCATCTGCACTCGCCCCCTAACGTCCGGTGAAGCTGTAAAGGCCAGCTGCGGCCAACAGCATTAGAGTAGTCCGAAAAAAATATATATTAGAATGTAACTTGAAATGCAATAATACTTCTCTCACCCACATTTAACTGAGAATGTTTGAATCGATCATAACAGGGCGCGAAGTTACCATCCGTATCGTCTCTCAGATTAGTTTGCAACTTATAAGTAACTGCAAATGGAACATCAGTATTCCACATTATGTTCGGATCTATATGGCAACATTATTAGTTACTTGTCCAATTCCAGTGATAAATGGATTTGTGAATTAGTGGATATTTATATCGCCCGGCGCCGGAGTAATAAATAACTAATGGATGTATATTGTATGTGGTTTATTTCTTTTAGAAACAGTTGCCGTAATCACACCGGAGTGAAAACGTTACTTGTGTTCTTAGTTTCAAGAGAAATTTAGCTTTAGCTTGTTAATTATTTAATCTATATATGTTAGTGTTCACATCCAATATTGTAGAAAAATCCGTTATTTTAAAAAGATATTAAAATAAGGTAGTTTGTGTTTAGTACTAATTAAGTACCCAATGTAAAGATTATTACAAATATTGTAAATAGCGCCATCTAGTATTTATAGACCGAACTAAATTATTTGTCATAAGATAACCATTACCCCCACTTCTCTCCCTACTACACTGACTTCGGTCTATAAATACGATCGATCCCCGTCCAATTCAAATCGATACTACGGCCTTACGGGGATACTAACGGGGATCGATATTACGGCCTGAGCCGAGTTTCGAACCTCTAGTGGTGCCCTCAGACTAAAGTCGTATCCGTCAGGTAGGAGTTGGCCTTCAGCCGCTCCATAAGTCCTTCCGCGGGTTTGGAGTGCCATCTGCACTCGCCCCCTAACGTCCGGTGAAGCTGTAAAGGCCAGCTGCGGCCAACAGCATTAGAGTAGTCCGAAAAAAAAAATGGAATAATCCTGTCCCCTCCGATCGATCCCCGTCCAATTCAAACGGGGATCGATATTACGGCCTGAGCCAAGGTTCGAACCCTAATGGTGCCCTCAGACTAAAGTCGTATCCGTCAGGCAGAAGTTGGCTTTCAGCCGCGAGTTTGGAGTGCCATCTGCACTCGCCCCCTAACGTCCGGTGAAGCTGTAAAGGCCAGCTACGGCCAACAGCATTAGAGTAGTCCGAAAAAAAAAATTGAATAATCCTCTTTCGTTGGGTGAGCCGCAGCATCCTGTCGACAAGCACAGCTTACAGGTTGTGTTTTGGATACTAAAGTGAATTGTATTAGAAATGGGTTTATCCCGGTCTTAGTTGGGCCTGGGGGGAAGCTACAAGTAGTGAAGGTGAGTGTTAATGCATTCTAAAAGGGCCTTTTAAATCTACACCCGTGTCACAAGTCACGGGCACTACTTGGGGTTTCCCTTGCGGTAGCCGGCTTCAAAGCCTAAGTCGTCATCATAATTAGTGGTATATGTATTATCTTTTTTGGGTACAAGCTGTTACGGTTTTCTAGATATATATGTACATTATCTGTCTATATGACATCTGCGTGAATTTGGACAAAATTACATTTTTATTCAAATACAAAATATCTATATTCATGTAGGTCTATTACAGACTCTTATGATATCAAATATATCGTCAGTTCTGTATAATTTCGAGATGAGAAAAACTGAAAAGAAACTCGTATTCTTTTCAAATGAATGTATGTTTACAGTAATACAGTGGAGGATGATAAGATGAGCATGAAGTCAGATCAGTTAGACCATCGTAGTAAATTTACCATAATTCATCTCGATAGTTTCCAGGGTGAATCTCGTGGAGGTTAACTTGACATGGTACATCGATAGTAATGAGCTTATTAGTCCATATTACTAACAATCTTCCCGCCTGTAATTTAGTCTTGGAACCTTCAAGATAAGATTTTCTCTATTCTGTATAATCTTAAATATAGCAAAGCAAGTGTGACCTTTACTGCAATGGGTAAGTAGGCGGGCCTTGCTGTAGTAAATATGGTTATTATTTTGTAGCGTTGTTATTATACATCTTTGACGACCTCGGTGGTCTAGTGGTTTAGCACAATGCGCTACGTCCGACGGTCGCGGGTTCTATTCCTCGCGCAAACATTTGTATTCATGAGTATGATTGTTTGTATTGATCTGGGTGTTATATGTGAGAATATATATGTAATAACTAGCTGTACCCGCAACTTCGTCCGCGTAAAATAGTAACCCTGACCAAATAATGAAAAAATATTTAGTAATCTAACTCAATAAAAAAGTTTCATCGTACTAGCTTCAAAAATGAAAATTTCCCTACAGAATTCTGTAATAATATATGTATGGATTATGAACAAAATTGTTGGTTACCACGCGCAACTCAATTATTATGTATGTATGTATGTCATTGAATTGTAACCTTCACAAGGAGGGCTCGGTGCCGATCTGACCTATGGTGAAGGGTGCGACATTGTAACTTCAAATAACATATATTCACCTAATGAATTTGAAGTGCAAACATTTCAGGGCACTGCCAGACTTTACAGTTGGCTGACGGGCAACGACAACTTTATAGGAAAACAAAGATTTCATTATTGAAATATAAAGTTACTAAGTTTTATTATATCGGTATAGGTAGTTTTCTATGTATAATATTAGTAGATCTCGTGGATCTTACTACGTTTTATTTTAGAATAGAATAGAATAGAATAGAAAATCATTTATTCAAATAAACTTAATTTAAGTACTTTTGAATAGTCAACATTTTTTTAAATCTACCGCTTATTGGAAAGCTGTCTCATCACAAGAAGAATACGCAAGAAACTTGTGTGTTGCTCTTTTAATCAATCCTTGTAAGTTCACATTTTACAAGTCGAAACGTGTGAATACAAACTACCAACCAGCACTAATTTATTTAGGCTCAAATATAAAAACACAATAAGATTAAATCAGTCGTAGTGATAAGAGCAGACCAGTCCCTACAAGCAGCACTCGTTCACGAGTATTTTTTGTTGAGTTCCCGATATTTCGGCAATATTTCAACGGCCATGATCACAGGTAAACTGAAAAGAAGTAAAGTAGGCTACTTCAATTTTAGAAAAATTTTTTTTTTTTTAGAAAAATAAAGTTAAATTCCACGCTGAAGTCACATATACTAGTTATTATATGTAATTATTACCCAAATAATTTGTTTACTGGTGCCCAACTCACCGGCTGTACTGTATAGGTTTTCCTCTCATACATAATTATGTATATGTGTAATTTATACGTTTCACAGTATATGTACATACTCGTATTTATGGAGTCTCCGTCGCTCATAGTGAAACGTAAACGTGACTCGACTTCGGCCCGGCTCCTCGCAGACATAGCACTTTCGCACGCAGTGTTGCCAGTAGTGGGATTACCCTTAGAACAGGTGGATTTGATGCCCTCATTGGAGATCGAAATTTGTTTCACGACGCTTTTGGATTTTTAACATGCTTGGAAAAATTTTCTAAGAACTTAGTTCATTCCCACATTCTCTATAACATACTTTATTATATATAGTAATTTTAATTTATTTATATAAGTGTATTAAAACACTTTGTGTTTTTTTTATTTACTTCTTTTACTCTATATATTTTATTTTTAGTAATAATCTATCCAATCCTTATCCTTTTATACTTGCTTCTACCGACATTTTTTTTTTCTTGCGTCTTGTTTTAATTTTAGGATACGTTGATTGAAACATTTGGTTACTAAAATTTTCTTTTTGAATTTCTCCTTTCATGTGCTAACTGGGTTTATTCTCTTCCTATCATCTTCGGGTGGTAGAGTTAACATAATAAATAGATTTATGTAAATCGCAGTACTACAGGTTCAAGCACCTGATAATTAGCCCAAAAGCTCCAATAAAAAAGTATATATATGTATGTAGGCGCGTACCATTGGTATGTACTATATTTCCTGTAAATAATACTATATTTTACTAATAATATATATAATATAGGTAATTCCATTTGTTTCTATATAATTAATAAAATATACGTACAAGATTTTTGGCACAAATTTAAAAAGTACATGATTATTTAGTGATTTTACTTGTGATCCTTAATAGTGTAAAGTACATTTAAAAATATGGTAAATTTTTGTTATTCAGGAGGTCCCACTAGTGGATTTGTTAAATTTTTGTTGGCAACACTGACCGTTGACGTACTTTTGTTTCCTCTGTCAATCTTGTTGCTCTTAAATATCCTCCTAATTTTCGACTCTCGTCCTTTCCTGAAAATGCGTCACAAAAATAAAGGCCAGAGAGAAAATTGTATTTTTTTATTTGCTTACGATAGCAGAGTTTATTCATTCATTCGGATTGTGACCTAATGTACAGTTGTTCAGTGGTTAGGAATTCTTCGAAGTCACTTACTTTACGTTTTGTAGCATTATTAAAAGACGGCCTGGGTGGGCTAGCGGTTTAGCACCACGACTTTACTTCCTACGGTCGCGGGTTCGATTCCCGCACGGTACAAACGTTTAGTATTTTTTAAGGATGATAATGGAATTGTGCACCCGCCTGCGCTAACGGTATACGCTGGCGGGGCACCAGTGGAGGATGATAAGATGAGCGTGAGGTCAGGTCAGTTAGCCCATCGTGAAAAATTCATCAGAAATTTATCACGAGGGTTTCCAGGGGGGAACCGTGTGAAGGTCAACCTGACATGGTACATTGCTAGTAATGGGGTAATGATTCCACATTACTAACAATCCCCTTCCCCCCAAAGTTTGGTATTTATGAGTGTTTTCTATGTATATTATTTATGTATGTACAAAAAAGATGTGCCAAAGTATTTATATCATAACATAAGCTCTGCTTAACTTGGAACTAGATGGCGCTGTGTGAATTGTTCAGGGATATCAGCTACCCAACTTAAATTTAACACCCACAAATTTCCCATCGTCACAAAGACCCCTAAAATTAGAGAGAGAAAGAGAGAGAGAGAGAGGGGTGGGTTACAGTAATATAAAAGAAGTGGTCAGTTCTTCTCATCTCGATATCATTCCGAACTGACGGTAGATTTGACATATCATAAGAGTCTGTAATATACCTACATGAATAAAGATATTTTAAATTTGAATTTGAAAAAAAAAAAGGTATTGATGGAAATAACTAGAATTAGTTAATTTAGCAAAATGAGCTTGAACTAATAAAAAAGTATTTTATTAGTGAGATGCATACCGTAACATAAGTCTGATAGCTGTTTAATCTGGGCACAATTTAACTTCGGCAATAAAAGTAACAACTTCGTATTACCGTTTTCACAGTATTCTTGCCAACCGTCCTTTGCTTTTTCGGTTATACTCAATTATTTGCCATCGGCTAATATTTTTTAGTTTTACTATTGAATGTCGAAATATACAGTCTGTCGTTTTGATAGAAAATTGTGTTTTTAGAAATTTAGATATAGTAAAAAAAAAGTTTTCGTGGGTTTTTTGTCTGAACTGTTTCAGCGCCAATTATTGTATACTTAAATGTGTTTCGTTGAAGGATGAAATGATCGAGTGAACTTTTAGTTTACAGTAGTATAATAACCATGTGATAAGTTTATGATCAGGTACGCCGTCACCTTGCCAGCTAAACATTAAAAAAATATCATTAACTAGTTGTTCCCACGGATTCACCGCCAGGAAAATTATAACCTATGTGTTATTCCGATACATAAGCTATATATAAAGTTTCATTTCATTCTATATAAAGTTTCAACAAAATACGTTCAGTAGTATTTGCTTGAAAGAGTAAGAACGATCCATATATACTCGTTAAGTTTATATATAAATTCTACATAGATCACTCACTCACTCACACACACACACACATACACACGCACACACACATACACATACACACACACACGCACACATACACACACACACACGCAGACACAGACATGCTCAATGCACTCCACGTATAAACTTAAAACTAGATGTATAACTAATTTATATGAAGGGGAGACCTGGTGTCTAAGGTACAAGCTATGGCTTAGTTTGGGCTCCAGATTTCCCACAAATTATATTTGAATGAAATGATTTTCTATTCTATTCTATTCTATTCTATTGAAGCAGAAACATTTTGTGACATAGTGCATTCTAACAACCTAATCACTCAAACTAACTCCATTTCTCCCCTGTTGATATAGGCTAAATTGCAATCCAGATAAGAGGCACAACAATCAGCGGTTGCTATTCAAATGACAATGCCTATTGCCGGTTCAATTCCGTAACGAGAACAACTATTGGTCTTTATGGCTAACGTTGAGTAGGAGTACTGCTTAGCCATCCCTGATTTCTATAAATAGCCATGGTAGGTTTATGGTCCAATTAAAAGGACTTGTGTAGTCCCATGGATATATCCTTCTAATGCTATGGCATTTAAGGCACTTTAGAAGATCTAACCATCCGTACACACATAACTTAGTTACGTAATTATTTTATTAGTTGGATCTTAAAACTGGGTGATGTAAATTAAATATACTTTTTTTCTTGTAAATATATAAAAAATAATTATGGATTCTACAGCCGGAGGTTGTAAAAAAAATCCAACCTTTTTCTCAATTTAAATTTATTAATATAAAATAATAATTACAATGCTTATAGTTCTATGTTAGAACAGACCTATATAAACACTAATAATAATAATAATAATTAATAAATAAATAATAAAAATTCTCATCTCCTCTCCTTAAGAGGGGAGATGAGAATTTTTTTAAGTTTAAGAAATAATAATGCAGATCTCCACAATAGAACTATTACAAAAAGCCGTCATTCTCAACACATGCCGTATAGTAAGAAAAGTTTTTTCTTCATCATTATATAACTTATCCACGGTTGGCAAAGGCCCGCGTGTTTGAAAGTATTACCCCCGTTAAAAGGGAGATATATAAAACATATATTTATGTAATAATAATAATAACTCTTTATTGCGCACAGACAAACAAAGAACAATAGAGAATACAATAAAAAAGTTATACAAAAGGCAGTCTTATCGCTAACAGCAATTTCTTACAGACAACCTGGTATTGACAGATACTATTTACATAGAGAAGGTAGAAGGCAATCATACTTTGAATGCAAATGTTTATACCGTCCGAGGAATCAAACCCGCTACCATCGTAAGTTAAGCGGTGTGTTAAACCTCTAGACGATCGAGAACGTAAGTCTTGTAATTTTATTTCTCTGATTAACAAATTCTTTTATATTTGTATATAATTATCCGAAACTCCTACAACTTAATTACTTAATTTTTACTGGGCCTTACTTTATACTAGGCCCTTCAAAACGACCGAATCTGGTTTATAAGTAAACTAGCTTTTGCCCGCGGCTTTGCTCGCGTTAATTTATCCCCTTAGGCGTGGAATTTATCAGAATCCTTTCTTAGGGGATACCTACGTCATAGTAGCTTTATGCATGCAAAGTCTCAGCCTGATCGGTTTAAAATTGACAAAGTTTCATACAAACTTTCACCCCCTATTTTATTCCCTTGGGTGAAGAATTAATCAAAATCCTTTCTTAGCGGATGCCTACGTCATAACATCTACCTGCATGCCAAATTTCAGCCCGATCCATCCAGTGGTTTGGTCTGTGCGTTGATAGATAACTATGTCAGTCAGTCACCTTTGAGTTATATATATTTAGATATTTGAATGTAACATGGTAAGAATCAATTTATTATTGTGATCAAAGTACTATTGATTTCGTATATGCAGTCTTGTAACTGCAAACAGTGCGGTTGTAGATATCCGGTAGCACAGAGAAAGCTAGACAGGAAATTGAAATCGAGTATATTACAGCTACCTATTCACATAGGTAGCTGTAATATACTCGATTTCAACTGACGTACACGAAGTACACTTCTCAGATCAACATCGATAAATGTTACATCATCTTTTGTGTTTAAATGGGAAATGTTTCTTTTTAATTTTTGACGGTTTCAGTGATTCAGCGGTTAAGAACACCGTTTTACTTCTTACGGTCGCGGGTTTGATACACGCGCATTCTATAATCATGAGTTGTCTGTATCGGTCTCAAAAAAAAATCTAACTGTTTATATCAGGTTGTCATATTGTCTCTGGCCCGCTGAAAACCCGACGTAGCAGAGTTGCTATATTAAAATAATATATTGGGCCAAATATAGTACAACCGCGCCTGAACACGCTAGATGAGACTAAATAATAAAAAGAACACTAAATAGAAAGTAATGTAGAACTACGTAATAATAAAAGTATGAATAATTTTGTTAACAGAAATTTATATACATATCTTATATATAAAAATCTCGTGTCACAGTTTTCGTTCCCATACTCGTCCGTGACCGATTCTCATGAAATTTTATGAACGTATTGAGTAGGTCTGAGAATCGACCAACATATTATTCATCCCCATATGTTAGGGGTAGTCCACCCATAAATTTTATTTTTTTATTTTTTAGACAAAATTTTTAGTTTCTATTTTTTTATGATACAACATACAAAAATACATACAATCCTAAATTTTCACCCTTCTATCATCAACCCCTATTTTTTTATAGCGTTATTAATTTATATGGCAAAACAACGTTTGCCAGGACAGCTAGTAAATTGATATATTTTTAATTATAGTAATATTATTTTGATATTTATATGGTAAATGGTTACCATAGCGTATGGACGCCTGAAACTTCACGGATGTAACGTGCGCATCGCCAACCCTTAATCTTAATATCTTATCTTAACAACAACTATACATCTGTACTATTTATAAACGCGAAAGTGAGGCTGCATGTAATTCTGTTACCTAACGACACTGTGACACGAGAATTTTATATATAAGATTTATTTATTACTTTTACTTGCATCTTAAAAAAATATTAAACAAAACAGATTATTTAGATTATATACATACAGATTATATATAGGTATATCGCTTAAGCGAACTCTAACAACATTTGTAGTAGAGGAGAAAAGACAGAAGGTGGTGTAAATGTGAACATTTGAATTGTAAAGTATGTCATAGTATATGATATAGCCGTCTGTAGCATAATATATGCGTTAAATGTTAATATAATTAAGAGTGATAAAATTTAGTATTCGCAAAAGCGTCCAGGTTCCGACGCCCACTTATTTACGCGAGCATCGAGTTGTGTTGGTAATTATACTAAAATTTAATTATAATTACGTGACAAACAACAGCGCTAGGAATGTTATGTGTTGCTGCTAATACGGATAAATGGGGAGCGGGAATTGTTGTAGGACTTACGGCCCTATTACTAGCAATGTACTTTGTCAGGAGTACACCTCCGTGGGTCTTGCCACATTCTAGCAATATACTTTGTCGAGAGTACTCCTCCGTGGGTCTTGCCCCATTCTAGCAATACACTTTGTCGAGAGTACTCCGTGGGTCTTGCCCCATTCTAGCAATATACTTTGTCGAGAGTACTCCTCCGTGGGTCTTGCCCCATTCTAGCAATACACTTTGTCGAGAGTACTCCTCCGTGGGTCTTGCCCCATTCTAGCAATACACTTTGTCGAGAGTACTCCTCCGTGGGTCTTGCCCCATTCTAGCAATATACTTTGTCGAGAGTACTCCTCCGTGGGTCTTGCCCCATTATAGCAATATACTTTGTCGAGGGTACTCCTCCATGGGTCTTGCCCCATTCTAGCAATATACTTTGTCGAGAGTACTCCTCCGTGGGTCTTACCCCATTCTAGCAATATACTTTGTCGAGAGTACTCCTCCGTGGGTCTTGCCCCATTCTAGCAATATACTTTGTCGAGAGTACACCCCATGGGTCTTGCCCCATTCTAGCAATGTACTTTTTCGGGAGTACACCTCCATGGGTCTTTTAAACCATGTAAATTGTCTTGAGATTATTATTATTACGTTCATAGCAATGTATTTCTAATTATATCGTGGATTACTATAATTGTATAAGTTGTGTAAATTAAAAAAAAAAGTAACATAGTAGTAATAATGTACGCTATTGTTATCCCATATAAATAAATAAGAAGTTCTAACATTGAGAACAATAAAAAGTATTCTAGCTTTATATGGTTTACATCTATATTGCAGACAGCATGATGTATTTAATAAAAAGTCACAAATGAATGGACCTCTTTAACCCGGGCGAACATTGTTATACGATTTTTATAATGATGTTAATATGTTTTATACAAACAATGGTTATAAGCTAAGCTTCAAAAGGTTGCTTTAATAATCCAGTTAAGCCCCTAGTTGTACTAAGTATGTACGTAAGCAACTACTTTTAGAATAAATAAAGCTTTGAGAATAAGTAGTAACGCTTATCTCATGGGAGATGAGAAATAAGCTCTAAGTATTAAGTAACACTCAAGTACAGTACATAATAAACTAAGTTGTGGAAACGAGATTTTTAATTTAAGAGTTTGTTCCATAACAAAAAACAAAACTAGAACGGATAAAATTAATGCCGGATTACATATACGTTTTTGATTAAGTAGAGTACACACAACTCTCTGTAGTATGTGTGGGAAAGAAAAGGAAGCATTATGTCGTCTCTAGCGCACACTGCTGGCGTCTTGCGGGCATTACATTGTGATTGGCAAATGAGAACTGTGGTGTGTATTTAAGAGCCAGTAATTAGGAAGAAAAACAGTAACTCTCAAAATAGGAACAGCTTGCAAAGAACTGCTGGCGGCAGAGTTAGGTAACCTACCGATCCACTAGATGGACCGTAGCAATACCCTATGCAGTAACACCACGGACGTCACATCGTCATGTGAATTCTATGATACCCTCATGCTTTGCCACTCCAAAGGTTAAAAAGTTATCAATGTCATCATGAGGTACCATGAGTAGCTCTTTCGTGTTTTGTTTTAGGTATTCACGCATACGACTTTAGACAAAGTGGTATTGCGTGAGTACCTCATTGCGTGACGACTAATTCAACTCAATTAGTACCATTTCTTGTTATGTACGCAGTCACATATATTATTTGTATTTATTACGTATCCAATATGGCTATGTTTACTTTCTTTCTTCTATGTCATCATCTGCTTCTTTCTTATCACATTTATTTGTGGTCGGCGTAATATGTTTTTCTCTTCCATTCATCCCTGTTCGCAGTCATCGCGTTATTTACTTCATTTCTTACCATATCATCTTTCACACAGTCCATCCATCTCTTCTTCGGCCTTCCTCTGCCCTTATAACCATCCACATTCATATGTAACACCTTCCTTAAAATATTATCCTCATTCCTACGCATTACATGTCCATACCATGATAGACGATTACTCTTCAACCTCTCTAACACCGGCGCCACTTTCATACTTCCTCTAATGTATTCATTCTTTCTTCTATGTGTATTTGAGTGTTATATAAATAAAACTCTACCTCTATATCTATTTGTAATTTATGAATTTATATAATTCACAGCTATCACGTCTTGTGTATGTATGTGTATGTGATTTATGGATTTCGCTTCGTAACTAATATTTTATGTTTGACGCAGGGTTGCCACTCTCAGAACATTTGCCCTCATAGCAAAGAATGAAATCCTCTGTAAAAGCGGTCTGCAGAGAACGTAAAAGTCTTGTGATTTCATTTAATTGACAAATTATTTTAATTGCTATATAACGGTTAGTGATGCCTACAGTAGGCTGGACCTGTTTACTAAGTACTATATCTAAGCACTTCAAACCAACGACCATCGGTAGTAAAGCGGTGTACAACCACTACACCATCGATGCTGTACCGACAGCCAATAATCTTATACGGTTGGCATCCCTCGGAGGATTTATTTTTCGTCACGTCGCGGTCTGTCTATAGCGACACAAATAAATGTCACGCGACACAAAAGGTCACTCGCGCCGCCCCCATCGAGTGCCTTAGTTGAGAATTAATTATTTTAACGAACCTCCAATATTACTTTATTTACTTCGTATATTGTTCTGTTTGTTTGTGTTATTTATGTTGTTTTCTATTTCGATGTATAAATAGTTGAAATAAGCTTAAAATTAACAGTAAGGTTGTAACACAGAATGCCTAAAAGGATTATTGTAATTTACTGTGTGTTTACAGTTTTAGCATTGTCATTGATTTTGTAAGGTAAATACCAAACGCAATAATTCCCACTCATTCTAAATTCAAAATATCTTTATTCATATAGGTCTATTACAGACTTATCATCATCATCTGCTTCTTCCTTATCCCATTTATTTGTGGTCGGCGTAATATGTTTTTCTCTTCCATTCATCTCTGTTCGCAGTCATCCCGTTATTTACTCCCTTTCTCACCATATCATCTTTCACACAGTCCATCCATTTCTTTTTCGGTCTTCCTCTACCCTTATAACCATCCACATTCATATGTAACACCGTCCTTAGGATATGATCTTCATTCCTTCATTCTATTACAGACTTATGGTAAGTCAAATCTACCATCAGTTAGGAAGGATTTTGAGAGGTGAACTGACAAGAAACTCAACTCGTATTCATTACAAATAAATGTTGTATGTGTTTACAATAATATATAAATTTGGGAGAATTGAGTGATCACCAGCATTTGCTATTGTAAAAGCAAAAAGTCTTTGTAATTATCATATTATTACGGAAATTTATATTCAAATTAATCCCAAAAGTTTATATCAAAATGATTTGTTAGACACATAATACATGATGGGTTTTTCATTTAATGTTAGACATAACCTTAAATATAACACCTACATAAGTACACAATGTAAATAAACTGGCTTTAAAAAAAAAGAAATTTAGTTGAGTTTCTTGCCATTTCTCAATTGAATCTGTACATTGCAGTGGAGGGTAGGCAAAAATATTAATGTAAAAATTTGACGTTCATAAGCGGCTAAAATGCCCTACATGTAAGAAGCACTACTTATGATGGACGACTGAGGCTTTGAAGCCGGCTACCGCAAGGGAAACCCCAAGTAGCGCCCGTGGTTTGTGACACGGGTGTAGGTTTAAAAGGCCCTTTTAGAATGCATTAACACTCACCTTCACTACTTGCAGCTTCTCCCCAGGCCCAACTAAGACCAGGATAAACCCATTGCTAATAGAATTCACTTTAATATCCAAAACACAACTGGCACGCTCTGCGCTCGTCGACTGAATGCCGCGGCTCACGCAACGAAAGAGGATTATTCAACTACCGACCTCCGTATTTATAGACCAAAGTCAGTGTAGTAGGTTGGTCTATAAATACTAGATGGCGCTATTTACAATATTCGTTCTAATCTTTACATTGGGTACTTCATTAGTACTAAAAAGAAATTACCTTCTTTTAATATATTTTTAAAATATCGGATAATTTCTACAATAATGATGTGAATTCTAACATACATGAATAAATGATTTTTTGATTTGATTTTACATAAATATAATATATCAAATTTCATGAATATAGTACATATTGATAAAGTCAATTGATGTACCTTATTATTTTTAAATGCGAAATTCACTCTGTCTGCCCGTCTGTCGCGCTTTCACGCCAAAACTACTGAACCGACTTAAATTAAATTTAGTACACAGATAGTATAGACCCTGAAAGGATATTATTTAATGCGAAAAAAAGGTTGTAAGTGGTTGAAAGAGGACGATGAATGGTTGTATGGATGTATATTCATTTTTAACGCTAGAAGCTGGAAACTTATTTTTAGGTTGTTGAATAAATATGAAAAAATAGACGAGGAAAAATGTTAGGGCACTTGATACGGCACGATGATTTCATGAAAATTATTATTGAGGGGAAAATAGAAGGAAAGAGGGGAGGGGAAGACCAAGGAATAGCTACATCAAACAAATTGAGGACAAAATGGGAGTCGTGTCGTATCAAGAATTAAAGAGCATGATGGAAGATCGCGGAAAGTGGCAAGAGCTCCACCGACAAGAGCGTAGCTCTTAAATTATGAATGAAATGAATGAATGAATAAATATGACATTCAAAGTTTGTAATCATTTTAAGCTTATGCGGGTAAAACAATAGGGGATGAAAAATTGTACGGTAATTTTTGAAGAACGATAAAACTTTTTGTTTGGGTTTTTATAATTAGCCTAAATAATTAAAAATGTTATCTAATGTCACTATTCCACACGAACGATGTTGCGGGCACAGCTATACAATAAAGACATTGTCATTATAGTTAACATGATTGACAGAAATACAGTATGAATCAACAAGACTTACACCATGAATTGACCATAGAGAGAGCGTAACCGAAAACCATAAACAATATTTATTTATTTTAAAGTTTTTGAATACACAACAAAATATTTATCATACATATAAATAAAATTGGAGTGTCTGTTTGTAATATTGAAATAACCGTTTTTACTATATACATATGAATATAAATACGGTACATATACAAAAATAACATTTCTATAATTTTTGTCTGTCTGTCTGTTTGTTCCGGCTAATCTCTGAAATATCTCTGGACCGATTTTGACGGGACTAATTTTAGCAGGTAGTTGATGTAATAAGGAGTAACTTAGGCTACTTTTGTTTTAGATATTTTGTTTATTTTAGAAGAAAAAAGTATAAAAATTAATTCCACGCGGACGATGTCGCGGGAACAGCTAGTTCTTAATAAATCTACAGTTCATATATAATAATATCTTCACAAAGCAAGTTAACTAACTATATAATTAGAAAACTGAAAGTTTTCTTTATAATACAGAGAGCTAACTAACATATACAATTTATATATACATATAAATAAAATTGGATTGTCTGTTTGTAATATTGAAATAACCGTTTTTTACTACATCCACATATGAATATAAATACCGTACATACACCAAAATGTCATTTTTTACAATTTGGTCTGTCTGTCTGTTTGTATCGGCTAATCTCTGAAATGACTGGACCGATTTTGACGGGACTAATTTTAGCAGGTAGTTGATGTAATAAGGAGTAACTTAGACTACTTTTATTTTGGAAAAATCTCTAATTAACTTTTTTGTCAAATTCCACACGGACGAATTCGCGAGTACAGCTAGTAGTTAATAAGTTTATACAATGCTTTGAAATTAGCGAATCATTTGTATGCGGTATATTCAAAGAACAAATACGAGATGGTGTATTAATAAAATCATGCACTACCACGCGCATTGTTTCATTACTCACCCTCTGTGTATTAGTTATTACCCCGGGGCATACTGAGGGGTATTTATTAATTTATTTTAAAATAAACCTGTTGCTTGAAACACTGGCTTCACTTGTGTGACTATTTCAATTTTAGTAGAATTCATCGATGAAAATTGTATGTTTTGGTACATACACTATATCAAATTAAAATATCTTTATTCAGATCTATTAGAGTAGAATTCATTGATGAAAACGGAACGGTTTAGTACACTGTATTATTTTAAATATCTCTATTCGTGTAGGTCTATTAGAGGCTCTTATGATATGTCAAATTTACCGTCAATTCGGAGTGCATTCGAACTAAGAGGAACTGACAAGAAACTCAGCTCTTAATTATTACAATTACAAAACTATGCCGTCTTTACAGTTTCCCAATATTAGGAAACTATGCTTAGGAAAATTATACAAAAATATAATAAATTTGAATGGATGTATGGATGGATGTATGTTTGTTACTCTTTCACACAAAAACTTCTGAAACTTTACAGTAATATAGCTTATACATCAGAATAACATATAAGTTAGAAAATTCAACAAATTACAGTAAATATGTCTACCTCTGGAAACCAATTAACGACACCGTGAGGGAAGAGAGATGGGAGCCTGTTTGGCCAGCTCTGTTCATCTCTATAGAACATGAAATACGTGCCGTCTACGTGTTTGTACGTACTTATTATGCGCCTGTATACTGATGTTATTACCGATTGATTACTTATGATGATCGTTGCATATTGTAAATCATTTAATACCTAAATTTCTATATTTTATACTCACACTAGCTTTTGCTCGCGGCTTCGCTCGCGTTAATTTATCCCCTTAGGGGTGGAATTTATCAAAATCCTTTTTTAGAGAAGCCTACGTCATTGTAGCTTTATGCATTCAAATCTCAGCCCGATCGGTTTAAAATTGACAAGGTTTCATACAAACTTTCATCCCCTATTTTATCCCCTTGGGGGTACAATTAATCAAAATCCTTTCTTAGCGGATGCCTACGTTATAACATTTACCTGCATGCCAAATTTCAGCCCGATCCATCCAGTGGTTTGGGCTATGCGTTGATAGATCACTAAGTCAGTCATCTTTGAGTTATATATATTTAGATTTGTTAACGTCTGATCTCATCTATATAAATTAGTCAGTAGTAATCGGTAGTTTGTTTTCACACACTTAAACTTAAATTGTAAAGTAAGAATAAAATTATTTAAAAGAGCAACACACAAGTTTTTTGCTCATTCTTCTTGTGATGAGACAGCTTTCCGAATGAGCGATAGATTTAAAAAATGTGAAGACTATTCAAAAGTGCTTCAATGTAAGTTTATTTAAATAAATGATTTTCTATTCTATTCTATTCTTTTTTTTTCTTTTTTTTTTTTTCAATTCTATTCTAGTTTTCTTATTCCGTTTATTCAAATTCAAATTCAAATTCAAATTCAAAATATCTTTATTCATGTAGGTCTATTACAGACTCTTATGATATGTCAAATCTACCGTCAGTTCGGAATGATATCGAGATGAGAAGAACTGACAAGAAACTCAGCTCGTATTTTTTTTTAAATAATAGTGGAATATGTTTATAATAAATATAGTTTTTAAAATTCAAATTTGGGAGAATAGAGTGACCACCAGCATATGCTATCGCAAAGAACAAAAAATTTAATCAGTGTTCACAACCTGAACAGACCAGTCCCCACAAGTAGCACCCGTTCACGAGTATGACGTATGAGCCAGCCATCATTGTACTCAACCATATTTGAGGGAGCACATCGACCCGGCCCACCACGCCGCCACAAGTTTGAACTTTATAGCGAGCATGACTGTTTCAGGTTACTCCACTACATCAATTATATTATTTACAGCATAGGCTGTACCGATCACAGTTTTCACCCATTACAATATTAAATTTACATTATTTAATTTACAATATGTCATTACAAATTATAAAAAATTATTTATAATAAGTTTCTTTAATGTTATTACATTATCCATGTCAATGGGAAAATTATATGCCTCATAACAAAAGTTAAAATTGTAATTAAGTCCACACATTGTAGTCATTTAAGTAGTCGTTTATTTTATAATAAGCTTTAGAGCAAAGTGTTTTTTTTACATGTATCTTAAATTTGCCTTCACTTAAATTTAAAACACTATCTGGCAATTTATTATAAAAACGTATACAATGTCCCATGAAAGATGTACTTACTTTTTTGAGACGATAACTAGGCATATTTAATTTATTTTTATTCCTTGTATTATAAGCGTGTAAGTGACTATTTTTTGGAAATAAATTTAAGTTTTTGCGTACGTACATAATATTTTCATATATATATTGAGAGGGAACAGTAAGGATACCTGTTTCTTTAAAGCGTTCTCTAAGAGATTCGCGACACGGTAAATTATATATTGAACGAATTGCTCTTTTTTGTAATATAAAAATTGATTCTACATCAGCCGCTCTTCCCCACAATATAATACCATACGACATTATACTATGGAAGTAACTAAAATACACTAGTTTCGCTGTTGCAGTATCAGTCAACTGTCTAATTTTTCTGATAGCAAAAGCAGCCGAGCTTAGTCTTTTGGCTAATGTGAATATATGTGGACCCCACTGCAATTTATTATCTATTACAATACCAAGAAACGAAGTCTCATCAACAAAGTCCAAAACATGATGATTCAGACTAACAGTTGTCGTTACTTGTTTTACATTTGGTAAAGAGAATTTAACACATTTTGTTTTCATTGAATTAAGCGCTAGATTATTTGATGTAAACCAGTTTAGAACATCCTCAAGAGCAATATTTATATTATTAAAATCCTTTGTATTTCTTTTCACTTTGAAAATAAGTGATGTGTCATCAGCAAACAATACTATATCAAGTATGTTTTGAAACTGGTATGGTAAGTCGTTTATGTAAACAAGAAAAAGAAATGGGCCAAGTATAGAACCCTGGGGTACACCCATTTTTATAAATGACCCCTTGGACTTACTTCCTTTAATGTCTACCACTTGAATTCTATCGCGCAAATATGATCCAATGAGTTCTGAGGACTTTTCTCTAATTCCATAATGTTCTAGTTTGCGTAATAATATCCTATGGTCAACGCAATCAAACGCTTTAGAGAGATCACAGAAGACACCAATGGCATCCTGTGAATCTTCCCAGGCACCGAAAATACTTTGTATTAAGTTAATGCCTGCATCAGTAGTAGACCGTCCACTCATAAATCCGAATTGCTGTTTATGAAATAAATCATGTGTATTAAAATGAGCTAACATTTGTGTAAGTAGTATCTTTTCAAAAATCTTACTAAATACTGGTAAAATTGAGATGGGTCTAAAATTTGATATATTGTCTTTGTCACCGGATTTAAATAGCGGTATTATTTTACTCACTTTCATTAGATCTGGAAAAATACCTTGATCAATGCTCATATTAAATATTTCAGTCAAATGCGAAGCAACTTCACTTATTACAGTTTTCATTACTCTAACTGACATACCCCAGATATCCTCAGTTCCTTTTAGATTGAGAGCGTTGAACGTTTTTATTACACAGGAGCAACTGATATGATGAAAAGTAAAGTCATGAACGCAAGGATTTATGGTATTTTTTAATAATGTTTCAGCTAAACTAGGTGATGAGTTTAAATTTTCCGTAGCTTTGAGAGGTATTGTTGAAAAGAAATTATCAAAAGTTTGAGCAACTAGTTCTTTATTATCAATAATAACGCCATTTTCTGCTTTTAACTCATATTCTGACTGGCGCGACTTAATGTTACCTGTTTCTGTATTTATTATATTCCAGGTAGTTTTTATTTTATTTTTAGAAAACTTAATTTTATTCTTTAAATGAAGTGCCTTGGCGGCCTTACATACTTTTTTGAATAACTTTGAATAATTTTTGACATATTCATCGAATATAGGATCACGCAAATAGGATCTAATATCATATAATTGATACATATTTTCCCTACTTATATTGATACCTAATGTAGACCATTCAGCGTACTTAGAATTACTGACTTTAAGTTTCTTTACTGTAAAATTTTTATCAAAATGATTTTTTATTATATTGAAAAAACGATTATATGATATATTTGGATCAATATTATCAAATATCAAAAACGGTAAACTTCCATTTAATCTGTTTTTAAAATTCTGTAATTTAAATGCTGTTGTTGGTCTGCAGAACTTATACATAATCTCATTTTTTTCATTACATGCGAATGTTGCTATTTGTCCACAATGGTCTGACGGCAATCTATTTATAATCGATTTATTTAAAATACTAAAATTACAATATATATTATCAATACATGTTGCCGTAGTGGATGTAATCCTAGTAGGTTCAAAGAAAATATGATCAAGATCAAAACTTTTAAAAAGGTTTCTAATTTTATTACTCATAGGATTATCAACAAGAAGATCAATATTGAAATCCCCACATACCAAAATAAATTTGTTACTTTTGAATGCTAACTTCAGTACATCTTCCATGGTGGACTCAAACTTTTCATAGTCTGAGTTAGGAGGCCTATACACACATATAATTATGTGTTTCTCTAATTCTGCACATGATAATTCTATAATGCATTCATTTGAAAGTGCTACAATATCTTTACGTTCTTTCCCTTTAATGTTATTTTTTAATAAAATAATTGAACCCCCTCTTATTGAAATTTGCCGTGTAAAAGTACTCAATATTTCATAATTTGGTAACTGAAATAACATGTTGGACTGTTTAAACCAATGCTCTGTGAGGCATACAATGTCAATATTAAATTTACTTATAAATAATTCTATCTCTAATTCTTTGCCAAGAAAGCCTTGAATATTTTGATGTAATAAATTTAGTTGTGATGGCTTTCTCTTTGTCTGTAACTTAAGTTTAAAGATTCTTGCACAGAAACATTAGTAAAACTACTAAAAACTGTGCAGTCAGGATAAGTACCCGTTATACTACTTATAACAGGATTGTGTATATTATGAGCTAACAAAGTAGCTATATGTCTTTTATCAAAATGTGACAAATACAAAGTATTTTTAGTCAATGTAAAATTTTTTACAAATTTATTTATATCAAAACAATGAATATTGCTATTATAACAGCTCATGTTGTATATAAGAGTGTTAAGTCTAAAAATATTATTATTTCTATTCTTGGATAATGACTTTGAATAAGGCAATGTACATATAATAAATTTTTTAATTCTCATATTCGAGACAGAGTTAAATAAGAATATCAAGTCATTTTTAGTGATACTTAAACTATTCCCAATGAATAACACAAGAGTTGTGTATTTAGTATAACTGTTTTGGTTATTTACCATTCTATTGACTATATAATTAAATGGGGCATTTGGCATACAATTATTTTGGATATGTTCACTCAAACAGGTATGCATAAGTGATCCTAGATTTATTCCCATGCTATCTGAATATATTACTGTGTTACTCATACATGTGTGGTTACTACTAACAATACTGGGTAGCACATTAGTTTGTTCTGGATTGATGATGGATGTCGATGTGGGTGAGGAGTAATTGCCCGACACAGTGTTGAAGTCTGAATGTTGCTGTGCTAGGTGGTCTGATGTTTCACATTCACTTTTAGAGTTAAATTCAAGCAATTCCTTCATCACAACATTATGCTTTGAAATTTGAAATTGAGCTTGTGAGTACTTGTCACTAATGGCATCCAATGATGCTTCCAGATCTTTTATATGCAACAATAATCTTGTAGTATTCGTATCAAATTGTAGTTTATGGGTCCAGAACTCATTTTCATAATATTCTAATTGTTTTTCAAAATTTAATTCTTTTTCTTTTAATATTTTTGAGAAGGTTATCCGATTAATTTTAAAAGATTTTCTTAATTTTTTAATTTGTTTGTTTAGTTTTCTATACTTTTTACTATTTCTGTGATTAACTATAGGGTAATATAGTTGCTTGTGTTGTATAAAAGGCTTCTGTGTATTAGAGATGGAGTGGATAGTGGCAGTCTCATCACATACACTTTGTTCTATTAACTCGGCATACAGTGTCATCGTCTTTTCTGCCTCTTGGTCTCCCATTTTTGTGGTCAATGTGTTTATATTGTTATAAGCTAATGACAGTTCACATTCTAACTCATGGATGCGTTTGAGTGCACTGTCATGAGCATTCCGGCACTGGTCAAATGAGTCGACAACAGACTGTAGATGATCCCGTTCTTTTTGTAAATTTTGTAATCTACAGTCTAGTTCAGCCAAGTTTTGCTTCAATATAGAATTTTTGTGTACTATATTTGAAATTTCTACCTCTCCCTCATCCCGTTCCTGAATTAGTTTGTCACATAGTTCCTTCTTTTCTTTTAACTCCTGTAAAGCCCTCTTCAATTTCATATCCAAATCCTTACTGCGTGTCACCATTTTTACTGGAAACATAGCAAAGAAAGGATGAGTATCTCAAATATAGAATTTAGTATGGCAGATTAGGGAGTTAAAATTTAAAGATTACTTGACAATTTAATAACGTATTTATAGTTATGAATTATTATACTTATATATTAATTAATTGAGAATATACTATAGGAATTATTAGGGAGTACAGTAAAAACAAAATAAATGTAGTAAAAATACTATTATGTAGGTAGTTAGTAACGTATTTTGTTGTTTGAGACTATGATTTAAACATTTCCAATATGAGTCTCTAATATTTCTAATATTACTTTACAGTCAAAAGGAGTGAAAAAGAATTGTAAAAACTAAATACTTATTTTCCTATAAATAAAGTAAATTCCAAGGAACAAACGTTAGGATATGTGATTAATTTGTTGACAACCTTAATTATTTAGATTAACATCAAAGTATTATTATTACGAGGTAATTTATATCATTAAATAGATTACTTTATCAAAGGTAATAAACACAATACTTCCCCGGTTTATCCAAAGATTTTCGAATTTCGCTGCCGTTGACCCCGTTTGACAAGTTGACGAACGGGCATGAATTTCAAGAATTAAATCTTGATATAATCTTCAACAAACACTGGTACTTAATAATTATCACTTATTTTATTATATTTTATAAAAATATACGATTATTTATTAGTAAAACTAAATTAAAATATAAATAATGTAACAGCTGTTTATTTTGACAGCCATCCGTAGTGTTGCCCTCATTTATATGACATATAACAAACGATATTACACTCCAAAGACTCGAAACTACCAAACACATTCCCATATTGTCGGGCACAGTTTTTCGTCGTCTATCACAACAAACTTCCAATCACGTCACAACATACAATATCCGATAGATCAATCATAATGCTATTACAATATAGAACAGATTGACTTTCATGTACAGAGGTCGTTTACTCTTACGTCACACTTTGTTCAGATTCTGTATTAAATTAGCTGACCCGCAGCTTCTGCGTTTCATTTCTCCATTTACATTATTTTTCATTGCAGCTCCGCTCCTATTGGTCGTAGCGTAATGTTATATAGCTTAAAGCCTTCCTCGACAAATGGATAGATTCATCCATTCAATACAGAAAGAATTTTTCAATTCGAATCTAAAATAACAGGAAATAGAAATAGAAATAATCTTTATTCAAATAAACTCATTACAAGCAAATTCTGAATAGTCGTATTTTGATTCTACAACTCATTCGGAATGCAGATTCATCGCAAGAAGAATGAGCAAGAAAGGAAATAAAGTAAGGTATAAGTAGTTCCTGAGATTAGCGCGTTCAAACAAACTCTTCAGCTTTATAATATTAACTAGCTACTCGCCCCGGCTTCGCACGGGTATACATGTATTATTTATACATAAACCTTCCTCTTGAATCACTCTATATATTAAAAAATCGCTTCAAAATCCGTTGCGTAGTTTTAACCATTTAAGCATACATAGGGACGGACAGACAGCGACTGTGTTTTATACTATGTAATGATATAGATTACCCCAATAGAGATAGATATATTTTGCATCTCGCCTTGACAAGAAGGTCGTATAACATTGTACAGTCTATGTTCACAAACCTCGAGATAGTAAATATTACAAGTACACTGTCGAGATTGTCTAAATATTATGAACTAGCTGTGCCTGCGGTTTCACCGGCAAATGAATTTCAAGAAATATATAGCCTATATGTTATTCTGATGTATATGTATATATTCTAATATCTATAAATATTCTTTATTGCACTTAAATACATTTGTAAGTATATTAATTACAGCTAATGTTAACAAAGGAGGACTTATCTCTAAAAGAGATCTCTTCCAGTCAACCCAATAGAGCGTGGCATAGGAAGTGTTGAGTGGGTTAAAATGTGCAAATTATATTTTTTATGAAAATGGCAAAATAATTAAAACTAAACATAAAAATATAATGTCCAAAATACAGATACTAATACAATATACATAAAGATAAAAAAAATATATATATATTAATATATAATATGTACTTGAATACCTAAACAAAAAAATTTCATTTATAATAAATATATGATAAACATAAATATATTACTATATGTTGATAAGAAGATGTGATAGATTATATTCGATAAATAATGATCCTAAATAAATGTGGATGGATGTAAAGGGAGGGGACGCCCTAAGAAAAGATTGATTTGATTTGATTTACTCTGTAATAACACTAATATGACTCTACAACAAAACCTAGCTTACAAAACAAGCTGCTTGGCGGCTAAAACTATTATCTATCTATCTATCTATCTATCTATCTAAAATAGGTCAGATTAAGGCACCCACGCAGTCGACTTCCGACATCTACCTATGGTATATAAATCTAAATATATATAATTCAAAGGTGACTGACATAGTGATCTATACTAAGATACAAATAAAAACTATTATCTATCTATCTATCTATCTATCTAAAATAGGTCAGATTAAGGCACCCACGCAGTCGACTTCAGACATCTACCTATGGTATATAAATCTAAATATATATAATTCAAAGGTGACTGACATAGTGATCTATCAACGCACAGCCCAAACCACTGGGCGGATCGGGCTGAAATTTGGCATGCAGGAATATGTTATGACGTAGGCATCCGCTAAGAAAGGATTTTGATTAATTCTACCCCCAAGGGGATTAAATAGGGGATGAAAGTTTGTATGAAACTTTGTCAATTTTAAACCGATCGGGCTGAGACTTTGCATGCATAAAGCACAACTATGACGTAGGCATCCCCTAAGAAAGGAATTTGTATAATTCTACCCCCAAGGGGATAAAATAGGGGGTGAGTTATATATATTTAGATAGCAAATTGTTGAAAACTTATGAATCTTAACGTATGTGATGTATGAAAGTTATTTTTATTCTGTTCTATCAATTGACGTCAACGGTAGTCTACCGGTCTACACAACACTTTACTTCCGAGGTCGCGGGTTCGATTCGTTCAATTTTTTTTATACTTTCACTTTTTAGACGGATACCGAATTTCTTTTAAACATACATATATGCGGCCAAGTCAACCTGATGTTTCTTGAGTGTTTTCTGTCTAACTCGTAATTACAATATGAAGTATAAACTTTGCTCTCAACAAGTTTAATAGGTTTCCTAAAAGCTACGCTTGCCCTCTAGCGAAGCAACTTTGAATTAAAATATTACGGCTGTAACATTTTAACTTGTAGTACTTTGTTTCCAAACAGTCCGGTTATTTTTAACTGTTTAAGAAAGTTAATATATTATTTACTCTTTCCTGCAATGTGGTCGTGGTTTTTAATATTTATTTAAAAGAGCAAAACACAAATTTCTTGATCATTCTTCTTGTGATGAGCGGTGGTATAAAAAAACTTGACTATACAAAAGTGCTTATATTAAGTTTATTTGAATGAAGGTTATTTCTGTTTCTATTGTTTAATTCTAGAGTTCGTTATTACAAATATATTAGTGTGTTAGTTATGCAGTCTATTATAATAAATGCAACGGATTTTGAAGCGTTTTTTTAAATAGATAGAGTGATTATAGAGGAAAGCTTATATATGTAATACATGCACACCCAGGCGAAGCCGGGGCGAGTAGCTAGTCTGTAATAAAATATTACATTGAGTTGAGTTGAATGAAATAAAGCAATACAACCATGTTTTTGAATACTGACATTGTCTCTCAGAGTGTCGGCGTGTACAGAGATACGAACAAACACAGACAGTCTCACATTCTAGCAGTTTTATCAACATGTGTCGTTGTTCCATAGAGTATTGGTTATGAATACATTTCAATATCACTTTTATAGGAATATTCAATACTAGCTGTTCCCGCGACTTCGTCCGCGTGGAATATAACTTTATTTTTCTAAAATAAAAGTAGCCTAAGTTACTCCTTACTCCTTATTACATTAGATACCAAAAAATGTCCCGTCAAAATCGATCCAGCCATTTCAAAGATTAACCGGAACAAACAGACCGACAGACAGACAGACAAAAATGGTAAAAAATGTTATTTTGGCGTATGTACCGTATTTGTATTCATATGCAGAAGGAATATAGACATTCAAAAGAGTTAGTGATTACACTAATAAAAACTTACGTAACAATAACAAACTGATTTTACCTAAATGTCGTTTGGCTAAAGTTAGTAATTCGTTTTATGGCAATTGCGTAAGGTTTTACAATAAAATACCAGAGTCTGTTATAAATCTGCCAGAAAAAAGATTTAAATGTCAAATAAAAGAGTTCCTTTGCAAAAAAGCTTACTATAAAATTTAATGAGTTTATTTGAATAAAGATTATTTCTATTTCTATGCATGTACTAAAAGACGGTTATTTCAATATTACAAACAGACACTCGATTTTTATTTATATGTATAGATGTATAGATATTGGTCCCACGGCAGGCGCCAATTTCTGTCAGTCGACAAAAGATTGAATATAGAAAATATTAAATTATTTGATTGATTCAAATATTGGAGCATCATATACAGATTGGATTCGTACTTTATGTGTAAACTAGCTTTTGCTCGCGTTAATTTATCCCCTTAGGGGTGGAATTTATCAAAATCCTTTCAACCTCCCCAATCTCCCTTTTACGGGATGGCTACGTCATAGTAGCTTTATGCATACAAAGTCTCAGCGGTTTAAATGAAAGAAAAAAAAACTTTTTTAATTCTTACATTTATTTAGGGACTTTTATCATAATATGATAATGCCAAAGTGTTGTATTATTGGTATATCAAATTTCGTACGTCATATTCGTTCGTGATAATTAAAGATGCAGTTTCTTTCTTATCATGGTATAAAAGTCATCTGTTTATGTAAGAGCGAATTTGCCAGATGCTCTATAAAAACGTGGCAGTGGCAACTTCAAGTAAATTAACTGAAGTAATTATTATACTGTACATATTTATTAATATCATGTATTTTATACATAGATTTGTCCTTTACTCTAACCTTTTGTTTTACAATATATATATATATCTTATATATAAAATTCTCGTGTCACAATTTTCGACCCCATACTCCTCCGAAACGCCTTGACCGATTCTCATGAAATTTTGTGAGCGTATTAAGTAGGTCTGAGAATCGGCCAACATCTATTTTTCATCCCCCTAAATGTTAGGGGTAGTCCACCTCTAAACTTTTTTTTTTTACTGTAAGGCAAAACAACGTTTGCCTGCACAGCTAGTATGTGGGATTATTGCGAGTGAGACTTGAAGAAGTCTTATAATATTTAATTATTTATTAACGTCTTATTAATTGTTTAACCATATTGCGGCTGGCAACGGCAGTGAAATAGGGTAATATAAATAAAATTACTTACCAAAATTATAGATGTATTTAGTGGTAGCGTATATGACACAATGTAGAAAAACAATATAATAAAAAATATATGTCAAAAATTGTATATAAAAATATATGGTTTAAAAATAGAAATATCTATAAAAAGAGGTCTGTCGCCAACATGGCACGCCCCGGTGCAGAGCACCAATCTACAGTGGCGACTGTGCGCAGTTTTCTTGGGTGCCCTGCTCTAGGAGTAAGGGCAACACTTTGCGCACTGGTCTTTTCAAGATCCCCATGCTTCCCCGGATCTCCACCACCCTGACCACTCCGTCAGGACCGGTGAATATCTTAGAAATACGGCCTTTGGGCCAGGTTCCTCGCGGAAGATTTGGATCCGCCACCAGAACTGGATCTCCCACTTTGAATTTGGCTTGCGTCGATCCGGCCTTTCGTGGAATCAACGTGGGTAGGTATTCATGAAGCCATCTGGCCCAAAACAGCTCCGCTAACCGCAGTACTTTCCTGTGGTCTAAGCGACGGCAAAGATCTGCATCGGTGCGGGGACGGACCAACTCGGTTGATGGTGTGCCCAATAAAAAATGGAAGGGTGTGAGGGCCTGTAGTGTCTCCGGCTCTACTGGTACGTGTGTCAGCGGGCGAGAATTGACTACTGCTTCCGCTTCCAGAAGTAGGGTACTCAATACTTCCTCTCTTGGAGCTTGTTCTTTCAGGGTTACGGAAAGCGCAGACTTTATTGATCGCACTAAGCGTTCCCACGCACCTCCCATTGATGGTGCCGCTGGACAAATGAAGACCCACTCTATTTTATGGTTGGCTGCGAAGTCGAAAACGTCTGTGAGTTGGTTGGCTGCGCCGACAAAAGCCGTGCCGTTATCTGAGATGATTCTCGCTGGACATCCTCTACGGGCAATAAATCTTCTTAGGGCCATGATAGCAGCATCTGCGGAAAGGCTTCCTACGATCTCCAAATGAACGGCTCTGATGGTAAGGCATGTGAATAGAGCTACCCAGCGTTTTTCTCGTCTGCGCCCAACGGCAACTTCAACTGGACCGAAGTAATCAAGACCGCAGAAGGAAAACGCGCGCTGATGATGGGATAACCTATCTTCAGGAAGATCACCAAATTGAGGCGTAGATGGGAGAAGCTTCCTAATCCTACAGAAACTGCATTGTTTGGCAACAGACCTGACACTTGGGCGTAAAGCTATTATATAAAATTTGCCGCGCAGGAAGTTAACGACGGTCTCGATATTACCATGACCAAATTTCCGATGATAGTGATCGAGAAGGAGTTTTACAATTGGATGTCGACCGTCTAAAACAATAGGGTTAATGTCCTGCGCGGGAGCATCTAATACAGCACGAATTCTTCCATTTAAACGGATTAAACCGTCTTCTCCCAACATCTGCACAAGACCTCTAAGCCTCCCTTGATTAGTTGGGGGAAGACCCGCGGTAAGACTCAAGAATTCGTGTTTAAATGATTCCAATTGAGTATATAAAAATAGGTGCCTCTCGGCCTCCAAGATTTCTGCGGCCGAAAGAGGTTTCAAAACTTTGAAGGAGACCTTGGAGGCAGCACTCTTTAATTTTGAATTTGGAGGTTTTTTCAAAAGCGACCGAAATATTTTAGCACAATAATGTGCACGAGCGGTTGCTCTAACCAACCGAACCCAACGACCGAAATGATCGTGATTCGCTACGATCGGAGATGGCATTTCCGGATGTTCGGTTAGCAAAAATATTAACGCGTGTTCGGGTTTTAGTTCCTCAATTACTAGTGGAGCAATGACCGCAGGCTCGCGAGGCCATTCGTTTGGTGGAGACAAAAGAAAATCTGGGCCAGTATACCATCGAGAGGAAGAGGAAAGAGAATATAGACCGCGTGTAGCATCATCTGCTACATTTAAGGCCGATGGAACATAACGCCAATTGGCAACGTTTGTAGTCTCTAATATTTCTCCTACACGGTGAGCAACAAACGGCTTAAACGTGCGGGCATCGCTACGCAACCACTTTAAAACCGTTAGGGAATCCGTCCAGAAGAAACTTTTTCTTTCGGGGGTGGTATACTCTGAACATGTTGGCGACAGACCTCTTTTTATAGATATTTCTATTTTTAAACCATATATTTTTATATACAATTTTTGACATATATTTTTTATTATATTGTTTTTCTACATTGTGTCATATACGCTACCACTAAATACATCTATAATTTTGGTAAGTAATTTTATTTATATTACCCTATTTCACTGCCGTTGCCAGCCGCAATAAACCAGTTGGTTATATATTCAATATTTTTTCTTTTTGAGTATTTAATTGAATTAGTGCTAATTGGTGGTTTGTATTCACAGTTCACACACTTAAACTTAAAAATGTAAAGTAATAATAAAATTATTTAAAAGAGCAACACGCAAGTTTCTTGCTCGTTCTTCGTGTGATGAGACAGCTTTCCGAACGAGCGGTAGATTAAAAAAAATGTAATGACTATTGAAAAGTGCTTCAATGTAAGTTTATTTGAATAAATGTTATTCTATTCTATTCTATTCTATTCTTAAAATCGTCTTACGTCGTTCTGTCAACTCTTCTTTTTTTTTTAAATAAAACTATAATAAAAATAAAATGCATAAATCCTCTTTCCACATATATATATATATATATATATAGTCCTATATGTCCAGTCAGTAAGATTTATCACTGTCCTATATGCATCACGTGTTACATAGTTGTATATACAATGTGGCACTTGCACGTGTTCCCTGAATTGCAGGGGACGGCGATGCTGCTCGGATGCATTATTCAGAGCGAACTCATCGCAAAGGGATGAATAACGAGCTAACCCGTTGTATATTTGTACGGTTACAGTAAAAACACAGTTTTGTATATATTTGAAGGAGCTGTTTTAAAATTTTTATACAATTGTGTACAGCCCTATACTTTATACGACGTAGGTAACAAAAATACGGCCCATCTGATGTTGAACGGTTACGCCTATGGATGCCTGAAACAGCAGAGGTGTCACTTGCGTGTTGCCGATCCTTAGGAAACCTTAACATATCCTTTCTTGACTGATGGTAATCGGTTACCATAGCCTATGGACGCCTGAAACAGCAGAGGTGTCACGTGCGTGTTGCCGATCCTTAGGAAACATTAACATATCCTTTCTTGAAAAACCCCAAGCTGTAGTCTCTCGAGATAACCTCGGCAGGTAGTTCACTCCTCAATGTAAGTGTACGCAGGAGGAAACTCCTCTGAAACCGCACTGTTAGAGACCATACTTATCGTGATTATATTAATTATGAGATCCTGATATTTCGACACTGTTACAAACATCCTGGTTGTTCAGTGAATTACTTGTAATGTTTTAATGCATTAAAACCTTCAAGAAAGAGCGTATAGCTTCTCAAAAGACCGCCAACATACTTACGATTACACTAGTGTTACGGGTGTTCATGAGCGACGGTAATCACTTATCATTAGAGCCTCAAGTTTGTTTGTCCACTATGTTATAACAAAAATATTTTATTTGTTATGTAAATTTCATAGTGATGGTTGACCTATATTTGGCAATTTATAGAATTTTCTCGTAGCTCCGCTGTAATTTACGTTCAGTTGGTAATTTTGTGAGGCGTAGCGGTATAGCTAATAGAAAACGTGAATAATTTGTTCAAATTATGGCAAATGCACTGGAATATGCATGAAAGTGCATTGTTAATATTTACAGCGCGTTTATATCAAAGGCCAGGTACGGTGCGAGAGGCCATGGCTTGCCGCCACGAAATATGGCAGCCGTTAATGAAACTTGTTACAGTATACTAAAACCAAGTACGTGCAATGTCACTTTTGCACCAAAGTTTTAGTAAGAAAGCAAGGTAGTTAACAAAAATTAGAAAATTTTGCCAACTGGAAGAAAAAACACATCCTATATAGTTGTAAGCTCACGCATGAGCGAAATATCTCCTTTGGAATGTACATACCCAATTTTGAGGAGATAAAAACCATCCTAAGATATATCTTAAATTCTTGTCTCTGACGGGTTTAGGTAGCGAACTTTGGAAAAGGGCGAGCACAATAGAACTCGGTAGTTCGCAATGCTACAGGCCTAGAACACCTGGCAATTGCTCAAACTCCGCAAAAAAGGTAGTAATTAATAAATAGTTTAATATCGCCATTTTTCGTCCGTATAGCAAGATAAGTGTCCAATACAAAAATAATAATTCGACTTTACAGACGAATATAAATGTTTGTACCATGTGAAAATGTAAAGAACAATTAAGTAAAAATACGCTGCGTCTAGAAACTGTGGAGGCAATTGTTAAAGTTGACATATACACGGAGAAATAATAAAATTTTAATATAGTTTCGGACTCTACTCTAATGCTGTTGGCCGCAGCTGGCCTTTACAGCTTCACCGGACGATAGGGGGCGAGGGCAGATAGCACTCCAAACCCGCGGAAGGACTTATGGAGCTGTATGGCCTGACGGATACGACTTTAGTCTGAGGCACCGCTAATAGTTCGAACCTCGGCCCAGGCCGTCGTAATTCCGCGTCTTAACAAAGTAGAAAGAGTGTGTCGCTTAAAGATGGAACTCTTGTGTGTTGGACAACGGATATTCTAACTTATTACTTCATTTTACGTCACATTTTAAAACGTTAGACCACATTAGCCTTACATTTAATTTCTAATAGAATATTAGTATAGATAAATTTTTCTATGTCTTTCTTTACACTTTACATAATAATTTTGTGTTCAACACTTTCTATTTAAAATGTTTTGTTCACGCCGCAGTTACAGGTTCAACAAATAGAGGTAACTGATAGGGAACCATGCGGGTTTTCACATATGGCGCAAACTTTATGTTTAACTGCTAAGTTCTTACAACTTGAGTTACTAACGGCGTAAGATTATACACCTACTCATATTTGAAGGCCTCGGTGACCCACTAAACAGTGGTTTAGTACACAGATTTATTGCCGATGATCGTGGGTTCAATTCCTCGTCCGTTACAAACATTTATATCCGTGAGTACATTCATTCGTGGTTTCTAATATATATTATAATAATAATAATATCTGAGGACAATTCACACAGTGCCATCTAGGGCCAAACTAAGTAGAGCTTGTGCTATGAGTACTAGACAACTAATATAAATACTTATATCGAACTTGCGACCATCGGAAGTAGGGTCGTCACCCTACTTCCGATGGTCGCAAGTTCGATTCCTTGCAAGGTGCAAACATTTGTATTATTCCTAATATTGGACTGACTGTTTCTCATGCATACACGTATCTATAAAAAAAATTATATAAGTATTTATATTAGTTGTCTAGTACTCATAGCACAAACTGCTTAACCGCTAGACCACTGAAGCCTTCCATTGATTTACTTATTTTTGCATACGC
Source organism: Achroia grisella (assembly GCF_030625045.1). Lineage (NCBI taxonomy): Eukaryota > Metazoa > Arthropoda > Insecta > Lepidoptera > Pyralidae > Achroia > Achroia grisella. The sequence goes on along the minus strand of NW_026713024.1, from coordinate 1,003,727 downwards.
AATAAGCGCGTACGTAATACGCAAAAGAATTATCTTTTAAAAATCTTTGAAGACAGTCTTCTATAGTAGTTAAACAAGTGAGCGCTGTTCAAATAACTGTGAACAAAGCCAGCTGGGAACAGTCTGAGAAAAAGTTTCTCCCGCTCACTGTATTTACCTTCCAACCACAAAACTTTTAATTACTCTTTTCTATCATCAACCGCTCGCTAGCTAGTTCAGATCTCTCAGAGAATCTGCCAATTAACTGACTCCATTTGTGCTCTTATTTACTACTAGCTGTACACGCGACTTCGTCCGCGTGGAATTTAACTTTATTTTTAAAAATAAAAGTGGCCTAAGTTACTCCTTATTACATCAGCTACCTGCCAAAAAAAGTTTCGTCTAAATCGGTGTAGCCATTTCAGAGATTAGCCGGAGCAAGCGGACAGACAGACAGACAAAAATTGTAAAAAATAATGTTTTGGTGTACGTACCGTATTTATATTCATATATATAAATGCGGTACGTACACTAAAATAACATTTTTTATATTATAGTAATAAACGGTTATTTCAATATTACAAACAGACAGACGCTGTCCCTATGTATACTTAAATCTTTATATATAGTGATCTATCAACGCACAGTCCAAACCACTGTACTGATAGGGCAGAAAATTGGCATGCAGGTAGATGTTGTGACGTAGGCATCCGCTAAGAAAGGATTTTGATTAATTCTACCCCCAAGGGGATAAAATAGGATTTGAAAGTTTATATGAAACTTTGTCAATTTTAAACCTACTACTATACTAACCTACTACCTACTAACCTACTACTATGACATAGCCATCCCCATAGAAAGGATTTTGATAAACTCCACCACTAAGGGGATAAATTAACGTGAGCGAAGCCGCAGGCAAAAGCTAGTACAGACATATAACGATTTAGAATAGAATAGAATAGAAAATCATTTATTCAAATAAACTTAATTTAAGCACTTTTGAATAGTCATAACAATTTGTTTTTTATCTACCACTCGTTCGGAAAGCTGTCTCATCACAAGAAGAACGAGCAAGAAACTTGTGTGTTGCTCTTTTAAATAATCCTTGTAAGTTTACATTTACAAGTCGAAACGTGTGAATACAAACTACCAACAAGCACTAAATTTTTGGGTCAAATATAATCATGCAATAAGATTAAATCAGTCGTAGTGATTAGTATTGATTAGTATTGATTAGTTATTGATTAGTAGTGATTAGTATTTACAAAGCCTTTTCGTACAGCTTGTTATTTGCACAGCCTCTGGTAATTTGGTTACACCGGTACCGAGCTAGCAGCCTTTGATTCGCCGGCCACAACAGCCAATCGAGATTATTCCGGTCGTTCAGTTATCGTTTGGCCATCTAATTGGTCTGTCAACTGCTCGTTGGGGTATTCCGCTTGTTAATTTGTTTTTTGGTAAGGAAAATCAAAATGAAACTTGACCTCTTCTCGTGAAGCGTTTATTGCAACTTAAACATTTTTAAATTACATAGAGGTAGAGTATCCACCTTCTCTATTGGTGCTCATGTGTTGCGTGATGAGCGGTGCTTCTTATTGGTCGAATGCTATGCCGTCATCGACGCAACGTTCGACGTCGACCAATGGTGGCTGAGGATGGCGTCTGTATTGGCCATTGTAGTGCTCACAGCAGATTTACTATTACTGTTTTTTTTATGGATGATAATGGAATGGTTCACCCGCCTGCGCTAACAGTTCACACTGGCGGAGCACCAGTGGAGGATGATATGATGAGCATAAGGTCAGGTCACTTAGCTCGTCGTGACAAATTCATCAAGAATTTATCACGATGGTTTCCAGGAGGAACCGCGTGGATATCAATCTGACATGGTACATTGCTAGCGATAAGATTTCAGTCCACTTTACCGACAATTACCTTACTTCCCCCCCCCATTCCGCTATTTTGCTTTTTTTTTATGGATGATAATGGAATGGTTCACCTGCCTGCGCTAACAGTTCACGCTGGCGGAGCACCAGTGGAGGATGATAAGATGACCATGAAGTAAGGTCAGTTAGCCCAACGTGACAAATTCACCAGGAATTTATCACGATGGTTTCCAGAGGGAACCGCGTGGATATCAATCTGACATGGTACTTTGCTAGCGATAAGATTTCAGTCCACATTACCGACAATTACCTATTCTGCTATTTAGCTTTATTAGATGATTAATAGATGTGATGTTTCCGGTTTTATAGCAAACATAATAAAGTATAAAAGGGAGACTTACGTTAGAAAATCAGAGAGAAAATAGAAAAAGGCTTAAAGTTGCTGAAATTGTTGCATCGTTTGCTGGAAATGCTGTGATTTAGTTTAGTCTTTGCAGCTATTGGTTTATTTTTGACAGTTCAGAGCAGAGTTTCCCAACGTGGGGTCCACGCCCCACGCGGGGCTAATTTGATTGTTAAGGGGGGAAATGGACTCTATTAAGTGAGTATGGGATGTGAATTTCAATTATTCTTTATGTTTTGAAAATTTAGTTCCTGTTTCATTGACAATTTCCTAGTGATTTCTTCCTGGAACCTTTTATTTTAGTTTCTTTAGTGAACAGTTCAATTTTTAATGTTATAAATTATGTATGTACATTGTACATAGGGGGTGGAGATAAAGAATTTTAGAAAGGTTAAGGTGGAGGTATGGCATTAGATAAGTTGTGGTACACTGTTTTAGGCACTGACACTAAATGTTGGTTTGACTATATGAACATAGTTGTGTCTATACATACTATATAATATATGTAAAACACAGCCAGATCAATACAAATAATTATACGCTTGAATAGAAATATTTGTACCGTGCGAGGAATCGAACCCACGACCGTCAGACGTAAAACGCCGAGCTATACCGCTATACCGATGTCGCCGTTCAAAGTTGTGTTGCCGGCTTCCACATTTTCAATTCCATATTATATCTCCACGGAGTCTTGAAAACTGAAGGAACTTTGTAAATTGAAAATCAAACTTTAAAATAGCTCGCGAAGGACCAAGATGCAGCGAGTTTGTAACTTTCCGGGTAGGTTAACGGGTTTTGCTGCAAGTCATCTTGCGTGTCGACTCTGCCAATAAATCACTTTGATCTCGGATTCAGGTTTGGTGCAAAGGCGAATGGCAATGGTTTACAATGCAAACTAGTTTTTTTTATGGATGATAATGGTATGGTGCACCCGCCTGCGCTAACGGTTTATGCTGGCGGGGCACCAGGGGAGGATGATCAGATGAACATGAGGTCAGGTCAGTTAGCCCATCGTGACATTTACCAGAAATTTATCACGATGGTTTCCAGGTGGAACCGCGTGGAGGTCAACCTGACATGGTACATTGCTGGTAATAGGGTCATGAGTCCACATTGCTAACAATCACCTTCCCCCAATGCAAACTAGTTGGCGTTTAGGTAGAGATAATGGTGCCCACACTGAAGACTGACAAAGTCTACGGGCATACAATACTTATTTGACGGAGGTCTAGTGGTTTAGCACACCTTTTTACTTTTGATGGTCGCGGGTTCGATTCCTGGAAGGGCGCAAGTATGATTGTTTGTATCGGTCTGCGTGTTTCATTTATACATTACCTATTTAGTTAAAAAAAATATCTAAGTATTTATATCAGTCGTCTAGTACACATAACACAAGCTCTGCTTACCGTGAGACTGGTTGGCGCTGTGTTAATTGTCCAGGGTTATTTATTTATTTAATTTTTATGGTACTTTCCCTTTTTAGGGGGACACAATCGACTTTTCCACATACATACCTATATGTGGCCAAGTGTGTTAATTGTCCAGGGTTATTTATTTAAACAAGAATTTATATGACAGAAATTATTTTAAAATTTTACTCTAGTATTACTGTGCTATAAATAGATTTTTATCCTCAAATGATGTGGAGGCGGACAGCGCAGTGAGTCTGTCTTTGTGCTCGCCACAAAGGCTTTCTGATTATCTATCATGTGCATGCTAGATGGATATCGCCAGAATTGGAGCAGTGAGGTTTGCCATCCAAATAACTTATTTATATATGAAGATGTATCTAATGTGTCTGATGAGTAAGAGGTACTGAGGGTTTTAATAAACAAATTACGGAGATAAAATAATATGCGACTAATATTACAGCGTTGTATAATAGAATGTAACAATAAAGAATATGTCAAAAAGATATAATTATAAAATCCAAAAATAGTATAAAAACTATGGGACACAGTCGCCTAGATACATCAAAATAATAATTGCATTTAATAATGTCTAGTAAGACAAATTCAATATTGTCTACTAAGCACTGCCGTGTCTAAACTGTGTCCCACCTTACATTTTCCTATTGTTATTTAGTATATAAGATCAATATTTCTATGTACACATTGTCAGTTTATTATCATCTGTAATATACACCGTCTCGACCAACAACATCGTATTATTCATCCGCAACAAAAACCTATCGAGGAGCTACAATGTATATTAGCGTTTAATAACATAACTGAATAAACATAACTTCATGGTAATATGTGACAACTATATATGATACTAACTTATATTTATTTCTCGTATGTCAGTTTTCTAAGATACTCAAAATAAGCTGAAGGTTTTAATAAGGAAAATACGGAATTAAAATAAAATGCGACTAATATGCAGCGATGTATAATAGAATGTAACAATAAAGAATATGTCAAATAAATATAATTATAAAATCAAAAAATAGTATAAATACCTATCAAAGAGTTGGTTACAATGTTTTATAAACATTGAGTTTAATAACATAATTGAATAAATATTTACGTTTATCATTTTGCACCGCCAACAACTATTCTCTGCACCACCTATGGTTGACTGGCAAAAAATGCCGCATGGTGTTAAGTCCTCCAAATACTGTACTATATATTATATTGTGTGCATTAAAGTTAAATAAATAAATAAAATAAACGTAACTTCATGGTGATGTGTGACAAGATACTAACTTATATTTATTTCTCGTATTTCAGTTTTCTAAGATACTCAAAATTAGTTTGTAATTGGTACGGCAACCGTTTACCATCAGATGGGCCGTATGCCTGTTTGCCACGTTCGTGGTATAAAAAAAATGGTAGTATATAGTCCCATTCCTCCCAATTCCATTCCTTCCCTACTGTCCTATTTTTATGACTCTACATTTAATGTTTTTTATACTATAGCTACTAATGAAATTTGTATTTTATAATATTTTTTCTATTAAAATACTTTTTTTGGTAGTAATACATATTTACGTCATTTTTTTTTTATCTCAAGACAATTCACACAGCGCCATCTAGACTCACGTTAAGCTACCTAAAGCTTGTGTTATGGGTACTAGACAACTGATACAAGTACATAGATTTTTTTTTTCGTAAATACATACATATTATACATGGAAAACACCCAGACCGATACAAACAATCATACTCATGAATACAAATGTTTGTGCCGTGCGAGGAATCGAACCCGCGACCATCGGACGTAAAGCGGTGTGCTAGACCGCTAGACCACCGAGGGCGTCAATTTAATACATATTATAACTTTTTTTAATTAAACCCTTATTCCTAATCCACCTTAATCCTATTTATCGATGCTTGGGAAGTAATGGGTTAAGAATAAAAATAGAATAGAAAATCATTTATTCAAATAAACTTAATTTAAGCACTTTTGAATAGTCAACATTTTTTTTTAATCTACTGCATATTCGGGAAGCTTTCTCATATTAACTTTGGAATAATAATTAACTTGCCCAGCTCAGACTAGAGTCGTGTGCTTAGAACATTGTGAGTGTTGTATAAATCACCATCTTAATATAAATAATATTATAAACGCAAAAGTTTGTAAGTATGTATATTTGTTACTATTTCACGCAAAAACTACTGAACGCAAAGTTTACATGAAACTTCGTCAATTTTAAACCGATCGGACTGAGACTTTGCTTACATAAAGCTACTATGACGTAGCCATCCCCTAAGAAAGGATTCTGATAAAATCCACCCCTAAAGGGATAAATTAACGCGAGCGAAGCCGCGAGCAAAAGCTAGTATAGGTATATAATGATTTTCTTATTATATAATTAGATTTGAAAAAGTTAATTAGAAGTGAGTAAAAACACTCTGTAGTATTGAGCGCAACTGTTAGCCGCAACTTTGTGACCCTTCGCTTTATGCGTTAAATAACTTTATAGAAGGTATAAAGTTTAGGATTCTTTTTTGAGCATTGAACACAAAGTTGAGTCGTTGATAAGGGGCCGGGGAGGGCAGCGAAATTGTAAGGGTTAAATTAGTGGAGAATTTTGTCGAAAGATCTCTATCGTGATCCCTGGAAGTTTGGTGGTTTTTAAAATTTCATTTAGAACCGTGACGAAGTTTGGTATTGATTCAACATAACGGTAGTTGACTGCAAGATTGAAGTGGACTGAACATTTCGATCTATAACCTAAAGGTGACTGACGTAGTGATCTATCAACGCACAGCCCAAACCACTGGACGGATCGGGCTGAAATTTGGCATGCAGGTAGATGTTATGACGTAGGCATCCGCTATGAAGAATGAATCAGAATAACACGTAGGTTACAAATTTTATGCGCGTGGAACCGTGGGCACAGCTAGTTATCAAATACTTTACTTTATAACAAAGTGCATATATTCCTTACAAATAACTGGCATTGCTTACTAGGACATGATTGTTGATTTTTGATAGACATGTGCTAACTCGTAATAAACATGACTCGAGTTAACTCGAGTTGTCTCGAGTTAGCGCGAGTTGACTCGAGTTACCTGAAATAAAAAGTTTTATTTTTATTTTTTCGAACAATTCTAATCTTTGGACATATCTATTTGCCACTATCAAACGACATCATCTTCTAAATATATATAACTCAAAGGTGACTGACATAGTGATCTATCAACGCACAGCCCAAACCACTGGACGGATCGGGCTGAAATTTGACATGCAGGTAGATGTTATGACGTAGGCATCCGCTAAGAAAAGTGTTTGATTAATTCTACCCCCAAAGGCATAAAATAGGGGATGGAAGGTTGTATGAAACTTTGTCAATTTTAAACCGATCGGGCTGAGACTTTGCATGCATAAAGCTACTATGACGTAGGCATCCGCTAAGAAAGGATTTTTATACATTCCGCCCCTAAGGGATAAATTAACGCAAGCGAAACCGCGGGCAAAAGCTAGTCTGTCAATATATTAGTTAATTTAAATTTATTTCTCAATCAGTGACATACAAATAAACTTACATTGAAGCACTTTTGAATAGTTATTACATTTTTTAATCTACCGCTCGTTCGGAAAGCTGTCTCATCACAAGAAGAACGAACAAGAAACTTGCGTGTTGCTCTTTTAAATAATTTTATTATTAGGTACTTTACATTTTTAAGTTTAAGTGTGTGAATACAAACCACCAATTAGCACTAATTCAATTAAATACTCAAATAGAAAAAATATTGAATATATACAAACTGGTTAAACAATTAATAAGAGGAAATCAGTCATAGTGATTAGAGCAGACCAGTCCCTACAAGCAGCACCCGTTTATGAGTATGACGGATGAGCCAGCCATCACTGCGCTCGACCATATTTTAGGGAGCCCAATGACCCGGCCCACCACGCCGCCACAAGTCTGGACAGTTTAGTGAGCATGACGACTCAAAACACTAGACCACGTCAAAGCTACTTACAATTATAGTGTTTAAATTTATATTGGAAACTGCTTATATTAAATTAATTTCATTTAAGATTATTTCTACTGTGTTGCATTCTATTCGTTATACACAGCGAACTAGACTTGATTAAGTCGAAGCGTTCAGTTTCTCAGTCGAAGATTAAGTCCCGGAACTGAGCGAGAATATGTACAGTACACGTACACGCCGGTTGTTTGTACGACTGTACACTCAGTCTGGGATATTAGAGCGGTTTTCTAGAAACTTTTTGCCTCGCACAACCACATTGTGGAATCACCTTCCAGCAACGGTATTTCCGAACCGATACGATATTGAAACCTTCAAGAAAAGAGCTTTTGCTCGTTTGTCCCCTGTGTTATAAAAAAAAAACATGTTTTGTGTAGACACCACTTGTTCTTTTAACCGACTCGTGTTTTCTTCATTACTTCTTGCCATGTTATAAGTACTTGCATATTATACGTACTCAATTTATAGTATGGGTTCCAGGGAGTCTTTACGAGAGTGCTTTAAGGAATCAAATATCCTCACAGTTGTTTCTCAATACATTTATGAAAATATCATGTATGCCAGGAAGAATATAGACAATTTCAAAAGAGTTAGTGATTACACTAATACAAGCTTACGTAACAATAACAAACTGATTTTATCTAAATGTCGTTTAACTAAAGTTAGTAACTCGTTTTATGGCAATTGCGTAAGGTTTTACAACAAAATACCAGAGTCTGTTATAAATCTGCCTGAAAAAAGAATTTAAATATCATATAAAACACTTCCTTTGCAAAAAGCTTACTATAATATTGAAGAATTCATTAACGACATTAATGTTTTTTATAGAAAAACTTAAAATCCATAGCGCTGACAATATTATCTAATTACACTAATAATGAGTGCGTAGCGATTTCTATGTTGATTATCGCATACCTCTTACTTGTTATACTGTAATTATTTATATAAATAAAATACATCTATTTAAAAGAGCAACACACAAGTTTCTTGCTCATTCTTCTTGTGATGAATCTGCATTCCGAATGAGTGGCAGAATCAAAATATGACTATTCAAAAGTGCTTGTAATGAGTTTATTTGAATAAAGATTATTTCTATTTCTATTTCTGTTACTTGGTTATGTTCAAGCATGTAAAGATAGGTCTTTTCTTTCGTTCACTACTTATTTCCCCTGCGATCGATCCCCCGTCCAATTTAAATGGGGATCGAAATTATATCGGCATGAGCCAAGGTTTGAACCCTGGTGGTGCCCTCAGACTAAAGTCGTATCCGTCTACCAGGAGTTGGACTTCAGCCGCTCCAAAAGTACTTCGGTTTGGAGTGCCATCTGCACTCACCCCTTATCGTCCAGTAAAGCTAAAGCTTGTGTTATGAGTACTAGATAACTGATACAAATACGTAGATTTTTTTGTCTAAATACATACTAATATGTATGTATTTAGACAAAAAAATCTAGTATATATAGTAAACACCCAGACCGACACAAACAATCATACTCATGAATACAAATGTTTGTGCCGTGCGAGGAATCGAACCCGCGACCATCGGAAGTAAGGCACTGTATTAAACCACTGGACCACCGAGGCCGTAGTATGTAAAAGTGCTATAGTAAATTTATTTGAATAAACTTGTTTCTATTTCGGTTTAATAGAAAGAATATAGAGCTGTAAGCCAGATTAATGAATGATAAAGTTTCGTATCACATATTTTTTCCAATATTAGTAAATGGTTTTGTATATTGTGATTGGTGAGGTATATATACAGAGACGGACTAGCCTAGTAGCAAGTGCTACGGGCCCCGCGAAGAAAGGGGGCCCGCTAAAACCACTTTTGTTGGTCTAAACCAAGTGTTGTGGTTGTTTATGACAGTTTTTTTAAAGTCACTTTTGTTTGTCTAAATGAAGTAAGGATATGGTTGTTTGTGACAGATATTTTTGCCACTTATATTTGTATATTTAGACCAAGTAAGAATGTGGTCGTTTGTGACAGATTTTTTAATCCAAATTCTGGAACAAAACCCTTAAAAAAATTTGCCTTTTTCAATCATGGAATATTTTTTAAGTAAGAGAGCCCCAAGGGCATCCCAATAAACTACCCTCAGTACCGTATTAAACTAGCGTGGGGCTTGTAGCATATCATTTTAAGAGGTTCATGACGGTAGCATAAAATACAAATTAGTACAAAAACTTCATGTTCAAAAGCGGCTAAAATGTACTACAATGAATAAATGAATTTTGATTTGATTCGAATAGTTTCTGTTCAAAACTTTAAGTTTTAAAAAAATGATAATTACAAACGATCAATCTGTTACTTGGTATAGACTTTAAACTAGAGATGATACGGATACCGGATATTCGGTCAACCATGTGACCGAATAGCCGGATATCCGGCGGAACTTATTATGAATTTATATTCATTTTCTTTCTATAGCGGTCATTTAATATTGAGTAATTAAAATTTTTAAACTCTAACTAATTTCATTCCTTAAGTAGGTTATACTAAGACTAACTAAATAAACCAAATAATTACTTAAAAAAAATTTTTTTTATCCAGATTTTTTTTCAATTCGGCCGGTTCCTTATCTGGCCCAATAGTAGTTATCCGGTATTCGGCCGGATAGTATTAAGCTACATAGCATACCATATATAAGCGGATAGTAGCATTATCCGCCGGATAGGCCGGATACCGGATAGTTATCCGATATCCGTTTCCGTTTCCTCTACTTTATACTAATTAAGAGATTGGTCGTTTGTAAAAATTCATTTATTCATTGTAGTACGTTTTAGCAGCTTCTGAACGTCAAGAATTTGTAATAATTTGTATTTTTCCCCACCATCATTAGCCTCTTAAAATGATATGCTACTGGCCCTACGCTAGTTGAATCCGGCACTGGGGGTAGTTATATTGGGATGCCCTTGGGGCGCCCGGTCGACCCTGCACGCGAGACCTATAAATCACGCATCATTTGTAACGTTACGGCAACCTCACTGAAATACGTTAATCGATATTTGTTATGTATATCTGTGATTTGATTTATATATTACTTACGAATTACCATTCCGTCTGCATAAACCTACTATTTTGAGTTATATATATATATATAAAACTCAAAAGTGGCTGACATAGTGATCTATCAACGCACAACCCAAACCACTGGACGGATCGGGCTGAAATTTGGCATGCAGGTAGATGTTATGACGTAGGCATTCGCTAAGAAAGGATTTTGATTAATTCTACCCTCAAGGGGATAAAATAGGGGATGAAAGTTTGTATGAAACTTTGTCAATTTTAAACCGATCGGGCTGATACTTTGCATACATAAAGCTACTATGACGTAGACATCTCCTAAGAAAGAATTTTGATAAATTCCACCCCTGAGGGGATAAATTAACGCGAGCGAAGCTGTGGGCAAAAGCTAGTATATATATAAAACACGCACACCAATAGAAACAATCATACCCATGAATACAAATGTTTGTACCGTGCGATGAATCGAACCGGCAACCATCGGGAGTGAACCACTAGAACACCGAGGTCGCCCCTTGACCTTTACAACTTATTCTTTTTAATAGAACTAAATTAAACGTTTCCCTAAAATGAAAGGGCATTAATCAGCTTTTAATATAAACATCAATTTAAATTAAAAGAATAAAGATTATTACCAATTCTTTGTCTGAAACAGTCTGTTTTATCTATTCAGCCTCACCAAAGCAAGTTGCTTTATAAGGTAAGGATAGTGTATCATTACACAGCCTGCCACAATTTAATTTATTGTATATTTTATTTGTTTTGTTTATTGTCTTTGTTATGTAAGATTAGGCTAAGATTTGTTCCTGGATGTATAAGTTATTATATTAAGATGTTCTCTAAGTAGTAGTGTAATTGTTACACTATCTCGTATATACAATATAGATTGAGTATAATTAGACTTGTCATAAGTGTATGTTATGGACCGACATGAATAAATATTTTTGGAATTTTGAATTTTTTAGTATAAAACAAAGTCGCTGTCGCTGTCTGTCCATCCCTATGTATGCTTAAATCTTTAAAATACGCAACGGATTTTGAAGCGGTTTTTTTAATAGATATTGTATTGTTCTATATGTATAATACATGTACAAACGTGCGAAGCCGGGGCGAGTAACTAGTAATACATAAAAGTCACCTATATTCATCATACATATAAAAATAACGTGTTCGTGTGCGTGTGTGTGTGTGTTTGAGTGTGTGTGTGTGTGTATGTGTGTGTGTGTGTGTGTGTGTGTGTGTGTGTGTGTGTGTGTGTGTGTGTGTGTGTGTGTGTGTGTGTGTGTGTGTGTGCGTGTGTGTGTGTAAGACCTTGTGTGTCTTGTGAAATGTTGATAGTCTAGAAACGCCTATAGAAGTGGTATTATCATATCAATAATACTGTTTGTTCATAATCTAATGTTAACAACCATTTCTTGAGATTGTTTTTAGCCATATACATTATATATTACAGCCTAAAGCAGGGAACCTCTATAGACCCAACCCACGGACGCAGAATGTCAAAACTGTTAATATACAATAATTTCTATTAATAACATTGGAGGTGTATATGAAATGACTCCTACGTTGTTTGATGTGTAGAGTAACTTATTCAACCATGCTTAAATATAAGTATACTAGCTACTCGCCCCGGCTTCGCTCGGGTGTACATGTATCTAAATATATGTATATAACCCGGGTGCAAGGTGCGTGATCTATCAACGCACAGTCCAAACCACTGGACGGATCGGGCTGAAATTTGGCATGCAGGTAGCTGTTATGACGTAGGCATCCGCTACGAAAGGATTTTGATTAATTCTACCTCCAAGGGGATAAAATAGGGGATGAAAGTTTGCATGAATCTTTGTCAATTTTAAACCGATCAGGCTGAGACTTTGCATGCATAAAGCTAATATGACGTAGGCATCCCCTAAGAAAGGATTTTGATAAATTCCACCCCTAAGGGGATAAATTAACGCGAACGAAGTCGCGGGCAAAAGCTAGTTATACATATAAATCTTGCTCTTGAATCACTCTATCTATTTAAAAAAACCGCTTCAAAATCTGTTGCGTAATTTTAAAGATTTAAGCATAGGGATGGACAGACAGCGACAGCGACTTTGTTTTTTTTTTTTTATACCACTTAGGTGGCAAACAAGCATACGGCCCATCTGATGGTAAACGGTTACCGTAGCCTATGGACGCCTGAAACACCAGGGGTGTCACATACGCGTTGCCGACCCTTAAGAAACCTTAATATACCCTTCTTGAAAACCCTATGTAATGATTTGAATAAAGAATTTATCAAATTCTATTCGATAATAATTCTGAAACACATGAATGTACACAACATGACAGAATCGCCTCCGAAATATTCCCTACGGCCTCGTTAATTGATCCAATGTAAGCGAGAATAGATAGTGCATTTTTCAATTAATCGTGACACGAATCGAGAGCACGGCTCAATCGCGCTGCCTCGGCCGACCACATTCGATTATGGCTGCACAAGGCCAGCAAAAAAGATATCCACTCGATGATACGAATCGACTCGCTCAAATATGCCATTTGTTTTATTTTTTTACTTTTTGTTTTATTTATTTTATTTCTTTTAGTAACATACCACTCAATTGGCGTGTTTATAACAAGAAGAATAAGCAAGGAACTTGCGCATTGCTCTTTTAAATGTTGTAATTTTATATTTTTATGATAAATTTATCAGTGCTCGCGGTGGGTGAACCACGTGAAGTTTTTAGCCTGTGTTATTCTGATGTATAAGCTTGTTGTAAAGTTTCATTAAAATCTATTTAGTAGTTTTTGTGTGAAAGAGTAACGCGAAAGTTTGAGTGTGGATGGTTTGTTGCTCTTTTACACAAAAACTAAACAGATTTTGATGAAACTTCACAGTAGTATAGCTTGTACATTAGAATTACAATAGGCTATAAATTTCAAGCGGGTGTAACCGTAAACTTAGCTAGTATTAAATATAAACATTATTTTCTTATCTATATACAGCACTTTAACAATAAGAAGTCATAATAAATTCAATTGCGACCGAATGGTTAATGAAATACAGACAAACGCAGTAATAAAAGATTTTTATATGCGTGTAACAAGATGAACAAGAGTATAATAATATACTTTATGGGGTCCAATTTGATGGACCACGCCCGTACTCGCGACTGGTGTTACGTCGCCTGACATCTTCCAGGAAAATGAAGCTATGTATATGTATTCATATTTATTGAGGTATTTATGTATTCTGATGGTTTTTTTATATAACTTCAAAATTGTTCTTCTGCCTTCTAATATACGACAAATTTATTACGAGGGTTATTACAGTTTCCTCTTTGTGAAATGAGATTTTATAATTAATTACATTCATAATTACATTAATAAATACAATAAAAAAAAAACAGAAAAAAAAACCTAAAAGTTAATTGCTATGATTGTCCCGTATCGTACCTGGCTTAAAGGTACCCATAACGCTCGCAGCATTTCCACGTTGAATTGCTGGGGAAATCCTTTGCGCCAGATACAATCCGGAAAGTCGATCACGGCCTCTGTCGACAATGCGCCACCCCAACTCGTTTATAAATACTTTTGCCTCCGCCCCCCACACCCCTGTAGTATCGAAAGCCACCGGTACGAATAAGTACGTCGTCTCCGAGACCCCGTACTTGACGTGTATCAGCCTGGCTGCGGACTCCGCCGCTGAACCCACCCGACTAATGGAGTCCCGCAGATGAAAAGCAGCAAACGTACTTACGCACGTCGCATCCCACAGCAGGGAGCGACCCTTATGCCATGGGATTAAAGTTAGACCAACAGGTCGCTTTCCGTCTGTACGACATAACCCTGCCGGCTCCAAAACAGCAGGGATGTTTGCGGTGCTCATGGCCTTATGAATAATATCATTAAGAGCGTGATGCCTTGGAAATCTTCCTGCACACCTCAAGCAGCTCAGTCCATGATGTCCCTTGGAATCCACCTGTGCCCGACATATGCATTGATGCTGCTCGCAGATATTACATCCCAGTCTAAGCCCTATCGCTATACGCAAGGAGTTATTATCTAATAAAGTGAGGTGAAGGTAAGGCATAAAGCCATAAGCCAGATTCCTGTACAAAAGCAGCTCTGATCCTGGCCAAGTCGACGTCAGAACTACTACGCTCCAAGCAATCCAAGGTGATCTTAGCCAGGATATCATCCCATTTTCTTTGAACCTGAGACTGTTCAGGTAAATTTTGATCTGGACATCTTAACCGCCACTCAGCCGTAGCCTCATTCACAAATGGTAAAATAAACCCGTCACTATTATAGAATAAAATACGAGTGACGAGGTTTAGAGCACCATGCGAAGACGCTAGGAAAGCTGCGAGGCCAATGTCCTGTACTCGACGGATACCAAGACCTCCATGTCGAATAGGCAGAGCTGCCTGTAGCCACTGATCTCCATCCAACTTAATATTCAAGATTCCCTGTAAGATATTTTTAATAGAGTTATCAATAGAAGCAACTGCCGAGGTTTTCTCGAGAGACTACAGCATGGGGGTTTTCAAGAAGGGTATATTAAGGTTTCTTAAGGGTCGGCAACGCGTATGTGACACCCCTGGTGTTTCAGGCATCCATAGGCTACGGTAACCGTTTACCATCAGATGGGCCGTATGCTTGTTTGCCACCTAAGTGGTATAAAAAAAAAACTTCATCGGGAAACAACCAGGCCGGAGACGTTCTTAAAATATAAATTAAACGCGGCGTGGACAAACAACTTCGAAAAAATAAAATTTGCTCTAATTTTAAAATAATATTTTCCCTCTATTTTAAAGACATAGTAATGGCATCGAAAAAAATAGGGGCTCCAAGAAGAGTGAAATTGGTTTTGTCTTGAGTTTTCAGTGGATGTCTTGATCTTCTTAACTTGAAGGATGATAAGCTGACCAAAACGTTGGATGAGATGGTGAAGTCAGTTGCTCATCGTGACAAATTCACCAGTAATTTATCACGAAGGTTTCTGATGAGGTCAACCTGATATAGTACATTGCTAGCAATGCGGTCATCAGTCCACATTACTAACAATCTCCATCCCCAAAACTGTCAGTAGTGTAGCTTGCAATCTAAATCTACAAAGTAGTCTCCAGTGGATGTCTTGATCTTCTTAACTTGCACTCGGCGCGGACGGTGTGGTATCAACGCGAGCCAAGTTTTAATGGCCTGTCAAAGAATTTAGCGGAGTTTACGTAAAAATACCAATCTAGTCTGCTGCAGCTTGCACTCACGAGAATAAAGGCCATCAATAACATGAACCCTGTACATGTATATATATTTATAACAATAATAGTAATAATGATAATGCAGAAAGCGGTGCTGTTAGATTCTACCCGCATTGTACGCCGGTTTCTCTGCCTGGGGTCCTGAACCCCGGCCGACTGTGCTTCTGCCGGGGGTAAGTTGCCATCTCCTCTCCTTAAGAGGGGACATGATAATTTTATTTAAATATAAAAAATTAAAAATATATTAGTTTTATCATCCTCATATAACTTATCCATGCTTGGCTAAGGCCCGCGTGTTTGAAAGTATTATCCCCGTAAAAAGGAAGTTATATAAAACATATATAAAAGAGTAATAATAATAATAATATCATCATTACACAGTATAAAACAAAGTCGCTGTCGCTGTCTGTCCGTCCGTATGCTTAAATCTTTAAAACTACGCAACAGATTTTGAAGCGGTTTTTTTAATAGATAGAGTGATTCTAGAGGAAGGTTTATATATATATTACATGTATACCCGTGCGAAGCCGGGGCGGGTAAGTAGTATGTAATAAAGTGTGGAAAAAAACCAGCAAAAGCTGAGAAAATGTGGAGATAGTAATAATGAATCATTTTCATGTCACTCTTAACCTTATTTCTAATTTTCATTTAATTGTACAACTAAGAACCTTAAATTAAAAAGCTTAAAACATATAATATAATAACTAAAATATATTATTAAAAGGGGTCCCTTTAGGCAACGTTCCGAAGATACTGGCAGCGTTCCCTCTGAATAGGTAGACTAGTTCTTTGTCCAAGGTAGATGCCAGCTCTTAGGTCTTCTGTGATGTCGACTAACCTTTTTTATTTCTTTGAAAAGTCTTATAGCGTTAAGACCCCACGGACCAAAGGTCTCAACACCGAATGGGACAAAATAATTTTCATTTAGATATCGTGTATCTTTGAGTTTATGTAATTACATATGACCCGGCTCCTGCACGGTGAAAAAATTGAATACTAAAAACTTGGTCTCGTTTTTTTTGCCAGATTTTATAGTTGGGATGAAAATGCAAGCAAGAAAATAGATGTGATTGTGAGAAAGAAGGTAGTATTAAAAACGTTTGTATACCAATGTAAACCAGTATGACTTATTCATATAATGAGTACTGTAACTGTACTGTATGAAGAGTCGTGACTCATTAAGAGAGAAATTCAAAGAGGCAAATATTCTCACCATTGCTTCTCAATTTATATATTCAAATATCCTATATGTTCATAAAAATCTTGACTTATTTCCAAAAAACAGCAATATTCATAATATTAATACTAGATTTAAAGACAAACTTGCTGTCCCCAAGTATCGTTTAGAAAAAGTTAATAGGTCTTTTATGGGAATAGGTATAAAAATTTACAATAAGATACCAAAGGATATGTTGGAATTGCCCTTAAATGAATTCAAAACATCTGTTAAATCATATTTACTGAGCAAAACCTATTACTCACTAAACGATTACTTGAATGACAAGTGTGCATGGCAATAGTTGTTCATGCACTGAATTTTCATTTAATGTTAGACATAGACACCTATATAAAAATACATTGTAAATAAACTGGCTTTAAAAAAAAAAAGTAATTCAATTGAGTTTCTTGCCAGTTCTTCTCAATTGGATCTATATACCGAACTGGACGGTAGGGAAAAAATAAAATTAGAATGTAAAAATTTGACGTTCATAAGCGGCTAAAATGTCCTACATGAATAAATGATTTTTTAATTTGAATTTGAATTTGAAAAAGTATAAAAATACAATACTTTCATGTATAGAAAGTTGCAATATTCAGCGAGATTGTATATTGTATTCTATTTTAGCGATATTGTATTCTATTTTCAAAACAAATCAGTGTTTTATGCGAATCCGCGGAGAGTCGCTAGTATTGTAAATAGTCATGTATTCTACACACAAACATATATACGTTTATTTTGATAAATTTCTGTCGGTACAGAGAAACGAAATTGTATTCTTAGAACGTATGTCACGTACGTAAAGAACGGAGTATTTCAATTCACGTGGGTGTATATAAATGTGCGAGTGTCATGTTAAATAATTTTGAACGTTAATTAAGTGTTCATAATGTTTATATTTGAATAAGGGTGTTTCCACACCGTCGCGTAACTTTAAATGAATACAATATACATAGAACTCTTGTATGTAGCTGAAATAAGCGGTTGTATTACGGGCACTCGACAACTGATAAATATATGTAAATAGTCCCCTCTCTCCCAAATTTGAATTTAAAAATGAATCTGTATTATTGAAAACATGTACAACATTTATTTGAAAAGAATACGAGCTGAGTTTCTCCTCAGTTCTCATATCGAAATCATTCCGAACTCACGGTAGATTTGACATATCATAAGTCTGTAATAGACCTACATGAATAAAGATATTTTGAATCTGAATACATAGAACTTATTTATATTCAAGTGAATTCATTTTAAATGATATTGGAATATTTATTAATATATATTATGTTCTTTCAATCATTATGTATTTTTAATTACTTGGATTCTTTAAGTGACCCAACTAATTAATGCGTACCCAATTAATTCCTCTTTGAGTTACTGTACAACTCGAAGACGCTTGTAGCCCATATTCATAACATTATGTTGGCATTTTGTTGTTGCGAAAGACTGCTTACGCATTCCCGTAAGCTGTAAAGATGAAGAGAAGACCAATAAGACCAGTAAGAGCTCGCCAGTACCCGTTTTTTTTTATATGGATGATAATGGTATGGTTCACCCGCCTGCGCTATCGGTTTACGCTGGCGGGGCACCAGTGGAGCATGATAGGATGAGCATGAAGTCAGATCAGTTAGCCCAACGTGACAAATTCACCGGGAATGTATCCTGCACTAACGGTTTACGCTGGCGGGGCACCAGTGGCAGTACCCGTTTTTTATTTTTAAAGGATGATAATGGAATGATGCACCCGCCTGCGCTATCGGTTTACGCTGGCGGGGCACCAGTGGAGCATGAAGTCAGATCAGTTAGCTCAACGTGACAAATTCACTGGGAATGTATCACGATGGTTTCCAGGGGGAACCGCGTGGAGGTCGATCTGACATCTCCCCGGCAGTACCCGTTTACCTGCCCCGGGGTGGGTGGTTTTCCATGAGGATATGCTCTAAGAAAAAAGATCAACAATATTCTGTACCCTTTTGTTTGGGTCAAAATGTAAGACTGTTCATCTTGAAGAAACTTGTAGCCAACTTTCTACAGGAGGATATGCTCTAAGAAAAAAGTCTTTCTCGTCACGTCAATCAATCGTGACATACATTCTTAACATTGTACCCTTATTTTGTTGTTGCGGCAGACATCTTGCACGGTCCCGTAAGCCCTAAAGGTGATGAGAAGAAGCCGGTAAGAGCCCGGAAGTAGCCATTTACCTGCCCCGGGGCGGGTGGTCCTCCATAAAAGTGAAGAGAAGACGAATAAGACCAGTAAAGGCCCGGCAATTCCCGTATAAGTTCCCCGGGGTACTTATACGGGTTACGGGTATTGCCGTGGCCCCGGAATATCCTTCATGAAGGTATTCCCTAAGGAAAATAGAATTATAGTTTTTCTACAATTTTGTTTTGGACAATTAAGTTAAATAAAAGTAGTAAACGACGACCTCAGTGGTCTAGCGGTCTCGCCGCTTTACGACGATGGTCGCGGGTTCGATTCTCGCACGACACAAACATTTGTATTCATGAGTATAATTGTTTGTATCGGTCTGGGTGTTTTCTATGTATAACATGTATGTATTTACAAAAAAAAATATATCTATGTATATGTATCAGATGTCAGTACCCATAACATAAGTTTTAGCTTAACTTGGATCTAGATGGCGCTGTGTGAATTGTCCTGAGATTGTTATTAGTAAACGCTGAATCTAATACAAATAGACATAGAAATGCAAAATGATATATTGTGCGGGAATTGAAACCACTGGAGCACTGAGTTCATTAAACCCTCATTTCAAAATACCTATTTAACAGTAGTAAGTATTTGTGTTTATACCGACAGGCAGGGATGTCAACTCGTACAAATACGAGATTGTTGCATTCGCAAATAGAATGAGTAATTATCTTTATTCAAATAATAATAATATGTGGAGAAAACCAGCTAAAGTTGAGAAAAAAAAGAATAATAATAATATAATAATAATCTTAGGACAATTCACACAGCGCCATCTAGACCCTAGAAGTTAAGCTAGCTAAAGCTTGTGTTCTGGGTACTAGACAACTGATACATATACATAGATTTTTTTTGTAAATACATACATATTATACATAGAAAACACCCAGACCGATACAAACAATCATACTCATGAATATAAATGTTTGTGCCGTGCGAGGAATCGAACCCGCGACCATCGGATGTCCATGAAACCTGTCTAAATACAATTGTCTTATGTAATTAAAACGGCAAACAAACGATCGACCATATGATATGGTAAACAGTTGTGCACCATTCCATTATCATCCTCTATAAAAAAAAATCCGTCATGGGGGGAAGGGGATTGTTAGTAATGTGGACTGAGGATCCCATTGCTAGCAATCTACCATGACAGATCGACCTCCACGCGGTTCCCCCTGGAAACCATCCTGATAAATTCCTGGTGAATTTCTCACGATGGGCTAACTGACCTAACCTCATGTTCATCTTATCATCCTCCACTGGTGCCCCGCCAGCGTAAACGGATAGCACAGGCGGGTGCACCATTCCATTATCATCCACAAAAAAAACCGTCACCTATGAATATTACTACAGACATCACGTTATCATGTTACCTGTGATACCACTTATAATTTCCAGCGAACTAAGTAAGGCAGTAAAATTCCAGGATACAATAGGAACAAAGACTTACATCTGTCTCACTTCTTCCATGCAGATTTTTAACAGACTACCTCTGTGATACGCAATATTAATTATTAAATTATTTATTTCTCCATACGAGGCTAAGAGTTTTATAGTTGGCAACCCTACGGACAGGTGTGTATATGTCCGGACAACTCGCAACGCAGAGCTGAGTTGTTCGTACCCGCGTCACTTGTTCCGAAATGCCGTGAGCTCCGTTTGTCTTACATATTGTTTATGTTTAGTTTCATCCCCCTCTGTTTGAATTATCGTGTTAAACAAGCTTTGTGCTCTGAGGTCTGCTCGAAAAGCGTGCAGGAGTTGACACGACTATGTCAGTTGCAGTACTCTATATTCACTTAACCTCGTCATCTTCATTATGTTTAATACATTTTTCTTTTTTACGTGAAATTACAGGATAAGAGAGTATTAAAGTGCTCTGGAATTACAAAGCACGTGTGGTATCACGGGTGTTACCTTTTTTTTTTTCGATGTTTTCTAATCCTGTTGGCCGCAGCTGGCCTTTACAGCTTCACCGAATGATAACCGAGTGCAGATGGTACTCCAAACACGGTAAGATTCATGGAGCTGCTGAAGGCCAATTCCTAGGGCTTCAAACCTCAGCTCTGGCCGTCGTAATGTAAATCTTCGTTCTAATTGGACTGGGGATTGATTTAATTATTATATATACGGCCATTTATAAAATTATTTACTTTTGACAAAAATACAATATCAAATTCTGCTGGTCACTGAAAAGAACAAGGGCTGAGTTTCTTGTTACTCTTAGATAAAGCACTCCGAATTGACAGTGAATTTAACATATCATAAGACTCTGTAATAGACCTACATGAATGAACTATGATTTGATTTCATGAGATATATCTGTAGAAAGATGTAATTTAATAAAATACATTCTTTCAAAAATATATTCAGATCTATACAAGTTTGTATTATTGTATTGTTACATACTAGCTACTCGCCCCGACTTCGCCCGGGTGTACATGTATTATACATATAAACCTTCCTCTTGAATCACTATATCTATTAAAAAAACCGCTTCAAAATCCGTTGCGTAGTTTTAAATATTTAAGCATACATAGGGACGGACAGACAGCGACAGTGACTGTGTTTTATATAATGTAATATGATAATTTGTTATTGAAATAAAACAAATGAAATTAATTTTAATCAGTTAATGAGCTGAGGTAGTAGAGAATACCTTCTGTAGGGGTTTAAGCCCACAGTTCCGTGATAATGCTATTGATTGATTGATGAGGGGTTTTTGTTAAATAAAACCGCCTTGGTTGAATGCTACTCGAACACTGATTTTTATTACTAAAATAAATATAATGAGGTGAAATGTATAGAAGTGAAATTGCATGTGTAGGCAATTGTGTATTGCACAGCAAGCAGGCATGTGCGGTTGCCCGTACACCTTCTGTTTTATTGTAGTTTCATTTATCTAATATAATTTATTTATCATAACAATTTAGATTATTTAAAAAACATGAAACGTTACTCAGGTAAATGTAATTTTAATTTACATTCATGTTAGTAGTTATATATTTTATTTTTATAATTAATCATGTTGATGCATGAAATTGTTCTCAGCTTTATGTATTTATAATTTCAAATTTGATATTTGCTACGTTCTTTGTCTGTGTTTATTTAACGAAAGACATGTTTTATGTAATGAACATAGTACTTTTATCTGTGAATCCCGCTACGCTACGCCTTCAGTTCTTTATTAAGGAATATTGTAAAGAAAATCTGTTGTTCAAACTTCATATTCCAGTAAGTAAAATGTAATTAAAATAGGTAATTAAAAGTATAATATTGTTTATTATACGAAACTACAATATAAAATACATCATCAGTTTCTTCCTTATCCTATTGGTTTGGAGTCGGCGTTATATGTTTTTCTCTTCCTTTCTGCTCTTTTCGCAGTCATCTAGTTGTTTATTCTCTTTTCTGCCATAGCATCAAACTACAGTATAAAAATCTAAATGTATGTAACTCAAAGGTGACTGGCGTAGTGATCTATCAACACACAGCCCAAACCACTAGACGGATCGGGTTGAAATTTGGCATGCAGGTAGATGTTATGACGTAGGCATCCGCTAAGAAAGGATTTTGATTAATTCTACCCCCAAAGGCATAAAATAGGGGATGAAAGTTTGTATGAAACTTTGTCAATTTTAAACCGATCGGGCTGAGACTTTGCATGCATAAGGGTACTATGACGTAGGCATCCCCTAAGGATTTTAATAAATTCCACTCCTAAGGGGATAAATTAACGCGAACAAAGCCGCAGGCAAAAGCTATTAATCGAATAAATTGTTTTTAAGGTTTACTTAAATTCATATATTCTCAGTGCAACGTGGGCGTGACAAGTGCTGCATATAGCACAACGTTAATAGTCGAAAATGACTCTGACTATATCACCAATGAAAAAATAATCGTAAAGTTAATGATCATGGAGAAATATGTATTTTACATATATTTTAAACATTATACAGTTTTTGCAAATCAATCGTATCGTCAGCATATTAGTTACTGCCGCCCGCAAGGGATAGAACGAGACAGCAAAGTCGACTCTCTTGGTCTATCTCATAGACACTATAGCGGTCTATTATATAGTTTTTGACTCGTATGAAATTTCACGTATGATCACAAAGAAAAGACTTGTATACTATCCACCAGTTTCTATTATCAAAGATTATATATTCTTTCATTTAAAATGTATCCAAAAGTTCAGATAGAAATATATATTTCATAAGAAATATTAAAATTCATGAAGATTTAAAGCGTATATCGTCGTAGCGAAGCGATATTGCTACAGCGTATAACGCCAACATGAACTACGACGTAGTGCGTAGCAATTGTTCTACATGTTATCGCTACGTGCTACGAGCTATATAGCAAAGTTTATTAGTCACTAGCTGTGCCCGCGACTTCGTTCGCGTGGAATTTAACTTTATTTTTCTAAAATAAAAGTAGCCTAAGTTACTTACTTATTATATCAAGTACCTGCCAAAAAAAGTCCCGTCAAAATCGGTCCAGCCATTTCAGAGATTAGCCGGAACAAACAGACAGACAGACAAAAATTGTGAAAAATGTTATTTTGGTGTTTGGTGTATGTACAGTATTTATGTATGTAGTAAAAATCGGTTATTTCAATATTAGAGACATACACTTCAATTTTATTTATATGTATAAATATATATGTTAATTTATAGATTTATTATTATAATAGTTTATTATGACTATATAATAAAAACAGGCTATTTAAAAAAATCTAAGATTTATAGGTTATATACCTATGTATGAATTATATCATTGTTGCAGTTTTATATATAGATCACCAATAACAATAAAAATAGTTTTTATGAACTTTATGTATTTATTGTATTGCATTTATAGGTAACAATCACTGGACTTATTTATTTTGGATATATAGTTGAAAATGTATTCATCGTAAAATAATGGTCTTTTTTGGTTTAAACTACATATATGTTCTGTTAAAGATAAGACATATAAATAAATATATATACCACTGATTAATTTACGTTATTTCCATCACTTAGCTATAAAATATCTTGATCTTTTTTGGTAGTTGACTAAAAATACAACCGAATTGAGTAGCCTCTCCAGTGGACGTGTTTGTTAAAGATAAGACATATAAATAAATATATATACAACTGATTAATTTACGTTATATCCATCACTTAGCTATAAAATATCTTGATCTTTTTAGGTAGTTGACTAAAAATACAACCGAATTGAGTAGCCTTTGCAGTGGTGTAGCATGGAGAGAGATTTATAGGGTAGCAAAACAAAAGCAACGACAAATACTGTATTTTTTTATATTGTAACTGACATGGAAATAGCATATAACACGTACACTATATATTTTTTTATTAATTTACTATTATTTTTTAACTACTAACAATTACTAATACTAACAATTTAAATAAATGCGACTGAGAATTTTTTGATGACACCAGAACGGATATATTTTTATATATATTGTTGAAAGTATAATATTTCAGGAATATTTCTTATGTCAACATGTATACTTTATTATTTTAATCGTTTTAATATATTTGAATGTTTAATCTACTGCTGATTTTTCTTATTTCCAAAATATATATATACACAGTACGCCACTGGCTGCTCATATTTGAAGTCGGCTAAAAATAGCCGTAATGCCACGTTACAGGCTCCATGTCATTTATTCATAAGCATCGTCTCGCTCCCGGAAGTTCACTTACGACGGTTATCGCTCTCGCCTTCCGGTGTACTCGTTCTCTATTCAACACAATGTGCTCCACGCGATCAAACATTCATTTCTATCCCACGGGATTCCGGGATCGAATCCGCAACTAAAATTAACTTGTTTTAAAGGCCGACTCTCTCGGTTACTTCGTGTGTAATTCAGGTCGAGGACGGGAGTTGTGGACACTATTTCAGCTGCCAAGCAGATTGCTTTGTAAGCTGTGTCCTTATAGAGATGCAGGTTAAGCAGTGATGTTACAAGATAAGAGGCATAGCAAAGGCCCTTGGAATGCCAACTTATGAGTGGTCTCACGAGTGTACCATAATAACGATATCCGTAGCGCTGGAGACATTCAGTATCATCATCTGCTTCTTCCTTATCCCATTTATTTGTGGATTTGTTCCATTCATCCCTGTTCGCAGTCATCGCGTTATTTACTTCCTTTCTTACCATATCATCTTTCACACAGTCCATCCATCTCTTTTTCGGCCTTCCTCTGCCCTTATAACCATCCACATTCATTTGTAACACCTTTCTTAAAATATTATCAGTATATACAGTAGTAAATATAATTTACTCTTGATTTCATCACAGTTGCACACATGTAAATGTTATTTAGCAACAAGAACACTAATTTTAAATGTGATGGATTGTTCTTTTATTCCACAATCAATGTACCTATTACGTAGTGCTGTTCTGCTGTAAATAGGGTTTGGAGACTGATTACCATCAGGTTGTACGTCAGCTTGTTTGCTATTCCAAAATTATTACATAATATTAACTGTATATACAATTCAAAAGTTTATATTATAGAAATGTAAAAACTTCTTTCGTTTCAACGGCAACTCAATATATTTTCCCCAGAACGTTGCGACGATTTTTGCGCATTCTATCGCACCTCTTAGATCTTCCTTTGTCCAGGATGTTGGGCACAAAGGACAGGTCAATAGATGGGCCATGGGCCATAGTCTGGGATGGCGCTCCGCAGTCACAAGCCTCCCTTGAAGCGACACCCCATTATACCAAGTTGTGCCTGCAGCGGCCCAGCTTGGTTCGCAGTCTGTTAAGCGATTTTCAAGTGGCCATTGCAGGTCGAACTCAAATGTAAGGCCAATAGAATAGAAAATCTTTATTCAATTAACTTAATGTAAGCACTTTTGAATAGTCATATTTTTATGATTTTACCACTCAGGACACGGACTCATCACAAAAATAATAGAATAGAATAGAAAATCATTTATTCAAATAAACTTACATTGAAGCACTTTTGAATAGTCATTACATTTTTTAATCTACCGCTCGTTCGGAAAGCTGTCTCATCACAAGAGGAACGAGCAAGAAACTTGCGTGTTGCTCTTTTAAATAATTTTATTATTACTTTACATTTTTAAGTTTAAGTGTGTGAATACAAACCACCAATTAGCACTAATTCAATTAAATACTCAAATAGAAAAAATATTGAGTATATAACCAACTGGTTAAACAATTAATAAGAGGAAATCAGTCATAGTGATTAGAGCAGACCAGTCCCTACAAGCAGCACCCGTTCACGAGTATGACGGATGAGCCAGCCATCACTGCGCTCGACCATATTTTAGGGAGCCCAATGACCCTGCTCACCACGCCGCCACAAGTCTGGACATTTTAGTGAGCATGACTACTCAAAACACTAGACTACGTCAAAGCTACTTACAATTGCCATCTGATAGTTATAGTATTCACATTTTACATAAGAATGCATGCGGCAATCAATACAAAAACCGCTACGCTTCCATATTTCTAAAATCAATCATGAGATATAATAATGAGAGAGAAACTTGCGTGTTTATCGTTTAAATATATAGTGTTCTAAATCAATACACATTAACAAGGATTAGGCATGTCACAATCAACATAGAAACCGCTACGCACTCAATCTTTGTGTAATCAGCACTATGATTTTAAAATTAGATTTCTTCTACAAAAACATTATCTTTACATAGTATAAAATAAAGTCGTTTACGCTGTCTGTTCGCTTAGATCTTTTTAACTACGTAACCTATTTTCAGCAATAGATAGAGTGATTCAAGAGGAAGGTTCATATGTATATATATACCTTACACCCGTCTGAAACCTAGGCGGAGTAGCTAGTTATTTATAAATTTGTTAATGTAGAAGATGCTAGACCGTTATCCGTTAAATAGAATAAAAAACTAGGTGTGATATTGTTATCGTAAGTTGGCAGGACACGGACGAGCGAGCTGCGAAGTTGGAACTTGTTGGAATTCCAAGTAACTCCCCATCCAACGTCATTATATTAACTTGGTGCACCGTGTCGTCGCTACCACGGAATATTCTCACTTGTTTCACACAGAATTGTATAGTAAACTAGCTCCGGATTTGTACTGGTACTAAGGAAGAAATGTTATATTTTCAGCCAATTTATAAGTACGACCATATAATTGGTTTAAGGAGATTTACCAATTTGGTTTCCTTTTTATATTTATACTAGCTACTCGCCTCGGCTTCGCACGGGTGTACATGTAAAAACATAAACTGCTATTGAGTAAAAACAACATATGCATGATGACTAGGGCCCTCACAGGACACTGCAAATTGAACAAGCATATGGCTAAACTAGGCGTATGCACGACAAGTATCTGCAGATTCTGCCAAACTGAAGAGGAAACGCCGCTTCACATCCTATGTGGTTGTAGCCCACTCATGCATAAACGAAATATCTCCTTTGGAAAGTTTACACTCTTTCCCGAGGAGATAAAAACGATCGCTCCTAAGAATATCCTTCAATTCTTGTCCCTGACGGGTCTAGGTAGCGAACTCTGAAAAGGGCGAGCACAATAGATCTATGTAGGTCGCAGTGCTACAGGTGCTACACATCTGACAATAGCCCAAACAACCCAATAAAAAAAAAAAAAAACCTTCCTCTAGAGTCACTCTATATATTAAAAAAAACCGCTTCAAAATCCGTTGCGTAGTTTTAAAGATTTAAGCATACATAGAGACGGACAGACGCGACAGCGACTTTAGACTATTTGCTTCAGCAATAGCGTATGCCTGTGGTCACTATATTCTCCCAAATTTGAATTTAAAAATGAATCTGTATTATTGTAAACATGTACAACATTTATTTGAAAAGAATACGAGCTGAGTTTCTTGTCAGTTCTTCTCATCTCGAAATCATTCCGAACTGACGGTAGATTTGACATATCATAGAGTCTGTAATAGACCGAAATTAATAAAGATATTTTGAATTGAATTTGTGCTACCTATATGTTACGTGTAGTAATAAGTGTTAAAGTAAATTGCACACAGTAGACTTGGAATTTTTCAATTTTGCTCGGTTCCCGACGTGTTTTGTGGCTGACACTACGAAGTGTTGTAGTTAAAATCGGTACATTGCATTCCTCGTTACTCAGTAACGTGTTACAGGTAGGTTTTTATATACAGTATAAAATGTATATAACAAATATTTTGAATTGTGATATGACATAACATTTTTTTTTTATTCATTATTGCACAATAAAAAAATCAAAAAGGCGAGCTCAATGCCATCTATACATCTATACGTATAAATAAAATTGGAGTGTCTGTTTGTAATATTGAAATAACCGTTTTTTACTTTTTCTTCTTCTCAGATTGGTCGTGGTCAACATTTTGAATCACGATGAGTTTTTTTTTACTACATGCATATTAATATAAATACGGTACATATACCAAAATAACTTTATTTATAATTTTTGTCTGTCTGTCTTCGCTTTACTCGCGACTTCGTCCGCCTGGAAATTACTTTATTTTTCTAAACTAAAAATTGTCTAAATTACTGCTTATTACATCAGCTACGTTCCAAAAAAATTCCATTTCAGAGATTAGCCGGAACAAACAGACAGACAGACAAAAATTGTTATTGGAAACATATGTGTATGTTATTTTATGCAGAGGATTGTAATAGAATAGTGCACTCGTTTGTGCTAACGGTTTAAGGCACCAGTAGAGGAATGAGGTGAATTCGACTCGAGAATCATGGCAAATTCATCAGGAATTTATCACGATTTATATTAGTATTCGTGTTAAGACCCGGTTAACAATATAAGTGGCTAGCTCCTCGCCCCGTCTTCGCACGGGTGGACATGTATTATACAAACCTTCCTCTTGAATCACTCTACCTATTAAAAAAAACCACTTCAAAATCGGTTGCCTAGTTTTAAAGATTTAAGCATACATAGGGACGGACAGACAGCGATAACGACTTTTTTATTTTATACTATATAATGGTGTATATTAAACACGAAAATTTATGAATAACTATTTTGCATGGGAAACTGCGTGGAGGTCAATCTGACATTTTACATTATATTTAAAAAATATATATGTAACGAGTTGTTATTTTAATAATAACAACTCGTAATGGTGTATATTAAACACGAAAATTTATTAATAACTATTTTCTAGGGGAAACCGCGTGGAGGTCAATCTGACATTTTACATTATATTTAAAAAATATATATGTAACGAGTTGTTATTTTAATAATAACAACTCGTAATGGTGTATATTAAACACGAAAATTTATTAATAACTATTTTCCAGGGGAAACCGCGTCGAGGTCAATCTGACATTTTACATTATATTTATAAAATATATATGTAACGAGTTGTTATTTTAATAATAACAACTCGCAATGGTGTATATTAAACACGAAAATTTATTAATAACTATTTTCCATGGGAAACTGCGTGGAGGTCAATCTGACATTTTACATTATATTTAAAAAATATATATGTAACGAGTTGTTATTTTAATAATAACAACTCGCAATGGTGTATATTAAACACGAAAATTTATTAATAACTATTTTCCATGGGAAACTCCGTGGAGGTCAATCTGACATTTTACATTATATTTATAAAATATATATGTAACGAGTTGTTATTTTAATTGTATACATATTAAAAAACCAAAACAACTCGTGCATAGCTGTGCGCAGGCTATATTTAGACCTGAATCAAATATTTATCAAGTCCCTTCCCCTTCTAAAAACCTAAATTTCAACAAACGAAGCCTAAATTTTAATGAGCTTGGGATTGGTCTGTTTCTAAGTTTCATGAGCTGGAAGGATCATTTTATGAAGTGAAATTCATTATTTTAAACATTTTCATTTACTTATCATTCCACTTTGTGGATTACTGGTGGACTTAATGGATGCTTTTGCTGCGTATTTTTCGTCATATTTTAGTTTGAAGACATCATATAAAGAGTAGTCTCTTTATATGATGTCTTCAAACTAAAATATGACGAAAATTATGTACTAGTAGTACAGGGTAGACGAAATTTTATGCATCAACGTGCCATTTCATCCAAAAAACTTTTAATGGTGTCATTGACCTGCCATTAAATCATTTTGACTTTCTGATTACTTGGAAAATAATAATAATAAATACTATCAAAACTCTCTATGAAATAAAGTAAACAAAAGAAGTACATTTTGGATTGTTTTCATTACACGCATAAATTAAATTACTGTAAAAGTAGTGTGACTTCTGTTGCTGCAGGTTAGATGACAAATAATTTATGTCAGGCTTATACGATGTTACTTTTAGTAAAATGCGTGCTGAACTGGATTCATCTGTCAAACGGTTTCTAACCGAGTTTTTAATGTTATTCATTTCTGAAAATAATGACTCGTAGGCATAGGTAGGTGAAAATATTGTTAAAATAGCATGAGCCAGCTTCTTCAAACAGTTTTATGATCGACGACGTGAATTATATCACAGCCGAGAAGGAATTTAAAAAAAAAAATATTTTTTTTATAAAATATTTATTAATTACTACACCATCGGCAGCTCCGCGATGGAGGCCGTTTCTTGCAATTCTGTCGAAATATAATTTTTAATTTAATAGGAAAGTGCTGCATCTTCTGCGAAACTGCACGTGGAAGAATTTTGTAACTGACGGTGCAGCCTAGATCACGAATTTACTGTAAAGCTTATTACACACTATTGTATTAAGATAGGTACATATTATTGGCTACAAATTATTGTCCTGTATACACGTATATAACACCTCCATGCTTAGAGAAGCCATTATCTCACTTGGTGAGAAAATGGTGTATTGGAAGATGTATCAGGAATGCTGACAGCTGCATGCGGGTCACCATGCACTACTTCAGGTGTCTGTTGATCTCGTTGTTGTTTACATTTTATCTTATAAATGATTACCTACGCCAATAATTGTCAATACGACAAATGTCCAAAGTTTGAGAAAAATAAACATTTAAAATTCAACCAATTAAATAATGTTCTAATTATATTATAATTATAATAAAACTAGCTTTTGTCCGCGGCTTCGCTCGTGTTAATTTATCCTCCTTTAGGGGTGGAATTTATCAAACTCCTTTCTTATGGGATGCCTGTGTCATAGTAGCTTTATGCAGGCAAAGTCTCAGCCCGATCGGTTTAAAATTGACAAAGTTTCATATAAACTTTCATCCCCTATTTTATCCCTTTGGGGGTAGAATTAATCAAAATCCAAATTTCAGCCCGATCCGTCCAGTGGTTTGGGCTGTGCGTTGATAGATCACTACGTCACCTTTGAGTTTTATATATATAGATATACAATAATAAATAAAATAAACATAAATAAATATTATATACTTTTTAACCAATAAAAAGAGAAATAAAGTTGCAATGTCCGCATTTGAATAATATTGAATGTACAGCCTGCAACTCGAGCATTACCGACAACTGGTCTCGGAGGTTATTCTAAAATGTTTCCCCTCTGACGAGGGTTTGGTCAGACCGCGTCATGTCAGGCGTCGAAACGTCACTGGACATGACATCTTGATATGTGACTGCTTCATTTGTTTTTCATTCAGTCATTCATCAACAATGTTGCCATGGCTGGTTCATTCAGTTTTCTTCTAAATAACATTCCAAAGACGATTGATATGATATCAGGAAACTTATTTTGAATAATAATAATAATCTCAGTACAATTCACACAGCGCCATCTAGCTTGTGTTATGGGTACTAGACAACTGACACAAATATATAGATTTTTTCGTAAATATATACATATTATACGTGGAAAACACCCAGACCGATACAAACATACTTATGAATACAAATGTTCGTGCCGTACGAGGAATCGAACCCGCGACCATCGAGTAAGGCAATATGGTAGCGCTAGACCACCGTGGCCGTCATATATCGTAAAAATGGATTTTGTGTTGTTGTTGCTTATTTAAGATTTTGTGTGCATTATATTTATATCTGTTTGTACCTCATTTCAAGCGTCTATGAATATTGCTATTTGTTAATTCAACAAGAAATCTTGTAAAAAGATAGTCCAGATAGGAATATGAAAGGACCTCGCGGCCTCAATATCGATATGAATGAGTCGTAGCTCGTGACTAGGGTTGCCAACCATACTTTATATTAACGTATCCTACAAATAAAGTACGCAAAAATACTTTATTTTCAACCTTTACTGTGATGCTTAAAACAAAATACTCATTATAGGTACTTAACGATTTATAATTACTGAACAAAATGTTAGATGTCAATTGTGAGTTATGACATTTGACACAGCTTTAGTGTAAAAACACAGAAACATACGTTTTTAAAGCAATAAAAACATAGAATTTGAAAAATCCTTTTTTTTTCTAATACATGCTTTATTTTTTTCCTATCCAAACCAGATTATACATTTTTTTTGTCATAAAAAGTTGGCAACCCTACTTTCTTGACCTACTTAGGTAGACCGATGATTGGCCGATAGTAAGGCGACTGCACACCGAGTACCGACAAGTATCCGGAAGGGCTTCAATGTGACAGACGAGCCAATGGCAATATCCGGAACGAACCGGGCAAACTATTCCCGCAGTTTGTATGCACATAACACTGCCGATGAATTCGGAATGGCAATTTAATATTCTTTTGTGCTTGGCTACTGCTGACGAGCTATAGTCCGTCATTACAACTCTAGTTCTGAACAGTCTTGATTAATATTAGTTGTGCCCGGAACGTACACGTGTACAATTGTAGACGCCTTTTTTTTATACCACGTACGTGGCAAACAAGCATACGGCCCATCTGATGGTAAACGGTTATGGTATATGGCCTATGGACGCCTGAAACTCCAGGGGTGTCACATGCGTTGCCGACCCTTAAGAAACCTTAATATACCCTTCTAGAAAAACCCCATGCTGCAGTCTCTCGGGAAAACTTCGAAAACCGCCTTTTGTTATGTATTTTACAAACACTTTTTTATATGAAACTAGCTGACAAAACGAATTCCGTTTCGCCGTTTTTTTGAAGTTTAGTTACGCAATAAATTTCTGAACGCATCCTGTTTGTATGGGAACATATAATTGTTGTTTTTACTATAAAATATAGATATATTACATGCAATTTCTTCATATTTTATCACAGTCTAATCCTTCCCTGGACTTCCACGAATATTTCAAGACTAACATTAGCCAAATCGGTTCAGCCGTTCTCAAGTTATAGGGAGATTAACGAACAGCAATGTGTAATGTCTTATTTCTAGTTTAATTTGTGAAAACCAGCCAGTGTCAGTGGTTTAGTGTGTTGTGTATATTGATTCAATATGTATATAGTTAGCCTTGGTTTTCGTTTAATATATAAATTAAAAAAAAAAAGATATAAAACTAGAATAATTGTAGTTCTAAATGTGCTAGAATAATATTCGAATAGACGTTATCGGAATATGTGCAGGCTCTTCAAAATGTAATCCCTCAGGAATCGCGTCACTATATTAACTGCTGGAAACAGATACGTCTGGCTCAGTCTAACTACACTACTCGTTTTCCCAATCTAGTCAGTCCGCGCTTGAAATCAACGTGTATTTTCTTAAAGCTATTTCTGCTTAACCGGTTCGATGAATTTACAGAGTAGGGACGTTTTTATTATGTAACTGTATTGGTATTCTGTACGTATTTTATCAACTCATGTCACTCATCACATCACTCAAGCTGGAACTGTATATTTGACACTGGTGTATCACTTGTCAAATATAAAGTTCCAACTGAGCTATTCAGTTTGGCTATATTTCTAATAAAATCACTAGTGCCTGTTTTACCTCCATCCCGCTCTCGAGCGTGTGGCGCTGCAGTCTGCAACTTTATATTTGAGAAGTGATACACCCATATCACTTCTGAAATATAAAGTTCCAACTGAGCTATTGAGTTTGGCTATATTTCTAATAAAATCACTAGTGCCTGTTTTACCTCCATCCCGCTCTCGAGCGTGTGGCGCTGCAGTCGCTATTGAGTTGCAGAATATCGATATACAATCTCGCCGCGGATTCAGCTTTCAAATTCGTAAGTGATGCTTACAGAATAGCTCTACTCGACAGGAGAACAAACTGACAGGTTATTTGATGTATGTTGCGGCTAAGTGATACTATGTTTGGTAGTCGAGACGATGTATATTACAGATGATAATGGACTGCTATATGTACATAGAAATATTGATCTGTTTAGACACAGCAGTGCTTAGTAGACAATATTGAATTTGTCTTACTAGGCATTATTAAATGCAATTATTATTTTGATGTATCTAGGTGACTGTGTCCCATAATGTACATGTACATGTACATCACATATTTCTTTCTTTCCTTCTTATATGATGGCCATGTATAGTCATTTCACAAGATTATGTATCCTGAACCTGACATGGGAAGGAAATCGTATTCTTGTTGTAACTGACTAATCAAAAATATGTTTTATATATTTGTTTATAACTCTGTTCTCTTACGATTTGTTCTGACTTCGGTTCTTGATAATTTACTAGTGTAGTGTAGTACTTAATCTGTGATTTTAAAATAATGGTTTCAAATATGAATAATATATAGTCGTATTAATAATAATTATAAAAAAATCATCATAATATGCTCGAATTTCGACCATTTTGCGACCACTAGTTTTTATAATTCTTATAGAATATAACGTAATGTGATATCTTGAGTTGAGTACTAATACGTACAGATCAGACTTTTATGACTTTAAACATGCATACGGTTCACCTGATGCTAAAGTTACCGTAGCTTATGGACGCCTGAAACATCAGGGGTGCACTTGTGGAATGCCGACTTTTATTTATTTATTTATTTGCATACAAAACAGATTGCAATCAATATAATAATATAATTATGAGCGTGTAGTTCGGTATAAAACTGGATTCTAATCCAACATTATGTATGCCTAAAAGCTAAATTATATAGATATATATTCAATATACGCTAGATAGCTAGATAAGGATATATAATGAAAAGTAAACTAAATATAAAATAATATATAACTACGTAATGCAATGAATTATCATGTTAACAGAATTTTATTTATATTAAAGAAAAGAAAATTGGTACAATGTTAAATATAATTTGTCTCTTTACGGTGGAAATTTAATTGTCTCCGGAACTGGACCAGTGTTGAATGGAAAATATCTATATTTCTATTCGAGATAAGAATTTCATTGTATTGGCGACACATTCGAACTATTGGATTATAATATGAAGTATTATTTGAGTAAACCTGAAGATAGAAGGTATTTTTATGATATGAATGAAATTTAGAATATAAATAGATCATTTCCAAATTTAAAATAGAGAATAATAAATACTACCCGAATTCACGGATAAAACTGCAGTTAGTAAAAGATAATATTCTTCTCCAGGGTATATTCCGGTTGGCCTGCGAACATGTGCTGCGTACGATGCGCAGAGGCCGAGAAACATTGCTGACGTTACTGGAAGCCTTCGTGTACGATCCCCTGGTGGAGTGGGGAGCGGCGGGGGTGAGCTCCGGATCCAGTGGGGTGAAACGCAGGCGCACGCAACGCGATATACGTGCCGCTGTTGATATGCTGGCTGTACGCGCGCAAGAACTCAAACATCAAATTGCAGAGTTGAAGTAAGTGTATACAGTATTTCGTCCCCTCCAATCGATTCCCGGTCCAATTCAAACGGGGATCGAAATTACGATGGCCTGAGCCGAGGTCCGAACCCCTAGCGGAGCCCTCAGACTAAAATCATATCCGTCAGGCGGGAGTTAGCTTTCAACCGC
Source organism: Achroia grisella (assembly GCF_030625045.1). Classification (NCBI taxonomy): domain Eukaryota; kingdom Metazoa; phylum Arthropoda; class Insecta; order Lepidoptera; family Pyralidae; genus Achroia; species Achroia grisella. Next base: position 967,502 of record NW_026713024.1, on the reverse strand, counting down.
CCCATAAATCCTTCCGCGGCTTTGGAGTGTCATCGACACTCGACCCCTATCATCCGGTAGAAGCTGTAAAGCCAGCTTTTAGAGTAGTCCGAAAATAAAAGTATTTCATTTAACACCAGCTACCCTAATTCAGCAAGCGCTGAATTGGGTTACTGGTATTAAATTTAGCAGCGAACTGTACAGTGTTTTCCATTTTATTCTTACACCTAGTACCAAATACAAATATTAGGTTTTATGAACGCTAAAGTCTCGTATTACGTCATTATTTCAATATGTATGCATATAAATTATTGTGCAAAATGGATTTTATTTTGGGCGCAAAATGTAATAACTTATACATAATTTATGCTGCTAATATGAGAGATTATAATTGTTAATGCCTCTCTAAAAGCCACTACGAATTAACACGGCGTACTTCCTGTTTAAGCGCTCTGAATTATTGAACACATAAATTATTCATGTAGTGGCCGCAATAACGTTTGTCATTATTTGTTTTAGCTCGCAATTTTTGGCCATACTCCCAGAGGTGAAAGAAAGTGCCGAGAATTGGCTGAAGGAGCACGACGAACTCGAATCACTGGAAACTAAGTTGCAGGAATGTCACCAACAGATTGCATTAATCAAAGAGATAGAGGCCTGCGGACCAAACTTAAGTAATCATCCACTATATGCCATCTCTCAGAAATATACCTCGTACAAAAAAGCTAAAAATGCCGTCGAAGATTCGATGAAAGCTCTCGTGAAAATACTCAAAGATTTCGATACTCAAATAGAAATATTCGCTAAGACCAATGAAGCGATAAACGGGCCGCAATTGATGATATGGGTTCAAGAATTTTCTGGTACCAATGAAGATGACGATAAACCGATATTTGACCACATCAAAGAATTCTTGGCAAATGCTGGTCAAAGTTCCATGATTTCACAATGTGAACAAGCCGAAATCGAACTTAACCAGAGCATTGACCAAACGAATCACCTCGTCAGATCCTGCCTAGAACTTCTGTCACAATACGTCGCAGTTTCACAGTACTACCCTAAAAGCCAAACGGAATACCACCGAGTAGTAATGTTCAGAAAGTTTTTGGCCACAGCTTTAGAAAGCAAATCGCCTGAAGTTTGCAGGGAGGTTTCCAAACAAGTCAATGAATTACTAGAGGACTCTAATAACACAGACGCTACACAAATCTCCGCTTATAATTACCGCCTGCAAACGATATATGATGAAGCTAATGAAAACCTTAAAAAAGCAATAGAGATCTTGCAACTAGAGGGTGGACCTGATGCACTTGTATTAGCACAAGAAGCTTATATGGAAGCGAAAAACAATATCAGTAACTGGGTAAGAACTGAAGATGGATCCGCCACTGCATTAGAGTGTGTGGTTATTGGCATGTTGTGCAATTTGAACAGAAGGTATTTGATGTTAGAAAATGGAGCACAAAGTGCGGGAGACTGCCTTGTTGATTTGACTTCCAGAGAGGGAGAGTGGTTTCTGGATGACATGAGTGCACTTTCGATGCAATCAGTGGAGCTGCTTTCGTTACTGCCGTTACAGTCAGCGTCCGCCGAGGATACTTCTTTGCCGATTGCCGTGGAATGTGTTCGCAACGCTAACCTTCTGCTAGCAGACTTGGTACAACTGAATTATAACTTCAGCACTATTATTTTACCTGAAGCACTGAAAAAGGTGCACTCCGAAGAACCGTCGGCACTGTTAATGATTAATGAACTTAAAACAGTAATAATGAACACTCCTGTTTCTCTAAATGATTTACTAGCAGAATTGGAGATGCATTTAAGATATCTCGTAATGGATATGGAGGTAAGTTTGTTCCCATTTTACGGTAAATGATGGAAAAAGTTCCTAACAATTAGAAACAAACATAACAACATTTATTTAAAAGTACAATACCTAATTTTCCTTCTCATTTTTCTTTCGATGAGTCCGCTTTACGAATGATTAAGAATAAACAAATATGACTATTCAAAAGAGATTGATTATATTAAATTTATTTTGAATAAAGATTATTTCTATTTCAATGTTTCTAATACTTATTTAACATTAACAAAATTATTATGTGGGGAGATTTACAGTAGAGCCGTATACTGCTGCAAGCACCCCAAGCAAAAATTATTTTGCACAAAACAGGATAAGATAATAAGGAATGAATTTTTTTAGTCTCCAGCTAGTATGGCTCAAGTGGTGGCTGCAGAGCTTCGTTCTCGCTATGAGCTCCTACTCTCCGCGACCACTCCTGACGGCGATGGCCAGTCTGCGGGCCGCATGTTGCTGATGGGTTTCAATGGACTTTTCGCGGCTGTTGAATTAAGGGCAAGAGAATTGGCCGATCACATCGCAGTGCCAACTCCACCAGCTTGGAGGAAGATAGATCATATAAATGAAGCCATGCATATGTCGGTAAGTTTAATAAGTATGTTTGTTTATGTTAGTATTATTTGATTTGCGATTTCGCCTTTAGGAGTGTGACTGACCGGGGTCAAAAGTAGGAACTTCCTTCTCCATTTGAAATACTACGTGGTATGCCAAATTTCATATTGTAAAACAATATATTCATCGACAAAAAAAATACCATTATACTCGTGAACGGGTGCTGCTTGTAGGGACTGGTCTGCTCTAATCACTACGACTGATTTCCTCTTATTAATTGTTTAACCAGTTGTTGTGTAATCAATAGTTCTTCTATTTGATTATTTAATTGAATTAGTGCTAATCAGTAGTTTGTATTCACACACTTAAACTTAAATTGTAAAATAAGAATAAAATTATTTAAAAGAGCAACATACAAGTTTCTTGCTCGTTCTTCTTGTGATGAGACAGCTTTCCGAATGAGCGGTAGATAAAAAAAACTTTGATGACTATTCAAAAGTGCTTCAATGTAAGTTTATTTGAATAAATGATTTTCTATTCTATTCTATTTACTCATTTAGAATTTGATACTATAATATGTACAAAGGTAGCCTGATAAGGAATCAATGTACTTAATAAAAAGTGAGTATTTCATTTACATGTAATTCTAAAAATAACTTCTTTAAAGAACAGATTTTCTAATGTAAAACTTCGATATTACTTACCTTATTTTAATTTCATCGAGTTTAATATTAATACATAAATATATATTGCATTTTATCTGGAGAGCCGGGACTGACACTCCTAAACATATTTAGGCCAGTTGCCTAAATATTTTTTATTTTATATATTTTTATATTAGATTTTACTTTAAAACAATTATAACTATACTAACCATTCTTGAAAAAAAGAGGTTACTTTAGAAAAAAATCATAGTAACACGTTTTGTGTGGAGAGAGGTCGTGCCATGCAGCCTTAAAGAGAAAACTGGCCATCAAGTAAACGCTTAAATGATGACAATGTTTGCATTGATCTTTTAACCTGCTCTTCAAAGTCCTATGATCCGTTCTGTTCTGCAAGACACATGTCTAGTGCGAAACGTCTGCAGGATGACGATGTTTGTGTTGATCTTTCAGGCTGCTCTTCAAAGTCCAGTGATCCGTTCAGTCCTGGAAGACATATTTCTGGTGCGGCGCATCCAAATAATCGACGAGGTTTTCACAATGTGCCGCAACATGGCGCTAGCGTTCAATGGTGTCGGTGCGCGTACGCTGAGCGACGACGCCGCACTGTGCAAACCTGTAAAAAGGTTCGTTACGTTTCTGTCATTTGGTTTTCTCATTAGCTGACTTTCATTACCGACATATTCCTTCACGCAATCTGGAGCGCTCTCTTTTTAGCCTTGGGGCCGTTCAAGTATTACGTAAGCAGATTAATCACAATTATTTACCCCCCACCCCCTTTGTCAGCAAAAATATGCAAAGCTTTCCCCCTCCCTCCATACTTAAGTCAACATTTTCCAATTAATATATTGTTTTTTAGCAAAGACAATGTGAGAGTTGCCATTTGTGTAAAAAATAAATAATTACCGATTACGTGCTTACGTAATACTTGAACGGCCCCTTTTGACCGTCTAGGTATGTATTATATATTTTGGTAATGGTAATTGGAGGACGATAAGATGAGCATGAGGTCAAGTGAATTAGCCCATCGTGACAAATTTACCGGGAATTTATCAGGATGGTTTCCAGGGGGAACCCAGCGCGGAGCTCAAGCAATGGCTTTATTATTCCACAATATTATTATTAATATTCCCCCGTTGTTAGTCTTATAAGTAGAAATTGCTCAGTGATCAATGTGTGTGGTATTGTCAGGTTCACCGCGGAATACGTGCTGCGGTGCGTGGTGGGCGTGCATTCGAAGGCGCTCGCGTGCGTACTGTGCGGCCTGCTGCGACGGGCTCGACTCGATCTGCACGCAGAGGTCGAACAGAAGGAGATCGGTATGATATATATTTAATGGCAATTTTATAATTATAATCCTCACACGGCATCATCTTCTCCTAATATAACAGAGCTTGTGTTATGGATACTATACAATTGATGTAAATACTTAGATAAAGTTTTTTGTAAATAGTAATAATAATATAATAATATTTCAGGACAATTCCCACAGCGCCATCTAGTCCCAAGTTAAGCAGAGGTTGTGTTGTGTTATGGGTACTAGACAACTGATATAAATAAATGGATACGTTTTTTTTTTGTAAATAAATACATATTATACATAGAAAACACCCAGACCGATATATACAGAAATAATCATGAATACAAATGTTTGTACCGTGCGAGGAATCGAACCCACGACCATCGGATAGTAAAGCGGTGTGCTAAACCACTAGACCACCGAGGTTGTCAAATTTGTTTTTGTAAATAGTCTTCGTACCATGCGAAAATTGATTCTCGCATGGTACGATCGTCGAAAGTAAAGCTGTTTGCGATACCGCTAGACCACTTAGGTTTTTAATTGTGTGTTTATGAATGTTTTAGTTTATTATTACAGTCAAACCATCCAGAATTTTCTAATTTATTTTTATGAGTGAACGATCAAACGAGCCGGACCACTCACACTGTGTCATCCGTACCCGACTCCTCAGCTCGTGCTATTCTAATAAGAAACGGAGATTAATACGTTTAAACACAGTTTATATTATATTTTATTACAATTAGTAATGAAGTGAGGAATATAAGCTAAGTATAGTACGCGTTGGAGTGTATCGCTGGTGCGCAGGTGCGTCGTGGAGCGTGTCGCTGGAGTCGCTGTGCGAGAAGGCGCGGTCGTCGCGGCTGCGGGCCGGGCTGCGGGCCGAGCGCGTGGAGCGCGGCGCCGCCCTGGCCGCCGCCCTGCAGGCCGCGCGCGCCCGCCTCGAGCGCGCCGCACGCGCCGCCAGGGGCCACGCGCGCGCCGCCGCCGCCGCGCACACCGCCCGCCACCGCGCCGCCGCGCACGCGCTGCTGCACGCGCAGGTGACGTACCGCGGGAGGCGAGCGCGGGTGACGTGCCTGGGGAGGCGAGCGCGCGGGTGACGTGCCGCGGGAGACACGCGCGGGTAACATGTTGCGGGAGGCGAGCGCAGGTAACGTGCCGCGGGAGACGAGCGTGGGTGACGTGCTGCGGGAGGCGAGCGCAGGTAACGTGCCGCGGAAGACGAGCGTGGGTGACGTGCTGCGGGAGGCGAGCGCAGGTAACGTGCCGCGGGAGACGAGCGTGGGTGACGTGCTGCGGGAGACGAGCGCAGGTAACGTGCCGCGGGAGACGAGCGTGGGTGACGTGCTGCAAGTGACGCGCGCAGGTGACGTGCTGCAGGAAACACGCGCAGGTGACTTGTTGCAAGAGACGCGCGCAGGTAACGTGCCGTGGGAGACGAGCGCAGGTAACATGTTGCGGGAGACGAGCGTGGGTGACGTGCTGCGGGAGACGCGTGCAAATGACGTGCTGCAAGAGACGTGCGCAAGTGACGTGCCGCGGGGGACTGGTAGCTGCCGTATGATCAAATTACCGCGTACTTACGCAAGCAGGTAGCATGTGGGTGCAAACTGTTATAGTCCACCGCGACGCGTTGAGTACTTACGTTCAACTCGAGCACTATTACTTGGATCTTTATACTACTTTGTTATCTAATTATTATTAGTTATAGTCGAATCAAATAACTAGGTACACACCTACGTATTAATCGAAATGGTCCTTCGAGTCGGATGTTTTCCGATATGACTGTTACTTATTTCTGTATGATTTTAATTTAGTAACATTAGTATAATGTGACGGTTGTGCTGACGTCTGTGTCGTCCTGGTGTCCGCAGGTGGTGGGCGCCGGTGGCGGGGACGCGGCGCTGCTGTGGCGCTGCGCGCGCGACCTGTCGGCCGCCGCCGACCGCCTCGCGGCCGCCCGCGCGCGCGCTCGCGCACTCGTCGCCGCCGCGCTGCAGAGGTACGTGCGAACTAACGTTGCTTCTCCTTACTTATTGGGATATTTAAAATTCTTTGAACACTAGTTGAACCGCAATCTTTTTCCGCGTTGCTGCTTCATTGTTATTCTCTGCTTAAGATATTCTTAGTTAATACTTTTTATAATATTGATATAGAAATATTTAGTCTTTCATTGTCGTATTTGCATATCTAATACGAGTCGTACAAGTACGTCGTCTTATCTTTAATATAATTTTTATTACAGAGTGAAGTGGGGAGCTGGCGCCAACCCGGCGCTACGCGAGGTAGAGCGCGCGCTGGAGTCGGCGTGGACGTCGCGCAACGCGCGCGCGGACGCGCTCGAGCACGCCGCGCACGCGCTCGCCGGGCACGCGCGCGCCGCCGCCCCGCAGCGAGCGCGCACGCGCACCGCGCGCCCCGCCTCCACCGCGCGCGGCGCGCTGCAGCACTGGGAGAAGGTACGTACTCACGCGCTGGGAGAGGTACGTACTCACGCGCTCGCCGGGCACGCGCGCGCCGCCGCCCCGCAGCGAGCGCGCACGCGCACCGCGCGCCCCGCCTCCACCGCGCGCGGCGCGCTGCAGCACTGGGAGAAGGTACGTACTCACGCGCTGGGAGAGGTACGTACTCACGCGCTCGCCGGGCACGCGCGCGCGGCCGACCCGAAGCGAGCGCGCACGCGCACCGCGCGCCCCGCCTCCACCGCGCGCGGCGCGCTGCAGCACTGGGAGAAGGTACGTACTCACGCGCTGGGAGAGGTACGTACTCACGCGCTCGCCGGGCACGCGCGCGCCGCCGCCCCGCAGCGAGCGCGCACGCGCACCGCGCGCCCCGCCTCCACCGCGCGCGGCGCGCTGCAGCACTGGGAGAAGGTACGTACTCACGCGCTGGGAGAGGTACGTACTCACGCGCTCGCCGGGCACGCGCGCGCCGCCGCCCCGCAGCGAGCGCGCACGCGCACCGCGCGCCCCGCCTCCACCGCGCGCGGCGCGCTGCAGCACTGGGAGAAGGTACGTACTCACGCGCTGGGAGAGGTACGTACTCACGCGCTGGGAGAGGTACGTACGTACGTACGTATCAAATAATGTTTATACATTATTTGATATTTTTAAGCATTAACTTGTTTACGAATGAATAGAATATATACTTTAATACCATAAAGTAAATGTATACATTGTAATGGTTTGCAGGCGTGTACACTGGCTCAGAAGTATTCTCTGGACGTGTCGCCGGTGGAGGAGTCGTTGATGGAGATGTTACACCCGGAAGGAAATATCGATACACAATGGGTGAGTGTTTATATTCTAAAATGAATTTATTCTGTCGCATTTTACTCGTATGAAGATTAAGAAAATTCTGATTACCAATGTCGTTTCGGCTGAAAATTTCAAAAAAATATTGAGATAGTTGTATTGCCAAACCTAGTGAACGTCAGCTGTGATTATAAGAGTGGGTCGAAGTTTAGGCTTTACGATACAATATAAACTTACGGTTTTAGAATTATTAGATCGAAAGCAAACGATCGACGAAATCAGGCTCCGGCTCGGAGAGTATGAGGTGCACGTTTGTGGTCACCAGGTGGAGAGCGTGGCGGCGCTGGCGCGGGAGACGGCCGACTCGCTGGCGGAGGCGGCGGGCGGGCGCCGCGCCGCGCTGCGGGCCGCGCTCGACCGGCGCCGCGCCGCCGCCGCGCCCCTCGCCGCCGCCGGCGCCGCGCGCGCGCGCCTGCACCAGGACGTGCGCGCGCCGCTGCACGCGCTCGCGGTGAGTAGTACACTAGTACACTAGTACACTAGTACACTAGTACACACACAGGGCCGCGCTCGACCGGCGCCGCGCCGCCGCCGCGCCCCTCGCCGCCGCCGGCGCCGCGCGCGCGCGCCTGCACCAGGACGTGCGCGCGCCGCTGCACGCGCTCGCGGTGAGTAGTACACTAGTACACTAGTACACTAGTACACTAGTACACACACAGGGCCGCGCTCGACCGGCGCCGCGCCGCCGCCGCGCCCCTCGCCGCCGCCGGCGCCGCGCGCGCGCGCCTGCACCAGGACGTGCGCGCGCCGCTGCACGCGCTCGCGGTGAGTAGTACACTAGTACACTAGTACACTAGTACACTAGTACACACACAGGGCCGCGCTCGACCGGCGCCGCGCCGCCGCCGCGCCCCTCGCCGCCGCCGGCGCCGCGCGCGCGCGCCTGCACCAGGACGTGCGCGCGCCGCTGCACGCGCTCGCGGTGAGTAGTACACTAGTACACTAGTACACTAGTACACTAGTACACACACAGGGCCGCGCTCGACCGGCGCCGCGCCGCCGCCGCGCCCCTCGCCGCCGCCGGCGCCGCGCGCGCGCGCCTGCACCAGGACGTGCGCGCGCCGCTGCACGCGCTCGCGGTGAGTAGTACACTAGTACACTAGTACACTAGTACACTAGTACACTAGTACACACACAGGGCCGCGCTCGACCGGCGCCGCGCCGCCGCCGCGCCCCTCGCCGCCGCCGGCGCCGCGCGCGCGCCTGCACCAGGACGTGCGCGCGCCGCTGCACGCGCTCGCGGTGAGTAGTACACTAGTACACTAGTACACTAGTACACTAGTACACACACAGGGCCGCGCTCGACCGGCGCCGCGCCGCCGCCGCGCCCTCGCCGCCGCCGGCGCCGCGCGCGCGCCTGCACCAGGACGTGCGCGCGCCGCTGCACGCGCTCGCGGTGAGTAGTACACTAGTACACTAGTACACACACAGGGCCGCGCTCGACCGGCGCCGCGCCGCCGCCGCGCCCCTCGCCGCCGCCGGCGCCGCGCGCGCGCGCCTGCACCAGGACGTGCGCGCGCCGCTGCACGCGCTCGCGGTGAGTAGTACACTAGTACACTAGTACACTAGTACACTAGTACACTAGTACACACACAGGGCCGCGCTCGACCGGCGCCGCGCCGCCGCCGCGCCCCTCGCCGCCGCCGGCGCCGCGCGCGCGCGCCTGCACCAGGACGTGCGCGCGCCGCTGCACGCGCTCGCGGTGAGTAGTACACTAGTACACTAGTACACTAGTACACTAGTACACACACAGGGCCGCGCTCGACCGGCGCCGCGCCGCCGCCGCGCCCCTCGCCGCCGCCGGCGCGCGCGCGCGCCTGCACCAGGACGTGCGCGCGCCGCTGCACGCGCTCGCGGTGAGTAGTACACTAGTACACTAGTACACTAGTACACTAGTACACACACAGGGCCGCGCTCGACCGGCGCCGCGCCGCCGCCGCGCCCCTCGCCGCCGCCGGCGCCGCGCGCGCGCGCCTGCACCAGGACGTGCGCGCGCCGCTGCACGCGCTCGCGGTGAGTAGTACACTAGTACACTAGTACACACACAGGGCCGCGCTCGACCGGCGCCGCGCCGGCGCCGCGCGCGCGCGCCTGCACCAGGACGTGCGCGCGCCGCTGCACGCGCTCGCGGTGAGTAGTACACTAGTACACTAGTACACTAGTACACACACAGGGCCGCGCTCGACCGGCGCCGCGCCGCCGCCGCGCCCCTCGCCGCCGCCGGCGCCGCGCGCGCGCGCCTGCACCAGGACGTGCGCGCGCCGCTGCACGCGCTCGCGGTGAGTAGTACACTAGTACACTAGTACACTAGTACACTAGTACACACACAGGGCCGCGCTCGACCGGCGCCGCGCCGCCGCCGCGCCCCTCGCCGCCGCCGGCGCCGCGCGCGCGCGCCTGCACCAGGACGTGCGCGCGCCGCTGCACGCGCTCGCGGTGAGTAGTACACTAGTACACTAGTACACTAGTACACACACAGGGCCGCGCTCGACCGGCGCCGCGCCGCCGCCGCGCCCCTCGCCGCCGCCGCCGCCGCGCGCGCGCGCCTGCACCAGGACGTGCGCGCGCCGCTGCACGCGCTCGCGGTGAGTAGTACACTAGTACACTAGTACACTAGTACACTAGTACACACACAGGGCCGCGCTCGACCGGCGCCGCGCCGCCGCCGCGCCCCTCGCCGCCGCCGGCGCCGCGCGCGCGCGCCTGCACCAGGACGTGCGCGCGCCGCTGCACGCGCTCGCGGTGAGTAGTACACTAGTACACTAGTACACACACAGGGCCGCGCTCGACCGGCGCCGCGCCGCCGCCGCGCCCCTCGCCGCCGCCGGCGCCGCGCGCGCGCGCCTGCACCAGGACGTGCGCGCGCCGCTGCACGCGCTCGCGGTGAGTAGTACACTAGTACACTAGTACACTAGTACACTAGTACACTAGTACACTAGTACACTAGTACACACACAGGGCCGCGCTCGACCGGCGCCGCGCCGCCGCCGCGCCCCTCGCCGCCGCCGGCGCCGCGCGCGCGCCTGCACCAGGACGTGCGCGCGCCGCTGCACGCGCTCGCGGTGAGTAGTACACTAGTACACTAGTACACTAGTACACTAGTACACTAGTACACACACAGGGCCGCGCTCGACCGGCGCCGCGCCGCCGCCGCGCCCCTCGCCGCCGCCGGCGCCGCGCGCGCGCGCCTGCACCAGGACGTGCGCGCGCCGCTGCACGCGCTCGCGGTGAGTAGTACACTAGTACACTAGTACACTAGTACACTAGTACACTAGTACACACACAGGGCCGCGCTCGACCGGCGCCGCGCCGCCGCCGCGCCCCTCGCCGCCGCCGGCGCCGCGCGCGCGCGCCTGCACCAGGACGTGCGCGCGCCGCTGCACGCGCTCGCGGTGAGTAGTACACTAGTACACTAGTACACTAGTACACTAGTACACTAGTACACTAGTACACTAGTACACGGCCACACACAGGGCCGCGCTCGGGCACACCTGCAAGAATATCCCATAAACAGCGACGCCAGGATGGTGATAATTTGTAAGGATGAATGATGTACGTAGTAAGTAAGCAGTATATAAGGATTACTAATTACTTACTAAACGAAACAGTATACACACAAACGTATCTATCATGTGCGTAACGAACGCACCCTTACATGACGACCCTGCCACCCTTATAGCTGAACGGCATCCAACGTGGCAACGAGCAAGAACCGCTTCACTGCCAGGATCTATATTTTCTAAATATTAAATTAAGCATCCATTTGACTACCGCAGGGCAACAACCCAGCCCGCGAGTATCTATCCCGAGAGGCAGCGGTATCCGCGCAGCTCACGCAGCTGGCAGCAGGGGGTCGTCCCGACCGCGCTGCCGTGCTCGCGGCCGCCACCGCCGCCGCACATTTGATTAACGAAATACCGGCCATGCACGATGCACTACTACAGTAAGTATCTTCAGCTATAACTAAAATTGAGAGAGCAAAGGACACTCTGAACAGCGGAAGAACTTTTGGAACGGCAGAAAGGCTACTCCTGCCCGACGAATACGACGTTATTCAACTTGGGGTTCAACATTGTCTAAAACAGTCGTAATTTCGATTGTTGCTGGAATAGAAGAGCGGATCGCTCGAGGGGTCATAAAATTAGACATATTTGATGAGATAAGAAAAAGTATGTAGGACGGATCATAATCCATCCTACTTTCTATAGAAAGTATTGTCAATTTTGCACTTTCTTTCTAGGAAAAATGTCAACATTTATGATGACATACTTGGTTAGGGCTATTTGCTTCGAGCTGACATAATTTCAAAGTAAACTACCTACTATACTATAAGTAGTAAAATGGTACTGTACGAAGTAGAGTAGGAGTGAAAAGATGAGAGAATGTAAGCGTCGATCTTCCCCCGCAGGCTGCCGGCGGCGTGGGAGCGCTGGGAGGCGGAGAGCAGCAGCCGCCCGCCCGCGCGGCCGCCGCCCCCGCACAGGCAAGGTACGGACCGCACACACACACACACACACACACACGCACGCACGCACGCACGCACGCACGCACGCACGCACGCACGCACGCACGCACGCACGCACGCACGCACGCACGCACGCACGCACGCACGCACGCACGCACGCACGCACGCACGCACGCACGCACGCACGCACGCACGCACGCACGCACGCACGCACGCACGCACGCACGCACGCACGCACGCACGCACGCACGCACGCACGCACGCACGCACGCACGCACGCACGCACGCACGCACGCACGCACGCACGCACGCACGCACGCACGCACGCACGCACGCACGCACGCACGCACGCACGCACGCACGCACGCACGCACGCACGCACGCACGCACGCACGCACGCACGCACGCACGCACGCACGCACGCACGCACGCACGCACGCACGCACGCACGCACGCACGCACGCACGCACGCACGCACGCACGCACACACACACACACACACACACACACACACATTTCTGTTCAGCTACTAAATATTTATAACTACAATATCCGTGCACGTCTTGGTAACTTGAAGATAATTTTTCATCTAAGCTTTCATTTTACCTGTTTTTTCTTTTCGTACGAATTCTCTCAACTGCAATATGTTTTATAAAAAAAATTGTAATGTCTTTTCAAGAAAATCCGTTTTTGTTCATTTATTTAAATGAGTGTAACTGAATCATGCTTGTTGCTCACGCAACTTGACTCATTTGAGTAAAATTTAATACAGATATAGATGTTTTCTCGTTCTGTTTTAGACATATGATATCGTTTATCTGTATCCGGTTTATATGGACGGCGTTAACTGTATGTATATGTGTACAGGCGGCGAGCGTAACGCGCAGGGCGCCGGCGTGTGGAAGAGAGTGCGGCTCAAGTTGGAGGGACGCGACCCAGACAACACGCGCCGCCTGCCGCCCACCGAACAGGTACACCCACCACCACCCATCACCACCCACCACCACCCATCTACACCCGCCACTACCCATCACCACCCATCGCCACCCATCACCACCCGCCACCACCCATCACCACCCGCCACTACCCATCACCACCCATCACCACCCCCACCATCCATCACCACCCACCACCACCCACCACCACCCATCGCCACCCATCACCACCCGCCACCACCCATCACCACCCACCACCACCCATCGTCACCCATCACCACCCATCATCACCCATCACCACCCGCCACCACCCATCACCACCCGCCACCAGCCAACACCACCTACCACCACCCATCGCTACCCACCACAACCCATCACCACTCATCACCACCCGCCACCAGCCATCACCACCTACCACCACCCATCGCTACCCACCACCATCCATTGCCACCTACCACCACTTATCGCCACCTACCACCACCCATCGCCACTCACAACCATCCAACGCCACCCACCACCACTTATCGCCACCTACCACCACCCATCCTTATCCACCACCACCCATTATTACCTACCACCACCTAATATCACATACCATCACCCATCGCGACTTACCACCACCTGCTACCACCTACCACTACTCATCACCATCTACCACTACCCAGTGCCGTCTAGCACCACCTATTACCAATTACCACGATCCATCGCCATCTATTACCACCTACCACCACTCATCGTCACCTATGACCACCTACCACCATCTGCTACCACCTACCACTACCTATCACCATTCATTGCCACCCACTACCACCTACTACCATCAACTACCACCAACCACCACTCATCGGCGCCTATAACCACCTACCACCACGCACTACCACATACAACTACCCATGGCCACCTATCACAAAATAAAACTTTCGTCCAAGAACAAATACCAGTGTTTTAATAAAAAGATCATTATAAAATTCAATTCTAGAATATTCTTTGGAGTCTTGTAAAATTTTATTACATGTACTAAACCTATATAAGGTTTAGTACATGTAATACAATTTTACAATTACAATTACATGTAAAACACCGTCACATCCTAGAACTCGTTCCAGGTGGAGCACATGATAAGCGAAGCGACTAGCGCAGAGAACCTGTGCCTGATGTACGAGGGCTGGATGGCGTGGGTGTGAAGGACGCCAACGTGTACCCTGCACCGCCCCCGCTACTGGCAGCCTCGCCGCGCCTGCGCCCTGCGGCCCGCGCGCCAGCGAGGTACACGCGACAACACGCGACTACACGCCACAACACGCGACAACACGCGACAACACGCGACAACACGCGACCGGCGGCGTCGTCCCCGACGAGGAGGCGCCAGCGACCATCGCAGTTCTGACGTTCCTGATCCAATTTCCCATTATTTTGTTTACGGTCGTTGCGCTCGGGTCGGCCCGTTGTCAGTAATTTGATGATTACATATGTATGACTTGTTCTGACGAGGTGTTTGCAATAGTATTTCGAGATTTCAATATGTAATTTAATGATGAGAAGCAATTGTATACCGAAATGACGCAAAACAAGAGACGACGGGCCAATGGTTAGTGTTAATTATTATTTGTTTCTGTGTAGACGGCTTTAAGTATAGCTAATTATAAAAACGGTTAGGGAGCCGTCGCCCGCGAGCAGCTGCGGTGTTACTATACTTGTAATATGTCGTGCGACATACCACTAGAGGTACACAGTGGGTCAACTATACGATAGATTACCATGCAAAATGCCATCTATGCTTGCGTTGATGCAGTCTCTACAGACTGGTTTATATTATAATCAAATTTGTCATGTTCATCTATAATCATTTGGAATTAATTAATACACATTTTTCCATCTGTTTAACCTGCTGGTGTTGCCAGCAGCGTGGTGTGTTTCGTTTTGAAATGGTGTTGCCAGCTATTTGCTCACCAAGCTCGGTTTTGGTGAAGTTGAGTTATGTAATGCATGTTATTGGCAATTATTTGCTGAATAAGTATATATTATTATTGTTATAAGTATGACAGTGAAATTGCAAAGTACCTTAGTTCTCAGTAAAGGTACGTATGGGGTATTACGGATCCCTCAATTAATTTTGTGGTATCCGTAGTCTATTGGCGACAATTACCTTTTACCAACAAGTACGCCGTTACCTTTTTGAAAAAAAAAAACAATTGGACGTTCTATTGATATCAATAAATTATGTAACGATACCTATCCGTTACTGAAATTATAAATTTATAATTTTTATAAATTCGCACTCTTAATTTCAAAACAACATGGTTTTAGTAAATATATTATTCCAGAACATGATAAAAATATATTAATAATAATTCGCTTAAATATATTTTAATGTAGACATATAATGTGGTCTTATCTCTTGTAACTGTAGTGTACGTTGGTATATATATATGTATACTAGCTGTCCCGGCAAACATTGTTTTGCCTTAAAATAAAAAATAAAAATTTAGGGGTGGACTACCCCTAACATTTAGGGGGATGAAAAATAGATGTTGGCCGATTCTCAGACCTACTCAATACTCTCGAGAATTGGTCAAGCCATTTCGGAGGAGTATGGGAACGAAAACTGTGACACGAGAATTTTATATATAGGATTATGTATATGGTCATATAGAAAATAATGTCTTGGAACTGTTGTATCAAATTTACTTAGATCCATTAATATAATAAGATACCTAAGACCTTAATACATTTATTGAACCAATATCTTATTCACAATTGTTTCTTGCTACATACATCAATATATAATAATAATAATAAAATCGACTCATTCATTGCCTTGCCTTTATCCCATTATTTGTGGTCGGCGCAGTATGTCATTCTCTTCCACTGCTCTCTATCAGTCGTCATATCTAAACATACTCTTATTTTATTCATATCATCTTTCACACAATCCATCCATCTTTTCTTAGGGCGTCCCCACCCTTTACATCCATCCACATTCATATTATACACTTTCCATAAGACATGGTCCTCATTCCTCCGCATAACCGAGTATTATATAAAAAAGATTATTTCTGAACGTAATGTCCTAAAAAAATGTAGAAAGTTTAAAAATTCAACAATTTCTGATTGTTTATCGCCGAAGTCATTTTTATAATTGATGCTATTGATATTCTAGAGTTATATAAAGTATTTTAAGATTAAATATGGATATAATACAAATTGTTGTCATAGATTATCTTCTCATTGCTACTCTCAATGTAAAACTGTATGTCTATTTAATATAATAATATAGAAACAGTAATTTTACATACATCTTGGATGAGTATATACTGTAGTTCAGGATTATTTATGTAGATATATTTACTGAAAGACGTAGTTTTCAATTGTTTTATGAATAGCGCCATCTGGTGGTCGTTCAAGTTTTAATTTTATGATTGTAGTACTTATAGGACATCAGATTTTTTGGATTGTTTTCGGGGGCACTAGTAGAGGATGATAATGCGCATGAAGTCAGGTCAGTTACCCCATCTTGACAAATGACAATTTACCACGATGGTTTCCAAGAACCGTGTTGAAGGTAATATGACTTGGTACATTGCTAGCTAGGGTTATAACTGTATGGATATTGTTGTAACATTTAAATTTATATACTGCATTGAAAGAGTTTATATTATTACCGTTCATATGCGATTATTGGAGGAGCTTGGCTGGCTACTTTAGTACTCTCGGCTGGCTCTACACGTAACGATCCAGATGAGACCCTAAATGTAGAGAATAGAGTCCAATTTACATTAATACCAAAATAAGTTCTCGTACTGTCTACGTTTACAAGAGATAAGTCCATTACATACATAGATATATATGTATATGTACCCGCATTGATATATCCCACGTGTGAATGTGTATGTATGTGCTTCAAAATTAATTCTATATCGTCCCTAAGCTTTTGTATGAGTTTGACAGTGGATCCAAGTGTATGGATTTGTATAATCAATTTCAGTTCTAAAATCAAATGTGATGTATTTTGAAAAATTTCAAGGTATATTATATTAAATAAATACAAATTAAAAAGACACTTTAATTTTTTTATATTGTTTAACATTTCAATTTTATCTCAGTAAATTTTTGCCTTGAAAATTGAAGCCTGTTTATGTACGACTTTATAACAATACTGTGGCTCACTTTCATGTTTAACATATTTAACAAACATTTGAACATGTAATCGTATATGTAGGTGCAGATATAGTACTTATATTATAACTATTCGTTGTCTATTATCAACTTTAGTACATTCAGGGGCGGATCGTCATTTTGTAGGGCCCTGGGCTAAATATACTTAGGGCCCTACCTGATTATATTACTCAACTAAAAAAATACACTGACCAAAAATAAGCGACCAGAAATTTCCCGTTCCTTTGGATTGGTTGATAAATCTCAGGGTTGCCAACCTAATGATAATTTTTTAACATTCTAGCTATTTTTTTATATTCTAAATATCGTTTCAGTGGGGACTGGAGGCCCTTTATATCCTCGGGGCCCTAGGCAGCAGCCCAAAAGCCCTTAGGTAGATCCGCTCCTGAGTACATTTGAATGTTTGTACAGATATATTCCCCATATAATAATATTAAATTATATACTGCATTGTTTCTCAAACCTGCGTAGAACTGTAAAATAGAATAAAATTCCTATAGAACTAATAGGGGAATTAAATATTATAGAATTGGTATTTGAGCCTATTAGGTCTATGAAAAGTCAAGATAAAGTAATGTTTTCAAACGTAATTCTTCAAATTGCTATCAATCATTTTACCATAAGATAATATAATTGACGAGACTGGATACAGTCTATATATACATATATACTTGTTGTGTTCACTGTCGGTGTGTTTGTAATTTCATTCATTTTAATATTAATAAATGGTGTATGTCAAACTTGTTGTTTTATTTGTATACCTCTTACTCTTATTTATTTCCGCTGACGCTATAGGCACAATTTTGATTATCCTGCTAGAAAATTCACAAAAACCTTCTATTGGAATGTTTGGGCTATTGTCAGGTGCTTGGACCTGTAGCTCTGCGACCTACATAGATCTATTGTGCTCGCCCTATTTTTTATTTTTTTTAGGGATGATAATGTAATGGTGCACCCGCCTACGCTAGCGATTTACGCTGGCGGGGCACCAATGGAGGATGACAAGATGAAGACGAGGTCAGGTCAGTTAGTCCATCGTATAAAATTCGCCAGGAATTTATCACGATAGTTTCCAGGGGGAACCGCGTGGAGGTCAACCTGGTACATTGCTAGCAGTGGGTCCACATTACTAACAATCCTTTTCCCCCCTGCCTGTACCCGTCAGGGACAAGAATAGAAGGATATTCTTAGGAGCGATGGTTTTTATCTCCTCGGGAAAGAGTGTAAACTTTCCAAAGATATTTCGTTTATGCATGAGTGGACTACAACCACATAGGATGTGTAGGGGCGTTTCCTCTTCAGTTTAGCGAAATCTGCAGAGTGTTTTTGTGCATAGGCGTAGGTTTGCCATATGCTTGTTTAATTTGCAGTGTCCTGTGAGGGCCCTAGTTATCATGCATGTTGTTTTTACTCAATAGCAATAGTCTATTAGAGTATATGTTCGAGTAGCCCGATATAAGGGCTTTTGAATGTACGTGTAGGTATAGTGACAATATTTAAAATGACTGCTATTTGCAATTGCTACCACTTGGGACTTCATCGTTTTATGTGAACCTAGTACATAATAACATTATCTCTATCGCACCTGTGGGTATAGTAGTAACAATATTTAAAATAACTGCTATTTGCAATTGCTACCACTTCGGAATTCTTTGTTTTATGTGAACCTGGTAAATAGTAGCACTATCTCTATCGCACCTAGATAGCAGTGTATTGATAAAAAGAGAGATATAAAATAAAAAGGATAGAAACAACAGTAGCCAGCTATACGTTACACCTAATTTATAGTCAGACACCTTCATTAGCTTATGTCACCCTAGTAGATTCTTCTGATTGTTTCTTCTTCAGATAAGCAATAATATTATTAGAAACATTCACGTAAACTGAAATTATATTCCAATTACTAGGGTGACATAAGCTAATGACACCATTAGCTTATGTTATTGGAATATAATTTCAGTTTACTGTGAATGTTTCTAATAATTAACAGTCCAATCAATTATATTATCTGAAGAAGAAATAATCAAAAGAATCTCCTAAATACTAATAATAATCTATGGTTTCCTGATAGTATGTAACAAGATTCAGATCATCTCCGATAGCAAGTACTTTTCAGTGCAGATGCTGACGCAATAGGGACGATTGGTTCAATTTTCTTTTATTCTCTATGTTATTCTTTTTTTAATTATTTATGTCGAGGAATACTGCAGTGCTTGTAATAAAATAAAATAATGATAGAATCATTTTGTACACTACATATATTTATTGGTGTCGCCGCGGAACGTTCGAGAAGAATGCTATATTTATAAAAAGAAACGGAATTATATCGATATTCTGTTTTTAAACAGATTTCTTTTTATTTTTTAAGATATTATTTGTTTTCGCAAACACTCAAAGAAATCAAACTTGCGTGTTTACTATGCTATGTTTACATTCAGCCGCTGTCCCTGCCACTCGCGCCGGAAATATTGCCGGGCGACAACTGAGCGAGAGGGCTGAATGTAAACACACGCTGCCACTCGCGCTGCCAGTCCTTTGACTCGCGTACGAAAAAGGGACAATCGAGGGAGCGCCGGCAGCGCGAGTGGCAGCGCCAATGGCATGGGAAGTGTTACACTCTCGCGCTGCTCATTTTCCTGCCCACTCGGGCTGAGTGTAAGTTGGGCATTAAATAAATGATTGCAATAATTAGAAGAATGAAACAACTTTGTTTTATATTTTGAATATATTGTGACTTAAAATCATACATACACAAAGTAAATACATTTTAAAAATAAAATAACAAGGACAGCACGCCCGTTTCTTTCTTGAGATAACGTTTTCTATAATTCCAAATTTAGTTATGGCCATATCACAAAATAAGCTATTTACATACACTACAACGTCAATATTCAACGAATCTCAAAACCAAATTGAATGAAATATACTTCTACACTTTGGTCTATAACAAGTACATCTTTTTTAATTCACGACCAATTTTGATTTGATGTTCTTTGGTGTCGAAGCCGGGTAGCAAACGTCTTTTTTTATCTACCTACTTTAAATACTGTTTAAAAATATTTACTTTCGTTTATTACAAACTTATGATCTTCAAATAATTTATGCAAGCCTGGTACAAATTAGTACATGATATAATAACATTAAATAAAAATGACTGCTATTTCGGATTGCTACTACTTCGGACTTTGAATTTATGTGAACCTAGTACAATCTCTTAGTAGTGTTAAGAGAGACAGAAAGATGAAAAGGGACAGAAACTATAGTAGCTCCCCATACGTCATAAATAACATTAAAAATGACTGCTATTTCGGATTGCTACTACTTTGGATTTATGTGAACCTGGTACATAATACTATCTGTCTCTCTGTCTCTTTCGCACCTGGATAGTAGTGTATTAACAGAGGTAATAAGATGAAAAGGGATAGAAACAATAGTAGCATCGCATACGTCACATCTCATTTATAGTTAGATACTTTCATTAGCTTATGTCATCCTAGTAACTAGTTGATTTTTTAAAGGAGGAAAAATAAAAGTCAATAAAAGTCAATATCTTACGTTGTAACAAACCTGAAATGGTTTCCAGGGGAGGGTGCCTGAATATTAACTACCTACATATGTTACAATGTTAGACTTTATGTAGGCTACTTCTTACTACCAAATATGCCGTTCTCTGTCGTTATGATTGATTTATAAGTATCATGGATGTCAGTCTAGCTAGTGTTCCTTCCAGCGAATTATGAAACTAGATTTCTGAATCATGACTTCCAAAATTCGTTTCTTAGTTTAACTATAGTCACGAACTATTGTTGGACAATATTTGAAAGTAAACGTTAAAATGTAGCCAATACAAGCGTGTTTCAAGTACTTTGGTATAATTATCAATTTAATTTTTCCTCCTTTAAAAAAAGTAAAGTAAAAAAAACTTAAGTGGTTATGGACTCCTGGTAGTATGTAACAAGATTCAGATTATTTCGTATGCGAATTGGAAAGAAAATTTGTATTTATGCCATTGAAAGAAAAACAAACACTGGCAGTTGTGTAACTCATTGCATATTTTAATTTTAATATTTGTTTTGACGTTTACAATATTTATTTATACTAAGTTCACCAACGACTATGGAAATATAACCAGTATATGATTATTACTTTGCCGGCTCTACATACTTGTATGGATCGATTGCGTAAAATATATTTCATTTCAATATACAATAATACACTGTACAAGACCGTAACACTAAATAAAATACTATTCAATCATATAATACAATCATTAACATACAATTCATTATTTATATAGAATCGAAACATTATATTCAATAGCGAAGATTAAAAATTTCTAATGTGAAAGAAAGGGATAACTATCAGAGCACCAAATAACGAGTTCCCAGACACCGGCCCTACCTTGTTTCATATAATAAACATATTTTTACATTAATAAGAGTAATATAATAGTTTTCTTTCTACGAGGAACTTTATCCATCTCCCTTATATATAAAAATTATAAACGTACAGACTCATTTTATATACGGAATTGGAATTTTCTTGTTGCTAATGATCATGATAAACGTTTAATTTCATCAAGAAAATAGTTCAGACAAAATAAAAGTACAATGTCAAAACCCAAATTAAAAGGGAATCCGACTCGAAGGACCATAAAGATGTATGAGTCTGCTGTGACCCACACAATCTGGATGCTATGATGTATAAATGATAAGTCCGGGCTGCTTTTGATATATTGAGTACACGATGATTGAGTGTGGACTGATGCTTGCTTGTGAGTATTTGGTGTACTGAAGGGAAAATGGTATGTGTGGGCGTTATATGGACGCGGAGCGGTGTAAAATGCTGACGGCTGTATAATTTTCAAAAGTCATTTCTTTATCATAATTTTTTTACCAGTTTTGTCTTTCAGCTTTCTTCGCTAAATTAGCTATTATAAAATAAGTTACGAGTCTGTAAACATTTATTTTTTTTATAAATAAGGGGGTTATAATATTAACTTATATTTGTTTACACAGTTAAATGTAAGAGGTATTTACATCAACCCAAAGATCAATAATGAAATATTTTTTTGTACTAATAACAATTCTCGCTCGGTTTAGCACTAGTACAATTTTTATGTATGTATATCGATATGGATTCTAAGTGCATTTAGCATATACCAATATTTCTCTATTATCTGATTTTTAATTATCTCTGAGTTTTGGTTTGACATAATCTTGTATACTGTGCAATAAATCTTTCTTACACTCATAGAAAAGATATGAATTATGATAAACAAAAATGAGATCAGTGGCGTAACTGTACTATTTTGGGGGGAAAAGGGGATTGTGAGTAATATGGACTGATACCATGTCAGGTAGACCTCCACGCAGTTCCCCCTGGAAACCATAGTGTTAAATTCTTTGTGAATTTGTCACGATGGGCTAACTGACCTGACCTAATGCTCATCTTATCATCCTCCACTGGTGCCTCGCCACCGTAAACCGTTAGCGCAGACAGGTGTACCATTTCATTATCATCCATAAAAAAAAACTGTACCGCGGGCAAATTCATGGGATGGAGTCCACTCTTCATTTAAACAAGCTTCGTAATCTTTAATTACAATTTCAGTCAATATAATGCTACAATTGACACTGCCAATTGCACACAACATTTGCCACAGACACTAAACCTCAATAAACATTCAAACAGTCACAAACATGTGAATGCACGTCAAAATCTTGAGGCTTATCAGAATAAAGATTAAACAGAATAATGTCGATGTACTATTTTCAAATAGATTTTTGTTCTTGAACATTCTAAGTTTCTTATATTCTATTTTTTAAGACACTGTTTGCGATCGCAAACACTCCAAACATCTCAAAATCTTGATCCTTATCAGAATAATGTCGATGTACTATTTTCAAATAGATTTTTTTCTTGAATGTTCTATTATTATTTATATTCTATTTTTAAGATCATATTTGTTATAGCAAACACTCCAAACATTTAAAATCTTGAGCCTTATCAGAATAAAGATGAAACAGAATTCTGTTGTGAATTTCCATGGACTATTTTTAAATAGATTTTTTTCTTGAACATTCAATTTTTTTTATATTCTATGTTTTAATATACTATTTGTTATTGCAAACACTCCAAACACCTCAAAATCTTGAGCCTTATTAGAATAATGTCGATATACTATTTTTAAATAGATTTTTTTCTTGATTATGCTATTTCTTTTTACATTCTATTTTTAAGATACTATTTGTTATCGCACACTCCAAACATCTCAAGATTTTGAGGCCCATTCCCTTTGATTAGTGGCGAACAACGGTCAAAGAAACAGCTACGAGTGTTTACAATCTTACTCTAACATATTTCTATTCACATGGTGATTTGTGATATGCTGTTGAGGTTTCTTAAATGTGTGAGATGGGGCATTACAAATTAATCAACCAATCAGTCCGGGTCCTCGAGGTCCCGCTCCGCCATCTTATTGTTACGCCACTGAACGAGATGTAGGTATAAGAGCGAGCTATGTCTAAATCTGTTAGAGGTTTTTTCTTGAAAATCTTTATGATTATTCCATATCATTGTCGATGATTATTAATATGGCAGTTGTTTGTAGCATGAAGAATGTAAAGTTTTATGACATTATTTATTAATATATTTATGTTTTATATTTTAGATTTAAGCAAGAATTATGTGTAAGGATTGATAGCTAATGGCACTAGGGTCTCTCTGCCTACTTAAGCGGATCTGGCATGATTTATCTATATAAAAAAAAATAATATTGCCATTCTAACAAAATCCATTTGCCGCCTGCTTTAGCGAACTATATATAAAAATATACATTTTTTTACAATTTTTCTAAATCTGTATTTTAAAGTCAAAGCAACTAGCGAGGAATATATAACTTCTAGCACTTGTTAACATTAATCTCATTTTTATATGTTAATATTCATTTCTATATATATACCGGTTTCATTTTTCAATCTATTCTATATTTTGATTTTATTAAACGAAATTGCACATACATTTTGAATTAATTGTTCTTATTTCTCTTAGCGTGTGTATATCTAATGGAAATTGAACGAAATTGTCTATGGTACCTATTTTTGGATGTTACGACACTGCGATATAACTTATTGGCCCACGCATTCTTCACTGGGTACTAGAGGTAGTAGAGTGGTAAGGGAGTGAAGTTAGAGCCAGAAACGCCTGCTGCAGCGGAAGCAGGGCTCCGGAGGCTATCGGGTGCAGACCTTCTTCTTCAGTGCGATCAACTCGTCCAGCTGCGCTTTGTACAGCTGCGTCACGTCCTGTTAATGAATAGTGTGTTAGACAAACATACCGATGGTAAAAATTAACGACAATTGTTGTTATGAGCGTGGTGTCTTAGAGGTTTGATACCCCGGTATTTCTCGTTCTATTTGTCTACATTTACATGGACATTATTTCCTGCGTGAAGACCGATTTGCTCGTGAAAGAAAGAAAGAGGGTATTCTACATTATCTTGAACAAGTTTAGCACTTGTCCAAGCTAAGAATAATCATGTATGCTACATTGTACTGGACAAATTTAGCACTTCTTCAAGCTATGAATCATCATGTATGTTGCATTATATTGGACAAGTTTAGCACCTGTCCTAACTAAGAATAATCAAGTATACTACATTATCTTGGACAAGTTTAGCACTTGACCAAGCTAAGAATGATCAAATATATTTCATTAGCTTGGCCAAGTGTTAAACTTGGTCCTGAGAAATAAAGTGCCATATGTCGGCAATGCCAATACAAACACATGAAACAAGTAAACAGATAAAAAAAGTACGGACCTGTAAATCTAGCTTTAACTCCTCCATCTGCTCCTCTTTCTCTCCGTACATCTGTAGTAGGGCGTCATACTGTTCCTGAACGCTCTGTAATAAATGGATAAAATATATTATTAGTTCTGACTGTAAATGTGTTTCATAGAATAGAAAATAATTACAAAAACTGTAGCGCTAGCCGAGGACAGAAAACGCCGTCAGCATTTACAGGGATGTCGACAAATGGAGCACAGCTCCATGTCGCCAGCTGATGCAGAGATGTCGGCAGCAAATGCAGGAACGCCGGCTGCTGGAGCTAAGTCGCCGCCAGCTGGTGCAGCTGGTGTAGTGTGGGGGCAGGCCGCACCTGGTAGTCGTCGAGCCGCGCCTGCAGGCGGGCGGCGTGTCGCCGCAGGTGGGCTCGCTCGGCCGCCAGCTGGTGCAGGGTGGCCTCCAGCTGGTGCAGCTGGTGCAGTGTGGGGGCAGGCCGCACCTGGTAGTCGTCGAGCCGCGCCTGCAGGCGGGCG
The DNA here is from genome assembly GCF_030625045.1 of Achroia grisella. Classification (NCBI taxonomy): domain Eukaryota; kingdom Metazoa; phylum Arthropoda; class Insecta; order Lepidoptera; family Pyralidae; genus Achroia; species Achroia grisella. Next base: position 941,936 of record NW_026713024.1, on the reverse strand, counting down.
GCGTGTCGCCGCAGGTGGGCTCGCTCGGCCGCCAGCTGGTGCAGGGTGGCCTCCAGCTGGTGCAGCTGGTGCAGTGTGGGGGCAGGCCGCACCTGGTAGTCGTCGAGCCGCGCCTGCAGGCGGGCGGCGTGTCGCCGCAGGTGGGCTCGCTCGGCCGCCAGCTGGTGCAGGGTGGCCTCCAGCTGGTGCAGCTGGTGCAGTGTGGGGGCAGGCCGCACCTGGTAGTCGTCGAGCCGCGCCTGCAGGCGGGCGGCGTGTCGCCGCAGGTGGGCTCGCTCGGCCGCCAGCTGGTGCAGGGTGGCCTCCAGCTGGTGCAGCTGGTGCAGTGTGGGGGCAGGCCGCACCTGGTAGTCGTCGAGCCGCGCCTGCAGGCGGGCGGCGTGTCGCCGCAGGTGGGCTCGCTCGGCCGCCAGCTGGTGCAGGGTGGCCGCCAGCTGCCGCAGCTCCCCGTCGCGTCGTGTGAGCGCGGCCAGCGCCTGCTCCTCGCCCACCACGCCGCCGCCCGCCACCCCCGCACCGCCCCCCGCACCCCCACCACCTACAGGTGGCGTGCCGCTACCCTCCTCCTGTGTGCACACGATCTCTGGTTACTTCGATACCTTCATCGCACTATAATAGCCGTGCACGAGACCCCGACCTCCTCGTCAACGTCTCATGTGGTATTATAAGCCAGCAAAATGGAACAGATTGCGAGAATTTTACATATCGTACCCATGGAAGCAGTACCTCTTCGCATCAAAAGACGTACAGCCACCGTTACTGAAGTCATACTTATGGGTATGGAATGTTTCATTCCAAATCTGTTGGGTGCTTCAGGGGCGAAAAGGCGACCGTGGTTTAATAGGTCATGCAGAGAAAGCAGACAAACTAAACAAACTGCTTATCAGGTTTGATCCACGGCTCGTTCCAACGTTCCAGGTTTAGTAACAGGGTAATAGCCAAATTCGACTTCGCCCGCAAAATTGGAGAACAACTAGCACCACATCCTTCTGGAACGCTGGCGTTCTACAAGGTCCTGTTCTCTCCCCGACTTTATTTCAGCTGCACATCAATGATTTGTTAACCACAGTTAACATTCATTATTATGCGGATGACAGTACTGGGGACGCATAATACACGGGCCGTGCTAATATCCCTCTTTCTGTAGTGACGGCAATTTTGGCCCAAACCTCTCCAGAGAGGAGTGTTCATAACTTATTAAAAAAAAAATCAATAGTTTGTCTCTTTACTATAAAAATGTACAGAAAACAAAAAAATACAGACCACCCTATAAAATGGAAATTTTAAATTTAGAACATTCTTAAGTTTCACACTCGAACAATATTTCTGTTCATGAACACATTTTTTAAAATACTTTTAGGAATATAATCGGAAGACCTTTTGAGCTTACATGATTCATTAAAAGAATATGTACAATCAACTCACCAAGTGCCACAGGGGGTTAGAGAAGGAGTCCGAAGCGACGGACTGCGACGGCGATACATCACCACGCGCTGACATCTGCTCCTGTAATTAAATGTAATTAATTTGTTAATTTCATGCTTCATCAACATAATAGAGCCCCAAAAACAATAATTATTACATTATTTTTACTGCTATATAAGTTTATGAGCAATGATCTCATAAACTACTTTAACGGTGGTTTTCACGTTGAGCTAGCAATTAGCGCGCAGCTGTGCTCGAATGACATGCGATACTTCAACATGAACAATACCTACCTTTACACGACAAATTCTTCCACGCACAACCTACCGTGGGAACGCCAGAGCGCATAATCGTAAGGGTACATTTGTAGCCACTCATGCATAAAGGAAATATCTCCTTTGCAAAATTTACACTATTTCCTGAGGTATTAAAACCATCGCTCCTAAGAATATGCTTCAATTCTTGTTCCTGACGGGTCTAGGTACCGAACTTTGAAAAAGGGCGAGCACAGTAGATCTATGTAGGTTGCAGTGCTACAGGCCCATGCACCTGACAATAGCCCAAACGAGCCAATACAAAAAAAGGATTGCATTTAACCGTAATTCGTCAACTCTTTCACGCGTGTCTTCGCGAAAATTTCATGTAACATCACTTTCTTCACTCTTCTTCTTCTCTTTCTACACTCTTCTGATTTTACCTGATACAAATACATAGATAAATATATAATGATATTTTCAGGGTTTCTTTATAAAATAAACTAAAATTTGTTTCTCTGTAAACAAAGAAATGTTTTATTTAATTTTAAAACACTACAATTATTTAACACTGAAATAACGAATCACACATATAACTCACCTGTAAACAAAGAAACGACATTTAAAATTTATTACAATTATTATTCAACTATTACTGTCTTTTTATAATATATTTTATATAACGTACACTTGTTTTTGGACGATCCATTTTTATGTTATTTCTATTGACAGCTTCCTTTGACACTCATTACAATCAACAGTGCGGAACGCGCCAAAATTTGAATTATTGAAATATTTAATTATATTATTTTAAAGAATTTCTTTATATATATTTACAAAAAATATATATCTATGTATTTGTATCAGTTATCTAATATCCATAACACAAGCTTTAGCTTCACTTGGGTCTAGATGGCGCTGTGTTAATTGTCCTGAGATTATTATTATTATTATAATTACATCTTTGCTCTATAGTTAGACATCCATCGTTTTGGAATGACAATTAATTAGTACAAATAGACGCTAAAGCATGTACGTTTCAAGGACGCAGGAATGCGCGAGCGCGGCGAGCGTGGTCCTTCCTTTGTTTATGTACATTTGTGCTTTGTGCGCATTCTTTCCCGCGTGGAAGTCGATTCAAATGTGAACGGGGGTAGGTGTAGAAGCAGGTGGTGACCTGTATCAGAGCGTTCCTGTCGCGCTCGGCCTGCAGCTGGTGGTGGAGTCGCTGCAGCTGGAGTCGCTCGGCCTCCAGCGCGGCTCGCAGCTCGGCCGCCGCCTCCTCGGCCGCCCGCAGCCTCCCCTGCAGCTCCTCTACTGCGTTCTCCTTCTCCACTCTTAACGTTTCTAACTCTTCACATTTACTGAAATCGATCATAATCATTGTATCCACGTTATTGTCTGATAAGATAAGGTGAGGGAATTTTCAAAAGCCGTTAAATATTGTGATCATTGCAAACAAAAAGTAAAGTATGGGACACAGTTACCTGGATACATCAATATAATAATTGCAATTAATTATGGCTAGTAAGACAAACTCAATATTATCTACTAAGCACTGCCGTGTCTAAACTGTGTCATTCCACTTGACATTTCCCTATTGTTATTTAGTATATAATGTTACGTTTTAGCCTTACGAGTGGTAGATAAAAAACAAATTGTTATGACTATTCCAAAGTGCTTAAATTAATAAATAATTTTCTATTCTATTCAGCCGCTTCCCTTGCCACTCGCGCTGCCGGAAATATTGCCGGGCGACAACTCAGCGAGAGGGCTGAATGTAAAAACACGCTGCCACTCGCGCTGCCAGTCAAATTGACTCGCGCACGAAAAACCGACAATCGAGGGAGCGCCGGGCAGCGCGAGTGGCAGCGCCAATGGTATGGGAAGTATCCGTGCTCACTTCCCTGTTCACTCGGGTTGAGTGTAAATTGGGCTTAAGAACAATATTTTTTATGTACGTTTTGTCAGTTCATTATCATCTGTAATATACATCGTCTCAACCGACAGCATTGTGTTATTACTCCACAACATAAAGGTTATATTCGACTAAGTATTATTTTGAGTGAGATTTAACAATCTTAACATTAATGTATCGAGTTAAGAAAACTTATCGTGTAAATCATAGTACTGTACCTTTGTATAAAAATAATGTGGTGTTGCAAGTTTAAATTAAGACGAGAAAAAGTATTTAAGAATTACATAAATTAAGGAGATAGATAAAATATAGAGAATGTTGTGTCAGACACAGGTCATCCGTTCCCCCTCTAGGGGTTGACGGTTGGGACCTAGAGGACCCTAGTACTCCTATACCCGGAATTGACTCTGGAGACAATAACTCGGATAATCTAGTCGATGATAAAAAATATATTGTGAATATTTTATATGGTATTAGCTACTCGCCCCGGCTTCGCATGGGTGTACATGTATTATATATATAAACCTTCCTCTAGAATCACTCTATCTATTAAATAAAACCGCGTCAAAATCCGTTGCGTAGTTTTAAATTTAAGCCTATATAGTGACGGACAGACAGCGACTGCGACTGTTTTTTATACTATGTAATGATGGCAATACTATTGTCGATGACTGATCATAGTCCGTGGTTTTGACACGTCCCTTTTCTCTGCACGCTCTCGGCCCGTCACGTCGTTCGTTCATTCATTTGCTATGTCGTATTCGCCTAATTACATTAAAATATTAATACTTATACATTATAACTTTTCATTTTTAAATCTATAATACACGTTTCACATTATATTGTGACAACTAGCTTTTGCCCGCGGCTTCGCTCGTGTTAATTTATCCCCTTAACGGTGGAATTTATCAAAATCCTTTCTTAGGGGTTGCCTACGTCATAATAGCTTTATGCATGCAAAGTCTCAGCCCGATCGGTTTAAAATTGACAAAGTTTCATACAAACTTTCATCCCTATTTTATCCCTTTGGGGGTAGAATTAATCAAAATACTTACTTAGCGGATGTCTACGTCTTCATGTCAAATTTCAGCCCGATCTGTCCAGTGGTTTGGGCTGTGCGTTGATAGATCACTACGTCAGTCACCTTTGAGTTATATATATTTAGATATATTTGGTGAAATCAGTCTCGTCGTTTCACTATCAACTGCCGCCTGCTGCTGCGCTGCGGTGCCAGTCGTGAGGTTCACTATAGTAAGAGTGTGAGTGGAGGCGTCCTGTCAGCGCGGCGCGTACCTGAGGAGCTGGGGCTGCAGGCGGAGCGCGGGCCGTACCTGAGGAGCTGGGGCTGCAGGCGGAGCGCGGGCCGTACCTGAGGAGCTGGGGCTGCAGGCGGAGCGCGGGCCGTACCTGAGGAGCTGGGGCTGCAGGCGGAGCGCGGGCCGTACCTGAGGAGCTGGGGCTGCAGGCGGAGCGCGGCCCGTACCTGAGGAGCTGGGGCTGCAGGCGGAGCGCGGCCCGTACCTGAGGAGCTGGGGCTGCAGGCGGAGCGCGGGCCGTACCTGAGGAGCTGGGGCTGCAGGCGGAGCGCGGGCCGTACCTGAGGAGCTGGGGCTGCAGGCGGAGCGCGGGCCGTACCTGAGGAGCTGGGGCTGCAGGCGGAGCGCGGCCCGTACCTGAGGAGCTGGGGCTGCAAGCGGAGCGCGGGCCGTACCTGAGGAGCTGGGGCTGCAGGCGGAGCGCGGCCCGTACCTGAGGAGCTGGGGCTGCAGGCGGAGCGCGGGCCGTACCTGAGGAGCTGGGGCTGCAGGCGGAGCGCGGGCCGTACCTGAGGAGCTGGGGCTGCAGGCGGAGCGCGGGCCGTACCTGAGGAGCTGGGGCTGCAGGCGGAGCGCGGGCCGTACCTGAGGAGCTGGGGCTGCAGGCGGAGCGCGGGCCGTACCTGAGGAGCTGGGGCTGCAGGCGGAGCGCGGGCCGTACCTGAGGAGCTGGGGCTGCAGGCGGAGCGCGGGCCGTACCTGAGGAGCTGGGGCTGCAGGCGGAGCGCGGGCCGTACCTGAGGAGCTGGGGCTGCAGGCGGAGCGCGGGCCGTACCTGAGGAGCTGGGGCTGCAGGCGGAGCGCGGGCCGTACCTGAGGAGCTGGGGCTGCAGGCGGAGCGCGGGCCGTACCTGAGGAGCTGGGGCTGCAGGCGGAGCGCGGGCCGTACCTGAGGAGCTGGGGCTGCAGGCGGGCCGCGAGCGCGGCGCGGAGCTGTGCGGCGGCGAGCTGGTCGCGCAGGCTCGTGTTCTCGTCGCGCGACATGCGGTCGCTTTCCATCGCCTTGGCCGCTCGAGTTTCCGCCTCCGCTGTTGAAATAGTGTTCATAATAATAATATAGGAATGCTGCGGGTGTTACTGGGTGGCGGTAAATGCGAATAAAGTGTATTGATAGATAGAAAAACAATTCATTTATTTCCATTATAGTGATCACACTCAGGCTGCCCTGCGTATTCTGAGGTGGGCAATACTCCGCTCAATTTGGCTAACAGGAAACCGAGCAAATCTCCATCAGCATTTCCCTTGCTCAGTTTTTGCAACATCAGGGGAATTCATTCCAATCTCAACGCCGTCCACCACCACCTAGAGACGGCGAGGCCGGCTTTGCTCTTCCTTACGGAGACGCAAATATCCTGTCCCGACGAAATTTCGTACCTGACCTACCCTGGATATAGATTGGAACACCATTTTATTCCACGGGCCGGTGTGTGCGCTTATGTCAGAGAGGAATTTGCTGTCGCCGTCTTGGTACACTTGAAGGTACTGACCTATCCATTTTATGGTTGCGTATAGATTGCGATGACCACCCCCGCATCTATGCATGCTTATACAGGTCTCATAGCGGTAACACCGAAACTGACCGACTCATTGAACACGTCCAATTGGCTACAGATTTTTTGCTCCAACATATTCCCTCCGCTGAGGTCGTGATTCTAGGTGACTTCAACGCCCATCACGCTGAATGGCTCGGTTCACGTACCACCGACTATGTGGGGAGACATGTACATGGCTTTGCTTTGGCATATAGTTTGACGCAACTGGTATCCCCGCCTACGCGAATTCCTGATGTTGCGCGATGACGATTGTAGTACGTACCGAGTCTCTGGTGGAGGTCTCGCGTGGCGGCGGCGTGTGCGCGGTCTCTGTCGAGGGCGGCGCGCTGCAGCGACGCCAGCTGACTCAGCAGCGCCCCCGCCGCCCCCGCCCCGCCCTCCGCCGCCCCCTCGGGGCCCGCCCCCGCCGCCGCCCCCGCCCCTGCCGCCTCCGCCAACTCGCGCGCCTCCCGCACCTGCGCCCGCAGCGCCTCCTCTCGCGCTATCCACTGCTTCTCCTCTACACACCCAAAAAAAATCTATCACGCGGATGATTCTGGTTTGTAACTTAACATTTAATAAGAACTATAAGTAACGATTTTAATAATGAAGTTTTAACTAGTCCAGTAATCCGCCTATCAAAAGACTTTGTTTAATATTTAAGGTAACTATTTCGCGAGTGATTTGAGGAAAAAAGTCCCCCAACTTTCGCGCCAACGCCTCAAAGCCCCAACCTTCACCCTCCTTCTCCTACAGGGTGTGCAAATATCCTTGTGATTGCTCTGACACGATCCGATCTCATCCACTCCGCTGCTCGTCTTGGCGCAGGTCTGCGATGCCTCGTCCTCGTCCTCGGCCCGTGTGGTAGCGGTCCGCAGCGCGGCCCGCAGCCGTCGCAGGTTTGCCGCGGCGCGGTCCGCGTGGGCCCGCGTGTACCTGTCCGCAGCGCGGCCCGCAGCCGTCGCAGGTCTGCCGCGGCGCGGTCCGCGTGGGCCCGCGTGTACCTGTCCGCAGCGCGGCCCGCAGCCGTCGCAGGTCTGCCGCGGCGCGGTCCGCGTGGGCCCGCGTGTACCTGTCCGCAGCGCGGCCCGCAGCCGTCGCAGGTCTGCCGCGGCGCGGTCCGCGTGGGCCCGCGTGTACCTGTCCGCAGCGCGGCCCGCAGCCGTCGCAGGTCTGCGGCGCCTCGTGCTCGGCCCGTGTGATACCTGTCCGCAGCGCGGCCCGCAGCCGTCGCAGGTCTGCGGCGCCTCGTGCTCGGCCCGTGTGATACCTGTCCGCAGCGCGGCCCGCAGCCGTCGCAGGTCTGCGGCGCCTCGTGCTCGGCCCGTGTGATACCTGTCCGCAGCGCGGCCCGCAGCCGTCGCAGGTCTGCGGCGCCTCGTGCTCGGCCCGTGTGATACCTGTCCGCAGCGCGGCCCGCAGCCGTCGCAGGTCTGCGGCGCCTCGTGCTCGGCCCGTGTGATACCTGTCCGCAGCGCGGCCCGCAGCCGCCGCAGGTCTGCCGCGGCGCGGTCCGCGTCGGCCCGGGCCGTGCGTGCGTCGTCCGCGGCGGCGGCGGCGCGTGCGGCCCGCCGCTGGTGGTCTGCTGCGCTGCGCTGGAGGTCGGTGAGTTCGCCGCGCGCCGCCTCCAGCGCCTGCCGGGAGCTCTCCAGCCGCGCCTGCGTGTCTTCCAGCGTGCTCCGCGTCTGTACCACGACACACACACACACATACATACACATTTTTTAATCTACCGATCATTCGGAATGCTCTCTCGAGACGAGAAGACCAAACTTTCGTTAAGCACCTTTAAATTGTTGTAACTTTACATTCTTTAACTATCCAACTAGTATTAACTTTTATCACGTCATACCATAACCATTCCTTCTTCTCCCGCCTGGCAGCATGTACGTCACTGAACAGCCGTCAGCATTTCGTACCATCGAAGGGAAAACGGTATGTGAGGTCGTCCATATAACGACCTCACATACCGTTTTCCCTTCAGTACACCAAATATTCACAAGCAAGTATCAGTCCACCCTTAATCATCCTGTACTCAATAAATCAAATTGGAAAGCAGTCCGAACTTATCATTTATACAGCATAGCATCCAAATTGTGCGGGTCACAGCAGACTCATACAAAAATGTATGCATACAAACTAAAACTGGCAAAATCTAAAATGATATTTTAACCCTTTTCACTTCAATGTCGAGTATCACTCGACAATGATTTTGTTCCAACAGATCCACTGTCGAATGACACTCGACATAGTGTAATACTTCCTTTTGCGGACAATTTTAAAAAGGTGTGAATTCTTTACGAAAAATTTTTATAAAGCCATCTCACACTTACTACGAAACGTGACATCAGCGCTGATTTCTACAACTGTAACCGATTGCACTGTTATAATACGAAAAACCCCTAAAAGTTAAAAAACGCAATTCTAACGTGGAGCTGGTGGAATAAAAAGAAAAAAAAGGCTTGGAGTAGAGATGTGCTAACACGTAATAAACATGACTCGAGTTAACTCGAGTTAAAATTCAGGTAACTCGAGTTGACTCGAGTCACCTGGAATAAAAAGTTTTTTTTATTATTTCGAACAAATCTAATGTTTTTGGGCGCAGCTAGCGTTGAAAACTTCACCGAACTATAGAGGGCGAGTAGAAATGGCACTTTAAAGCCGCGGAAGGACTTACAGAACACATAATCATTTTAATGATAACATAATCGGACGAATATGCGAATTTGTGACGAGTGAAAATTGTATGATATGAAATGATCGGAAAATTTCATGTCATTGTCGGTTTGATGACAGAATCATGCTATCGCTCTTTCACTTGATTCATTCATTTACCAGTTGAATTTTTCCAACTCGAGTTGGCAGAATTCAACTCGAGTTAACTCGAGTTGACACATCTCTAGCTTGAAGGTAAGGGTTAATACACACTAGTTGAATAATTAAATAAGAGGTAGAACAAGACGATAAGATAAGAGGACAAATCAGCAAACTCATTGCAGCAAAATCACCAGGAATTTCAGATATAATATCAACTTCTTTACTATTCAAATAGAAATAGAAATAATCTTTATTCAAATAAACTCATTACAAGCACTTTTGAATAGTCATATTTTGATTCTACCACTCATTCGGAATGCAGATTCATCACAAGAAGAACGAGCAAGAAACTTGTGTGTTGCTCTTTTTAATAGATGTTTTTTTTATATAAATAATTACAGTATAACAAGTAAGAGGCTTGCGATAATCAACATAGAAGTCGCTACGCACTCATTATTAGTGTAATTAGATAATATTGTCAGTGCTATGGATTTAAAGTTTTTCTATAAAAACATTAATATCGTTAACGAATTCTTCAATTTTATAGTAAGCTTTTTTAAAAGGAAGTGTTTTATAATTTTCAAGTGACATTAACAAAAATAGAGATATGTGATTCATACCTCGATTAGGTCAATCTCCAATTTCTTATTAGCTGTAGTTAGATTGTGGACAGCACTTATTTGATTAACTTCTAGCTCCTCCTTAGCAGCCATAGAGCGCTTTAATCTATCCATCTCGGCAGTTAGATCCGCTATCTTATCTCTGGACAAAAATATAATATTTATTATAGAGCAAGAGCTCACGACGGCCACACATTCGTATTATTAGTAAATAGCTGTACCCGCGACTTCGTCCGCGTGGAATTTAACTTTATTTTTCTAAAATAAAAGTAGCCTAAGTTACTCCTTACTACATCAGGTAACTGCTAAAACAAGTTCCGTCAAAATCGGTCCAGCCGTTTCAGAGATTAGCCGGAACAGACAGACAAAAATGTAAAATATGTTATTATGGTGTATGCACCGTATTTATATTCAATGTAAAAAACGGTTATTTCAATATTACAAACAGATACTCCAATTTTATTTATATGTATATATGTGAAAGTTCTTGTATGTGTGTCCCCAACACAGGTAAGAACGATCTCCACACATGAAACCTGGATCGTGGTTCTTTGGCAGGTAACAGGTAACAAAGGTGTAAAAATATTCATATCAAATTCGTTATTTAAAGAAACTCAATTTTTTCACATATTGTTCGTAACAGTATTATAACTTGCGCTGCTCATTCCCAGACACTTAGTATGGTTACTACCCCCGCCGGATACACCCCCAAACTATAAAATTCTACAATTATACTTACATTATATAATGAAAGCTGAATTTTATATATATTATTCAGAGAACTATTAAACTGTTTTTCTTTAATTGCCAGACAGTTTTATTGGTTCATTATCCTACCAGACACATTGAAAGCGTATATTGGGTAACAACGATGTTTACAATTTCATTTCAAATTTATTAACTTATGAAACAAAATTTTTTTACATATTGTTAGTAACAGTATTATAACTTGCTTGCCAGACACTTAGTATGGTTACAACCCCCCACCAGACACCCCCAAAATATAAGATTTTACAATTATACTTACATTATATTATGAAAGCTGAATTTTATATATATTATTCAGAGAACTATTAAACTGTTTTTCTTTAATTGCCAGACAGTTTTATTGGTTCATTATCCTACCAGACACATTAAAAGCTTATATTGGGTAACAAAGGTATATACAATTTCATCTCAAATTTATTAATTTATAAACTCAAATTTTTTATATATTATGCGTCTGGTACTGGTACACACATAGAACTTTCACATTTACTAGTAAGACGTATGTCTGGCCGTCATAGGCTCTTGGGCTATTAGCTTTATTGGAAGCAGTTACTATAATAGTATATTTATATACATTCTCTTGTTATGCTTACCTAAGACTCTTAATGACCTGTTCATTGTCCTTCTCCTTAGCTCTTAACTTCTTGATGATGTTAGAGTGCTGAAGTTGCTGCTTTGCCAGTTTCTCGCCTTCTTCCTGAAGCTGGGCTATTATATCATCTTTCTCTTTCAATGCGTTCTCCAGCTCTGATGAGTTTTTTCTTGAGGATGATTCAGATTTTAATGTATCCAATTGTTTTCTGAGCTGATCCTAGAGAGAGAGAGGAATAATGAGACTATTTGACATAATTAAAGAAATGGAAATAAAAATATCTCAGTACAATTCACACAGACCCGTAAGGTAAGTAGAACTACCTTACTACATGGCTCTGTGAATACATAGATATATTATTTGTAAATATATACAATTTAGTGACTAAGGTAAGCAGAGCTTGTGTTAGGATAGATAAGTATTATAAATACATAGATACATTTTTTTGTAATTACATACAAATAAAATACAAATAATCATACTCGTGAATACAAATGTTTGTACCCTGCAAGGAATCCTACCCACAACTATCGAAAATAAGGAAAAACTAGACTTTAAGGCACTAAAATAAAATTGAAAATTATTGGACTTAGATATACCTATATTATGGGTATGTGTGAAAGTTTATTGGGGAAGGTATTAGTAGCCGTTTAAAATAAGTAATTTTAAGTGACACAAGGAAAAAAATTTATATTAAGTATATATTTATTAATATTGGTACAAATACCTGCCCCGCTAATAATGTGTTAATATATTACCTTCTCTCTTATGGCTTGTTGAAATTTCTTTTCTAATGCTGACATTCTCTGAGTATAATCCTCTGTTATCAAGTTTATATCACCCCCTTCATGCTTCGCGAGCAGAGACTCCAGCTGATTCTTCAAATCTGCATTATTCTCAATAAGGTCAGCATTACTTCGACTCACTTCCATCAGTTTATTCTCTCTAGCTTCTAAAATTTCCGCCATTTCGCATAGACGCCGCATCAATCGTTCATTCTCTGACCCTTGACTCTCATCACTGGTATTACTCTGTACAGATGCCTCTGATAGCTCTCTATTGTGCCCACGCACCTTAGTGGCCAATGATTTCCCCAGCACCAAATCCACAAGGTTTGGTGAAGTGGATTGTTTGAAAGCATACTTTCCTGGGCTATTCCTGCAGAAGCCATGTCCATTATCTCCATTTGGACTGGGTATAATTTCAATATCAGATGACGTGGCTGTCTCCAACTCATCACCAGACGTGTGGCCTGATGTTCTGTCTGAACCAATCTTGACTAGATCACTCTTACTATCAGAACTTATTGGAGAAGTTCTCTCCTTCACACTACTCTCCTTTTGGGAGGATTCATTACTGTCTGTAGAGCACTGTTGTTTCTCAACATTAACAAATGCTGAACTTTCAGACCTCAGCATGTCTGTAACTTTCACATCATAGAAAGAAGATGAGTCACTCAACTTTTCTATCAGAATGTCATCTTGCTCGTTTTCTTTCTTATGTTCTTCTAATGTCGTGTCCATCGTGATACTATCATTGTCAGCATTCAATGTCCGATCTGACCAGGAACCATCGTTCGAGGAGTTTTCACTCATCTGCATTTTCTGAGATATAACTGACTGGTCTAAATGTATGTATTCTCCTCTACGGGGCTCAAGTCTTGTAGTCTTTTGGTAGGAACCGACTGATTTGTCATCTGTATCTAGAACAGTTGGTGCGGTGCATTCCGATATGGAATTGTAAGACATTGTATCCTCATCATCGTCAGCCACTAAACTGACACTATCAGCAGTTTCTGGTCTATCACTTCTATCACCAACAGGAGACAGCTTCTTGTCACTCTCATCAGCAATTGGGGACAAGTTTGAAGGTGAACTGTAATTTTTATCACTTGGAGAACTGTCAAAACCAATACACTCAATAGAACTCGGACTGAGAAGGCTGTCGGGTAAAACCTCAACAGATTCCGAATTGTGTTTCGTGCCTGTACTACTACTTTGAGACATGGATTGACATGACGGTTCTGAATCAGGGGTTGTCTTTAAACTCTGTGAAAGTACCTCCACCGAATCAGAACTATTTCTGCTCGATACAAGTGATAACCTATTTGACTTAGTTGAGCTGCGCCTCTCTTCATCTTTAGCGAATTCATCTTTACTAGCCTTAAATTTAGACTCCAACCCCTCTCCACCGTCAGACATAACAAGTTGACTTTTAGAAAACAAATCATCCTGACTATCATACTTAATATCGGATATTAAATTCAAAGACTGTGCTTTTGGTGGTTGTATAATAGTAGAATCATCACCTTTGGGTTGTTCAAAAAATGATCCAGCAAAAGATCCCCACACGCTCTGTGACGTGGATTTCGACGGACTGGCGGTGACCACAGGCTGATCTTTAATTGGTTCATCTTTAGTACTCTCTGCACTGACGGTTAGGCCCCAGGATGAGAAGAAATCCGAGTTTTCCTTGGAAGGCGTATTGCTGTGTTCCGGCGACGATTTATCGACAACTGCACTGCTGGGAGCCGGAGACTCATCCTCGTCCTCTTCGCCACTCACATCTTGTATATCCAGTGCTTTGTCGATGGTTTTCTGGGCTTCTTTTAACGCAGACTTTGCTAGACTCGTCAAGCCTGAGGTGTCGAACCAATTCATATTGTAGTTTCATTAGATAAGCACTATCCACTACGAATAACTATTAGAACGGTATTTTCGGCCACAAAATGTTTTAAAGTATCATTATTATGAAATAATAATACAATTCAAGAACCACAACACTGCACAGATGACGTTTCCATTTTGTTTATTTTCTGCAGTCCTTCATTCACTAACGATATAGTGTCGTAATATTTTTATAATAGCTTTACAACCAATTATAATGCCATTAAACTAAGCCAAAAATTAATAAAAATTATTATCTAGATTGTGAGATACCACGAATTGTATGATTAAAAATTCTCGACATCTTTTGACATTTCATTATAACAAAAAAGAATGTCATTTGACTCAATCGGTCAAACAGAGAGTCAAAGCAAATTTCGCCTTTATGATTACAGCTCCAGTGGCGCAATTGGTTAGCGCACGGTACTTATAAGACAGTGTACGTGTGAGTAATGCCGGGGTTGTGAGTTCGAGCCTCACCTGGAGCATATTTTTGTCAATTAATTATTAAAGTCTTTTTTTTATCAAAGAACACTAATTAATTGATAAAAGAATTGTTACAATATTATCTTATATCTGTGATCAAAATCTGTACTGAATTTATCCTATATGGCTCAATAATAATATAAAGGTAGGTAGGTATATAGTGAGTGATCGCCTTATAGTTAATAAAAAAAAACTGGTTACTCTCAAAGAAAACTACCAATATACCTGTAGGTACATATACAGCTCTTCCCCAAAAAGCTATATTGTTGAATGATGTAAATACCTTCATAATACGCGGAATATGACCTTTTATCCAATTTCACTAATTTTCTTTACATAATGTGCAGATTTTGGAATGTGTTAGAAACACATAAGACGAGGAATCTCAGGTCGACCTCCACGCGTTCACGCTGATGACTTACGTGCTATTTTCACTATCCTTATTTCTTAAAAGTTAGTTATTCTTTTTATAAGGTTTATAAGGTCCATCATGTGGCTATTTGTCTGGTCTTTCGCACCTCCCTAGGGAGATGAAGGTTGGGGCCTCGGGGCGAACCCCTTTTCCCCGGCATCTACTCCGGGGGCAACAACCCCCGAGTGGCCAGATCAAAGCCCCTAGGGTAAGTATACATAACAAAGACTACTTAAAACTTACTATGCGTTGTGCCATACTTGGGAACAGTTTTTTTTTTCATCCTGTGGCAGAGGGGGAAACTCCGAGCAGTTCCCCAGACTTGTAAGTCGGTGTAGGTTTAAGGGGCCCCTTGCTGATGTACGCCAACACATCTTTATTGCTCTAATCTAACTCGAATTAGTCTACCACTGATTCGGGAAGCTGTCTCATCACAAGAAGAACGAGCAAGAAACTCTATTGCTCTTTTAAATAACGTAGCTTAATAAATACTAACTTTACATTTTTAAGTTGAAAGTAAATTATTTAAATGAGTAACACACTTTTGTATTCACACAGAAATTTGTTGCTCATTTAAATAATTTAGTTCTAACTTTACATTTTTTAATTCAGCATTTCAATGCGTCACCTGCATGGTGGGCGGAGGCGGGGGAACTGAACAGTTCCCCCGCCAGTCGAGCAGGGCCCGCAACCCGGCACTATGACGGCAAGAATGCTCTCCCATCTTCATTTTTTTCAAGGCGTAGTAAAAACTAAAAAATGACGCCTCCCTAAGACTCCGCCGCCATCTTTCTCAATTTCTCCAATTAGTATTGCTATTAATTATTGTTGCTCTTTTAACAAATATATCTTTATCTTATATATAAAATTCTCGTGTCACAGTTCGTTCCCATACTCCTCCGAAACGGCTTGACCGATTCTCATGAAATTTTGTGAGCGTATTGAGTAGGTCTGAGAATCGGCCAACATCTATTTTTCAATCCCCCTAAATGTTAGGGGTAGTTCACCCCTAATTTTTTATTTTATTTTAAGGCAAAACAACGTTTGCCGGGACAGCTAGTAATCTATATATTTCAAATGGATTGAACACAAACAATTTAATTGTCGTCTGTTTTCAAAAATGCGTTAATTATGAGATGTGTATATCTGACAAGTTGGAATTTGCCGCCCTGGCTGCAGGGCCCCCCTGGCCCCTCCCTAGATCCGGGGCTGGGCTGGGCTGGGGTTTTTAGTGAATAGGAGCCTCACAGTACCCGTCCGTCCAAACCCTGAGACAGACAGGTGTCCATGGATTTCTCCACATTAAAGGAAAGGTGAGACTGAGGTGCCCACGCTGGCAACTTTTAAAGTCTACTTCGGGAAAAATCAAATAATGTTTTTGATTATTTATGTATTTATACAATTAAGTAACAATATAAGTACGTATTTCCAAAAAAATATATATATTATGACATCTTACTAATATTATAAACGTGAAAGTTTGTGAGTATGCATGTATGTTTGTTACTCTTTCACTAAAAAACTACTGAAAGGATTTTGACGAAACTTTACAGTAATATAGCTTATACATTAGAATAAAACATAGGCTATAAGTCAATAAGATATTATGTATATTGGGCGAAATGTGATGATAATAGTCAAGAGTGATGCCGACGATTGCGATTGGTGTTAAATAAAATGTTTATATGGAATAAAATTTATTTAAATATACCCTATTTACAGTATCACTAATAAATAACGGTACTTAAAACAATAAATTAGCACTTGTAAACACATTTTATAATAACAAACCTATTGACAATTAGGATATTGAGTTACGCAAACAAATATATATCGCTAATTAAATGCCAAAGGGCCACATGACGCAAACGGTAAATTTCTGATTAAATGCCAGAGTCACATAACGCAAACGGTAAATTTCTGATTAAATGCCAGAGCCACATAACGCAAACGGTAAATTTCTGATTAAATGCCAGAGCCACATAACGCAAACGGTAAATTTCTGATTAAATGCCAGGGCCACATGACGCAAACGGTAAATTTCTGATTAATTGCCAGAGCCACATAACGGAAACGGTAAATTTCTGATTAATTGCCAGGGCCACATAACGCAAACGGTAAATTTCTGATTAATTGCCAGGGCCACATGACGCAAACAGTAAATTTTAATGGAGAACTCATCAAAATTTTCACTGTGATGTTTTTAATTTTTTTACAAATCTATTAGTGGTATATCTATGTGTTAGCTCTTGAATCATGGGAGTCTTTTTTTTTAATATAAAAATTATAACGATTTAGATACCATTTTTGGAAAAAATATAGTTAGTTTTTTTGCGTTGAGCCCATTTGGCGTTTAATCAGCGATATATTGGAATGTAACAATATAATCAAATGCATTATGTAACTTAATAGGTTTATATAATTTTGTTTAATTCCGCTACAATTAGCATGTGTGAGACCACAAATATTCAGTGCGGAATCCTGGCCACCGCTACTGGAATCGTACCTACCTATACAAACAAGCGTACTCATGAATACAAATGTTTGTACCGTACGAGGAATCGAACCCGCGACTATCGGAAGTGAAGCAGCGTGCTAAACCGCTAGACTACCGAGGTTCTCATGTATCATCAGTTTATATATCTTTATTGATTGAAGACAAATTCTTATAATTTTTAATTATGTAACACAATTCATTTATCTAATATGACTCTTCCTTATACATCTATACATATAAATAAAATTGTTGTCTATCTGTCTGTTTGTTCGGGCTAATCTCTGAAATGGTGGGACAGATTTTGACGGGACTTTTATTGGTACCTGATGTAATAAGGAGTAACTTAGGCTACTTTTATTTTAGAAAAATATTGTTAAATTCCAAGCGGACGAAGTCGCGGGTACAGCTAGTATAATATTAGACAACTCCAGCATTTCCGGTGGTCGCTGGAGCGGGCTGTGAGAACATAAACGAGGTGGCATTCTGCAGTAGTTGCTTCTTTACAAAGTCAGTGGTGGCCGTGCCGAAGTTCTGCTTAGCTCCAATCTTGCATTTCAAGTAGCCGTACAGATTCGCGCCGGTCAATGTAAGCGCGATTAGTACAAGCAACTGAAAAATATTAACAACCTCATTAATATATGTTTGTATAGTGTTTAAGCTAATATAGTTAAGTGCCCAATATAATAGTTCCAAAATATTAACTAGATGTCGCTGTGTCAAATATGTACAATTTCTACATCGCGGTGGCAAGATACTTTTGCATTATGTCTTAAGACATAGTACATTTTATAATTAGAGACGGGGGTCTCTCCGATCGATCCCCCGTCCAATTCAAACGGGGATCGAAATTACGACGGCCTGATCCGAGGCTCGAACCCCTAGTGGTGCCCTCAGACTAAAGTCGTATCCGTCAGGCAGGAGCTGGCCTTCAGCCGCTCCATAAGTCCTTCCTTGGTTTGGAGTGCCATCTGCACTCGCCCCCTATCGTCCGGTGAAGCTGTAAAGGCCAGCTGCGGCCAACAGTATTAGAGTAGTCCGAAAAAAATGTAATTAAAGTACGATTATTAATTCCAGTCAGTAAAATGACAAGTGCAACTATCACTGATACAAAAAATGGTGACCCGCTACAATAGTGATGGCCGGCAATCAATAGACTTAGATATTTAGTCATGCTTTATTTTATTAGGTATGGAAGACTTTTTTTAATTTTAAATATTTAATACATACCGTATTAAACAATACGATTTTAGAATGAACCTTACCAGCATATTAAAATTTCTCACTATAACATTATTACAAAAGCTGGGAAAAAATGTAAAAAGAGATTCAGAGGAATTAATACTAGAATTTTTATTTGTATAAAGGCAATTTGATATTGAATAAAAAAAATGTAATCTCCACTAACTTTTAATTGTAAAAACTCGATTCTACCATCACTATTTATTTGGGACTAAAAACCTGCAACACTGGAAATGTCATTTTACTGACTGGAATTAATAATCTTACCTTAGAGAGAATAATCTTACTATGGAATATACACAGTTGAGTACTATCCTTGGGTTTCATTTACATATAGGGTCTAAGATCTAGTACAGTTTAGGTCATTAGTACAGCACTAAATATATAGTAATTCTTAAACTTTCGTATTTAATATACATTATTTAAATTATTAACCGGGTCTTGTGACGGTAGATGAAAAAACTGCTTGTTACCTATATTGACATCGCTGTTACTCCAGTTAGCTCGTGACCAGGGCTAGTGCACTTAGTGGAAACGAGAAAGGTGAATATCTTTATTTGTCAGAAAATTATTCTTGTTAAGACCCGGTTGATAATATAAATAACTAGCTGACCACGAGAACTCCATTCCGCCCCAGAGTTAAAGAAATTTTGAAGTTTAATTACGCAATAAATCTATAAATGTTAATAATGTTTTTATAGATAATATCTAACTTAAAATTCATAGCGCTGACAATGTTATCTGATTGGACAAAGATTGAGTGCATAGCGGTTTCTATGTTTTTTGTCGCATGCCTAATCCTTTTTACTGTAAATCTACTTAAAACAACATTTATTTATAAGAGCAACACACAAGTTTCTTGCCCATTCTTGTGATGAGTTCCGAATGAGTGGTACAATCACAATATGACTATTCAAAAGTGCTTGTAATGAGTTTATTTGAATAAAGATTATTTCTATTTCTATTTGGCGGATTACGGTCAATTTGATTTGCTATTATAAAAAAAAATTACCATCCATTTGAACTTCAATCCAAATAAACAGATGATGAAGAAGCCGGACCAGATAAGCGGACATAAGATCAGCCCCATCCAGAATAGGCGACTTTCATTTCTATTCACGCGATTCTGAAAATTAGAAAACAAAAAATCTGAAAAATTATATGAGTTATATGGTTTTATTAACTATTCTAATGGTATTGGCCTTTGCAGCATCATCAGACAACGTAGATTCATCTATCCCCAAAGAGCTCGTCAATCAAGAATTCTTTACTAATATAAATACTAACGTAACTCTGTCTGTCCGTCTCTCGTGCTTTCACGCCATAACTACCAAACCAATAAATTAAAAACAATAAAATAGTATGAAGGTTTTTATATAAATTCGTCATTATTGAAAATAGAAGGATGAAACCTTTTTATTGGGTTTTTGAGTTAGTGTATTATATACCTTACTAATATTATAACTGTGAAAGTAACTCTGTCTGTCTGTCAGTCTCACTGGTACACAGATCATCTAGACCCTGAGAAAGGACATTTCTTCTTTTTAATGCGATAAAAGTTTTTATGGGGTTGAAAGGGGAGAATGAATGATGCTGAAACTTTTTCTTTGGCTTTTTTTAATTACTTATTTTTAGCAACACTTTTCTTGAAGATTTCAATATCGTATCGGTTCAGAAATACCATTGCTTGAAGGTGAAATTTCAGGATAAGAGTCAAGACATCTTAGACTTCTCGAATGGCAACATATAGGTATAGCTGACAGTTAGATGAGTCGTTAGCTTGTTTGTCATTTCAATTATATAAAAAAGTATCAATCAAAGGCATTATTGTCCAAGAGCGGGGTCAGTTATGAGCTTCATCAGGATTTTTTTTTTGAGTATTTAAATAAAATTGCAGTGCAAACATTTTATCTAATTAAATTTTATAGGAGACAACCAACCAATACACACGCTGCCTATACAATATGTTTATATATATAGTATATACAGCCGTACACTCACCTGTCTGGCTTCAAACACCCAATGGGACTTGCCATCGTCATCTACGTAATTCCACCATCTCAATCCGACCAGTAAACGACCTGGAAATATAAAAAAAATATATAAATATATTAGCTGTCCCGGCAAACGTTGTTTTGCCTTATCTTAAAAAAAAAATTAGGGATGGACTACCCCTAACATTTAGGGGGATGAAAAATAGATGTTGGCCGATTCTCAGACGTACTCAATACGTTCACAAAATTTCATGAGAATCGGTCAAGCCGTTTCGGAGGAGTATGGGAACGAAAACTGTGACATGAGAATATTATATATGTAGATGTAATCTACGATTACATTATTATTTATTTATTATATTACGATACGAATGAAATACGAGATTATTATAAATATTTGGTATAACAGGTATAATATTCTTACTTAGAAATGTTCCAAATATATATATTTGGATAATATACATATATATTCATATTGGAATTATAATATAATATTATTATTTAAATTTAATTAAACCTTATCTTTCTGAATTATGTACAATATGGTTTATACATGCCAGAAAACATTATAAAAAAACATTTTTTTTGTTATTTATAGCTTTTGTGCTGATGGTAAAGTTAGAGTTGGTTTCGTTTAAGGCTTTCGACATAGGCCTCCTCCAAAAGACTCCATGCTCCTCTGTCCAATGCTTTCGTTCTCCATGGTGGTGATAAAAATATTATATAAATAATATTTAAATATTATAATAAAAAATATTATATTGAATTCCAAAGAGTATGAAACAAAACCAAACAATGAAGTTAAATACAGTATGAAGTTAGCTGCTAAATAAATGTACTATAAACTAACAATAATATTATTCTTATTATATACTATCAGTGCTTGAGGTTTCGTCCTCAAGAAATTTGTGAAATTGTGTCTTCTTTACTGTTGAGAATAAAGTACATATATTCTATTTAAGATTAGCTGACCTAATAACTTTGTCAGCATCACACTTGATATATATCATTATATTTCGCCCAATGTACATAACATCTTTTTAAATTATAGCTTATATGTTGTTCTGATGTATAAGCTATATTATTGTAAAGTTTCATCAGTTTTTGCGTGTTTTGCGTGAAAGAGTAACAAACATCCATCCATACTCAGAAACTTTCGCGTTTTTAAAATTAATAAGATAGTTGCTTATAAACTGTTTATTCCTACTCACCACTAATATTCTTGACAGTCCAGAAATCAGCAGACAGCAGGAGAATGACTAATACGAAGCTCGCAATGAACGAGTCGGAGAACCAGCCGCAGAGTATGTACACGACCACCGCAGCGCTCCGGAACACCAAGTGGAAAAATACTATGTAAGGGTGGCTGAAAAATATGTGTTATATTTTCTTATGTTAGTTATAATAATAATTCCGTTAAAATTATCCATATTATTATATATTTGACGACCTCGGTGGTCCAGCGGTCCAGTACACCGCTTTACAACCGATGGTCGCGGGTTCGATTCCTCGCACGGCACAAACATTTGTATTCATGAGTATGATTGTTTGTATCGGTCTGGGTGTTTTCTATATATAATATGTATGTATTTACAAAAAAAAAATATCTATGTATTTGTATCAGTTATCTAGTACCCATAACACAAGCTTTAGCTAGCTTAACTTGGGTCTAGATGGCGCTGTGTGAATTGTCCTGAGATTATTATTATTATTATTCTTTATTTCATCCACTGGAGTTATTGCAAAATCATTGCACATTAAATTAACTGCAATTAAAGAAATCCAACTACATTGAACTACAGAAATCCACAGTACTAGATATGTATCAAATAAAAATGTATATAAGCTACCTATTACTATCAGACAATTGCCTCCAAAACAATTTAAATTGAAAATAAAATGTTATTTTGAAAAACATCCTTTTTATGATATTACAGAATATATGAATCAAAAGGTAATTATGATTTTTAAACTTTATTATTACGTATTGTAATTAGTTATACCGTGTATTGTGTATGTAATTAATTTATTTTATTTTATTTAATAACATCAATTTAATTGTATGTAATCAAATTTAAATTTTATAAACATTATTGTATATTATGACTCGCCATATAGGTAAAGATGTTTTTACATTGGTCAATAAATGAAACTAAACTAAACAATAGTTCAAAAGTTTTTATAAATAATACTTAAAATTATTACAATTGTGCAAACAAAGGATGTGGTCCAAATATTTGATATGTAATCCATCCCATCCTTGTCATACCTATAAAATTACCAAGTACATCTTGTAAATTGTAATATAATAATAATAAAGATCTTTATTCTAAAATTCAAATTACTTAATTTGATATTTTAACTAAAATCTTTTTAAAATATTCTCTAACTTCAGTGTGCCTCCAATTATATTATTTGTAACTCTTCTCCATTCTAAATAATAACTTCAATTCCACTTCCCATTTTATTACATACCTTCCTCTTATTCTGTTTCCATCTCTAGGATACCATTCTGTTATTCGGTTATATTAAGTTGATAAAGTTGGTGGTAGTGTGACAAGAATGGATAAGATAAAGAATTAATATATTAGAGGAAGTGGCGCCGGTGTTGGAGAGGCTATATATTAGAGGAAGTATGAAAGTGGCGCCGGTGTCAGAGACTGAAGAGTAAGGCATGTAATATGCAGGAATGAAGATCATATCTTAAGGTGTTACATATGGATGTGGCTGGTTATAAGGGCAGAAGAAGACCGAAAGAGATGGATGGACTGTGTGAAAGATGATATGGTAAGAAAGGAAGTAAATAACGCGATGTCTGCGAACAGGGATGAATGGAAGAAAAAAACACAACAATTGATGATGATTAAATTGATAAAGTTCCCCTCAAAAATAGATTATATAAAGCCCATATATGTACAATCCTCAGTTTCCTTTTTGTATATAATAATAATAATAATAATCTCCTTAAGAGGGGAGATGAGATTTCTTTTGGAAATATAAAAAATAATAATAATCTCAAGACAATTCACACATCACCATCTAGACCCAAGTTAAGCTAGCTAAAGCTTGTGTTATGGGTACTAGATAACTGATACATATACATAGATTATTTTTTAAATAAATACATATTATACATAGAAAACACCCAGACCGATACAAACAATCATACTTATGAATACAAATGTTTGTGCCGTCAGTCGTAAATCGGTGTGCTGCCGCTAGACCACCGAGGTTGTTCTATTACATGTAAATATTACCTAGAATAAAAACAACTATGCTTTGATTTTTTCTTAGAAAGAAACAATAAATAATAGATATAAATATATGTATTCCGGTTACTGTCTGTGTGGAATACAATTTATATTATATATGCTGACAATATAGCTTTATATGAGTGAAAGAATTTCGAAATCAATCCAGTATTTCATGAGTTTTCTACTACAAACAAATATGACAAAAAACTTTTCCTTTCTGTTAATAGTACTTATATACTGTTAGAAAGAGGTTTGCAATAAATAACTAGACTGGCTGGTATGGCAGACGAAGCATGTTTAAATATTTGAAAAGAGTGTATTGTCAACTCATCTGTCTTCAGATTCATATATCTATGTTACCTGTCTATATTATTGTATTAAACATGTTTTTATATTATTATATCTTGAAATATATGTTTGTTTATCTATTATTCTACTTTATTTACTTGTACATTATAGTTACTTAGTTAAAGTAAGAAGTTCAGATGTAACCCTTGCATATACTTACATAAAATCTTTGTTGGCGTTGTCCTCCTCGCCGAAGGCGATGGTATCGTCGTCCAGGAGCGGCACCTGAGGCACACCTGGCTGTAAGTAGCGTGTTAAGGAACTACATCAGCTCAAGCCGTGCAAAGCTAGCATTACACTGTTCAATAATTAATAATTTTAACGCTCTATTGCAAAACTCTATCGAAAAACTTGTTATGCAGTTTATAATTAAATTAAAACACTATATACATGCAAATTAATTAAGCAAAATCATATTTTAGGAGTAATAAATAAAATAATCAATTGACATGTCAGGTTTAACAATATTATTCGCAATTTTTTAACACTATTAACGTATACTCACGGTAGCTGAATTCATTGCAGGATTGTTCATTTCATAACTAACTTAATTGTAAAATAATAAATATAATGTAATTCTGTCTGAATTAAACTATACAATATTTAATAATTTTAGTACTGTTGTGAATTTGTGATTCACCAGTCGATGGCAAGTCAATCGAATCAATCATAGTCAGTTCAGTTGTCTAGTTGTCAATCATATCAGTCAGATTATCTGTTATTTCGTATTTTCTTTCTGCAGATCTGAAAATCATGTATTGTTATAGTCTTATGAGTGTAATACATTATCAAATGTTCGAGAAAATAACGTGTATGCACTTTTCTTGCATATTATTGTATGTTGTCATACATATTTATCCATCCATCCTGTACTTACTGTAATAAAATCATAAATACGAAAACGCGTTTCTCTGTTTGTTCGATATCTTTTCTAAACAGCTGAATCATAACGAAAATTTATATGAAAATAGATGGCATTTTTTTTGTGGATGATAATGGAATGGTGCACCCGCCTGCGCTAACGATTTACGCTGAAGGGGCACCAGTGGAGGATGATAAGATGAGCATGAGGTCAGGTCAGGTAGCCCATCGTGACAAATTCACCAGGAATTTAACACGATAGTTTCCAGGGGGAACCGCGTGGAGGTCGACCTGACATGGTACTTGCTAGCAATGGTTGCTTGGTGTGGTTGATAACCTCAATCCACATTACTAACAATCCCCTTCCCCCTAATAGAGGGCATTTTGAGAACGGATATACTTAACCTATTTTTTATCTAAACAAATAATCTGTAAGAAGGTACTAGTGAGAATTAAGTTGCAGGGAGAAGCTGGTATAACATATATTTTTAATAATAGAAATAATAATTGGTCTCACTACATTAATTGTAAGTTCAATGATGTTGATCGCCAAATAGCTTAAGGAGGTGGAAACCAGCTTAGCTTCACTTTCTCCTTAGGGAGAGCGCTTAACGGATTATAAAATAAAATACAATAAAAAACCTAATTGTAATTGTTAAGCTGTAAACATTAATGTCCCTCGAAGTCAAGCTTATTTTATGAAACTTGCCCTGGCTTAAAAATTCAGTCTCCCAAGGGATGCTGCCCCTGGAATTGAGGTTCACCTCAAGACCCGAACCTCTTCGGAAGGTGAGAATGATTCGGTTCACTTTGATCACAAAATGTCATCAATAACACTTGCTGGTAAATACAGGGCTATTCACCAGATTTTAAGTCATGTCTCTTTTCATCATATCATCGATTTTGCGCGCGCGGAGACCTCTAAACGATTCGGGGTCCCGATGCAGTTGTTTACTCTGCAGAATGGATAATCTGGTCCTGATTGTATGTAGGCCCAGAAAAAATGAAGTAGATCTGTTTTCTGTTTATGTAGGTACGTACAGTGATCTAAATTTCGATATTATGGTCGCAATGTTCAAATTAATGTAATTTTTAGTAAATACCTGTATCAAATAATTACATTTCGAAAACTATGAATATTACTCAATTTTCAATACATTTGTATCACTTCGTTTTCGAACGAAAACTTGCGCAGATTCAATTGCGGCAAACTTCATACAAGAGGTAGAACTGTCAAAATTTTGCAGGACAGCGAGACACATGCAAACGCTGTTTACAATTTCCTTACCCCGACGACATCTCAGTGTTTGTTGTTTTGTAGTGTTGTTTTGGTTTGGCCTGTCTGCTCCTCTCCATATTCGTACAATGTCTTCCGATACCGCGGGTGCAGTGTTATTCTTGTGTTTGTGATCATACAGAGCTTAAGTATTTGTGTACGACTGGTGTGTTTTGCGTAACGAAGTCGCTATGGGCGCAAAAGCGAGTACCGCAAATGGAGGGCAGAGTCCACGTACGAGGACATTCTCCACGAGCTCGAGCTCGGAGGTGGTGTCCGGGACTCAGGGGTTCAGTTTGCTGCGCGCAATACCTGGTATTCAGGTGTCGAACGACCGTCAACGGGCCAGATCCCTGTCATCTGTGCCCGACCTGCACGCTTCGCATGAAGCAATTGCGATCCCGCCAAATTCGCAGAGCTATGAGGCGTCGGCGGCCGCAAGTCCGGACACAGACTCTAGTTCCAACGAGGACGCAGGCCCCGTGGCTGGCACTTCCTTGTCCCTGGGCAGGGTATACGCGGCTCACTCCTTGCCTTCACATATCTGGTCTATAAATGGTGAGTACAAAAATTATTTTAATACACAATGTACTTAATTAATTTACAGCCATGCTTCTATTTTATGAACTGAAGAATCACAGCAAGTTTTTAATTTGACTTTAATATAGTTAAGGCTTATGAACCATATATTTGAGTTACAGAACTATATTGAAACATCAATTACACCATCAGGGCCAAGCTGGCATATTCAAATATGGAACCACTTTAAAAATATTCTAAGAAACATTTAAAAAAATATATATACATTGTAGATTGTCTATGCCCTGTTATTATTTTTGTACTGTGATGAATATATAGACTGCAACATTGTTTATGTCTATTTGTAGTGATGATTTGTTGGAAGTGAAAAGTTGTACCAGTGCTTTTAAATTGCATTTAATATATTTGTAATTAACATATAGTTTTGGGCAATGCCAGTAATATTATAGTCTTATATTTCTAACTTAAGAGTAATCATACAGAATTGGAAGACTGTTGAGGTGGAAAACTGTAACAAACAAAATCTGAGTTGTCAGATTAAAATTAAGTGAAACGGATAGATAAATAAATTCTTTATTCACAATTATACACACATAGCATACATGAGATACAGAAAAAACATGAATTAATAAAAGAAATAAAATACATAATAATATTCGGAAAACTTTGAATTATGTCATCGTTGTTTATCATGAGTCCTTGGATCTCTGCCTACCACATAAAAGATTTTTTTTGATAAGTGGATAATAATTACCAAGGACAGTTCTGACAGCATCAGCTAGTCCCAAGCTAAGCAGAGCTTGTGTTATGAGTACTAGATGACTGATATAAATACTTAAATACATTGTTTATATGTAAATACATATTATACATAGAAAACACCCAGATCAATATAAACACTCATACCCTTGAATAGAAATACTTGTACTATGTAAAGAATCGAACCTAAAACCCTCAGAAGCAAGAGGTGTGTTAAACCAGTAGATTACCAAGGTAGATGTTTATAGAATAAAATAAGAAGTGTCCAATCTTATATGTGACAATCAAAGTTTTCTTATTTGGGAGTAGCTGTACTTGTGACTTCATCCGTGTGGAATTTAACTTTATTTTTCTAAAATAAAAGTAGCCTAAGTTACTGCTTATTACATTACCTACCTGTCAATAAAAGTCCCATCAAAATCGGTCCAGCCATTTCAGAGATTAGCCCGAACAACAGATAGGCAGATGAAAATTGTAAAAAATGTTATTTTGGTGTATGTACCATATTTATATTCATATGCATATGGTAAAAAACTGTTATTTCAATATTACAAACAGACAGACACTCCAATTTTATATATTATATGTATAGATTAAGAAACTTTGATTTTAATTGCAAATTCTATTAAATAGATAGGATTTGTTTATACAATTTGGGGTATCCCATTGTAAAAACAGTTTTTGCTTTTAAGATTATAAATTAATTCTGTTTAAATTATACATAATTACAGCACCCTAGTCTTAATTATTATATAATAATATCTATTAATATAATTAATGAATAATCTATATACATATAAATAAATTTGGAGTGTCTGATTGTAATATTGAAATAACTGTTTTTACTATATGCATATGAATATAAATACGGTACACATATCAAAATAACATTTTTAAAATTTTAGCCTGACTGTTTGTACCGGCTAATCTCTGAAATGGCTGGACCAATTTTGACGGTACTTTTTTGGCAGGTAACTGATGTAATAAGGAGTAACTCAGGCTACTTTTATTTTATAGTAGAAAAATAAACTAACCACACAGACGAAGTTGCGGGAACAGCTAGTATATAATATACTAGATCTGCCCATGGTTTCACCCATGTAAAATTTCAATAAAAATATGGCCTATATGTTATTCTGATGCATAAGCTATATGACTGTAAAATTACATCAAAATCCATTCAGTAGTGTTTGAAAGAGTAAGAATATGGATAATCACAAACTTTTGTGCTTATAACATTATTAAGATAAAGATTATTTTTTTACCTCTTTGTGGAGTAAATTCATAAAAGTGAATGCTCAAGAGCTTACCAATTATATTATATTTTCTGTACCTTTTTTTTATACCCTGGTCTGATTTCTTTTTTATGGATGCCTGAAACACCAGTGGTGTAATCTGACGGTAAACAGTTACCATAGCCTATGGACACTTGATACACGGGGGTCTCACATACATGTGACCAACCCTAAATGTGTTCTAATGAATTTTATAATACAATATAAATAATATACAGTTTTTTAAGGAAAAGTGCAATGTAGTTATGTGATTTTCATGGGTGAGCCTACGTCCATTTACAAAAAATTGTGTTACAAAATGAAAACAAACTTTGTAGTTCTATACTTATGACCGACTCTCGGGTGAAGGAAACACCCATAACAAAGAAAAGTATTATGCGATTGGCGGCGGTGACTAGTCCATCAAAGCAGGCCGTTGTCTTCAAAGGTCGCGACTGGCGGTGCATGTAGGTAGGTTGTTGTCTTCAGTCAGTAGGTTTAAAATATACCTACCGAAATGTTGCTATAACAAGTTGTTTTTCTCATGATATCAATTATTGTAATTTTTTTAATGGATTATAATGGTATACCTAACGGTCTGGTACCTTTGGCGGGGTATCAGTGAAGGATGATAAGATGAACATGAGGTTAGGTTAGTTAGCTCATCATGACATTTTCACCAGGATATTATCACGATGGTTTCCAGGGGGAACCATGTGGAGGTCAATCTAACATGGTACATTGCTAGTAATGGTGTTAGCCTTCATTTCTAACAATCCCCTCACCCCCCTGTTGGTGAAGACTATTAATTAGCATAGGATAATTCAATATGATCAGTAACAGGTAAAATTACATTTATCACGGGGAGTGATCTGAGGAATTGTTCTGATTAATTGTGAATAGCTTTGACGTGGTCTGGTGTTTTGAGTAGTCGTGCTCACTAAAATGTCCAAACTTGTGACGGCGGCCGGGTCATTGGGCTCCCTAAAATATGGTCGAGCGTAGCAATGGCTGGCTGGCTCATCCGTCATACTCGTGAACGGGTGCAGCTTGTGTGGACTGGTCTGCTCTAATCACTATGACTTATTTCCTCTTATTAATTGTTTAACCAGTCGTTGTGTATTGAATGTTTTTTTTATTTTATTATTTCATTGAATTAGTGCTAATCGGTAGTTTGTATTCACACACTTAAACTTAAATTGTAAGTAAGAATAAATTATTTAAAAGAGCAACACACAAGTTTCTTGCTTGTACTTCTTGTGATGAGACAGCATTCCGAATGAGCGGTAGATTAAAAAAATGTAATGACTATTCAAAAGTGCTTCAATGTAAGTTTATTTGTATTACCTGCTGAGTTTCGCCAACGTACGGCCCGCCAGACACTAAAATACCATCCTGGTCATCTGGATGAATGGCGGTCCTCCACAGTGCGGTTTTCTAGAAACTTTTTGCCACGCACAACCACATTGTGGAATCACCTTCCAGCAATGGTATTTCCGAACCGATACGATATTGAAACCTTCAAGAAAAGAGCTTATTCGTTTTTAAAAGGCCGACAACGTGCTTGCAATTCCCAAGGCGTTGCGGGTGTTCATGGGCGGAGGTAATCACTTACCATCAGCTGAGCCACATGCTTTTTCGTCCCATGTTATAAATTTAATACATCTTGCTAAAATAAATAAATGAGTTAAAATTAAGTGTAAACCTATTGCTATAAAAAATATACTGTAGTATATGAAAGCGTTCTGATCTCGTTGACTCTGACACGTACACGTACGTTGGTTCGTCTAGCGATTTTCGTGTACCATAATAAATCGGGACCGCTTTTCCGGGTTGCCGGTGCGCCTACGCAAGCTTTTCAGTTCAGTCGCATCCGTGCCGCCGTTCTGTTAACACCGTATCATGTACCGTCGACGTTACCGCACCACCCTCGGCCTGGGGCTGGGCTCCTCGTTCTCGTCCACGTTTTCCACCACGCTGTCCTTCAGGACCACCACTACGAGTACAGCAGCGGACAGTGTGAGGTCGGACGCGCGCGCCACCGCCGCGAAACTCAAATCCAAGTATGAAAATGCCGGCACAGCACAAGGTGCGTTAAATGACATTTGACAGAGTTCTGCAGGTTTTTAGGGATAATAATAGAATAGAATAGAATAGAAAATCATTTATTCAAATATACTTACATTGAAGCACTTTTGAATAGTCATTACATTTTTTTTATCTACCGCTCGTTCGGAAAGCTGTCTCATCATAAGGAGAACGAGCAAGAAACTTGCGTGTTGCTCTTTTAATGGAATGGTGCACCCGTGCTATTGTGTACGCTGGCGGGGCATCAGTGGAGGATGATAAGATGAGTATGATGTCAGGTCAGTTAACCCATCACTGGGAATTTTTCACGATGATTTCCAGGAGGAACTGCGTAGAGGCATCTCGACAGGTACCCTGCAATTGCTAGCAATAGGGTCAACGGTCCACATTACTAACAATAAATGTGTTATTTATACTAACATTATAATATATGAAGTGTTTGTTTTTGTTTAAATCATAAACCTCAGGAACTGCTGGAAAAAAAATATCAGTGTTGTATATCCTATTTGTTGATGATGGACTGGAACATTGGTGATCCGCTCAGTTTACGACCAATAGCATATCATCAATGAAAAATGTTATGTTAATAAACGGGAAAAATATAAGATAAATAGAATAGAAATAGCAATTATTGAAATAAACTTAATATAAGCAGTTTTGAATATATTTTTTGATCCAACCGCTCATTCTGAAATCAGTCTCATTACAAGAAGAATGAGAAAGAAACTTGCGTGTTGCTGTTTTAAATAAATATTGTTCCACTTATTTAGGATTTTTTTACTTGCGCGTTGTACATATATACATACATATAAATATAATTGGAGTGTCTGTTTGTAATATTGAAATAACCGTTTTTTACTACATGCATACATTTACTATATGAATATAAATACGGTACCTACACCAAAATAACATTTTTTACCATTTTTGTCTGTCTGTCTGTTTGTTTCGGCTAATTTCTGAAATGGCTGGACCGATTTTGACGGGACTTTTTTTGGCAGGTAGCTGATGTAATAAGGAGTAACTTAGGCTACTTTTATTTTAGAAAAATAAAGTTAAATTCCACGCGGACAAAGTCGCGGGTACAGCTACTTTTAAATAAAGGTTGCTCAACATTGTCTATTCAGGACTTTGTCTGAATTCATATGTGACGTAAACATAACGACGATCCATAGGTCACCTTTTTTTAACCTCTTATTTTTTTTAATCTGT
This sequence comes from Achroia grisella, assembly GCF_030625045.1. Lineage (NCBI taxonomy): Eukaryota > Metazoa > Arthropoda > Insecta > Lepidoptera > Pyralidae > Achroia > Achroia grisella. The sequence continues at coordinate 909,788 of NW_026713024.1, read as the reverse complement.
GATGAGTTGTCAAGGAAAATTTTTAGAGTTATTTATTGTATATGGTGAATTCTAGTAATAGTTTAAATTGGTATTTTACGGCGTTGATTAAGAGAAATGTATTCTAAAATGTGTTAAATTAGGACACGGTTTGTTTGTGTACCAAATTTAATCATATCCGTACAGACGAGGGACGCCTTGTTCCAAATGTTTCGGGTGGACCGCTGTATTCCTTAATTCTGACATCAAACAGTTTGCTTTTTGAGCTTTGTTCAGGTTTGAAGGGTATATTGCATAGAGATGTGCTAAATCATAATAAACATAATTCGAGTTAACTCGAGTTGAAGTTCAGGTAATTCGAGTTAACTTATTAGCGGTACCTCGCGGCAGAACTAATTTATTAAACGAGGCGCCCATGACACTCGCACTGGCCACTCTCAATAAAATAGCAGAAACAACGGATTTGTTTGTGTGTAGTCTTTGTGAATTCACAAAAACAACATTGTATGTTATATGTTATGTTAATGAATATGTATAATATAGAATTAGATACACTATTGTATTGGGCTTAGGCCTGTAATAATAGTTGTGTAAGTAAATAAATAAATAAATAAAAAAAAAAATATATATAATTAAACTTAATTTATTATAATTAAAAAATAAACATAAAATAAACATTTTTTACATCCAATAATGCACTGAAATGGCTCCACTCAGCTTTAATGTATGTCCTAGGTGAACATACAGCTGGTTTTCAGTGGCACCAAAAAAATATATATAAAAGGGGGGGAGAGAGAGGGCACTATTTAAAATATTAATGATAATATACGGGCGAGTAGAAATGGCACTTCAAAATCATTTTAATGATATCATAACCGGACGAATATGCGAAAAAAAAATGATAACGACCTCAAATCAATATTAACTTTTGTGACGAGTGAAAATTGTATGACATGAAATGATCGGAAAATTTCATGTCATTGTTGGTTCGGCGACAGAATCATGCTCTCGCTCTTTCACTTTAACTCGAATTCACCGCAACTCGAGTTCACTCGAGTTAGTAACTCGAGTTCACACATCTCTAATTCAATTACAGAGTTTTCTATTCATTAGTAATTACAGCTTAGTGTCCAGGAATGGCAACGTATGGAGGCAACGACAGGGTATCACAGTTAGCTAGTATTTTGACATATCATTTTCATGCTACATAGGCGACGGTTACCACTTTAGATCAAGTAGGTTGTCTGTTTGTTTTCCACTGAATTTACATTAGAGACTTACCATGTAAATATTTTTTTTTAATATCAATGTTTTTTACTGTACATTAACAGACTTGCCAATTTTTTTTTTTAATTTATATAAAGTAATATTATTGCATGTGTTCCAATATATAAACTATATTACATCTTATTTGTGAAGCAGTGGTTCCAGAGATTATCGTGTTCATATAAACAAATTCATCAGCTTTATAATTGACGGCCTTGGTAGTTCAGTGGTTTAACACACCGTTTTACTCCCCGATGGTCCTGTGTTCGATTCCTCACAGGATGCATTCGGGGTGTTTTCTATGTATATAGTCAATGTATTCACAAAAAAATGTTTTTAAGTATTTTGTCAGTTGTTTAGTAGCCATAACACAAGCTCAAGCTTTACCTTGGGACTAGATGACGTTGAGTAAACTGTACAAGGTTATTATTATTACCGGATTTGAACCCACGACCGTTCAATATTAAAATATCACAAATGATAAAATATCTTGTATATTATATAAAAATTTCGTGTCACTTTGTTAGTTATACACCGACGGCTTTACCGATTTTTATGAAATTTTATATACATATTCAGTAGGTCTGAGAATCGGCTATGTATTTTTTATACCCCTAAGTGTCCATCCCTAACAATTCTTTTATGGACGTAATTTTATTATCATTTTTTATTATGTGGCATTAAAAATACATATAACCCTAAATTTTCACCCTTCTATCACCAACCCCTATTTTTAATGGCGATTTTTTTATTATTATTACAGCTTTAACTTAATATTTTTCAAACTTTGTAATTTTGGTTTATTTTTATTATTTTTTCTTATTATGTAGCCCCCCTCGGGTAAAAGCCTCCTCTATCTTCCGCCATCCCTCTCTATTTTTTAGTAGCGATATTAGTACTTAATATTTTATGGCATAACAACATTTTCCTGGACAGCCAGTATTACATAATTTCATATCTGGTTCATATACCAATTTGTTGCAGTTTAAAAAAAAATCGTTTACATCAACCATCAATATAACTCATGATTTCACGTTGTATTTGGTTATTGTACACTTTCTTTCCTATACAAATGTCTGACATTTCGATTAAGCTGCGGAATAATTTATTAAAACTCCATCATACAGATTCTATTTTGGTTGATGACGTTAACTTGCCTACAGTTATTATAACTGATCATTAATCATTTACCTGCTATACATTGTGTTTAAATACACTAAAACTAGTGTTAGTAATCTATAATAAATATTATTTAACTTAGATTTGTCTAACACAAATGTTATTCCTCAATTTGACACTATAATTAATTAATTACACACACAACATACGCATAATCAGACCAACACACACACATACATATACACACAAACTGCATTTACTTGATTTCGGCCCGTAAGTATATGTGCATAGGTGTCCAATTAATTATAATAATAACACACACACATATGCATAATCAGACAAACACACACATATATGTACACACAAACTGCATTTACTTGATTTCGGCCCGTAAGTATGGTGATATATGTCCATAGGTGTCCAATAATTACGTACAAGCACGAAGATGAAACATGTTTGATGTTCCATGGAGAAGAATGGAGCTGCCCAAACAGGCTCCTATTTCTCTGGCATTGAGTCTACTCAACTTTTATTTTTTTTCTTTCCTTTCTTTCTTTCAACGGTGTATTAGTTGTTTTGCAGATCTAGACATATTTACTAGTAATTTGCTGGAGTTTCGTAGGATGGCAGTAGATTATTTATGTGGTAGGGAAAATTAAGATTTTTTTTCTTGTGTAATTAGTGTATGTATTAGTAACTAGTGTTTTATAAGTGTGTGTATATGTATACAATCTTCGTAAGAGGGTATATTTTTTTATGGATGTGAATGGAATGGTGCACCCGCCTGCGCTAACGGTTTACGCTGGCGGGGCACCAGTGGAGGATGATGAGATGAACATGAGGTCAGGTCAGTTAGCCCAACGTGACAAATTCACCAAGAATTTAACACGATGGTTTCCAGGGGGAACCGCGTGGAGGTCGACCTGACATGGTACATTGCTAGGAATGGGGTTATCAATCCACATTACTAACAATACCCTTCCCGCCAAGTGGGTATGTTGGAAAACTGTACTTAAAGCTCACTTAGTGTGACGTAAATAAATAAATAAATGTCACGGTAAGTGTTTGAGGAATTGTTCGGATTAATACCCGATGCTGAGTTTCACCACCTTACCACCCGCCGGAAACTAAAATACCATCCTGATCATCTGCATGAATGGCGGTCATCTTCAGTGCGGTTTTCTAGAAACTTACCACACACAACCACATTGTGGAATCACCTTCCAGTATTGATACCTTCAAGAAAAGAGCTTATTGCTTCTTAAGAGGTCGGTAACGCACTTGCAATTCCGCTGGTGTTGCGGGTGCTCATGGGCGGCGCTAATCACTTACCATCAGGTGAGCCGCAAGCTCGTTTTTAATAACATAATAATAATAATCTCAGGACTATTCACACAGAGCCATCTAGACCCAAGTTAAGCTAGCTAGAGCTTGTGTTATGGGTACTAGATAACTGATACATATACATAGATATTTTGTTTTGTAAATACATACATATTATACATAGAAAACACCCAGACCGATACAAACAATCATACTCATGAATACAAATGTTTGTGCCGTGCGAGGAATCGAACCCGCGACCATCGGTCGTAAAGCGGTGTGCTTGACCGCTAGACCACCGAGGTCGTTCATTTGTCTTCATTCATTCATAAACTTAAGAGCGACGCTCTTGTCGGTGGAGCTCTTGCCACCTTCTACGATCTTCCATCATACTCTTTAACCTTTGATACGACACGACTCCAATTCTGTCTTTGATTTGTCTGATGTAACTGTACCTTGGTCTTCCTCTCCCCCTCTTTCCTTCTATCTTTCCCTCAATAATTAGTTTCAAAAATTCATCGTGCCGTATCAAGTGCCCCAACATTTTTCCTCTTCTACTTTCTATAGCATCCAATATCTGCCTTTTATCTTTCACCCTGTGCAATACTTCTTCATTTCTTACTTTATCTTTCCAGCTAATTCTTTCCATCCTTCTCCAGCACCACATTTCAAAAGCTTCCAGTTTGTCTTTTTCTTTTTGAGTTAATGTCCACGTTTCACATGCATACAAAGCTATACTCCAGATATAGATCTTAATAAATCGTTTCCGTGAGTTCTTGGATATCTTAGCACGTAAAAAGTATTATTTGTCATTAAATACTTTTATTGCCATAGCTATTCTTGTTGTAATATCCGTGGTACATCTGGAGTCGCTGGTGATTAAACTGCCTAAATATTTGAATGAGTCTACCTGATCGAACTGTGTTTTGTTAATTTTTGAATTTGTTTTATTACGGGGCTTTACTTTTGTTATTCTCATTGTTTTCGTTTTATTTATATTAATTTTGTTTATCTTCATCATCATCATCATCGCAGCCCGGAAGACGTCCACTGCTGGACATAGGCCTCCCCCAAAGATCTCCACGACGATCGGTCCTGCGCTGCTCGCATCCAATGCCTTCCAGCGATCTTGACCAGATCGTCGGTCCACCTTGCTGGAGGCCTTCCCACGCTGCGTCTTCCGGTCCGTGGTCGCCATTCGAGGACTTTACTGCCCCAACGGCCATCTGTCCTACGAGCTATGTGCCCTGCCCATTGCCACTTCAAAGTCGCAATTCTTCGGGCTATGTCGGTCACTCTGGTTCTTCTGCGGATCTCCTCATTTCTGATTCGATCACGCAGAGTAACTCCGAGCATAGCCCTGTTGTTGTTTGTTTATCTTATGTTGTATAAAATAATTGTTTTATCTATCTATCTATCTATCTATCTATCATCTAAATAAAATGTCTATACTTAAAAATCGTTTTACAACTCTGAGAGTGGCTTCCCAAATCCCACCAATATGTGAAACCTTTGGCGTCGTTCATATTGCTGTCGTAAACTGAAAATTTAATCACGCCAGCCTTATGTCTGGTCATGTTAAATATTTTAATACCAATTTAATGTTTACGACTCACTGGAAAGCTAACTTCCCGCCGGACGCGATGCTGTATATGATTTATTCGCTCACTTTGACTATATGTTTATCTGACATACATTCTATTTGCAATATTTGCTATATCCACCTAGTAACGTCTTACTATGTTAATATTAATAGACGACCTCGGTGGTCTAGCGGTCTAGCACACCGCTTTGCGACTAGATGATCGCGGGTTCGATTCCTCGCACGGCACAAACATTTGTATTCATTCATTAGTATGATTGTTTGTATCGGTCTGGGTGTTTTCTATGCATAATATGTATGTATTTACAAAAAAAAAATATCTATGTCTATGTATCAGTTATCAAACAGACAGACAGCCAAAAATTGTAAAAATGTTATTTTGGTGTAAGTAAGTATTGTATTTATATTCATATGCACGTATTATAGTAACAAACAGACACTCCAATTTTATTTATATGTATAGATGTAATTTTGCCCACCATTTTGAGCGAATCCACCCCACTTAGTGTTCACCACTATAGTGGCAACACTTATTTACCCAATGTCACCGAGTTTATATAATAGTTTATTTCTAAGTTTGTTTAAATTTTTATATTATGTATTTTTTTTATACTATGATGGTGGCAATCTAGCATACGGCCCATCTGATGGTAAACGGTTAGCCTATGAACGCCTGAAACACCAGGGGTATCACGTGTTGCCGTCCCTTAAGAAACCTTAATATACCCTTCTTGAAAACCTACTGAAGGTCTCGTATCAATGGTCATGAATAAAGCATTATTAAAATAAAAACAAATAATAAAGAAGAAATCGCTATTTAACGATAAGGCCGCCCATTGTTACCTCTATATTATAATTATGTTGTTTTTTCTTTTCATATTTGATGTACATATTAATTAATGTAATTATTCTTTCTGTGAGGGGAACAATAAAGTTTGTACGAGCTGGCATCGTACATTATTTCGTAACGTTAACATTTTATTTTACGTTTCACATTTCATTTAAAATCAGTTCGCATTCGGTCATCAGGGACGCCGCGCGTGCTCATTACAATCATTAATCAGTTATATTTTAAGTTTCAACATACAGTTTTAATCAAGTTTTGTTGTAGTAATAAGAAAAAAGACTAGGTAAACGGAGAAAATATATTAATATAGACTACTGGCAATTAGGAATAGAAAGAAGGAATTGAAGTATCAAAAACAAGAATGTAATATAAAAGAACTATAAATTCAAATACAAATTTAGAATATAAAATATATATCTGATTAGCCAGTTACAAGTTTCTATCAGTATCATTTATCAGTTTTACCTAACAGAATCTTTATAGTTTCGGTACAACCCGAACAGTGTTTCTCATTTCATTTTCACCGTGATCAAAAGGAAGTTCTGTATAAACCGTCTTTTTTACCATCTGTGTACAACGTATTGTTAAGAGTAATTACATCATGAAGCTGTTAGAAGTTTTCTTGTTTTCCTCATCCAAAAATTGGTACCGCCCGCTCCAAGTTTTGTTTAGGCCCGTAACTCAATTGGTACCGCGTAATTTCCTCTGCAATCTACTGTAATGCTGCACTACAGTAATCCGCCTAAACTACTATAAACTACTATCAAAACCGTCCACGCGTTGCTGTGGCTGAGGTTCTTGAATAAAATAATATTGCGACTATAAATTGAGATGTAAACTATCTTATCTTTCAAATTGGATCAAATTGCACACAATGTGCAAATCAAATTTGCAATCGGTTCAGTAGTTTAGGATTCCATAGTTGACAAACAACGTGACACGTTATCTTATATATAAAATTCTCGTGTCACAGTTTTCGTTCCCATACTCCTCCGAAACGGCTTGACCGATTCTCATGAAATTTTGTGAGCGTATTGAGTAGGTCTGAGAATCGGCCAACATCTATTTTTCATCCCCCTAAATGTTAGGGGTAGTCCACCCCTAAATTTTTATTTTTTATTTTACGCAAAACAACTTTTGCCGGGACAGCTAGTTTTTATATATAAAGATATTATATTTGTATAATATAAACAGAAGTCATTTACGCTGTCTGTTCGCTTAGATCTTTTAAACTAACTCAATAGAGTTTAATGCATTAATTACAGAAAACTCGTGGGAAGCCGGGGCAGATAAATAGTTAAAAATATATGATTTATTTGCATGTCGTTTGACGGCCTTGGTGGTCTAGCGGTTTAGCACACTGCCTTCCGAAGGTCGCAGGTTCGATTCCTCGCACGGCGCAAACATTTGTATTTATGAGTATGATTGTTTGTATTAGTCTGGGTGTTTTCTATGTATATTATGTATGAATTTACAAAAAAATATTTAACTATTTATAGTTAGTTGTCTAGTACCCATAACACAAGCTCTGCTCTCTCTCTCTCTGTCTCGGTGTTTTCCATGTGTATTTTTATTTATAAAAAATATATCTAAATATTTATATCAGTTGTCTAGTACCTATAATACAAGTTCTGCTTACCGTGGAACTAGATGGCGCTGTGTTAATTGGCCAGGGTTATGTAATATTATTTATCTAAATATATATAACTCAAAGGTGACTGACGTTGTGATCTATCAACGCACAGCCCAAACCACTGGACGGATCGGGCTGAAATTTGGCATGCAGGTAGATTTTATGACGTAGGCATCCGCTAAGAAAGGATTTTGATTAATTCTACCCCCAAAGGGATAAAATAGGGGATGAAAGGTTGTATGAAACTTTGTCAATTTTAAACCGATCGGGCTGAGACTTTGCATGCATAAAGCTACTATGACGTAGACATGCCCTAAGAAAGGATTTTGATAAATTCCACCCCTAAGGGGATAAATTAACGCGAGCGAAGTCGCGGGCGAAAGCTAGTATTTAATATATAGGCGATGTTTACAGCTTACTATGAGGTATAATAAAAAGGCAAAGATGTACGTAAAGATATTGTTTTAATTTATTTTATTGTCTGTATGAGCTTTTGAATGATTTCATAATAAAATAAAATAAACTAAACAAGATAATCTTAATCTCAATCATATTATAAACGCGAAAGTTTGTGAGTATGTTTGTTACTCTTTCACGCAGAACTACTAAACTGATTTTTATGAAACGTTAGAGTAGTACAATAACATATTTTATTGAAATTTACCACGGGTGAAACCTCGGGCACAGCTAGTATAAAATACAGAAATAGATAAATCAATCTGGTTACACGCCCATGTAGTGGGTTTAATTGATTTATTTATTTGTACATTACAAATGTAAAACAAACTGATCTGATACTGTCGCATTGAATCACATTTGAATCGTCTCCGGGAAGTTAAATTGTGTGAGGTTAATACACTTGGCTCCAATCAGAGTCATGATTTCATGAATTTTATACCCTACACCAATTGTCTTTAAGAATAGATCCGAACAACCGGAAAGTTAGTCAGAAATGAAAATTGATTCACTTTTTTTTTTGTGTCGGCCGGGTTATTTGATTTCACAATACTTTAAATCTATTAATCTATACATATAGTGTCTGTTTGTAATATAGAAATAAATGTGTTTTACTACATGCATATGAATATAAATACGGAATATCTACATATTGATATAGATAGACCAAAATAACATATTTACAATTTTTGTCTGTCCGTGGTTTGATACGGCTAATCTCTGAAATGGCTGCACCGATTTTGGCGTGACTTTTTTTGGCAAGTAGTTGATGTAATAAGGAGTAACTTAGACTACTTTTATTTTAGAAAAATGAAGTTATATTCCACGCGGACGAATTTGAGCTAGTAGGAAATAAAAAAAGAATTATCTTAGTGAGTACGATACATCAATAAGTAGTATTTAGTAGCCTAAAAATACTGTTATATTATAGAAAAAAAATCAACGGGACCCTATCCTCTCGCTGTGAAAAAAGGAGGGAGGATGAAGGGAAAGTGTTGCTGGTAAAGGGGACGTGTTCACGCGGTCCTTACTACGAAAAATTATGATTATTTCCATATAAATATGTTAGAATAGGTGTTTCAAACTTCATAATTGTCTTAAAACAATACAGAAGTAAGTTCTTCCTAAGTAGTCCTAACCATCATCATCATAGCTTACTGGTGACCTGCCTAAAGTATTAGGTCTTGGCTGTACTAATCTATCATTCTAACATCATATAACAAAAAAAAAATACAAACCAGTCACAAAGTACATGTTATTACTTCATCGTTAGTAATTAATTCAGTAACCACATTGCATCCACTTTCAATAATTACTCAATCAAGATCTATTGCATTTAAGCACACGTTATATTTAGTGGAATAGTTGCCACCTGGTCTGAGAGCGATCGGCCCACTGACTTGGCCTAGATTTGCTTTAAATAGTGCGCGCGCGCAGCCCCTCCCGCAGCCTATTGGCAGCTGCCGATCGGGCAGGAAGTGACACCGATATTTGATAGGATCTGTCGTTGTTAAACCGCAAAATTGAAAAACTCGTTGCGCAGGTATAATTTGCAGTTAACAAGATTTTTTCTGTCCATTTTCGTGCCAAGTTTCTTAAAGACTAGCGAGAGAGTCTTGCATCTATTCTTGCACATGACTGTCTAGTTTATCTGTTGTCGTAACTATTCTCATGCATATTATTACTGGAGACTAGATGTCCTATATTAGACGGTACACGATCTATTCGATCATGTTTTCTTCTTATAGTAGCATGGCTATCAACCATACGGACTATCTGATAGTAAACTGTTAGTGTAACCTATAGACGCCTGTAGATCAGGGGTGTCACGTGCGTGTTGTCGACTCTTAAGAAACCTTAATATATCCTTTTTGAAAAACTCCATGCTGTAGACTTTAGAGAAAACTTCGGCAGGTAGTTCATTAAGCAATCTAAGTACTCGGAAGAAAGCTCTGAACCCGCATTGTCCGAGACCTTATAGGTTCGAGCATTTGGCGATGAATTCCCTGTCGATGTGAATCGTTAGGGTTCTTCTGACGTTCAACCTTCGAGTTTCGAATTGTAATCCTGTTTCATAAAACTTTCACCCGATATTCTATTGGCATTGCAGATCCAACGTAGCATGTTTGGTGCCTAGTAGCAACAAAAATCTAGAAACATCTTATTAACGCCAGAGACACCAGGGGTTAAGAAACCTTAATATACCCTTCTTGAAAAACCCATGCTGCAGTCTTGGCAGGTAGTGCATTCCACAATCTAAGTGTACTCGGGAGAAAGCTTCTCTGAAACCGCACTGTTCTAGACCACCTAAGTTCTAGCGTGTGGAAATGAATTCCCTGTTGATGGCTAGCGTGGTAAAAGGTAGCCGTAGGCATATCGAACAATTCCTCAGAACACATAACAAAATTCAAAATTCAAAATTCAAAATTCTTTATTTAGATAACACCATTTTACAATTACATTCTACAGTTGTTGAAGACTCCTTTTAAGCATAAAGATGCCTGTGCCAGGAGGCTCCGCTCTTCCATACCTTATATCACCACTGTTGTAAAATGTTTCTTGTTTATTATACTATAAATAATTAGTTATATAATATAATCAATTTTAAAGTACATACATTATAGGAAACATTGTATTCAATCTATTTTAAAAATTCTCTCTAATAAATAATATCTCTCTCTCTATCTCTAATCTATAACAAACTTCATTGATTCAATTGACTTCGTGCATTTTATTGTTACCCTTTCAAATATCATTCATGCCACTTTGAAATATTATACCGACTGTGGATGCGGTCACATTTGTCTAAGAGAACATTCGTAAAGATGTATATTATATGTAACATCGTACGTGGGATTCGTCTTCATAAATAACCCTCAAGATCAGAATTGGACAATAAATAAAGCTTTTTTATTTCGCATCCTCTAAATTCACTTCTATTGAAGTCATCGAACTTAAAACAACCAGACATATGCTACACTTGGCCAATCTAAATCCATTTGCACAGGCAATAGTAGCGGGTTTAATAACTCTGGTACGCCGTTCGATTCCTTGGAGCACAGCCAGCTGGGTGGATCGCGGGCGACTGAACGCGGCCGGTCTGTGAACCTGAGATTTCATCTAAATGCAGACAATCAAATGTTTTGACGACAGCCCCAACTTTCCGCTATCTGTTCTGTATTCTCGTATTTTTGTATCGATCTTGACCTATATTTATGACTAGCAGAACCCGCGACTTCGTCCGCGTGGAATTTAACTTTATCTTTCTATAAATACAAGTATTTTCTAAAATAAAAGTTCCCTAACTCCTTATTACATCAGCTGCCAATAAAAGTCCCGTAAAAATCGGTCCAGCCACTTCAGAGATTCACGGGAAAAAACATACAGACGGACAGACAGACAAAAATGATAAAAAATGTTATTTTGGTTATTTTGGCCGTATTTATATTCAATATGCATGTAGGAAAAAACGGTTATTTCAATATTACAGACACTCCAATTTTATTTATATATATCTATATAAATAACATAATGGTACAAATACGGACATCTGAATCGCAATATTAGTACCTATTGAATAGTTGGAGAGTATCCCAAAAAATATATTATAACTTAAAATTTTCACTGCGGTACTTCACTGCGGACCAGAGACTTCTCTTATATAAGTCACAGGTTCGGCCGCACATGGAGTACTGCTCTCATCTTTGGGCGGGAGCACCTGGATACCAGCTCAGTGCTTTTGACTCGGTTCAGAAACGTGCTATGGGAATTGTCGATGATCCCAACTGACTGTGTTCTGACGATTGTTCGACATGATGCCGACACCGCTCGCCATCGACAGGCAATTCATCCCCACAAGCTGGAACCTAAGTGGTCCCGAACAGTGCGGTTTCAGAGGAGTTTCCTCCCGCGTACACTTAGATTGTGGAATTAACTTCATGCCGAGGTTTTCCCACGAGACTACAGCATGGGGTTTTTCAAGAAGGGTATATTAAGGTTTCTTAAGGGTCGGCAACGCGCACGTGATACCTGGTGTTTCAGGCGTCCATAGGCTACGGTAACCATTTACTATCAGATGGGCCGTACGTTTGATTGCCATCATAGTATAAAAAAAACTATACTATACTATCTACTGTCCTCTTAAAAATATTATAATTGTGTACAAGAACTGAGAATTTACTGTAATTTTACAAATTGCTAACAACATCCAGCCACATTAACCTTGGTAACGCAAACAACTGAAGTGCAGTTCATGAAAAAAAAGACTTTCAAGGCCGGTATTCGCAAATTGTAGTGCGGTAGTGTATTTTTAGCTTTCCTGCCCGTTCTGTGACAATACGAGAGAGCTCGACCACGATCGATTCGCCGCTGTGTTATAGCACCAATATTCTGAACTGCTATGTTATCTTATATATAAAATTCTTGTGTCACAGTTTTCGTTCCCATACTCCTCCGAAACGGCTTGACCGATTGTCATGAAATTTTGTGAGCGTATTATGTAGGTCTGAGAATCGGCCAACATCTATTTTTCATCCCCCTAAATGTTAGGGGTAGTCCAACCCTATTTTTTTTTTATTTTAAGGCAAAACAACGTTTGCCGGGACAGCTAGTTATTCTATAGAAGAATCCAATGTGTATCTTAGCGACATTATCCTTACTAATGTTATAAATGCGAAAGTAATTCTGTCTGTCTGTTTGTCTCGCTTTCGCGCCAAAACTACAGAACGGTTTATATTCTTATTATTTACTCGTTCAATTTATTCAGCCTGCTAACAGTCGTGAAAAATTTATATACATCATTACTTTTATAAATTGAATTAATTTTGAAAATATTTCTAATAATTAAATTAAATTGTTTACATATTAAAATATGTCAACAACTAACATTATTTCATGTCAAAAAATGCTTAATACTATAAAAACAATTTTCTAATAACCAATTATAAATTCTAGTTTAAATGAAACACACTCACATGTACACAGATAGTCTAGACCCTGAGAAAGAATATAGGCAATTTTATAATGCGAAAAAGGGTTGTAAGGGGATGAAAGGGGAGATGAATTGTTATATGTAAGTGTCGTCATTTTTTAAACTAAAAGCTTGAAACTTATTTTTAAATTTTCTGTTGTGGATTAAAGAATATGGGCAATTTTATAATGCGAAAAAGGGTTGTAAGGGGATGAAAGGGCAGATGAATTGTTGTATGTAAATGTCGTCATTTTTAAAGCTATAAGCTTGATACTTGTTTTTTAAGTTGTTGATTAAATATGAATAGAGCTGACATTCAAAGTCTGTTAACATTTTTACCCAATTTTAACCCATTTAGGGTTAAATAAAATAGGGGATGAAAGTTTATATGCTAATTCGTTGTTTTTGAAGCTAGAAATATAAAGATATTTATAATTAGCCTAAATAAATGAAAATCCAAGACTATTCGACACGACGAAGTCGTGGGCACAGTTAGTCTCTTATATAATCGACCATTATGTAATTAATTAACTACCCAGTGGTCGAAATTCGACCATAATAATAATAAGAAAATCTTTGAACCAGGAATAAATTAACAAAAGTGTTCAAATACATGGCAGTGTGGGAAATGTTTTTTTTTATTTACTTAATGTATTTTTATGTATAATTATAAAAAATATATTATAATAGCATTTGTTGTTGTGTATAATAGTTGCTCTTTTAAATAATTTTATTGTTACTTTACATTTTTAAGTTTAAGTGTGTGAATACAAACTACCAATTAGCACTAATTCAATTAAATAATCAAATAGAAAAAATATTGAATTTACAACCAACTGGTTAAACAATTAATAAGAGGAAATTAGTCATAGTGATTAGAGCAGACCAGTCCCTACAAGCAGATATGAACATATAATAGTACCTTAGGACAATTCGCACAGCGCCATCTAGTTCCAAGCTAAGCAGTGTGTTATGGGTATTAGACAACATATAAATACACACACACATTTTTTTATAAACAGAAAACACCCAGTCATATACAAACAATCATACTAATGAATACAAATAATTGTACCGTACCAGGAAGCGAACTTGCGACCATCGGAAGTAAAGCGGTGCGTAAACCGCTATTCCACCGTGGCCGTCAAATATAAATTAAAAATTTCTATTATTCTCAATAGTGTATATTTTGAAACAATTCACAAGAGCATGCCAAACTTTTGATGTGGATGCTGTAACGTCAGATTAATATCTCGCAGTCGTATGAAAGTTCCCTTGGCAGTGACAGCGCGGTGCTATCTAATCATCTCGTAAATGTCGCATTAGTTTTCTTTTTGCTTCCAACTAGGCTAAAAATAATGTCTGTCCGAGACAGACACACATATTTTAGTGGCTTCAAGTCGGAAGTCTGCGAATACCTACTGTTGCGGGAGTAAGATACGATGTTGTTGGTCAAGACGATGTATTTTACAGATGGTAATAAACTGACAATATGTACATATTGTCAGTTGTATGTGAAGATAGATAAAATAAAATAAAAAAAATGTACATAGTAAAGTCCTCGAGTGGCGACCACGGACCGGAAGACGCAGCGTGGAAAGGCCTCCAGCAAGGTGGACCGACGATCTGGTCAAGATCGCTGGAAGGCATTGGATGCGAGCAGCGCAGGATCGATCGTCGTGGAGATCTTTGGGGGAGGCCTACGTCCAGCAGTGGACGTCTTCCGGGCTGCGATGATGATGATGATGATGATGTACATAGAAATAATGATCTTATAAATAATAATAGGAAAATGTTAGGTGGGGTGACACAGTTTAGACACAGCAGTGCTTAGTAGACAATATTGAATTTGTCTTACTAGACATTATTAAATGCAATTATTATTTTGATGTATCTAGGTAACTGTGTCCCTTACCTACTCTTGCCTCGTTTCATGAGTTTTAATATCACAGATCAAGTACAACGCCATCTAGTCCCAAGCTAAGCAGAATTTGTATTACGGGTATAGATAACTGAAATAAAAAATTTATCTACGATAAACACGCAGGATATATGTATGTACTTAATATTTATACATATATACATATCAATAAAATTGGAGTGTCTGTTTGTAATTTTGAAATAACTATTTTTTACTACATGCATACGAATATAAATACGGTACATACACCAAAATAATTTTTTTTACAATTTTTGTCTGTCTCTCTGTTTGTTCCGGCTAATCTCTGAAATGGCTGGACCGATTTTGACGGGACTTTTTTTGGCAGGTAGCTGATGTAACAAGGAGTAACTTAGGCTACTTTTATTTTAGTAAATGAAGTTAAATTCCACGCGGACGAAGTCGCGGGTGCAGCTAATACATTATAAACACCAAATAACGACTCATGACTAAAAATGGTTGTGCTGTGCGAGGAATCGAACCCGCGACGATCGGTTTTTTTTTGTGGATGATAATGGAATGGTGCACCCGCCTGCGCTAACGGTTTACGCTGGCGGGGCACCGGTGGAGGATGATAAGATGAGTATGAGGTCAGGTCAGTTAGCCCATCGTGACTAATTCACCAGAAATTAAACACGATGGTTTCCAGGGGGAACCGCGTGGAGGTCGACCTGACAAGGTACATTGCTGGCAATGGGGTTATCAATCCACATTACAAACAATCCCCTTCCCCCCCGCGACGATCGGTTATAAAGCGGTGTACTAAACCGCTAGTTAAAAACTACTTTCCATATAATTATTACATTTAAAATAACCTCCACTCAACTTGGGATTACAAAATGGATATCTTTTTATATGGTAAATCCATTAAAATGTTTGCCAACATTTCTTATTAGAGCCATTTTAGTTTATTCAGACTGAAAAGAAGTTTCATAAAGTAGCTGCCTCGACTATTTACTGTGAATTCCAATAGAGCTCATTTTTCATCTATACATATAAATAAAATTGGAGTGTCTGTTTGTAATTTTGAAATAACCGTTTTTTACTACATACATATGAATATAAAAACAATACATAGACTAAAATACATTTTTTAAAATATTTGTCTGTCTGTCTGTTTGGTCCGGCTAATCTCTGAAATGGCTGGACCGATTTTGACGGTACTTTTATTGGCAGGTAGCTGCTGTAATAAGCAGTAACTTAGGATACTTTTATTTTGGAAAAAGTGTCTAATTGTTTTTTGTTAATGTCCACTCGGACGAAGTCACAAATACAGCTAGTTGTAAATATAGGTATTTAAATTGAAGTCAAAGGTTTAATGAACTCTACGACCTCCAGCCATACTAATAAAGTACATGAAAATATAGTCTCTCATTTTATTTCACATATATCTGAAGGAGACGATAATTGGAAGATATTGTTTCTTGTAATCTTGTTTTATATAATAACACACAAATGATGAAAGAATTCGTGACACCTGACTGAGCATGTAAATTAAAATTTTGACAGAGTCATCCAGATTTGAGTAGTTATCTAAAGATATATAACTCAAAGGTGACTGACGTAGTGATCTATCAACGCACAGCCCAAACCACCGGACGGATCGGGCTGCAATTTGGCATGCAGGTCGATGTTATGACGTAAGCATCCCCTAAGAAAGGATTTTGAGTAATTCTACCCCCAAAGGGATGAAATAGGGGATGAAAGTTTATATGAAACTTTGTCAATTTTAAACCGATCCGGCTGAGACTTTGCTTGCATAAAGCTACTATGACGTAGGCATTCCCTAAGAAAGGATTCTGATAAATTCCACACCTAAGGGGATAAATTAACGCGAGCGAAGCCGCGGGCAAAAACTAGTCCTTTGGTCCCAGGTTAACCTGTTTTAAGATGCATAGGGTTATTTTTAATATTATTTTATTTCTATAGTACGGTAGTAAACAAGTAAACAAGATGTAAGGAAAGTAAGGAAGATGTAATTGGAGACATGGTGGAGAGCGAGGTTTCCGAAGACGATGTCTGGGATAAGGAAGAGTGGCGGAGAAAAACAAGGAAAGCTGACCCACGACCATGTCGGATAGATAGCGAGGAAGAGAGAGAGAATGATAGTAAACGGTTGCTGTAGCCTATGAACGCCTGCAACACCAGGAGTGTCACGGGGGAGGGGGGGCCTTACTCTTCTTGAAAAACCCCATAATGTATTTTCGTGAGAAAACCACGACAGGTAGTTCATTCCAGAATCTAAGTGTACGCGGGAGGAAACTCCTGAAACCGCACTGTTATTACAGAGAGCACTTATTGTTATTGCCCTAATTGATTGACAATAACAGTAAATTGTGTTGCATTGTGATAATTTATTAAAAAGTGTGTTTTCCTAAAGAACCTCCTAAGAACAGATGTAAACCTTAAGTTATAGCACGTTATGGGACACAGTCTCCTAGATACATCAAAATAATAATTGCATTTAACAATGCCTAGTAAGACAAATCCAATATTGTGTACTAAGCACTGCTGTGTCAAAACTGTGTCACCCCACTTTACATTTTCCTATTGTTATTTAGCATATAAGATCAATATTTCTATGTACATATTGTCAGTTTATCATCTGTAGTATACATCGTCTCGACCAACAACATCGTATCATTCATCCGCAACATACGATTTATTTAAAACAATGATTGCGAGGGTCCTATCCTCAAATGACTCTCGGAACCGCAGCTGACTTTCATCATGCTTCATAATACAACTATCTTAATCATCTTAAGAAGTTTTCGGCCGAGATGAAATAATTGACGACATTAGGTCCCGGCACGTGGAGTAAGTGTAGTCATTGCGACGTTCTCTTTGTTTCCGATTCGTGGAAGTTGCGGAACATAATCCGTTTATAAAATTATTAAAATAGTAAATATACATTAACTGACACAAAGGGCGGTCTTATCGCTAAATAATCTCTTACAAATTATTTTGTGCGGATCTTCGAAACTACCTTTGGGTGGGTAGAGAAAGTAAATTTAAAAAAAGGCGACACGTATTAAACATAAATATATATCTATAGTCTATAAATATCTGTCTACAAACCGTTTATAAAATTATTAAAATAGTAAATATACATTAACTGACACAAAGGGCGGTCTTATCGCTAAATAATCTCTTACAAATTATTTTGTGCGGATCTTCGAAACTATCTTTGGGTGGGTAGAGAAAGTAAATTTAAAAAAAGGCGGCACGTAATAAACTTAAATATATATCTATAGTCTATAAATATCTGTCTACAAATATGTACATATTTTATACTAGCTGAGCTCGCGGTTTTACCTGCGTGAAATTTATAGCCTATATATTATTCTGATGTATAAGCTATATTACTGTAAAGTTTCGTCAAAGTAGTTTTTACATGAAAGAGTAACAAACATCCATTCATATTCACAAACTTTCGCATTTATGATATTAATAAGATATTACTAGCTACCAGACCCGGCTTCCCACGGGTGTACATGTATTATACATATAAACCTTCCTCTAGAATCACTCTATCTATTCCTAAAACTGCATTAAAATCTATTGAGTAGTTTAAAAGATATAAGCGTAAACAGACAGCGTAAGCGACTCCATTTTCTACTATGTAAAGAGATTATTCCTTATCAAATAGAATTCGTTTTGTAAATTGAAACGCACCTGATCCCAGTTTTATGCGGAGGCTCGTTGACAAATTTGACCTGAGTGGATGTTGTTGAGTTGTGAACCCGCTATATTTCACTGCGACAATCACTTGAGAGTTTGTATTGTAATTTGATTTTTGTGGCTTGTTCTCAATTCTCAAAGTTGATGGGAACATACATTGATCTATCCTTTAACCATAACTTACATAATCCAAACCGCCGAAATTTGGATTCAAGCGCATTTTTTTGATGTCGTTCGCTGTATTCATCTTTAAATCCTTTAAAATAATCCACCATACTTTAGATAATACCAATCGCTGAAATTTGGATTCAAACGCATTTTTTGGATGGCGTTCGCAGTATACATCAGTCCATTAAAATAATCCACCATAGTTTAGATAATCCAAACCGCCGAAATTTGGATTCAAGCGCATTTATTTCATGTCGTTCGCTGTATTCATATATTCATTAAAATAATCCACCATAGTTTAGATAATCCAAAGCGCCGAAATTTGGATTCAAGCGCATTTTTTGATGTCGTTTGCTGTATTCATCTATCCTTTAAAATAATCCACCATAGTTTAGATAATCTAAACCGCCGAAATTTGGATTCAAGCGCATTTTTTGATGTCGTTTGCTGTATTCATCTATCCTTTAAAATAATCCACCATAGTTTAGATAATCCAAACCGCCGAAATTTGGATTCAAGTGCATTTTTTGATGTCGTTCGCTGTAATCATCTATTCATTAAAATAATTCACCATAGTTTAGATAATACCAATCGCTGAAATTTGGATTCAAACTCATTTTTTGGATGGCGTTCGCAGTATACATCTGTCCATTAAAATAATCCACCATAGTTTAGATAATCCAAACCGCCGAAATTTGGATTCAAGCGCATTTTTTTGATGTCGTTCGCTGTATTCATCTATCCATTAAAATAATCCACCATAGTTTAGATAATCCAAACCGCCGAAATTTGGATTCAAGCGCATTTTTTTGATGTCGTTCGCTGTATTCATCTATCCATTAAAATAATCCACCATAGTTTAGATAATCCAAACCGCCGAAATTTGGATTCAAGTGCATTTTTTGATGTCGTTCGCTGTAATCATCTATTCATTAAAATAATCCACCATAGTTTAGATAATACCAATCGCTGAAATTTGGATTCAAACTCATTTTTTGGATGGCGTTCGCAGTATACATCTGTCCATTAAAATAATCCACCATAGTTTAGATAATACAAACCGCTGAAATTTGGATTCAAGCGCATTTTTTTGATGTCGTTCGCTGTATTCATCTATCCATTAAAATAATCCACCATAGTTTAGATAATGCAAACCGCCGAAATTTGGATTCAAGCGCATTTTTTGATGTCGTTCGCTGTATTCATCTATCCTTTAAAATAATCCACCATAGTTTAGATAATACCAATCGCTGAAATTTGGATTCAAACGCATTTTTTGGATGGCGTTCGCAGTATACATCTGTCCATTAAAATAATCCACCATAGTTTAGATAATCCAAACCGCCGAAATTTGGATTCAAGCGCATTTTTTTGATGTCGTTCAGAACATGATCTTCAGGAGTGATCATCATTTTTACATGATCGACGCGCTATTGTATTAAAAGTAGGCTCTATTTAAAGTACCATCACTTGTAATTGTAAATTAAAATTTTCCATAAAAAAATAATTAAAAGGCGTTTTTAGAGCCTGGCAATTGCGTATAGTCCCTAGTTTGAGTTCTGAATGAGTGTAGAAAAATATGATATTAATTTTGCTTATATTAAATTTATTTCAATAAATATATCTGTTTGTATTTTAAAAAGTGGTCTGTCTCAACAATTACATCCGTTTCTTTCTATTGCATTTAAAGTGTATAATTGTCAAATGTATATGTAAAAATGGTAGACAATAAATTCTTTTTCTTTTCTTTTTTTCTTTTTACTGAAGACATATACTTTCTTTTTTATTTCTAAACCACTAGGACGAGACGTTCCCAAATATGTCCAAATAAAATCCTGAAAATCTTATTAGAGTTGCCTGCCTTAACCTTAGGTAGATGTAACAATATAGGGCACCGCTCAGATTGAGGTGAGTGCGCCAAGTAATATATCGTCTGGTACAATGGATGTCTGGAACATTGCTTCAACCGAATGTAATATCACTTCGGTACCTCGAATCGCAAATGCTTGAAGTCTTCTGAGTAATTTATTGTTGTACAATGAATTACTGGGAATGTTTTGCGCATTGCAAATAACTTAGTTCATCTGAATTTGTAACTTTATTTGTTTAAGACTCGAGCTGAATTGTCGAAACGTCTGCAACTTTGTAAATATTTCAATGATTTTGAAATGAAATGAAATGAAATGATATTTATTTCATTTCATTTTCATTCATCTATACTCCATTACTAAGCCTTTCCTTCACCTTAATGTTGGTATTGGTCTGGGTGTTGTCTATATATATACTAGCTACCTCGGCAAACGTTGTTTTGCCATATACATTATTATCGTTATTAAAAATTAGGAGTTGAAGGTGAAAATTTGAGTTGTACTTATAAAAAAAAAATGTTTGATATATTCTCACTCTCTTCTTTTTATATTGGAATGCCAAACTGATTTAATGGTATATGGTAACAGTCACCTATATACATTAATTTTTTTCGTATACTACAATCTGTTACAATTTAATATTTCACAACTTTCATCAGTGTCCTTGCTCAAAAGAAGTCCAACCGCTGGGCTGAATTTTTATTCTTTCCTTGTATGATTTGACCCCTTGTTTGACAGTGTCAACCTCCAGATAATGATGCAGCTGTTCATTTGTGACATACCGAGGTGTGTTGGTTACCATTCTGTATACATGACATCATGTTCTCAGGCGTCGCAATATCTCTCGTCGGTTGCGATTCCGGAATCATCATTGTGTTTTTATTTTTGAGGCTAAATAAATTAGTGCTGGTTGGTAGTTTGTATTCACACGTTTCGACTTGTAAAATGTGAACTTACAAGGATTGTTTAAAAGAGCAACACACAAGTTTCTTGCTTATTCTTCTTGTGATGAGACAGCTTTCCGTATAAGCGGTAGATTTTAAAAAATGTTGACTATTCAAAAGTGCTTAAATGAAGTTTATTTGAATTTCTATTCTATTCTATTCTATTCATCATCATAATGATCACCAGCTCTGTGCTGCTGCTGCTGGATACAGGCCTCCCCCAAGGCACGCCACTGGGCACAATCTTTAGCCCTATTCGTTGAGTTATCACCCGCAACCCTACGTATATCGTCGTTCCACCTAACTGCTGGGCGTCCTATACTACGTTTGCAAACCCCCGCAATAGGGGGGGGGGAGGGGATTGTTAGTAATGAGGACTCATAATCCCATTACTAGCAATGCACCCTGTCAGGCTGACCTCCACGCGGTTCCCCCTGGAAACAATCGCGATAAATTCCTGGTAAATTTGTCACGATTGGCTAACTGACCTGACCTCATGTTCATCTTATCATCCTTCACTGGTGCCCCGCCAGTGTAAACCGTAAGCGCAGGCGGGTGCACCATTCCATTATCAAAAAAAAAAAAAAACCCCGCAATAGGGGGGGAAAGGATGTGGATTGATGATCTTATTGCTAGCAATGTATCATGTCAGGTTGACATCCACGCGGTTCCCCCTGGAAACCATCGTGATAAATTCCTGGTGAATTTGTTACGATGGACTAACTGTCCTGACCTTATGCTCATCTTATCATCCTCCACTGATGCCCCGCCAGCGTAAACCGTTAGCGCAGGCGGATGCTCCATTCCATTAACATCCATTAAAAAAACCCCTGTCCGCAATAGGCGGGAAAGGGGATTGTTAGTAATGTGGATTGATGATCTTATTGCTAGCAATGTATCATGTCAGGTTGACCTCCACGTGGTTCCCCCTGGAAACCATCGTGATAAATTCCCGGTGAACTTATCACGATGGACTAACTGACCTGACCTCATGCTTATCTTATCATCCTCCATTGGTAGCCAGCGTAAACCGTAGCGCAGGTGGGTGTATTTCATTATCCCATACAAAAAAAAAAAACCCCGCAATACCATTTGACTCCTGCATACCACTCGCGTGTTCTCATTCCAGAGGAATAGGATGTCATGCTTCTTATCCTGTAATTTCCTTTATATCATCCTTCAACTGAAACAGTTTTACTGGATAGTGTCGTATAATGAATAGTGAAAACTCTTTCCTTGTAAATATAACACTAATATTTTGCCATATAATCAAGTTGTCAGTTTCTACCACTTTGGTTGTTTGCCAAATTGCAATTTATGCCTTGACGCAAACGCCACCAGCTTAGGCTTAGACGAGTCTATATGAATTATTTTGTAATCATGTACAAGCTCATTTGAAAAGAAAAAGAAGCTGAGTTTCTTGTCAGTTCTTCTTAGCTAGAAAGCACTGCGAATTGACTGTAGATTTGATATATCTCAAGAGTTTATAATAGACCTACATGAATAAAGATGTTTTGATTTGATTTGATAATGAGTATAATGCATTAACATAATTTTATTTTGAGAAATTTGTCTTTAATTAGTTAATTTTTGTCTTCTTTATTATTAATGCTAGTATAATTGGTTTGTAATCTGCAACTCTCTTATGGTTAACAAATATGTATTAAAAAATATTGTAATCCACAGTATTGGGCATACATCTGGTCACCATTTTCTGTGCAGGTAGACCTTGTTTGGTGGATTGTTTCCCTAGCTATATAGGAATAGAATAGAATAGAAAATCATTTATTCAAATAAACTTAATTTAAGCAGTTTTGAATAGTCATAACAATTTGTTTTTTATCTACCACTCGTTCGGAAAGCTGTCTCATCACAAAAAGAACGAGCAAGAAACTTGTGTGTTACTCTTTTAAATAATCCTTGTAAGTTTACATTTACAAGTCGAAACGTGTGAATACAAACTACCAACCAGCACAAATTTTTTGGGTCAAATATAAATATACAATAAGATTAAATCAGTCGTAGTGATAATAGCAAACCAGTCCCTACAAGCAGCACTCGTCCACGAGTATGACGGATGAGCCAGCCATCACTGCACTCGACCATATTTTAGGGAGCCCAATATATAACTATATGTATATATGTAGAAAACTATAACACCATACTCCTATTTAGTGGTCGCGTGTGAGTCTCAATCAACTCGTGGTAAACAATATGCTGCAAATTATGTTAATTTGAGACTTATTACGTAGTTCAGGTAGTTTACGCTAACATGCTATTTAGTGCTGAAACAGCTATATTCAGACATTCAGTCGACCGTGGAATATGCTGTGAAAGTAAATTAAATGGGAAAATCTTATATATAAAATTCTCGTGTCACAACGTTAGTTGCTATATGTTACGAATTACGAAACGGCTTGACCGATTTTTATGAAAGTTTATATGTATATTCAGTAGGTTTGAAAATCGGTTATCGTCTATTTTTCATACCCGTAAGTAGAATAGAATAGAAAATGATTTATTCAAATAAACTTACGTTGAAGCACTTTTGCATAGACATTACATTTTTTTTTTAATCAATCGCTCATTCGGTAAGCTGTCTCATTCAAAATTTTCAACCTTCCGTCACTAACCTCTATTTTTAATAGCATATAAAATATATATGGTAAAACATCGTAGCATGTTGATAATAATTATATCTCAAGACAATTCACACAGCGCCATCTAGTCCCAAGCTAAGTTAAAGCCAGTGTTATGGGTACTAGAAAACTGGTAGATACAGCAACACCCAGATGGATATAAACAATAATACGCACACGAATACAAATGTTTGCACCTTGCAAGAAATTGAACTCACGACCGTCGGAAGTTAGGCGGTGTGCTAAATCACCAGACCATCAAGGTCGTCAATTGCGATCATAGGCAACGTCACGTCTCGTGGCATATTTGGCCGATCGACAACCAGCAAGTGACCGGGTTTAGCGTCACACAGACCGTAATAGCATTTTTGTCCGATCAAGAAGTTCAAGGTTGCGTTTAGATCAATGAATGCCAAGGTTGCGGCACTGGCAAGAAAGGGTAATGAAAACGAAAAGTACAGACGCAATAAGAGGGAAGAATTTGAATTTGAATTTGAATTTGGAATTGTAAGTTCATTAGGCTATGAAATCTCTCTAAAGATAGATGTCATTGCTGACGTCTATCTTCAGAGATAATTTATAGACTACTTTGAAATAAGATACTCTATAGTTAAATTTAAATTAAGAATAACTCAAATGAAATGATTTTTGAACTAAGAGAAGAATTTGAATTTGGAATCGCAAGACAATTAGTTTATGAATTCGCTCTGAAGATAGATATCATTGCTGAGGTCTATCTTCAGAGAGAGTTCGTAGACTGTTCTGAAATAAGATACTGTATAGTTAAATTTAAATTAAGAATAACTCAAATGAAATGATTCTTAAACTAAGAGAAGAATTTGAATTTGGAATTGCAAGTCAATTAGTCCATGAATTCGCTCTGAAGATAGATATCATTGCTGAGGTCTATCTTCAGAGAGAGTTCGTAGACTGTTCTGAAATAAGATACTGTATAGTTAAATTTAAATTAAGAATAACTCAAATGAAATGATTTTTAAACTAAGAGAAGAATTTGAATTTGGAATCGCAAGTCAATTAGTCCATGAATTCGCTCTGAAGATAGATATCATTGCTGAGGTCTATCTTCAGAGAGAGTTCGTAGACTGTTCTGAAATAAGATACTGTATAGTTAAATTTAAATTAAGAATAACTCAAATGAAATGATTTTTAAACTAAGAGAAGAATTTGAATTTGGAATCGCAAGTCAATTAGTCCATGAATTCGCTCTGAAGATAGATATCATTGCTGAGGTCTATCTTCAGAGAGAATTTATAGACTACTTTGAAATAAGATACTCTATCGTTAAATTTAAATTAAGAATAACTCAAATGAAATTATTTTTAAACTAAGAGAAGAATTTGAATTTGGAATCGCAAGTCAATTAGTCCATGAATTCGCTCTGAAGATAGATATCATTGCTGAGGTCTATCTTCAGAGAGAGTTCGTAGACTGTTCTGAAATAAGATACTGTATAGTTAAATTTAAATTAAGAATAACTCAAATGAAATGATTCTTAAACTAATGGAAGAATTTGAATTTGGAATCGCAAGTTCATTAGTCTATGAATTTTCTCTGAAGATAGATGTCATTGCTGAAGGTCTATGATCTATGATCAGTGCGATCACCCATTTATTGTACATCTATACATATAAATAAAATTGGAGTATCTGTTTGTGATATTGAAATAACCGTTTTTTACTATATTCTTATGAATATAAACATGGTACATACACCAAAATTACATTCTTTTTAAAATTTTTGTTTGTCTGTCTGTTTGTTCCGGTTATCTCTGAAATGGCTGGACTGATTTTGACATAACTTTTATTGACAGGTAGCTAATGTAATAAGGAGTAACTTAGGCAACTTTTATTTTAGAAAAATAAAGTTAAATTCCACGTGGACCAAGTCGCGAGTACAGCTAGTTGGAAATAAGATACTCTGTAGTTACTAGGTGGTAATCTAATCTGAGTAACAGCGAATGTCAGTGGAACCTACTCGAAATATAGAGAAATATAAATCATCTTTATTCAAATAAACTCAATACAAGCACTTAAGAATAGCTTCATTTTTTTTTAATCAATTACTCATTTGGGACTCACTCATTACAAGAAGAATGAGCAAGAAACTTGCGTGTTGCTCTTTTAAATAAATGTTGTTCTAAGTAAATATACATTAACAAGGATTAGGCATGCGACACGCACTCATAACATTGCCAGGGCTATGAATTTTAAGTTAAATTTTTCTACAAAAAGAATGAGAGGTAATACCTTTGTTTGTCTTAAAATTATTGAATGTACATTATTATTTGATGTAAAAATATACGTGGACTGAAATCGAAATCGTGATGGGTTAATTTTGATGCTACATATCACTCGTATGTACCTATACGATTATGTTGTACGTGATGATTTGTACGTAGCTAGGCAATATTTTCGCCACGCACAACCACATTGTGGAATCACCTTCCAGCAATGGTATTTCCGAACCGATACGATATTGAAACCTTCAAGAAAAGAGCTTATTCCTTTTTAAAAGGCCGACAACGTACTTGCAATTCCCCTGGTGTTGCGGGTGTTCATGGGCGGCGGTAATCACTTACCATTAGGTGAACAACTCGTTTGTCCCCTGTGTTATAAAAAAAAAATTCGTGTCTTATAGTTAACAACGATGTATATTTACATTATTACTTCAAAATTGCTGTACAGCCGCTGCTAGCTCAGCATTATGTTTTATACAGATTTTGATTAAGTCCCTTACGGTTTTTGCTGGATCTTCAAGTCTTTGCTTTATGATTATTAAATTCAATGACCTTGTATTATCATGCGGTTTTAAACGTTTAATTAAGAGGCTTGTGAATTTATTTAATCGAATTAGGTGTTATTTTCTGGAAGTCTATTTCACTACTCGATGGATTTATATTATTTTGTTTATGCCGCTACAATTAGCATGTGTGGGACCACAAAATCGCTGTCGCTGTCTGTCCGTCCCTATGTATGCTTAAATCTTTAGAACTACGCAACGGATTTTTTAATAGACCGAGTGATTCAAGAGAAATGTTTATAAGTATAGTACATGTACACACGGGCGAAGCCGGGGCGAGTAGTTACGTAAATTAGTATTAATAAATTAGTAATAAAATGGATTTCCACAAAATAACACCTAATTCCTTGCTGTAACATGTTACTAAAATTATATATAAACATATATTTTTAATAATAATAATAATAATTCTTATTTCAGACAACATGATCCATTGTGTTAGTAACAGCTTAATGACATAACTTATCCTATGGTAGTAATAAAATATATAATAAAATAAAAATGTAACTTTTAACATATTACCTGTCCCACCCAGTGTCTTAGAATGGGACAGTCTACTTTACAAGCAATTGTCTTCAGGACACTGTTGGAACTCGCCCGCACTCTGCCTAATAGGGACGTTATTCGCTTCCGCCGCGCCGTATAGTATAGAAATCGTCTGTGCGCTCTTGCGCAAACATATGTGACGCGCTGCAGTGGCGGGGCAGCCCCAACAGTGCCCGAAAGGCATTGTTATATTGAACGCGAAGAGCATTGTAGGTTTTTTGAGTATAGTTGACCCACAAGCCGCCAGTGTAGAAAACCTGACAAAATGCCTTAAAAAAGTGTTATTTTGACTTGTTTTGTACACCGGGCAAACCTACGTGCCAACATATTACTTCTAACTGCCAATGCTCTTCTTTCACGTTCTATGTCCATATCTTTTAATGTGGATGTAACAATATGTCCAATTTTTGCTGGGCCTGGACGACGGCCGTTAGTATCCATATACTTGTAAAACCGGTAAGTACAGTGGCACGGTACGAATATAGGTTCATCGCATGAATGCAGTGGACGTGTACACCGCTTAAGTACAGTGACACGGTACGAATATAGGTTCATCGCGTGAATGCAGTGGACGTGTACGCCGCTTAAGTACAGTGACACGGTACGAATATAGGTTCATCGCGTGAATGCAGTGGACGTGTACGCCGCTTAAGTACAGTGACACGGTACGAATATAGGTTCATCGCGTGAATGCAGTGGACGTGTACGCCGCTTAAGTACAGTGACACGGTACGAATATAGGTTCATCGCGTGAATGCAGTGGACGTGTACGCCGCTTAAGTACAGTGACACGGTACGAATATAGGTTCATCGCGTGAATGCAGTGGACGTGTACGCCGCTTAAGTACAGTGACACGGTACGAATATAGGTTCATCGCGTGAATGCAGTGGACGTGTACGTCCTTAAGTACAGTGACACGGTACGAATATAGGTTCATCGCGTGAATGCAGTGGACGTGTACGTCCTTAAGTACAGTGACACGGTACGAATATAGGTTCATCGCGTGAATGCAGTGGACGTGTACGCCGCTTAAGTACAGTGACACGGTACGAATATAGGTTCATCGCGTGAATGCAGTGGACGTGTACGCCGCTCGGAGCCCCGTAGCGTTTTACATGCATCGAAAATAGCCTGCTAACCAGAAACCCAAATAACCAAGGCCGCTTATTTTCGACGTTAACTTACCGCCTGCAATCGCTATTCCACATTACATCTTAATA
The DNA here is from genome assembly GCF_030625045.1 of Achroia grisella. Lineage (NCBI taxonomy): Eukaryota > Metazoa > Arthropoda > Insecta > Lepidoptera > Pyralidae > Achroia > Achroia grisella. Next base: position 880,767 of record NW_026713024.1, on the reverse strand, counting down.
ATAATAAACGCGAATACTGTACGCGAAATACGCGAGTACTAATAGAAAACTACTGAACGGATTTTGTTGATACTTTATAGTAATATAGCTTATACATCAGAAAATACATCTAAATATATATAACTCAAAGGTGACTGACGTAGTGATCTATCATCGCACAGCCCAATCCACTGGATGGATCGGGCTGAAATTTAGCATGCAGGTAGATGTTATGACGTAGGCATCCGCTAAGAAAGGATTTGATTAATTCTACCCCCAAAGGGATAAAAAAGGGGATGAAAGTTTATATTAAACTTTGTCAATTTTAAACCAATCGGGCTGAGACTTTGCATGCATAAAGCTACTATGACGTAGGTATCTCCTAAGAAAGGATTTTGATAAATTCCTCCCCTAAGGGGATAAATTAACGCGAGCAAAGGCGCGGGCAAAAGCTAGTAGGCTATAAATTTCATGCAGCTGAAACCGTGGACATTCTGCTAGAAAAATGTATGACAAAATCTGATACCTCCATATAAGTTTCCAGATAACCTTCATCCCAAAGTATAAGACGGTATGCCTGATCCATTAATCATAACGGTTAGCCTGTCCCGCACACTCCTGTTGCCATTGTATATGGATAAATGGCAACTTTTAATGTATCCCAACTTGAAGGTACGCCGAAATATAAGACTAGTCTCAGCTCACCGATTTGTCCGCCTGTCCATGACTAACTGAGACAAATTGCATATTTGCTCCAAATCTGACTTATTATGCTTAATTAACCCCTGGATCATGATTATTACTTTCATCTTCTGAGTATTTTTTCCTATCTGCAATCAGTCCCAGAACTGTGAGCAGATTTTTTGAGTGTGGGTACTAAGAATGGAGTATCCACCCCAGCGGGATGATCTGCTCCATCAGTATACTGCAATCTTTACACAATGTCGCCACTTTGTAGTCGCTTGAGGTAAAGTTGAACAGCCAGTTGATTTGGACGGTTACATAGTCGCGTTTTATATATTTTTTTTGCAATTGAGGATCTCTTCCTTTACTGTTTGTAAGCCAAGTTTCTTGTGAATTTCGTTGTTGGTACATACCAAGGGACATTCGATACTATTCTCCGTATATTTTGGGCCCTTTAGATGATGAGAAGACACTCGGTAGTTTACCTTTGGACATTCGGCTTACAACTTTAGGCCGAATGTCCAAAAGTGCACTTCTCATAATGTCTTTTCTTCTTAGCAGCCACTATTGGCTCCAACACATTTGTTTCAGAAAGATACTCCATCCGTACTCACAAACTTTCGTGTTTATAATATTAATAAGATATTACTTAGGATCGTGGAGATCTTTATATATAAAATCATAAAAAAATTTTTTTTTTTTTATTTATTTAGGTCACCAACAAGGTTTACACTTACACATTATATATTTATACATTACAATCTATTTATACTAAGCTTATTTTAAGAAGAATTTGTAAATGATAATAATGATTTTGTAGAAAATATCTAACAAATAAATAAAAGAAAATAAAATTCATAGCGCTGACAATGTTATCTGATTAAACAGAGATTAAGTGCGTAGCGGTTCTAATTATTATAACTTAAAACAATTATAACATTTGTATTATTATATATATAAAATTCTCGTGTTACAATGTTAGTTACCATACTCCTCCGAAACAGCTTGACCGATTTTTATTAAATTTTATATGCATATTCAGTAGGTCTGAAAATCGGCTACTATTTATATTTTTATACCCCTATATGATAAGGGTTGTCCAACCCTAACGATTATTTTTTATTTTTTGGCAATTTGTTCTTTTTTTTAATGTGGCATTAAAAATACATACAACCCTAAATTTTCACGCATCTATCACCAACCCCTATTTTTCAATAACGGTTTTAATTTATAGGGTAAAACTACTTTTGTGGGCTCAGCTAGTATCTCTTTATATTTGAGTGTTGTGCGATGCGAAAGTAACTCTGTCTGTCTGTCTGTCTGTCTCGCTTTCACGCCAAAGCTACTGAACCACTTCAAATGAAATTTGGTACACAGATAGTCTAGACTCTGAGAAAGGACATAGGCTACTTTTAAATGAGAAAAAAGGGTTGTAAGAATTTGAAAGTGGGGATGAAAGATTGCATGGAAGAATCGTCATTTTTGAAGCTAAAAGCTTGAAACTTATTTTTGAGGCTGTTAATTAAATATGAATCATCACTACATTTAAAAAATAATGTAAATTGGGCGATATATAATAAGTGTGATGCAGACGAAGTCGCGCGGGTCACCTAGTTATATACATCTTCATCATCTACTTCTTCCTTATCCCATTTATTCGTGGTCGGCGTAATATGTTTTTCGCTTCCATTCATCCCTTTTCGCAGTCATCGCGTTATTTACTTCCTTTCTTACCATATCATCTTTCACACAGTCCATCCATCTCTTTCTCGGCCTTCCTCTGCCCTTATAACCATCCACATTCATTTGTAACATCTTAAAATATTATCCTCTAATTCTTAATTAAATCCTTAATTAGTTGTATATATTTTATTAAATTTATATAATCAATATGCAAACGCGTTTCTTCAGATTACTTACGGATGTACATATCCTACAATGGAAACGCATATTAATTATGGACTAATTAATTTGGATGCTTATTTCATAATACAGTATACTAATATATATGTATATGTAAGCTGTTGGAACGTATTGTATGAAAGAGACGTATGAATAATATATGTGCGAGCAAAAGAAAACACAGTTGCAAGAAAAGTAATAAGAACTCTAAACTAGGTCAAGATTTTTCATTATTTTATTAATTTTACTTACTTTTCTTGACTTTGGTAAAAGTGGCGTCACCATCTGTCTCGCTCACTCATGGCAAACATGTCCACTATCCATCTCTCTCATCATTTTGCCGTAAAATTAAGAACCTACCAAGAGCTTGTGCGAATAAAAAGCACTGATTAAAATGGTTCAGCAAAAATCGGGTTAGTTGAGGTTTTTATTTTTTACTCGTTTTTTTTACTATGAAATTACCAAGTATTGTAACTTTTTACAATCCTGATTAAATGCGAGAACTTTTAATGGCACTTGCCAAGGCACTTCAGTTAATTTTTTTAAAGTAGGGCCTTTCAGATTCCACCACTTTTGAAAATAATAATAATAATCTCAGGACAATGCACACAGCGCCATCTAGACCCAAGTTAAGCTACCTAAAGCTTGTGTTATGGGTCCTAGACAACTGATACAAATACATAGATAATTTTTTTTCGTAAATACATACATTTTATACATAGAAAATACCCAGACCGATACAAACAATCACACTCATGAATACAAATGCTTGTGCCGTGCGAGGAATCGAACCCGCGACCATCGGCTAGACCACTAGACCACCGAGGTCGTCAAAATGGTAAATTATAGTTTAAAAAGTAGTCTTAATTCTAGAAAACTTGGGGCAAATGTGTCATTATTTTGTACTGTGATTCTAGAAATGTTATTTAGGGTTACAGTTCCAAAATTTAAATGAACAAAAATAATAAAAATTAACCACAATAATCGAAATGACCTAATTTCTAGGTTTTCCTTAAATGCGCATAATTTTCAAAGAGCATGGGATGGATTTTTTTTTACAAGCTCTGCTGACACCCTGTTTTGGCTTGACGTTGAGTTCTGGGACACCCTGTATACATATGTATAAATTATTCGCTTTTAATATAATCACTTCAGTTGCTCAATCGGGGTCACATCAACCTTGCACTGTACGCCGTTTATTTTCACCACAATACCATTGGGCTTTTTAAACAATAAGAATAAACTGTATCAAACGCTCCTGCGTTCATTTTGTAGCATATTTTTTTTTTGTTTTTAATAAATTTATTTGTTGACGCCCTAAGAAAAGATGGATAGATTGTGTGAAAGATGATATGAATAAAAGAAGAGTATGTTTAGATATGACGACCGATAGAGAGCAGTGGAAGAGAATGACATACTGCGCCGACCACAAATAATGGGATAAAGGCAAGGCAATGATTTGTTTCTCTACTGTTTTTATTATCACATTCTTTCCTTTTTGTTTTTGGTTTATAAATATATTATGTAGTACTTCAGCTGCGATTTGATACGGCCAGTTTCAATTGCATAATGTGTTCCTCTGGAGAGGATGCAAAATTATCGAAATAAATACATATATCTTATATTATATTATCTTATATATAATATTCTCGTGTCACAGTTTTCGTTACCATACTCCTCCGAAACGGCTTGATTCTCATGAAATTTTGTGAGCGTATTGAGTAGGTCTGAGAATCGGCCAACATCTATTTTTCATCCCCCTAAATGTTAGGGGTAGTCCACCCCAAATAATTTTTTTTTTAAGGCAAAACAGTGTTTGCCGGGACAGATAGTAGCTATATATATACATACGTAAATGAATGAATATATATATCTTTTTAATTCAAATGTAATAATGTTGTGATTTTCCAAATTATTATGTTTTGTTGATCTTTTTGAGGTTATTTACCAATAGCTTTTTTTTATGGATGATAAGGCAATGATGCTCTCGCCTACGCCAATGGTTTACGCGGAGCACCAGTGGAGGATGATAAGATGAGCATGAGGTCGGGTCAGTTCACCTATCATGTTAAATTACAGATGAATTTACCACGATGGGGTAACTGACTAACTGACATGACCTCATACTTATCATACTACACTGGTGCCCGTATACCGTTTGCGCAGGTGGGTGCACCAACATTATCATCAAACAATGGATATATATATCAGGAAACAAAAGTGGATACGTATATATTTGCAATATCATATGCTGGTAGTCACTCTATTCTCCCAAATTTGAATTTAAAAATGAATCTATATTATTGTAAACATGTACAACATTTATTTGAAAAGAATACGAGCTGAGTTTCTTGTAAGTTCTTCTCATCTCGAAATCATTCCGAACTGACGGTAGATTTGACATATCATAGAGTCTGTAATAGATCTACATGAATAAAGATATTTTGAATTTGAATCATTACATAGTATAAAAGAAAGTCGTCGTCGCAGTCTGTCCGTCCCTATGTATGCTTAAATCTTTAAAACTACGCAACGGATTTTGAAGCGGTTTTTTTTTAATAGATAGAGTGATTCAAGAGGCAGGTTTATATGTATAATACATGTACACCCGTGCGAAACCGGTGTGGGTAGCCAGTTTGAATACAAATAAAATTCAGTGTTTTACAATTTACAATTCAAATGTTATTTCCGCAGAGCCGATCCGATTTGATATATTTCTATACGTTCCTATAAATACAATACTGACGTCACATCTGTCGTATATCATTGTCTATTCATTGGACAAGACTTGGGTTGTTGCGATGTTCTTTATTAGTTTTTTTTTTAATTGTTCTTGAAGCTGAAAAATTTAGGATTGTAGACAGTCTCAATGATCTAGCGGATTAGCACATCGCTTTTTTCCGATGATCGCGAATTCGATTCCTAGCACGGTACGAATATTTGTATTCGTGAGCATGATTTGTTTGTATCGATCTGTGACTGTGACTGTGACTGCCTCGGTGGTCCAGTGGTTTATCGCACCGGTTTAATTCCGATGGTAGTGAGTTCAATTCCTCCCACGGTGCAAACATTTGTGGATTTCTGGGTTTTGTCTATGTACATTATATATGTATTTACAAAAAAATTAAAAGAAGTTTAAGTATTTATGTTAGTTGTCTAGTACCCATAATACAAGCTCTACTTACTGTGGGACTAGATGGCTATGTTAATAGTCCAAGGTTATTTATTACTAGCATTTACCCGCAGCTTCGCTCGCATTGAATCCATTAAATAACTGCAATACTGGCTGCTAGATGGCGCTGAAATAGAAAATGTGGATTTTTTTTTTTTTAAAGAATAATTTCATGATGATCGGTTTAGCAGTTTTTGCGTGAAAGCGCAACAAACATCCCTAATTTTACGTATAATATTGGTAAGGATTATTATCATTATTTATACAGAAAGTAACCGCTGTCTTTACTAATGAAGCATATGTATTGCTACCAGGGAAACAAAATAGTCTCAGTATCAACGCCCTTTGGAGGTATATTTATATTGCGCCAGAAATACCTCGAAAACTGAAAATGCACTCGACAACAAAAGCAAAAATCCAATTCCAGATACAAAGATCTCGCCGCATGTCCTTGTGTATAAATATATTTTTGTAGGACAAACATCTTTGTTCGACTCCACTGTCCCTTGTTTGTGGGACGTAGGCATTCGGCAAACGAAAGATATCATCTATATATATATATGTATGTATGTTAGTACATTATCTGTAACCGGATAATGTAGTCATTAGGAAAGTTGGTATAGCTTCATTGATCTTAGAGATTAGAGGACATGTGTGAAGGCGGTTTTGGTCTTAATATTTATTTCTTTAGCGACCCTTCCTGGCTTTCATGGGAAGAATTTTGTTTTATGAATGATAATAGAACGGTGCATTCACCTGCGCCAATTTTTTACGCTGGCGGGGCACCAGTGGAGGATGGTAAGATGAACATGAGGTCTGGTCAGTTAGCACATCGAATCAAGTTCACCAGGAATTTATCACGATGGTTTCCAGGGGGAACCGTGTGGAGGTCAACCTGACATGGTACATTGTTAGCAATGGGGTTATTAGTCCACATTATTAGCAATCCCTTCCCCCCATCCTGCGGGAAGAATTATATTATGTATAAAATTCTCGTGTCACAGTTTTCGTTCCCATACTCCTCCGAAACGGCTTGACCGATTCTCATGAAATTTTGTGAGCGTATTGAGTAGGTCTGAGAATCGGCCAACATCTATTTTTCATCCCCTTAAATGTTAGGGGTAGTCCACCCCTAAATTTTTTTTTATTTTTTAGACAACATTTTTAGTTTCTATTTTTTTATGATACAACATACAAAAATTCATATAATCCTAAATTTTCACCTTTCTATGATCAACCCCTATTTTTTTATAGCGTTATTAATTTATATTGCAAAACAACGTTTGCCGGGACAGCTAGTTAAACTATATGTTTTGGTTTTAACGTAATGAAGGATGAATGAAAGAGAAAACGTATTACGCAGACCCAAAATAAATGGGATAAGGAAGAAGCAGATAATGATGTTTTTGTTTTAATGTTTTTTCATGTATTTTTTTTATTGGGTTTAGGCTATCAGATGTTTGTAGCACCTGTAGCACTGCGACCTACATAGATCTATTGTGCTCGCCCTTTTTCAAAGTTCGCTACCCAGACCCGTCAGGGACAAGAATTTTCATGAAATGTCATGTAAAATCATATTAATTATAATACTGTACCAATATTCCGCAAATAAATTATTTCATTTCATTTCATTTAGCGGCAGAGCGGTAGATAAAAAAAAATTGTTATGACTATTCAAAAGTGCTTAAATTAAGTTTATTTGAATAAATGATTTTCTATTCTATTCTATTCTATTTATATATACAAAAATGAATTTTAGTATTTCTTTGTTTAAAAACTAAGCAGAGCTTATACTATAAGCTCTGCTTAGTTTGGGACTAGAAGACACTATGTGTGTTGTCCTGGATTTTATTAAATACTAGCTGTTACCTGCGATTTCGTCCGAGTGGAATTAAACTTTTCTTTTATTCAAATAACTAAAATTTCTAAAATAAAAGTGACCTATGTTACTCCCTATAATATTAGCTATCGGCGAGTGAAAGTCCCGTCAAAATCGGTCCAACCGTTTCAGAGATAGCAAGAACAAATAGAGAGACGAAAATGTTTAATTTTTTTTTGATGGAATTACCGTATATACTTCGTGTATTTAGTGAAAAGCTGTTAATTTGAAATTACAAACAGACATTTCTATTTTATATATTTGTAGGTATAGATAGATTTTTTTATATGAAATTGAATTTTACCTTGACTGACTATAGACAGTATGAAAATAAACTGTAACAAAGTTTTTACAGTTCCAACTCAAAACTTTATACAAATTACAGGGCGAGTGGAAATGTTTGTACAAATTCTCTCATAAACTTGATGCTGTTATAATATTATAACTTGAAACAGAAAGTTTTATTCGTTCCCCTTTTGCAATGTTGTGTTTCCGTGACTTTTTTTTCCTCAATTTGTTATTATCAAAATGCTTTGGTTAATAATAATAACTAGGTATCGCCGGGGGAAAGGGTTATATTGTTAGTAATGTGAATTGATGCTGTTAATAAGTCAGGACCTCCACGCGGTTCCCCCTGGAAACCTGATAAATTCTTAGTGAATTTGTCATGATGGGCTAAGTGACCTGACCTCATGCTCATCCACCATCATTCTTCACTGGTGCCCCGCCAGCGTAATATAATGATAAATGTCATGTAAGTGTTACGCAGACGAAGTAGCGCGAGTCAGCTAGTTAATAATATAATGAGTTTTCAGTTTTTACGATATTTCACGCAAAAACTACTGAACGGATTTTGATGAAACTTAACAATAATATAGCTTATACATCAGAACAATACATCTAAATATATATAACTCAAAGGTGACTGACATAGTGATTTATCAACACACAGCCCAAACCACTGGACGGATCGGGATGAAATTTGGCATGCAGGTAGATGTTATGACGTAGGCATCCGCTAAGAAAGGATTTTGATAAATTCCACCCCCAAGGGGATAAAATAGGGAATGAAAGTTTGTCAATTTCAAACCTATAGGACTGAGACTTTGCATGCATAAAGCTACTATGACGTAGGCATCCCCTAAGAAAGGATTTTGATAAATTCCACCCCTAAGGGGATAAAATAGGGGATGAAAATTTGTATGAATCTTTGTCAATTTTAAACCGATCTGGCTGAGACTTTGCATGCATAAAGTTACTATGACGTAGGCATCTCCTTAAAAATATTTGGATTTTGATAAAATCCTAGTAGGCTATAAATTACATGCAGGTGAAACCGCGGGCTGTATACTAGCTGTGTATATATTAATTGTAGTCATGCGAAGTCGGGGCGGGTCGCTTACTTAGTCACGAAAGGCGAATGCCCTAAACCGCGGTGACTACAGTTTAAATTGCCTTTGTTGTGCACTGTCCGGTGAGTCAAGCTTCATTTATCCCACACTGCATCTCGGGATATTAAGAGATTAATATCATTTGACGGCCTCAGTGGGTTAGCGGTTGAGTACACCGCCTTACTTCCGATGGTCGCGGCTTCGATTTCTCGCATGGCACCAACATTTTTATTCACAAAAATTTTTAGTCAAAAAAAGGTATACTTTACAGTAAAGAAAATAATATATATTAAAGGACACATGTACCGTTACAATAAGGCGGCCTTATTGATGAAAGCGATCTTTTCAAGGCAACTTTAGGGAAACTGATTGAAAAATGAACAAGTAGGTAATATGCATACAGAATACATTGTGTTTTCTATGTATAATATGTATGTATTTACGACAATATATATATATATCTATGTATTTGCATCAGTTATCTGGTACCCATAACTCAAGCTTAAGCTAGCTTAACTTGGGTCTAGATGGCGCTATATGAATTGTCATGAGATTATTATTATTGTTTAATTGTTAATCAACCCCATTTTCTTGTCACAGAATTACATTTAATTAAGGCTTCCAGTTTTTTTTTATGTTATTGAAATGATAGACAAGATGGCGGCCCAGCTAAAGGAAAGTTGTGACCGTCACCTGTATACCAGTATATAATTTCTAAAATAAAAGTGGCCTAAGTTACTTCTTATAATATTAGCTATTTGCGAATGAAAGTCTCGTCAAAATCAGGCGTTTCAGAGATTAACTATATATGATTGAATTGAAGTGAATTTGTCATGATGGTTTCCAGAGGGAACCGTGTGGAGGTCAACCTGACATGGTACATTGTTAGTAATGGGGTGATGAGTCCACAGTACTAACGACTTTCGCCCCTAAAACTGTTAATTTGAAATTACAAAAAGACTTGAGTGTATATGTTCTCTCTCTCTCTCTTCTCTTTCAGCATAAAGTAATCCACTGCTGGATGTATGCCTCTTGCATAATTTTCTACTTAGTTCTATCTGTGGCGCATCTTGTTCAGGTCGGCCCTGCCAACTTCCTGATGAGACCATCTGACGGTGGGTCTGCCTACGCTTCTGCTTCCCATCCTAGGTCGCCACATTAGGGATCTGTATATCCATCTGTCGTCATTATTTAGACATGACAAGCCCGACGCCACTTTAGCTGCGCGATTCTTTGTATGATGTCGGTAACTCAGGTGCCTTCTGATGTCAGTTCCGCAGTCTCGTAGGGAGATACCGAGCATAGATCGCTCTATCACTCTTTGGTTGACTTGTAGCTTGTTGACCCTTTCGGCGGTTAGCGTCCACGTTTCGCAAGCGTATGTTATCACTGGTAGAACGCATTTATACACTATGCATGTATAGGTTATCTGTATATTATGGGGTAACTCTGTAGAATTAAACAGAGTCTTTGTCTGTCAAAAGAAATGCCTACGAGCTATTTTTGGCGTTTTGCCTAGAACAAGTTGTATGCCATTGTTTCAAAGACTCGACATATTGACTTTGCCTTGTATGTATATCTATGAAATATGCCAATTTGTAAGACTGCATCCTGAACTGTTCAAACGGAGACAAGATATTCCTAGTAAATACTGTACAAGACACTTAGACAAATTGATGTTACCATCTATAAAGACGTCATTATGCAGCTCAAACTGTCACGCCATGGCGATTAAAATCTAAATATATATAACTCAAAGGTGACTGACATAGTGATCTATCAACGCACAGCCCAAACCACTGGACGGATCGGGCTGAAATTTGGCATGCAGGTAGATGTAATGACGTAGGCGGATGCCTAGGCGGGTAGAATTAATCAAAATCCTTTCTTAGCGGATGCTAAGAAAGGATTTTGAGTTAATTCCACCCCTAAGGGGATAAATTAACGTGAGCGAAGTTGCGGGTGAAAGCTAGTATATAATAAATTGCCAAGTCAAATTGTAAATTTATGTCGAAATAAATTCAAGAAAGAACTACATAGATGGCTAATTAGCAAATCCTTCGACAGTGTCCAGGTGTACTTACTTAATTAAAAACATTGACATATATAATTTATAAATATTTCATTAATACGAAGTTGACATACTCATGTCATAAATAATGTACGTACTTAATATTGACTAACTAAGAATAACCAAAATTGACATCTGTTTTGTCTGTTGCATGTCAGAAATGACAAAATGTGTAAAACTAATTCAAAAGACCTGAAAAACCACATGTGTACCACATTTTAAGCAATGAAAATATTCATTTCATTTCATTTAGTTTTCATTTCATTTCATTTCATTTCATATTCTTAGTTTAAACATTTATACCCCAATATTCATCAGTTAATTTGTTATGATGTAACGAGTACAAGATACCAATGACCTTGACTATCTCAGACGTGATCCCGCGTTATCACCCGTTATCAGCAAGATAATGTTTATTAGACGAAATATTTGCTGTTCTACTAATCAAGTACATGCAGCCATTTTCTATTAGGTATTAATTATATAATTGACACGCTATTAGTACTCTAATTGACTATTATCTAACTGACGGTAGATTTGACATATCATAAGAGTCTGTAATGAAATGAGGAGATCCGCAGAAGAACCAGAGTGACCGATATAGCCCGAAGAATTGCGACTCTGAAGTGGCAATGGGCAGGGCACATAGCTCGTAGGACAGATGGCCGTTGGAGCAGTAAAGCCCTCGAGTGGCGACCACGGACCGGAAGACGCAGCGTGGGAAGGCCTCCAACAAGGTGGACCGACGATCTGGTCAAGGTCGCTGGAAGGCATTGGATGCGAGCAGCGTAGCACCGATCGTCGTGGAGATCTTTGGAGGAGGCCTATGTCCAGCAGTGGACGTCTTCCAGGCTGCGATGATGAAGACTCTGTAATAGACATGAATAAAGATATTTTGAATTTTGAATTTGTTCTAATACCAATAAAAAAAAATACTAGGTATTTGTTTAATTCGATTAATTGGCACGATGATTTCATAAAAATTATTATTGAAGGAAAAATAGAAGGAAAGAGAAGGGAAGACCTACATCGAACAAATTAAGAACAAAATGGGAGTCGTGTCGTATCAACAATTAAAGAGCATGACGGAAGTTCGCGGAAAGTGGCATCAGCTCCACCGACAAGAGCGTAACTCTTAAATTATGAATGAATGAATGAATGAAGGTTTAAATCACGTCAATAATTTATTCATGTAGGACATTTTAGCCGCTCATGAACGTCCAATTTTTTATATTATTATTTTTTCCCTAAACTTTTTTTTTTTAAGAATAAAAGACTTTACATTAGTTATTTAGTTGGTGTTACATTTTTATATTTTGTTTGTAATTTTAATTTCGTGGAATAACTTTATTTTTCTAAAATAAAAGTAGCCTTATTCCATCAGCTACCTGCCAAAAAAAGTCCCGTCAAAATCGGTCCAGCCATTTCAGAGATTAGCCGGAACAAACAGACAGACAAAAATTGTAAAAAATGTTATTTTGGTGTATGTTATTTCAACATTACAAACAGACACCCCAATTTTAATTAAATGTATAGATTAGTCGGTCGTGTCGTATCAAGTGCCCCAACGTTTTTTCACGCCAAGATATGAAATTATTGATTAATACTTTTTTATTATATGGTCACAAACATTATCTGCTCCATTGTCACTGTCTATATGTAGTTTGGTTTGTCACAAATGGCGCATTGTTGTTTTGGTGCGTTATCTACAAGATACCACGTCACTTAATTGCGTACTTAATAATTTCGCAGTGGAATGATTTATCTCGCACTTCACAAAACATTAATTAATCAGTCATGTACTTATGAGAAGTACATACAAATCTATAGTAGCTGGTAGTCACTCAATTCTCCCAAATTTGAATTTAAAAATGAATCTGTATCATTGTAAACATGTACAACATTTATTTGAAAAGAATACGAGCTGAGTTTCTTGTCAGTTCTTCTCATCTCGAAATCATACCGAACTGACGGTAGATTTGACATATCATAGAGTCTGTAATAGATCTACATGAATAAAGATATTTTGAATTTGAATCATTACATAGTGTAAAACAAAGTCGCTGTCGCTTGCTGTCCCTATGTATGCTTAAATCTTTAAAACTACGCAACGGATTTTGAAGCGGTCTTTTTTAATAGATAGAGTGATACAAGAGGAAGGTATATATATATATATATATATGCTACGTTTACATTCAGCCGCTTCCCCTGCCACTCGCGCTGCCGGAAATATTGCCGGGCGACAACTGAGCGAGAGGGTTGAATGTAAAAACACGCTGCCACTCGCGCTGCCAGTCCTTTGACTCGCGCACGAAAAACCGACAATCGAGGGAGCGCCGGGCAGCGCGAGTGGCAGCGCCAATGGCATGGGAAGTGTTTCCACTCGTGTTTACACTCTCGCGCTGCTCACTTTCCTGCCCACTCGGGCTGAGTGTAAATTGGGCATAATACATGTACACACGTGCGAAGCCGGGGTGAGTAGCTAGTATATTCTAAAGCTGAGTTTGTTTGTTTGAACGCGCTAATCTCAGGAACTACTGGTTCGAATTGAAAAACTCTTTTTGTGTTGGACAGTCCATTTTCGAGGAACGGTTTAAGCTATATAACATTACGCTACGACCAATAGGAGCGGAGCTGCAATGAAAAATATTGCAATAGGTAGGGAAATGAAACGCAGACGAAGTTACGTGGGTCAGCTAGTATTAGATATACGCGTAATATCGTGTTTTTTTTAATAATTGGAATCGTAAACAATTACTCCATGCGTGTATGAGAATGATAGGTAGTAGAGAAAAAATAAAATAAAGGTATTTTAACGGTCACGGTCAGCACGTGACACCCCGGTGTTTCAGGCAACCGTTTCCCATCAGATGGGACGTATGCTTGTTTACCACCTACATGGTATAAAAAAATATAATAAACAGTGCGGGTGCGGGTTCGATTCCTCGCACGGCACAAACATTTGTATTCATGAGTATGATTGCTTGTGTCGGTCTGGATGTTTTCTTTGTATAACATGTATGTATTTACGAAAAATACATATCTATGTATTTGTATCAGTTGTCTACTACCCATAACATAACGTTTAGTTAACTTAACTTGGGTCTAGATGGCGCTGTGTGAATTGTCCTGAGATTATTATTATTGTAGCTAATCTGAGCCTTACCAGATGATCTTTATAAGTTATTCAGTACGCGGAAATGTACCGAAGTCTTTATTCTAATAGTAGTGACCTTTCTCGTCAGAGGGTGCTGACGTATCTCCGAGTAACCAGCTTATGAGTTGTTGTAAATACAATTTGTCTTGTAAACTAATGTGTACCAGGCCTTCTGATAACACGTTGAATAAAAATAACACGCCTTTTTAATGATTTTTATTGATTAGTGTTTTTACGCACCAATCGGACATTTGCAGAAACGCCAATTTTTTTTTTTTTCTTTATGGCTTGGCACGTCTGTGCATTTGCCAATATACAAAATTTGGGAAACAGTAGTTCAGGTAAAGGAAATTTTGGACGATAGGTTTAAAGGATCAGGTAAGTTGACAATAGGATTAATTATAAGGATTAGACTAATCTTATTAATCTCTATATATTGCAAAATCATACTCTATTTTGACAAATGACAATTACAGATCAATGTGTCAAACTTGACAGTGACACGCGGGTGTAAATACATCACATAAACGACGCGAGGAAATTTGTGTTTTTCTCTCTCATGGTAGATATTCTGAAGTTACGGCGTGTGATATGTTTTTTATTTTTTTTTTTGATGACTAGCTGTACCCGCGATCAGCTCACTGCAGTCCTATGTGCAGCGGTGGACTGCAATGGGCTGATGATGATGATGATGATGTACCCGCGAAATCGTCCGTGTGACATTTTTAAAATAAAAGTAGCCTAAGTTACTCCTTATTACACGAGCTACCTGCCAATAAAACTCCCGTCAAAATCGGTCCAGCCATTTCAGATATTAGCCGGAACAAACAGACAGACAGTTAAAAATTGTAAAAAATAGCAAATACTTAAATTATTATTATTAATCTTAAATCAAATCTGTTGTAAATCGTTGCATGCCCGATAGGGTGAAACCGATGATACATATACTATATATATTGTTATACCACCTACTAAACTACGCAACCAACTACGCAACGGATTTTGAATCGCTTTTTTTTAATAGTGATTCAAGAGGAAGGTTTATATATATGATACATACGCACGGGTGTACACCCGTGCGAAGCCGGGGCGAGTAGCTAGTACAGCTATAAAATAAACAAAAACGTTATTTGCCAATCTTTTTTTTTGTAATAGCTGAATACTTACCCTAATAGGGCTGCGCTAAACTATGTTATAGGCCATTACCGTTCATGGCTTATTGCCGTCGTAATAGACAGGTTACTCGGCGCCCTATCTCTTGGGAGGTAACCCTAATGGTCACATATAAATTATGCATATCCAATCTTGTTGTGATGACAACCAATTTCTTTTTCTACTGCTGGGAAACTTATAGTAGGAATAGAAATGGGAACTGGGGTTTATTTGCTAGAAATCTAACAGGTGAGGACGGCACAGGTCTAATTTCTACAATTCTGCCGTGGAGTACGGCCTAGACTAGAGGTCCCCAAACTTTATTGTGTCGTAGACCCCTTGCCATATTTTTCGGTTTTGTGTAAACCCCCCTTTCTTACCTGGTTTTGATTGTTTGTTTCTAACTGTAGTAAAGTTTAGTGTTAAAAACATAAAGTAAAAACAACAAGATGACCGCTATCATAGACCCCTTGCAGTTTGTCATAGACCCCTGGGGGTCGATATAGACCACTTTGGGAATCACTGGCCTAGACTGTCCTATCTGGAAATCATAGTGGTTTTAGTGGATGATGGAATGGTGCATAAGATGTGATGTGGTCAAGTGAGAAATTCACCAGGAATTTATCTGGATGGTTTTCAGGAGGAACCGCGTGGAGGTCAACCTGATAGTATTGCTAGCAATGGGGTCATCAGTCCACATTACAAACAATCTTCCGCCAAAATCATAGTGGTCAAGTTCTGTTAAATTCGCCATAGTGTATAACTGGCGTGACTTCATGCTCATTTTATTGTTCTCCACTAGTGCCCTACATTAGGTCGTTGCGTTATTTTATATTCTTAAGTTAAAAAAAATATGTTATTGTAACTGAAATCATATCTAAATATATATAACTCAAAGGTGACTGACTGACATAGTGATCTATCAACGCACAGCCCAAACCACTGGACGGATCGGGCTAAAATTTGGCATGCAGGTAGATGTTATGACGTAGGCACCCGCTACGAAAGGATTTTGAATAATTTTATCCCTAAGGGGATAAAATAGAGGATGAAAGTTTGTATGAAACTTTGTCAATTTTAAACCGATCGGGCTGAGACTTTGCATGCCTAAAGCTACTATGACGTACGCATGCCCTAAGAAAGGATTTTGATAAATTCCATCCCTAAGGGGTGAATTTATAACGCGAGCGAAGCCGCGGGCAGAAGCTAGTGTAAAGTAAGTTTGATAACAAATTCATAAAATAATATATTATAGTGCCATTATAATCGCAGAAACAGTAGTCAGAGACATCATATACGTTTGTTTTATTAATTTTGTCAAGATTAAAGTGAAGAAGCAATTGTGATTCGCAATGGGAATTAAACCTACGTGACGCCTGTGAAATTACAACATTGTCGTGCTTGCGACATATTGCTATTACTAAATACGTAGGCGCTCGCATATTCGTGTATTAAGTCGAAACATTTTTGTAAATTGTATTTATATTTTCATTACGGGCTTTCTTTACATTTATATTTAATAAGTCGTATATATAATTATATTGTATATAAAAATACGCGTTTAACACTCTGTCAGGTGGTATCAACACTTATACTTGTGCCATAATAGCTACGCTGAAATACTGATCTTGAATTGTATCAAACAGAAACGGAGCCGCGTGCAACCGCTGTATTTTAATTATACTATAATTTACACACATACATATCTTCATGACAGTTATACCAGATGGTAGTCACATACGTTGTCAACTGTCATTGTGGTGAACGTAACACTTGAGAACCATTCATTTTGCTGAGTATATTTGTATATAACATAATAATATACGAGTCTACTGCTGTCTCTCGAATTAATTACTATTTTCAATTATATATCTAAATATATATAACTCAAAGGTGACTGAGTCATACTATATCAGTCTACTAGATCTGTCAACGCACAGCTCAAACCACTGGATCGGGTTGAAATTTGGCATACAGGTAGATGTTATGACTAATGTGACCATTTATTCTTCGACTCAAAACGGGACACAATTAACAGACAGCCAATGAAAAAAACTCTTTTTTTAAATTATCTATTCAAAAAAAGTTATCAATTAAGAAATATATCCGATAAATATAATTAAACATTTTGTTTATTCATAGACAGTTTATATTTATCTGATAAAAATAAAATGTTTTGTTATCGGAGGAACAAATTTGACTTTTTTAGAAGTATTTAAGTAAGAATGACACTCTTGGCACATTTTTTTTATACTCACCTTAATTACCAACAACTAACAACCGGCTCGTCTACCCAAAATTTCGCACCGTTACCGAAAACGGGACAATTTTGCGTCCCAGAGTCCGTTTCGGGGACACCGGGACTCGTAATTATAAAAAGGGACTGTCCCGTTCATTACGGGACGTCTGGTCACATTAGTTGTGACGTAGGTATCCGCTAAGAAAGGATTTTGATTAATTCTACCCGCAAGGGGATAAAATAGGGAATGAAAGTTTGAGGAAAGAGCTGACCTCATGTCACGTCAGTCAGCCCATCGTGACAAATTCACTGAGAATTTATCACGATGGTTTCCAGGGGGAACCGCGTGGAGTTCAACCTGACATGGTACATTGCTGGCAATAAGATCAGTCCACATTACAAACAATCCCCTTTCCCCTCAAAAAAGATATAATTACTGATAAATTACTACACAGCTTAAAAATAAAAATCTAAAAAATATTGATAAGTTATAATCTGTCTAGACATAGGGAACTAAGAAATTCTAGACAATACTTTTTTTAAACAATTTGCGTCAAGAAAAACATAGAAAATGCTTGATAAGTACAGATAAGTTGGCCCGAATAGATGGCATAACATTTGCATATGTGTAACGAGAACGTATTTGTTTGTTATCTACGTCGATAGTTATATGATTATTCTTGAATTTCAACCTACTTCAGAAAGGTCTGATGTCGAACTGTATTTTTTTTTCTGTGAGCTCATTGAATGTCTGTGGTAATTGTGAACAGTTCTGGAACATTCTGTTCGGAATCAATAGACTTCCACTATAATATTGGAGTGTCTGTTTGTAATATTGAAATAACCGTTTTTTACTACGTGCATATGAATATAAACACTAAAACATACACCAATATAACATATTCAAAATTTTTATCTGTCAGTCTATCTGACTGTTTGTTCCGGTTAATCTCTGAAATGGCTGGACCGAATTTGACGGGACTTTTTTTGGCAGGTAACTGATGCAATAAGGAGTAACTTAGGATAGTTTTATTTTAGAAAAAATTCTTTATTTTATAAAAATAACGTTAAATTCCACGCGGACGATAACTAATTAAGCTAGTGTTTTAATATAATAAGTTCATGTAATGTCCCTTATATATTAAAATAATAATACATTTGGCATAAAGTATTTTTTTTTTCTAAAAAAAATTACTACCCTTTGTAATTCACACAGCGCCATCTAGTCTAGCTTTGTTTAGATGGCGACTAGCCTAGAATGGACTAGCCTGTATTTTGTGTGCTATTCAACTGACATAAAAACTTTTTTTAATACATGCATAATATACATAGAAAACACCCAGACCGATACAAACAATCATAATGCATGAAACAGATATATTAAGTGTATATCTCTGTATCGGTATATTATAAGTTACTAACACAGTTTTATAGTTGCTTACTAACACAATATGGATGTAATCCGAAGTAAATAAAATAATATTGTTTGCACCGCGCGAGGAATCGAACCCGCGACCATCGTATACGGTAAACAAAAGCAATGTGGTAAACAACCGACGCCGTCAAGATGATTAATGGTTCAGAATTATATTATTATACAATCTATCTAAATATATATAACTCAAAGGTGACTCATAGTGATCTAACAACGCACAGCCCAAACCACTGTACGGATCGGGCTGAAATTTGGCATGCAGGTAGATGTTATGATGTAGGCATCCGCTAAGAAAGGATTTTGATTAATTCTACCCCCAAGGAGATAAAATAGGGGATGAAAGTTTGTATGAAACTTTGTCAATTTTAAACCGATCGAGCTGAGACTTTGCATGGCTAAAGCTACTATGACGTAGGCATCCCCTAAGAAAGGATTTTGATAAATTCCACCCCTAAGGGGATAAATTAACGCGAGCGAAGCTGCGGGCAAAAGCTGGTATATATATAAAACACGCACACCAATACAAACAATCATACCCATGAATACAAATGTTTGTACCATGCGATGAATCGATTGATAAATTCTAACCTTCAGGGGATAATATTTTTATAGAATATACATAAATAAAGAAATATATACATATGTATATACATAAATATTCCTACAAATATACATATATATATATACAAAAATATCATATGATTAGGTACACATATCAGAAAGATTAGATATTAATTTGAAATTAGTCATACATGATAAGTAAATAAATATACATTAACATATATATTATATGGATCAAAAGATATTGCGTTTCCTTAGCCCTTGTACTATGTACCAGTATAATCTGATAATGCTCAAGAAACTCCGCTCCATTTTTATTTCTACTTTATGCTAGATTTTCTAGGTCTCAAATACTGCTTGATAACGTCATATGTTTATTTTGTACTAGTTGTGCCCGCGATTCCACCACGTGAAATTTATAGCCTATATGTTATTCTGATGTATAAGCTATATTACTGTAAAGTTTCATCAAAATCCGTTCAGTAGGTTTTGCCATGAGTAACAAACATCCATACTCACAAACTGTAGCATTTATGATATTACTAGCTACTCGCCCCGGCTTCGCACGGGTGTACATGTATTATATATATACATTCCTTTAGAATCACTCTATATATTAAAAAATACCGCTTCAAAATCCGTGGCGCGGTTTTAAAGATTTAAGCAAACATAGGGACAGACAGCGACAGCGACTTTGTTTTATACTATGTAATGATAAGATATTTTTTATACAACTACGGTGGCAATCGAGCATACGGCCAATCGGATGGTAAACGGTTACCGTAGCTATGGACACCTGGAACATCAGGGGAGTCGCGTGCACGTTGCCGACCCTTAAGAAACCTTAATATACCCTTCTTGAATAACCCCATCATGCTATGGTAGTCTCTAGAGAAAACTAAATCCTTAGATACTGATAAATGAGAAACTAACTCTGCCGCCATTACACTCCTAAACTATATATATATATATATATATATATATATATAGGCAATATTTTAATTATTATATATAATATTATATAATATAGTATATTATTTTCCTTCTTATCCTATTTGGATCTATATACCGATTTGGACGGTAGGGAAAAAATTAAAAATATTATGTAAAAATTTGACGTTCATAAGCGGCTAAAATGTCCTACATGAATAAATGATTTTTAAATTTGAATTTGAATTTGAATTTACAGATTTCATTCGACTTTGTCCGCGTGGAATTTAACATTATTTTTCTAAAATAAAAGTAGTCTAAGTTACACTTTATTAGATAAGCCAAAAATTTCCTGTCAAAATCGGTCCAGCCATTTCAGAGATTAGCCGGAACAAACAGACAGACAGACAAAAGTTGTAAAAAATATTATTTTGGTGTATGTACTGTATTTATATTCATATGCATGTAACAACGGTTATTTCAATGTTACAAACAGACACTCCAATTTTATTTATATGCATAGATAACTCTTATTTCTTTTTCCAGGTAAGTGTCGTCATCGCGGAATATTTGCCGATGATCGAAACAATGTAAGTAAAATGACACGTCTCCAGAGTATTTTGAATCACAGAGTAATCACAACAGATTGACGTCATGGTGACTATCTCGAGAGATTGCAGGGAGAGGCGTGACTTCGGCTCATGCATGTTAAATGTAACGCGTAGCTAATGTTATAGCCTCGGTGGTCTAGTGGTTTAGTACTCCCGCTTACCGATGGTCGCGGGTTCGATTCCACGCACGGCTATTTGTATTGACGAGTATAATTGTTTGTATCGCTCTAGGTGTTTTATATGTATAATATGTATGTATTTACAAAAAAAATATGTATTTGAATCAGTTGTCTAGTACCCACTACTCAAGCTTTAGCTAGCTTAACTTGGGTCTAGATGGCGTTGTGTGAATTGTCCTGGGATTATTATTATTATAATGTCTCTCATCTGTGACAATATATTACTTTTTTATTTATTTAAAGGCTCTGAATACACCACATATTCATTACCTATAAAGTTCGAAGTTAGAAGAATATTCTCAAAAAAAAAAAAGTAAAGCAAAAAAAAATAAGGGACATGTGTTAATCTATGATTTATTTGCGTACCAAACAATTGAATACAACCAGTTAATTATGTGAAACTTTTTTTTTATGGATGGTAATGGAATGGTGCACCAGCCTGCGCTAACGGTTTACGGTGGCGGGGCACCAGTGGAGGATGATAAGATGAGCATAAAGTCGGGTTAGTTAACCCATCGTGATAAATTCATGATGAATTTGTCACGATGGGTTTCCAGGAGGAACCGCATGGAGGTCAACCTGATGGTACATTGCTAGTAATAAGATCATCAGTCCACACTCCTAACAATCCCCTTTCACCACTAAATTCTTTCTTACTACTAAATTTTTTTTATTGATGATAATGGAATGGTGCATCCGCCTGTGCTAACGGATTACGCTGGCGGGGCACCAGTGGAGGATGATAAGATGAGTATGAAATCGTGTTAGTTAGTTAACCCATCGTGACAAATTCACCAAGAATTTATCACGATGGTTTCCAAGAGGAACCGCATGGAGGTCAACCTGACATCGTACATTGTTAGTGATAAGATCATCAGTCCACATTACTAACAATCCACTTTCTAACAACTGTAACAATCATTCAAACATCCATCCATTCCCATACAACTCTACCACTAAATTCTTTCTTACTAATTCGTATAATTACTAAAAATCACGGGATCTTACCACGTTTTATATTTATTTACTGAGTTTCCGATATTTCGTCA
Source organism: Achroia grisella (assembly GCF_030625045.1). NCBI lineage: Eukaryota > Metazoa > Arthropoda > Insecta > Lepidoptera > Pyralidae > Achroia > Achroia grisella. The sequence goes on along the minus strand of NW_026713024.1, from coordinate 858,376 downwards.
GCGTTTCGTACAAGGAATCGAACCCGCGACCATCGGACGTAAAGCGGTGTGTTAGACCGCCACCCAGGTTGTCGTAAATAATCTGCTTTCCTTTGAATTTCACAATAAAGAAACAAATAGCTTTGTAATCTGCCATTCAGTTGAGATAAGGCAGTGAAATTACAGGATAAAGATAATCTTAGTTCTCCGTAATGATCTCCTATATTACAAACTCATCAGTGTATCGCGAGTGTGACGTGATAACAAAAAATCAACTAATATAATATAGAGGTACATGAAATTGATCTTTACGCCCTCGGTGGTATAGTGGTGGAATACACGGTTTGCTTTCTATGGTCGCGGGTTTGATTCCTCGCAAGGTGCAAACATTTACGATTGTTTGTAGTGGTCTGGGTGTTTTCTATATATATTATACTAGCTGACCCGCGTAACTTCGTCTGCGTTTCATTTTCCCAACCTCTTGCAATATTTCTCATTGCAGCTCCGCTCCTATTGGTCGTAGCGTAATGTCATATAGCTTAAAGCCTTCCTCGACAAATGGACTATCCAACACAAAAAGAATTTTTCAATTCGAACCAGTAGTTCCTGAGATTTTTTTTTATGTGGATGACAATGGAATAGTGCCTCCGCCTGCGCTAACGGTTTACGCTGGTGAGGCACCAGTGGAGGATGATAAGATGAACATGAGGTCAGGTCAGTTAGCCAGGTCCAGGGGGAACCGCGTGGAGGTCAACCTGACATGGTACATTGTTAGTAATGGGGTCATGAGTGCACATTACTAATAATCCCCTTCCCCCAGACGATGTATATTACAGAGTTCCTGAGATTAGCGCGTTCAAACAAACAAACTCTTCAGCTTTGTAATATTAGTAATTAAACCATAACACAAGCTCTGCTTACCATAGGAATAGATGGCTGTCTGAATTGGTCAGAGATATTAAGGGATATAATATATAAAAGATAAAAAACATGTATCTAAGTATCAGTTGTCTAGTATCGATAACACAAGCTCTGCTTAGTTCGGCACTTGGAGTTGTGTGATTTTTACTTTATACCACCGTAGGTGGCAAACAAGCATACGGCCCATCTGATGGTAAACGGTTACCTTAGCCTATGGACGCCTGAAACATCGTTTTGTGTATTATATATTGTTATTATTAATATTTGTATTCATGAGTTGTTTGCATCGATCTGGGTGTTCTCTATGTATATTATGTATGTATGAAGTCATAACAGGTTGCGAACACTGATTAGATTTTATGATTTTTTTATATAGCATATGCTGGTGGTCACGCTATTCTCCCAAATTTGAATTTAAATGAAATAGTATTATTGTAAATATGTACAACATTAAAAAAAAATACGAGCTGAGTTTCTTGTCAGTTCTTCTCATCTCGAAATCATTCCGAACTGACGGTAGATTTGACATATCATAAGAGTCTGTAATAGACCTACACGAATAAAGATATTTTGAATTTGAATAACACAAGCTTTGTTTAATTCGGGGCTAGATGGCGCTGTGTAAATTGTCCACGGAATTATCTATACATCTATACATATAAATAAAATTGGAGTGTCTGTTTGTAATATTGAAATAACCGTCTTTTAGTACATGCATATGAATATAAATACGGTACAGACACCAAAATAACATTTTTTTACAATTTTTACTATCAGTCTGTTTGTTCCGGCTAATTTCTGAAATATCTGGACCGATTTTAACAGGACTTTTATTGGTAGACAGCTGATGTAATAAGGAGTAACGTATACTTTCATTTTAGAAAAGTAAAGTTAAACTCCACGCGGACGAAGTCGCGGGTACAGCTAGTCTGTATTATAGGGTGATTAGGTGATGGTCATGTTACATGCGTCCTCGCTTACGTCTCTAGGCAGTGCCTGAATATCAGTGGTTTGCTGCTTATATGCTGCCAAAAATACAATGAGGTACTGACTTTTTGCGTATGGTCTATGTGTGCATAGCCCATACGCAAATGCATCGGATTTCGAAGCGGTTTTTTTGTTTATAAATGGTGTGATTCAAGAGGAAAGTTTATATATAATAATACATGTACACCCGTGCGAAGCCGGGGCGAATAGCTAGTAATTAAATAAAAATAACTAAATTCGTGTATTATAACTAGAGCATTGGCACTAGTGACATTTTACAAAGTTTTGAGTTAAACTTTGTTGCGTGGTATTGAACTGTTTGTGGGGCGAGGTTGTACGGTCCATGTGTGAACGTAACCGACGCTGATGTGTCATACATACATACACCGCAAGAGTCGCCACAAAGGACATTATTAGATAGATAGATAGATAGATATTTTTTTTTATTTACGTTAAAGACACACACACACAAGGCACTGTAATATTAACAACAAAAATAAAAAAAGTAGATACACAATTACATTCGTCAAACAATATATATAGTATAGGGTATGAAAAATAGATAGTCGCCGATTCTTAGATCTAAATATATATATAAAATTTCATAAAAATCGGTCAAGCCGATTCGGAAGATTATGGTAACTAACATTGTGAATCAAGAATTTTATATCCAGACTAGCTGTTGCCCGCGGCTTCGCTCGCTTTAATTTATACCCTTAGGGGTGGAATTTATCAAAATCCTTTCTTAGGGGATGCCTACGTCATAGTAGCTTTATGCATGCAAAGTTTTAGCCCGATCGGTTTAGAATTGACAAAGTTTCATACAAGCTTTCATCCCCTATTTTATCCCCTTGGGGGTAGAATTGATCAAAATCCTTTCTTAGCAGATGCCTACGTCATACCATCTACCTGCATGCAAAATTTCAGCCCGATCCGTCCAGTGGTTTGGGCTGTGCGTTGATAGATCACTACGTCAGTCACCTTTAAATTATATATATTTATATTGCACTATGCACAACTGCAGGAAGCTAATCTAAATCTGCAGGGGGGAAAGGGATTGTTAGTAATGTGGACCCCATTGCTAGCAATGTACCATGTCAGGTTGACCTCCACGCGGTTCTCCCTGGAAACCATCATGATAAATTCCTGGTGAATTTGTCACGGTGGGCTAACTGACCTGACTTCATATTTATCTTGTCATCCTCCACTGGTGCCCTGCCAGCGTAAATCTCTAGCGCAGGCGGGTGCACCATTTCATTATCATCCAAAAAAAAATCTAAATCTGCAATAACCGCTCCTACTACACTTGATTGGGCAGGGAGAGAAACTTGTTTCTCTGACGCCGGCATCTGCAATTCCCTTGATGTTGCGGGTGCTCATGCGCTGCCGTAATCACTTATCATGTTACAAAGGCTCGTTTGTCTCCAGTGCTATAAAAATCTGCGTAAACGGAAATAGCAGTCTTTAAGTATGTTAGTAAATGGAATTGATTAAATACCACCTTGCATTCACCGTCCCCTCCGATCGATCTCCCGTCCAATTCAAACGGGGATCGAAATTACGACGGCCTGAGCCGAGGTTCGAACCCCTAGTGGTGCCCTCAAACTAAAGTCATATCCGTCAGGCGGGAGGTGGCCTTCAGCCGCTCCATAAGTCCTTCCTTTGGTTTGGAGTGCTATCTGTACTCGCCCCCTAACGCCCGGTGAAGCTGTAAAGGCCAGCTGCGGCCAGCATTAGAGTAGTCCGAAAAAAAAACCTTGCGTTCGCCAACAAAACAAACAGAGCGTGGAAGGCGAGTTAAGGACTTGTATACATGATGCAATATACACTGCTAGCTCGCTGAGTAACTGAGCCCGGATTTGCACTAGTTTAATTGCCAATTGGTGTAACTCCACCATTGTTGCGGACGAGAGAATTAATTTATTTGTATTTCTGTTCATATTACTCTCTATTAATGTTCTACTTTTTATTGATGTAGGAGTTAAATTCATTTTAGGCATATTTGAATAGATAGGTTTATATAGATACTATCTCTAATTGCGTATTGTATATCTATACTATATTACAAAAAGACAGTGGATTTTGTTAAGAGATAAGGAAACTTCGGAACCTACAATGGTTGCGAAGTTCTTGGACAATTATTTCACTGTTGGAAATTTACAGAATAATAACATAGTATAGCATATGACAACAGTTTATAACTCTTTGCTTATCTATCGATTAAAACTAAATACAAAAAATGTGCTTATTCTGTAAATATTTAATACTAGCTGTACCCGCGACTTCGTCCGCGTAAAATAGTGACCTTGACCAAATAATGAGCAATTTTGGAACCAAATTAAGTGGAGAGGAATGGACAAGACTTATAGGTAGTTTGAAAGAAAGTTATAATTTTTTATATATGTACTTACTACTTATATATATATATAAGTACATATATAAAAAATTAGCTACTTATGATATAAGTATATACTTATATCATAGGTAGCTATGAAATCCTAAAAATCAAGATATTAAAAATACAAATAGGATTATTATAAATAACAAAATAGTATTGCAGTGTTTATTGAGTGTAAATTTTTATATTCATGTATAAAAGCTATAATTACGGATTTTGTCTGATTATATAGTTATAAATAGCCTCATATTGCGCTCCCCCTAATGTGTAATATTTTTGTTCATTAATTAACAGCTGACACTAACTGCTGACAATAGTTACCGTTACTCTTCATATAAAATTCTAGTATCACAATGTTTGTAACAAAATTCCATCGAAACAGCTTGACCAATTCCTATAAAATTTAACTTTATTTTTTGGACACAAATAAATACATACAATTCTAAATTTTCACCTCTCTACCAGCATTCTCTCTATTTAATAGTGACTTTAGTACTATGCTAATTGTCTACTCTCGCCTGTCGATAACTGATTAATTTTTGTGGCAAAATTTAATTCGCCAGATCAGCTAGTACACATAAGGTCTACGTTGGTCTACTGTAGAGCAGCTTTAAAAGCCGTAAAGCGGTGTGCCTGACCGCTGGACCATCGAGGTCGTCAAAGTCGTAGTTACTAAGAATAATGACCGCTTTACGACCGATGGTCGCGGGTTCGATTCCTCGCACGGCACAAACTTTATTCATGAGTATCATTGTTGGTATCGGTCTGGGTGTTTTCTATGTATAATATGTATGTATTTACAGAAAAATACATATCTAGTACCCATAACACAAGCTTTAGCTAGCTTAACTTGGGTCTAGATGGCGCTGTGTGAATTGTCCTGAGAAAAAAAAAAGAAAGAAAAGAAGAATAATTTTCACATTTATGTTTTCTTTCTTAATATAATAGAATAGAATAGAAAATCATTTATTGAAATAAACTTACATTGAAGCACATTTGAATAGTCATAACATTTTTTTTAATCTACCGCTCATTCGGAATGCTGTCTCATCACAAGAAGAACAAGCAAGAAACTTGTGTGTTGCTCTTTTAAATAATTTATTCTTACTTACAATTTAAGTTTAAGTGTGTGAATACAAACCACCGATTAGCACTAATTCAATGAAATAATAAAATAGAAATAACATTCAATATACAACAACTGGTTAAACAATTAATAAGAGAAAATAAGTCTAGAATATGAGACCGATAATAAAAAAATACTACATGATTATGTACTGTACTATGCTGTTTCATATAAGATTTCATCATCATCATCATCTGCTTCTTCCTTATCCCATTTATTTGGGGTCGGCGTAATATGTTTTTCGCTTCCATTCATCCCTGTTTGCAGTCATTGCGTCATTTACTTCCTTTCTTACCATATCATCTTTCACACAGTCCATCCATCTTTTTTTTGGCCTTCCTCTGCCCTTATAACCATCCACATTCATTTGTAACATCTTTCTTAAAATATTATCCTCGTTCCTACGCATTACATGTCCATACCATGATAGACGATTACTCTTCAACCTCTCTGACACCGGTGCCACTTTCATATAAGATTTCAATAAGTATGTAATTGTTAGATCGCACAACGTTTAAATAATGAACAGGAGATCTTGGGTCTAATCAAATTGGCCACCCCTGATCTAGACTGTATGTAGGTCATCCGAGTGCAACCTTATCGGTCACCGGCACTCGCTCGCTCAGCCGCTCGTTGTAACATGTCGTTCTTAGTACTGTACGAGACGCGGCGGGACGCGAACGTTTGTCTGTCTGTACACGGCGGCGCGCATGCGTGCAATAACTGTGTCATCACCTGTTTGTCAAGTTCTGTGATCTCAGTACTGTGCTGTGTTATTGAAGATGGGTCAGGCGTTCGGTACTAATTCGCACAACGGCGAACAAAGGCACATAGTTATAAAAGATATCGGTATGTATAATACACTATTATGTGATATAATTATTTATTTACATAACATATGTTTAACATGAGTTTTTGAATTTTAGACTTTAATGTTGGAGTTTTAAAGTTGATTTTGGATTTTTAATTGTCGTTTAATTATGAATATTGGTCGCCAATGGTTGGTTTTCGACCATATTAATCATTACATAGTATAAAATAAAGTCGCTGTCGTTCTCTGTCCGTCCCTATGTATGCTTAAATCATTGAAACTACGCAACGAATTTTGAAGCGGTTTTTAATAGCGCTCGCGTTAATTTATACCCTTAGGGGTGGAATTTATCAAAATTCTTTCTTAAGAGATGCCTCCGTCAATGTAGCTTTATGTATGCAAAGTCTCAGCCCGATCGGTTTAAAATTGACAAAGTTTCATACAAACTTTCATCCCCTATTTTACCCCTTTGGGGGTAGAATTAATCAAAATCATTACATAGTATAAAACAAAGTCGCTATCAATGTCAGTCCGTCCCTATGTATGCTTAAATCTTCAAAACTATGCAACGGATTTCGAAGTGTTTTTTTAATAGATAGAGTGATTCAAGAGAAAGGTTTTTATGTATAATACATGTACACCCGGGCGGCTGTATATATGAATATGACCGTTAACTGAATTCAAAGTATAGCTATTCAAATTAAATAAAAATTGTGCGAAATATATAGAAATAGAAATAGAAATAATCTCTATTCAATAAACTCATTACAAGCACTTTTGAATAGTCATATTTTTTATTCTACCACTCATTTGGAACGCAGACTCATCACACGAAGAATGCACAAGAAACTTGTGTGCTGTTCTTTTGAATATATATATAAAAAACATTGCTAATTTAAATAACTCCCAACTTATGATTGTTTGCACCGGTAGATTTCTATGTATTTTAAATATGAATTAAAATATTTATTTCATTTGTCTAGTACCCATAACACAAGCTCTGCTTACAATGGGACTAGATGGCGCTATGTTAATTGTCCAGGGTTATTTATGCACTTATTTATGTATATATACATTTATTTGAGACTTTAATATTGGAAAACAGCTATCAGATATGAGATAATGATAGCAAGATGCCAGAATGGCCCATAAACTCTTGTAGCACCAGATACAAGAGATATGGAAACTAGTGAGTTTATATGAATGACTGGGTTAAATAGTAATATTATTGTTTTCAATATAACTGATCTGTAGTTAGATAATGATTGACACTGACGGCCAATAGAGTCAATAGACGTTGACTTTTAGAGCCACTTGACTTCAATGACTTAGTGGCGTAATACATTCACAAACAGAGGGGCAAGCCGCACTTGGCTATATGTATTGCAAACTTGTCACAAACGGTCTGAAACTAGCGTCCGTCCCTTTGTATGGAGGGACAGACAGCGACAGCGAATTTGTTTTATACTATGTAATGATGATGTTTACTAGACGAATATTTTATTGTTTAATTTGTTGTATTATTGTAATAAAAAATGTTTCGAACGTACTGTATATAGATTTTAATAGTGACGCCATGGAATGTTCGAGAAAAAAAAACTTTATATACATTTTGTAATACTTGCAAAATGTATATATAAAGTTTTTTTTTCTTTGGCAAAAATATATAAATTTAAATAATATAACATCGATGTTACATGCGTGACGTTCCAAATTAGAATTTTTGAATTTTATTTTTAAATATATTAAATGGCTTTTTGTGATTGCAACCAGATGTTAATATATATATACTATACTATGATAACAAGTCCTTAATATGTATTGTTTACACAGAGTACTAATATATCAATATATTTATCTGGAGACGCATTAATCATCTGTAGCCATTAAAGTGATGCACTTTGACTCGCCCGTATCTCGTACGTTAGTTGTCAAGTTCGAACGTCGTATCTCTGGACATTGTGGTGATAGGTTAAGATACCTCGATGGTTTAGTGGTTAAGTATACTGTTTTATTTCCGATGGTCGCGGGTTCGATGCGAAAAAAAATCATGTGTACGATTTCTCGCTAATATGAATTAAAAAATGATTCTGTATTTTTGAAATAGAAATAATCTTTATTCAAATAAACTTAATATAAGCACTTTTGAATAGTCACTTTTTTTATTTTACCAATGAAATTCCAAATCTGAAACTTTTACAAGTTTATTTGAAAAGAATAAGATCTGAGTTTCTTGTCAGTTCTTCTTAGTTCGAAAGCACTCTGAACTGATTGACCAGGGGGAACCACGTGGAGGTCAACCTAACATGGTTCATCGCTAGCAATTGTTAGTCCACATTACTAACAACCCCCTTCCCGTAGTTTCGTAATGGTCATAGATACACTAGTTATATCGTTGATACGGTAGCTAATGTTAGAAATATTTGAAAGGTGTCACTTTCACTTTAATCATTTTTGAACGGCTCTTATTAGTAAGTAGCTTTTGCCCGCGGCTTCGCTCGCGTTAATTTATCCCCTTAGGGGTGGAATTTATCAAAATCCTTTCTTAGGGGATGCCTACATCACAGTAGCTTTATGTATGCAAAGTCTCAGCCCGATCGATTTAAAATTGACAAAGTTTCATACAAACTTTCATCCCCTATTTTATTCCCTTGGGGGTAGAATTAATCAAAATCCTTTCTTAGCGGATGCCTACGTCATAACATCTACCTGCATGTCAAATTTCAGCCCGATCTGTCCAGTGGTTTGGGCTGTGCGTTAATAGATCACTTTGTCAGTCAGTCACCTTTGAGTTATATATATTCATATTCCGTAGTAATATATAATCAAATGAAAACAATTTTTTTTTATTCATGTACATATACTACATCTAATATTTCTTCTATTTTATCTATATTATTTTATCTATAACTTCGATTTTTTTGTAAATATATCATATAGTTATACGTAGAAAACACCCAGACCGATACAAACAATCATACTCATGAATACAAATGTTTGTAACGTGCGAGGAATCGAACCCACGACCATCGGATACTAAAGCGGTGTGCTAAACCACTAGACCACTCAGGCTGAATATGTATAGAAAGAAAGAAAGAAAATTGTTTATTTGGTACACAGAAAATAATTTTTAAATTTTAATTTACATTTTTATATTAATAATTACAGTACTAAATAGGTCTCCGCTCAGCATATGTCGTGACGGGGTGCCACGACGCTGGTTTTCAGCGGATACCTTCATATATAATAAATATAATAAAATAATAATAATAATACACATACATACATAGACCTAGGCGGATAACACAGAGTAAACATTTACGACATACTACCATATATAAAAATGCTATGAGTGATTACTTAAGCACAGTATTGACGAGTTGCAGTCAGTAGGTACTAGGTAGTAAGTACTATTCCACTTGCAATATCATGCATCATTATGTTCGTGATGTGTTCATATTATATAACCATTGTTTAACTTCGGGTTTATTGCGCGGGTTGTTTAACTTCAGTTTTATTACTGTATCTCTGTTTACTGAACTGCGCTTAACTGAGTACTGGTGAAAGTTGGGTAGTTGCTGTGTGGATTCAGCCGAGTTCAAAAAAGAGGTTTTAGACTGTATTTTGTTGCGTGTGTAATATCAGAAGTTTTTTTTATAATTGAACCGATTGTGATTCTATATTTTACTAGTTGTCCCGGCAAACGTTGGTTTGCCATATAAATTAATAACGCTATAAAAAATAGGTGTTGGTGATAGAAAAGTGAAAATTTAGGGTATGTATTACAGAAAAAAAAAAAAAAATTGTTATGACTATTCAAAAGTGCTTCAATGTAAGTTTATTTGAATAAATGATTTTCTATTCTATTCTAGAAATATAAATAAAAAAATTATGTTAGGGGTAGACAACCCCTATCACTTAGGGGTATGAAAAATAGATAGTAGCCGATTCCCAGACCTACTGAAAATGCATATAAAAATCGGTGAAGCCGTTTCATAGGAATATGGTATTTTTTTTTTTATTAAATTTATTTGTTTCTCTACTGTTTTTATTATCACATTTTTTTTTGTAATATAAATATATTATGTAGTCCTTCAGTCGCGATTTGATACGGCCAAAGTTTTAATTGTATAATGTGTTCCTCTGGAGGAGGAGTGTGGTAACTAACATTGTGACGCGAGAATGTTATATATAAGATGATTATAATCATATATTATGGGGCGGGGGGGGAGGGGGGACTTTGTTCAGCAGTGGACGTCTTCCAGGCTGAGATGATGATGATGATGACGATGATGATGATGACGATGATGATGATGATGATGATGATGCTGATGATTATAATCAAATGCGGCGACTGTATTGTTCTTAACTTTCGTTTGCTTACACGATAGTCTATATTATATAGAATGAATATTTTCCCCAGCAGTTTCTATCTTAATACATAAGCATTCAGTTTTCAGCATTAAAAGAGACACAAAATTTTAAGTGAAACATATCACAATACAATGATGAACACCGTATCCAAATCGGTTAGGCCATTACTGAGATTAGCGCGAACAAACGTACAAAAAATTCTAATAATATAAATTTTCCGCTTCTATTACGTTGATAAATTCCCCCAATAATAAACCTTAAATTTTTAAAATTTTTATAACTTAAGGGACAGGATCTTGCGGCTCACCTGATGGTAAGTGATTACCGCCGCCCATGACCAAACACCAGGGGAATTGCAAGTGCGTTGAGCCTTTTAAGATGGAATAAGTTCTTTTTTGAAGGTTTCAATATCGTATCGGTTCGGAAATACCATTGCTGGAAGGTGATTCCACAATGTAATTGTGCGTGGCAAAAAGTTTCTATAAAACCTCACTGTGGAGGATCGCCATTCGTCCATATGGTCAGGATGGTATTTTGGTATCTGGCGGTATACAGTGGTGACATTCAGCAGCTGGTAATACTCCGAACAAAATTCACAATGCTTCTATATGAACAGACTGCGTTTATTTACATATTTATTATATGTAAAGATGTCTGTTCGCCCGCACGATTTGTTATTCAATTGAAGCAGAACCACGATTTACATGGGCTGTCATTGTCAAGGATTTGTTTGTTTGTTCGTTCATGCAATCTATATATAGAAGCTGGATATAATGTAATTGCGTTGTTTCAGACTTTGCTACATGCGGGAGTAATGTCTTGTACGTTGCTTTCTCTTCACGGATATTATATTGTGAATTGCGTTATCTCTCTTCTATATTGTATACTAGCGTTTACTCGCGACGTTGGCTGCTTTTTTGAGATAAAAGATAGTCAATGTACGTCTCCGTGATACAATTTTCATTGCTATTCGTAATAATGTTTTTATTTTCATTACTATTTTCACGTCAAATTTCATTAAGATCAGTTCAGCTGTTTAGTTGTTTAAAAATAACATATATTTGTTTGGGAAAGTTAACTCATGGTGAATTTGTCACGATGAGCTAACTTATATTACTATATTGTCATCATACCATCCTTCACTAGTGCTCATAGCGTGTAAGATTGTCTTAGGCACCAGCCAGTCACAAACTCAGAAACCTCTGCACTGATTTTAGAAAAAAATCTTATGGGTGAACTATAAGCACTCCTCAAATCCGATTTAATTTCCTCAAGAAAATCCGCTCGCTCTGTTTTTAATAGATTGTGAGCTACCAATAAATCGATCATGATAAATCTTTTATCGCTGCATCAAGGACGTTTAAAATAAAACAATGCATATATTATTTAGTTATTTTTAGCTTTGACACATATATACGTATGTATAGTAAACATGTAACCGATCGATGTCTGTACGTAAGAGGTGTATGAGGAGTAAAATAGAATAGAATAGAAAATCATTTATTCAAAAAAACTTACATTGAAGCACTTTTGAATAGTCATTACATTTGTTTTTAATCTACCGCTCATTCGGAAAGCTGTCTCATCACAAGAAGAACGAGCAAGAAACTTGCGTGTTGCTCTTTTAAATAATTTTATTCAAACTTTACATTTTTTAGTTTAAGTGTGAGGAAAATTACTAAGATTTTATTAACGTAATGGAAAGAAAAAACAATTGGTTGTGCGCTATTCTGTGACACGGCTTCACCAATTTGAGTGTAAAGTTCACTAATATATTCTCATTCGGAATCTGTCTCATCACAAGAAGAACGAGCAAGAAACTGGTGTGTTGCTCTTTTAAATAATCCTTGTAAGTTTACATTTACAAGTCGAAAAGTACGAATACAAACCACCAACTAGCACTACTTTAGGGTAAGATATTAAGTACATAATAGTATTAAACAGTCGTAGTGGTTAGAGCAGACCAGTCCCTACAAGCAGCACTCGTTCACGAGTATGACGGATGAGCCATCACTGCGCTCGACCATATTTTAGGGAGCCCAATGACCCCGCCCACCACGCCGCCTCATGTCTGGACATTTTAGTGCATTCACAATGTATGCAGAAGCATCTACTGATGAACAGTAACAGTATTCTAAAAATGCTATAATATAATAATAACATTTCTATTGTAGGTATACTAACTAAGTTCATTTAGATTCATTTAGACTAAGTTCATTGTTACTAACAAATATAGAACAGTAATCTGAATAAGTAATATTTACCTATCTCGACGTTTCAACTACGTTTTTTTATGGATGATAATGGAATGGTGCACCCGCCTGCGCTAACGGTTTAGCCTGGCGGGGCACCAGTGGAGGATGATAAGATGAACATGAGGTCAGGTCAGTTAGCCCATCGTGACAAATTCACCAAGAATTTATCTGGACGGTTTCCAGAGGGAACCGCGTGGTGGTCAACCTGAGGTGCATTGCTAGTAATGAGGTCATTAGTCCACATTAATAATAATCCCCTTACCCCCTTTCAACTAGGTTGCGCAGACGTAGACCCAAGTGTTCATGATTTATAAACGAAATGTTATATGGATCTCGTCGCGGAATCAGCTAGCCTAGAATAAATTGATATATTTATATCATAGATTGTGTAACCTTGTGATTAGATTTTATAAAATTATCGAAACTCAAAACGGACATGGCGCAGTTTAAACCGGTACGGTATAGAAATATTGTGCGCAGGAGTTCCTTCAACAACATTAGTCATCTATACATATAAATAAAATTGGAGTGTCTGTTTGTAATATTGAAATAAACGTTTTATACTACATGCATATGAATATAAATACGGTGCATACACTAAAATAATTTTTTTTATAATTTTTGTCTGTCTGTCTGTCTGTCTGTCTGTCTGTTTGTTTGTTGTGGCTAATCTCTAAAATGGCTGGACCGATATTGTCCGAGTCGCGGTAAAATCTTCAACTATACATATAAATAAAATTGGAGTGTCTGTTTGTAATATTTAAATAACCGTTTTACTACATGCATATGAATATAAATACGGTCCATACATCAAAATAACATGTTTTACGATTTTTGTCTGTTTGTTCCGGCTAATCTCTGAAAGGTTTGGACCGATATTGTAAGAGTCGCGGTAAAATCTTCCAAAGATCTTGTACTCGTTTGTGCTTCTTCTTTACTGTACGTTGCAAATAAAGTATATTCTATCTATCTATCTATCTACTCGTTGGAGGGATGACGAAACGATGTGTGGGCTAACGTACCTACTAAAATACCAAACGATGTACCCATAAGCATCATTGCTGGACTCGCGTGGTCGCATTAGCGAAACTACCACAATTCCGGAGTCGGTCAGTCCTATAGATGGTGTAAACTAGGTCCTACCTCGTTGTTCATTCATCCACAATATAAGAGAGACGCTCTTGTCTATGGAGCTCTTGCCACTTTCTACGATCTTAAGTGATCTCGGACAGTGTGGTTTCAGAGGATCTTCCTTCCTTCGAATTGTGGAATCTTCCATCATACTGCTACATCTACGAGCTGAGTTTCTTGTTAGTCCCTCTTATCTTGAAATCTTTCGGAACTGACGGTAGATTTGACATATCATAAGAGTCTGTAATAGACCTACATGAATAAACATATTTTGTATTCTGAATTTTACCTTAATGCATATCATTTAGAGCTCATATTACGTTACTAAACATACTGTTTAGATTATGATAAAACTTATAATCCTTTTATAATGCATAATGCAAAGATTTCTATGTTATTATGCACTTATATAATGTAACATTGACATTGTCCCGACTTCAAGGATAAGAGATTCAACATATTGCGCCGTGTCGATAATGTGTTATGCATATATGAATGTTTGTTGTTAGTTTCAACCAAGTTTAAAGAAAAGTAAGTTCTAAGTATGTTTTTTTATGGGACTGGAATGGTGAATAATGATACCACTTGATGGTAAGTGGCAATTGTATATATTAATTATCAATATCACTAAAACACGTCATGTGTCGCCCTTGGTGATGAATAAGATGTCTCACAGCCTCATCGAATAGTACACACTTTGCAAAGCAATCTGCTCTAGAGGTACAAACAGGTACTCAAGAGACTATAGAGACACGAAGACCACTTTTCTGTATATATATATATATCGTCGATTGCATAGAAAAATGACATTTTTTTTTCAAAATTAGTATCTAGAATTGCCTCCTTTTATATAAGTCAATTAAATTAACCACGCCGTCTTAATCATTATCTAAATACTTTTAAAATGATATATAATACTTCTGTGTCAAATTAAAACTTTAAATATATATTCAAATAAATTAAAAAAAAAAACTTTAAATGCTTGTAGTGTAAAAAATGAACATTCTGAATACTGCCATTTTTCTATTTTACGATGTATATATGTATATCAGATCTCAGACCTAATTGAATATACACACAAAATGTCATAGGAAAGCCGTCAAGTCATTTCATTCAAACATTTTGACAAGAGAATTTTATATATATGTAAATAAATTGTTTACATTTCCAATATCGATCTATCAAAGTTGAATGGATTCAAGAATAGACCGGCAGATATATGTATAAGTACATATATATCCTGTTTTGGACTATTCAGTATGTTTGTTCAGTCTGAAGTAATTATATACATATTCCGGAAATTCAATCTTAACATTAGTTTTACATGAATCACCTAAAAACGTTGGTACTATTCCATATGATGAATATGTACTAACAATACTAATACAATAGCCGTGTTTAGTACTAAATTAGGGTTGCCAACATTAGGTAATAAGCCCTGTACTAAAAAATAAAAAAATATCATCAATTAGCTCAACGGCCGCGGTGATCTAGTGGTTTAACACCGCCTTACTTCCGATGGTCGCAGGTCTGATTCCTCGCAGGGTACAAACATTTGTCTTCATGACTGTTTGTATCGGTCTGGATGTTTTCTTTATCTCTATATTTAGATACAAAAGAAATTATTTAAGTGTTTCCTGTCAGTTCTCTATTACTCATAACATAAACTGTGCTTAGTTAAGACATGGCGCTGTATGAAATGTCCTGGATTTTTGTTATTTGGTTCTCAAACTTAGAACATCATAGTATTTTGTGCGAGGCCCTCGAACCTCGAACATATCTCTATTTTGAGCGAATTTTGTACAAACTGGTACGAGGTTTTGTTCTACGTCCTCGTACCTACGTACAAATAGAAATAATATTAATCTTTATTCGAATGAACTTAAGCAAAACCTTTTTTTTTTATTCTACCACTCATTCGAAACGCAGACTCGTCACAAGTAGTGTAAGAAACTTGCGTGTTGCTTCTCTCATTCCAGTTATAAAATCTCGTGTTCAAAGTAAGGTAAGGTTTTTTTAATATACACTTGTTTCGAATATTGATTTCCAGTATGGTTTATATCCAGCGACCATCGTAAGGCGGCGTGCTAACCTATAGGAGGTTCGATTCCTCGCACGATGCAAACATTGGTATCAATATATATGTATTTAAGTACGTATCAGTTATCTAGTACCCGTAACACAAGCTGTACCTTTATTTCCTTCTGTTACTACTGCTACTGTTTAATTTCTTTGGTGTGGTTGGCATCCCTGAATTGAGTTGATTGCGTGGAAACTCGAACGCTGCGAGAGCAAGCGGCTCGCCGGTTGACATCCGGTAGTGACTCACGCGCAGACAAAGAGATTAGGGCAACGTAATATAAACAAGTGGCTAATGTAAATTATACACAATGACAATACTGGTAAGGTATATTTTGAGGTGAAAGTGGAGTTGTATATTGGCCAAAGTGCTAAGTGGCAGGGTATGTGTGTGTAGGGTTGCCAATTTTAGATAACGCTACGCTACACAACATGTTTACAATGTCTCTAACTGTCCCATCTCGCTTTTAAGTCGTGATGCTTGTGTTTTAGATATATACCGTGACATAAATACAATTTTATCATACAGCTAGGTAAGTTGTTATTCTATCCGGCTCTACTAAAGTATATTTAATAATTGATAATGTTTTTACATGAATAACAAGAGGAAAGCAAATATTTTTCAGCCATTAACGACCACCTGTCTCATTATCACTTTTATAGCTATTGTAAAGTTTTAGAGGCGCGTGTAGAGTGTATAGTTTGAGATATATAATGTAATTCTTCATTGCATAGTATAAAATAAAGTCGCTGTCGCTGTCTCTCCGTCCCTATGTATGCTTAAATTTATGTACAATCTTACGAAGGATTCTGCTTTCCAGGATCTACCTAAGTGCTTTTTGAGCTGCAGCCCAGGGCTCCGAGGATACAGAGAGCCCCCAGTCGCAACTAAAACGATAGCATTACGTAGTATAAAACAAAGTCGCTGTCGCTGTCTATCTGTCCTTATGTATACTTAAATCTTTAAAACTGCGCAACGGATTTTGAAGCAGTGATTTTTAATAGACTAGAAAATCATTTATTCAAATAAACTTACATTGAAGCACTTCTGAATAGATAGAGTGATTCAAGAAGAAGGTTTATATATATAATACATGTACACCCGGGCGAATCCGGGGCGAGTAGCTAGTATACAATATATACATGTTACGACAATTCCCTTTCTTTTATTGTCCACACTATAGATTTAATAAACACACTCATTAATACATATTTTATTTATTTATATATTTCATTCAGGCTTCTAATGGCCCATATAATAAACATCTTACAGACTAATAATAATGAATATAAAAATATAGTATAATATAAATAGTCTGTGTGGTCACGGTACTGATGACGGTAATCTGCCACGGTACCGCCTATACACCACCCCTTGCGAGGAATCGAACCCGCGATAAAAGGTAGGAAGGCGGTGTGCCGATAACTGTTAGGTAGGTATGACTCCTGAAATTTGTTATTGTGAAATGTGATTTTTGTTAAAAATATTATTGATTTACAAATGTAGTAGCACACAGGTGTTTGTGAGGTCATTCCGACGCAGGTTTCAAGGTAAGCCGCTCGCTGTGCCTGCGCCCGCGCAGTGTTATCCGAATGTTTATATAATATACAATTATACATATATTATATGTATACGTGACTGCAAAGATATTTGTTATTCAGTAAATAAGCATTGTTTTCCTTATGGAAGAAATAGAAATAGAAATAATCTTTATTCAAATAAACTCAATACAAGCACTTTTGAATAGTCATATTTTTTATTCTACCACTCATTCGGAACGCAGGTTCAGCACAAGAAGAATGAGCAGGAAACTTGTGTTGCTCATTTGCTGCTCTCTTTCAGATATTAGCCGGAACAAACAGACAGACAGGCAGACAAAAATTGTAACAAATGTTATATTAGTGTAAGTACCGTATTTATATTCATATGCATGTAGTAAAAAACGGTTATTCCAATATTACTAACAGACACTCCAATTTTATCTATATGTATAGATAAATAGAATTGAATTGCTCGTTCTATCTAATGGAAAATGGTAACTGTCGCATATAAACATAAACACGACATTATGTTATTATTAAGTAATAGTGGTTGAAATTTAACCATAGACTAAAGATATGCAGGTGGGTGTAAATTACAAAAAACAAAAAAAAAAACATACAGCTACATGCGTTTTTTTATCAATTTAATATGTCTTTAGGCATTATTAAACAAGAATAGTATTCTGGACTCCTCTATACAAACTATAAGTGTGAAATTTCATACTTATCAGTTCACGTAATTTTCGTTAAAAAAAATACAATGTTTTTGCTTCACGTATACATATAGACTAGCTTTTGCCCGCGGCTTCGCTCGTGTTAATTTATCCCCTTAGGGGTAAAATTTATCAAAATCCTTTCTTAGGGGATGCCTACGTCATAGTAGATTTATGCATGCAAAGTCTCAGCCCGATCGGTTTAAAATTGACAAAGTATCATACAAACTTTCATCCCCTATTTGATCCCCTTGGGGGTAGAATTAATCAAAATCCTTTCTTAGCAGATGCTTACGTCATAACATACCTGCATGCCAAATTTTAGCCCGATCCGTCCAGTAGTTTGGGCTATGCGTTGATAGATCACTATGTCGGTCACCTTTGAGTTATATATATATATGCATAATATGTAGCAAGATTTAGATATGATACCACTTCAAAAGATCGACAAAGGCAATAAACAACAATGTAACTCACGAGTGCAGGCCCGTGCAGTGGGGGGCTGTTATTTAATAAAGCAATTGAATGGCAATGATGATCAGCGCTCGTTACGCGCAGTATCACAATACGCGGTCCTAGATTCTATTCACGTGGACATATAATGTTTTGCTACTATTGTTTCCTCTTCTGTGTATTCTTTTATATTATACTAGCTACTCGCCCCGGTTTAGCCCGGGTATGTACACCCGGGTATTATATATATAAACCTTCCTCAAGAATCACTCTATCTATTAAAAAAAACAGCTTCAAAATCCGTTGCGTAGTTTTAAAGATTTAAGCATACATAGGGATGGACAGATAGCGACAGCGACTGTGTTTTATGTGATGATATGTTATTTCAATGTAGAGTGTCTTAAATTATTGGATTAAGGGACCGTATTTGGCACATTGATTTTAGAACAAAAAGTATTATCCCATCACATTTAAAATAA
This sequence comes from Achroia grisella, assembly GCF_030625045.1. Lineage (NCBI taxonomy): Eukaryota > Metazoa > Arthropoda > Insecta > Lepidoptera > Pyralidae > Achroia > Achroia grisella. Next base: position 839,128 of record NW_026713024.1, on the reverse strand, counting down.
ATAATAGAATAGAATAGAAAAGAAAATCATTTATTCAAATAAACTTAATCACTTAACTTAAGCACTTTTGTATAGTCATAACATATTTTTTATCTACCGCTCATTCGGAAAGCTGTCCCATCAAAAGGAGAACAAACAAGGAACTTGTGTGAGCAACACACAAGTTTCTTGCTCATTCTTCTTGTGATGAGTCTGCATTCCGAATGAGCGGCAGAATAAAAAAACTTGACTATTCAAAAGTGCTATATTAAGTTTATTTGAATAAAGATTATTTATATTTCTACTTAAACCCCAACTCAAAGTCAGTCCGTTGTAATTTCGATCCTCGTTTCAATTGAACGGGGGATCGATCGAAGGGGGTCGATATTCTTTCTTTTTTTTCTTTCTTTCATATTCAAGACCGATTCGCGATTTGTCGGTTTTATTTCTACTTCATACCAACCTGCTTTATTGGTACGCTACGTATTATTGAATTTGCTTTCATATGTATGTGATAATAATAAACGGGGGATCGATCGAAGGGGGTCGAAAACGAAAGAAAGGAAAAAAAAGAAAGAATATCGACGATATTCTTTCTTTCGTATTATTTCTACTTCATACCGACCTGATTTATTGGTACGCTACATATTGTTGAATTTGCTTTCATGTGTATGTGATAATAATAAACGGTGATCGATTGAAGGGGGTCGATATTCTTTCTTTTTTTTCTTTCTTTCTTTTTTATTTATACTTTATACCGACCTGATTTATTGGTACGCTACGTATTGTTGAATTTGCTTTCATATGTATGTGATAATAATAAACGGGGGATCGATCGAAGGGGGTCGATATTCTTTCTTTTTTTTCTTTCTTTCTTTTTTATTTATTCTTCATACCGACCTGATTTACTGGAATGCTACATATTGTTGAATTTGCTTTCATATGTATGTGATAATAATGAAACCAGTTACACTTGAAAAATAAGTTTGAGTTTTAAGGTGACCTCGGGAAAGTGTTAAGTGACTGCGAAACACGGTACACTTGGGCCCCGTTATTTTTACCTATATACTTATTTGTATGTAAATATTTGTTTTTATCCATTTACAAAAAATATTTTCGGGAAAAAAAATCGGGGTGATTTTCGCAAAATATGTTCATTTCTATAAAAATTACGCGGATTGAGAAATTTTGGTGATTACGCGAGTATGAAGTTTTGGCACAGTTAAAATTTCAATAAATACATAGTTTTTTTTTATAAATATGTATTTTTTTGTATCTAAATATATTCATTGAAAAACCTCATGCTGTAGTCTCGTGAGAAAACCTCAGCAGGAAGTTCATTAAGTATACGCGGGAGGAAGATCCTCTGAAACCGCACTGTCCGAGACCACTTAATTACATTCAGCCGCTTACCCTGCCACTCGCGCTGCCGGAAATATTCCCGGGCGACAACTGAGCGAGAGGGCTGAATGTAAAACACGCTGCCACTCGCGCTGCCAGTCCTTTGATTCGCGCACGAAAAACCGACAATCGAGGGAGCGCCGGCAGCGCGAGTGGCAGCGCCAATGGCATGGGAAGTGTTTACACGTTCGCGCTGCTCACTTCCCTGCCCACTCGGGCTGAGTATAAATTGGGTATAAGATCGTGGAAAGTGGCAAGAGCTCCACCGAAAAGAGCGTCGCTCTTGTTGGTTATGAATGAAAAGTATATTAGTTGAACTTTAAATACGAGACTATTAACCTGTACGACACATCCTCTATTGGATGCTGTGGTTAGATGTAGATTAATATTGACAGTTAGAGAAAAAATTATTTGCATAAACAGTTACCATATATTAAGATGCCTACTATTCTATGATTAGTATAAACGTGCGATTTTGTTTTGGTAGTACATCATGTAATTAATAACATCGCACCTTGTCCTTCACCTTGACTAGTGAAGCCCCGTGTGTTCATTCACGGCTGCCTCTATTTGGGTTTCGTAATCTTATATATAAAATTCTCGTGTCACAGTTTTCGTTCCCATACTCCTCCGAAACGGCTTGACCGATTCTCATGAAATTTTGTGAGCGTATTGAGTAGGTCTGAAAATCGGCCAGCATCTATTTTTCATCCCCCTAAATGTTAGGGGTAGTCCACCCCTAAATTCTTTATTTTTATTTTTTAGACAAAATATTTAGTTTCGTTTTTTTTATGATACAACATACAAAAATACATACAATCCTAAATTTTCACCCTTCTACCATCAACCCCTATTTTTTTTATAGCGTTATTAATTTATATGGCAAAACAACGATTGCCGGGACAGCTAGTAGTTAATAAAATTAAGAACCTGACATAACAACTAATATTTTCCATCATAGTTAAAGACTGCAGAGTGTAATATAAAGAAAAATTGGTGTATTGTCGCTAGCTACCTATATAACAGAATTTTTAAATTTTGAGATTCTAGCTCGGATACTTTTAGAACAAAAATATTTTTTTATAGAAATAGAAAAAATCTTCATTTACATAAATAGAATAGAATAGAATAGAAAATCATTTATTCAAATAAACTTAATTTAAGCACTTTTGTAATAATAGTATAAATTTTTTTTTAATCTACCGCTCATTCGGAAAGCTGTCTCATCACAAGAAGAACGAGCAAGAAATTTGTGTGTTGCTCTTTTAAATAATCCTTGTAAGTTCACACTATATGATTCGAAACGTGTGAATACAAACTACCAACCAATTTATTAGGGTTAAATATAAGTACACAATAAGATTAAATCATTCGTAGTGATAAGAGCAGACCAGTCCCTACAAGGAGAGGTAAACTTAATATAAGCACTTTTGAATAATCATATTTTTATTCCATTACTAAATCGAAAAACAATCATACTCATGAATATAAATGTTTGTGCCGTGCGAACCCGCGACCATCGGAAGTAAGGCGGTCTGCTAAACCACTAAACCACCGAGGCCGTCAAAATTACGAATGTAAAATAAGTGGTTCCAATATGTCGCCGTCGTGTACCCTGGCGGGGGTCACCGATGTAGGGCACAGGGTAATGAACGGGGCCCGAACTGTGGAAGCCGGGTCATATAAGTACAAGTTCGGCGCTGAAAGTGATAACCCATAGATAGATAGATAAAATATAATTTATTTGCATTATATAATTATAGAAGACAGGTCAAATTAATTAGTAAACGAGACGTAAGCAATAAGGCGGCCTTATTCCTGAAAGTAATTTTTTCATGGCACGGCAGGGTTCTCCAGCAAGGTGGACCGACGATCTGGTCAAGATCGCTGGAAGGCATTGGAGGCGAGTAGCGCAGGACCGATCGTCGTAGAGATCTTTGGGGGAGGCCTATGTCCAGCAGTCGACGTCTTCCGGGCTGCGATGATGACGGCAGGGTCCTTTAATTATACAGAATTTTCATGAAATGTGTTGTCATTCCAGAGGACTTTGATGTCATGCCTCTTATCCTGTAATTTCCAGTCTAATCACACGGTATAAGTAAACACGTTTATTTTATTAAGGGTATTACTCTGTCTTAAAGAGAACTTGTATACGACCTGCATAGATCTATTGTACTGGCCCTTATTTAGAGATCGCTGCCAAGCCCGTCAGCGAAAATTGAAGGATATTCTTAGGAGCGATGATTTTTATCTCCTCAGACACATCTTATAAAGCAAACTGCTGAGAATGAGGCACCCACGCAGATGACTTTTTACTGATGAGGATGTGATGATTATCACGTGAATTCATGTCCAAGAACGGGTGCTGCTTGTGGGGACTGGTCTGTTCAGGTTGCGAACACTGATTAGATTTTTTGGTCTTTCAATAGCATTTGCTGGTGGTCGCTCTATTCTCCCAGATTTGAATTTTAATGACTGTGTATTATTGTAAACATGTACAACATTTATTTGAAAAGAATACGAGCTGAGTTTCTTGTCAGTTCTTCTCATCTCGATATCATTCCGAACTGACGGTAGGTTTGACATATCATAAGAGTCTGTAATAGACCTACATGAATAAAGATACTTTGAATTTGAATTTGAATATGCAGTGCAGTTTCAGAGCTTCCTCCCGCGTTTTTTTTTTATAACACAGGAGACAAACGAGCATGTGGCTCACCTGATGGTAAGTGATTACCGGCGCCCATGAGCACCCGCAACACCAGGGGAATTGCACGTACACTTAGAATGTGGAATGAACTATCCGTCGAGGTTTTCTCATGAGACTAGAGCATGGGGTTTTTCAAGAAGGGTATATCAAGGTTTCTTAAGGGTCGGCAACGCGCACGCAACACCCATGGTGTCTCATACATCGATAGGCTACAGTAACCATTTACCATCAGATGGGCCGTATGCTTTTCTTCCACCACTGTTGTATAAAACAATTCAATTTGATGCATTCTAAGTTTTATTTTACTTATCAATACATAACCCGTTTTATTTTTAGCTCCATTTTGCGAGTTACCTCCATATCAGACATGCAATGTTTACAATTACGTCAGAATATCAATTACATTCGCCAAATAGAGATATTGACAGTTGGTTATACAAGATTTTTATAGCAATAATAACCATGGACGATTCACGGCGCCATCTAGTCCCAAGTTAAGCAGAGCTGGCTTTATGGGTACTAAACAACTGATCATCATTGCCTTGCCTTTATCCCATTATTTGTGATCGGCGCAGTATGTCATTCTCTTCCACTGCTCTCTATCGGTCTCTATCTGACCATACTCTTCTTTTATTCATATCATCTTTCACACAATCCATCCATATTTTCTTAGGGCGTCCCCTCCCTTTACATCCATCCACATTCATATTATACACTTTCCATAAGACATGGCCCTCGTTCCTCCGCATAACATGCCCATAAACAACTGATATACATACTTAAATAATTTTTCATTGTAAATATATGAATGTACCTTGAATACTCCCAGACAGATACAAACAATCATACTCATGAATATATATGTTTGTGCCGTGAGAGGAATCTAACCCGCGACCGTCGGAGTGAGTAAGGTGATATGCAAAACCGGTAGACCACCGAGACCGTCAGATAATGAGTCTGTTACCAAAATAGAGAAAAAAAAAAAGAAACGTGCATAAATGTTCATAATCAGCAGGTAAATCAAATCAAATCTAAATATCTTTATTCATGTAGGTCTATTACAGACTCTTATGATATGTCAAATCTACCATCAGTTCCGTAGCGTAAATGAATTTCTGGTCGACGAAGATTAGTTATTTATATAATCCTATATTTATATATAAAAATTACATGTCACGTTGTTTGTCCGCGATGGACTCCTAAACTACAGAACTGATTGCAAATTTGTTGTGCACGTTTTGTGCAATTTGAGCCAAATTGAAAGATAGGATAGCTTACATCTCAATTTATAGTCGCAATATTATTTTATTCAAGAACCTTAGCCACAGCAGCGCGTGGCCGGGTCTGCTAGTTACCTAAATATATATAACTCAAAGGCGACTGACTGACATAGTGATCTATCAACGCACAGCCCAAACTACTGGACGGATCGGGCTGAAATTTGGCATGCAGGTAGATGTTATGACGTAGGCATCCGCTAAGAAAGGATTTTGATAAATTCTACCCCCAAGAGGATAAAATAGGGGATGAAAGTTTGTATGAAACTTTGTCAATTTTAAACCGATCGGGCTGAGACTTTGCATGCATAAAGCTACTATGACGTAGGCATCCCCTAATAAAGGATTTTGATAAATTCCACCCCTAAGGGGATAAAATAAGGGATGATGTTGGATGTAAAATGTATTAGTTTGAACATATCAGTATCTAATGGAATGAATAATTTAAGAAGAACAAAATATTTTTTAGTACTTTAGGATACTTTTATTTTAGAAAAATAAAATTAAATTCCACGCAGACGAAATCGCGGGAAGATTACTAGAATATATATTTTTTTAATCATATTTGTACGAGTAACTGCAGAAGACAGTGAAACTTATTATCTATCCTAAGACTTTTGTAACCTGTACTTCATAAATAAATAATTTGTATTTGAAATTGTACCTTTACAAAAATACAAATCCAATTTTAGACCTGTACGTCACAAATAAAGAATTTGTTTTTGTTGTACAATTACAAAAATACAACTCAATTTTTTTTTGTAGATGACACAAGGCACTTGTGAAGCCATCATGATACACTATCGTACACACTATGTTTGTCTGTCCTCAATTTTAAATGCGCATACATTTGCCGTGTTTTGGAATGTTATTTGAGCGGAAATATTTTTATTGCATAAGTATGGCTGTGTGTACAAAGAATAAGAATTATGTGTTCTTTCTGTTTATCAGATTTATATATAACAATATTAATAATATAATATATAAAGTTATATTATTAGAATAGAATAGAAAATCATTTATTCAAATAAACTTACATTGAAGCACTTTTGAATAGTCATCACATTTTTTTTAATTTACCGCTCATTCGGAAAGCTCATCACAAGAAGAACGAACGAGAAACTTGTGTGATTTTAAGTTTAATTGTGTGAATACAAACTACCAATTAGCACTAATTCAATTAAATGTTCATTCGTGTATATGATGACAAATAGATCTATGAAGATATCGAAGAAGACTTTGTGCAAAATCGATTGTGTAGATACATCTATTATATTAACTGTAAATGGTACTACTTAGTTGTTCACTACTCGACTATCAAGACCTAAGTGTCCTCTCAAATGTATTCTCTCCCCAGTAGTCGCTATTGCCCCACCACCAATGTGACATGGCATGCCATAGACTAGCCACAGGCACAGGTATTCATTCTAGAAAGGTAGTCTGGAGAATATAGCGCTGCTCTACACGGCATAACATAGTGGCGCCCTCTATTAACTTTCTTGCGATAGCGGCAACAATTCACATTTTATTCAATTATTAAGACAGTATTTATAGAAAATCATGACACATCTCTGTTGTAGAAATATGTAGTAAAACTATTTATGACTGGATAAATGTATTTAATGGTAAGATGGTAGAAAGTGAAGTGACATAACATAATTTTGTTTTTATATTCTTGATTATAGAATAGAAAAAACCTTTACATATATTAATATCAAAAGAGTTTTCTCAACATATCCTCCCGTAATCAAAACATATATAACAAAATACAACGTAACAAAAATAACAGTATCAAAATTACAAAGTAGTATAAAAGTACTCCACTCCAACGGCTAAACATTTTCTGAGCAAGTCTATATCCTCTTATATCTCCTATATCTGTCGATGTATATATATATACAGAGACAAAAATATAAATAACTAAATAATAATAAATAAATAAATATATATATACAAAGAAATTACTGATATATATTGATTTTATTAGAATAAAGAATATTTCTATTCTATTCTATTGAGGGATTTCCAAGTGGGTCATTGCAGGTCACCTAGTGTTAGGTGTTTTGCTGGTCATATCTGGTACTGGTCTGTAATTTGTCATTGTTAGCTAAAAATCAAGTTAACATTCTTTTAATGTATACTTCAACCCTTATTATTAACCCCAATTTAGAACAAGATTACCTACCCTGTCCAAACGAAGACCTACTTAACTAACTTACCAGTTAACCTTTTTAAAGGTTATAGTATTGGTACTTCAATACAATTCAATAATTATGTATATATAAAACTTTCTTTTTCTATTTAAATTTGTATTTGGACTATTTCATTCACTTCCGTCATACTCGTGCACGGGTACTGCTTGTGGGAACTGGTCTGTTCAGGTTACGAACACTGATTAGACATTTTGCTTTTGCAATAACATATGCTAGTGGTCACTCTATTCTCCCAAATTTGAATTTAAAATGAATCTGTATTATTGTAAACATGTACAACATTTATTTGAAAATAATAAGAGCTGAGTTTCTTGTTAGTTCTTCTCATCTCGAAATCATTCCGAACTGACGGTAGTTTTGACATATCATTAGAGTCTGCACGAATAAAGATATTTTGAATTTGAATTCGAATTTTGAGTATTTATCAACAGCTTATACAAAACTATTTTTTTTTCATTATAAAGTTGATTCGAAAAGAATAAGGCCTGAGTTTCTTGTCAGTTCTTCTTAGCTCGACAGCACTCCGAACTGACGATAGTATTGACTTTTTTTTAGGTAACCAACAACTTCAATAAATTATACACATTATTTAGTATTACATTATTACTAAAGCTAATAACAGATTCCTCATGAATTTATCAAAATGTCTAGAGTGACATTATCTGTTACATTAAAATTTACAATATAGAATAAAATAACGTTATGTGTAATGAAGAATAAAGAAAAAAGTTGATCCTTTCATCAAACAGTCAGTCACTAAACAAACTATTTTCTATATATATGTATATATATATATATATATATATAATGTTTTAAACTTGACGCGGTAAATAATGATTTATACGTATAATTAGTAAAAATCACGGGAGAGGCAATTGAAATACAGAAATATAAAAATTTCAATCGAGAAAACGGTTATAGGCTCTCTAATGCCTGGAATCCAGTGATTGGTTTAATTAAACAAAAACAAACAACGCGATCGAAAAGTGTATTAAATGTACGTAAAGATACTGGAGTACAGTTTGCCGAGATGGATATCGAGCGAGTTCCAGTAGTAGCAACAAACGAAGACGTGTGAAGGTAGACGCATATGTCTGCCCATAAAAAGATTTCATTTTCCATCTACCCGCTGCTCTTCAGTTTACCCGTGATCATGGTGGTTGAAACACTGCCGAAATATCGGGAACTCAGCAAATAAATATAAAACGTGGTAAGATCCCGTGATTTTTACTAATTATACGGATATATTAATAATATTTTGTGAATGTGTGATGGAAGTTTGGAGTCACGATGGATGTATTTTTGTTAGTGTCTCACGCAAGAACTATTTAACGGATTTTTCAGAAATTCATAGGCTGTAATTTTAAAAGATATTGCGTAAGTTTGGCGAAATATAAAGATAATGCAGACGCAGTTACACGAGTTGGCTAGTACATTATGTAATTAATTTATTTTTAAGTATTTTAACAGTCATTTATGCTCGGTTATTTAATTAATAATAATAATAATAATAATCTCAGGACAATTCACACAGCGCCATCTAGACCCAAGTTAAGCTCGCTAAAGCTTGTGTTATGGGTCCTAGACAACTGATACAAATACATAGATAATTTTTTTTTCGTAAATACATACATATTATACATAGAAAACACCCAGACCGATACAAACAATCATACTCATGAATACAAATGTTTGTGCCGTGCGAGGAATCGAACCCGCGACCATCGGACGTAAAGCGGTGTGCTAGACCGCTAGACCACCGAGGTCGTCAAAATTATATTTTATAGTTATAGTCATATTTTACTTTGGACTAGATGGCGCTATTTAATGTTTTTTAATATTTATAAATAACTAGCAGGCCCTGCCACGCGTTGCTGTGGCTAAGGTTCTTGAATAAAATAATATTGCGACTATAAATTGAGATGTAAGCTATCCTATCTTTCAAGTTGGATCAAATTGCACACAAAGTGCAAATCAAATTTGCAATCGATTCAGTAGTTAGGAGTCCATCGCGGACGAACAACGTGACACGTAATTTTTATATATAAAGACTAGCTGTTCCCGCGATTTCGTCTGCGTGGAATTTAACTTTATTTTTCTAAAATAAAAATAGTTTATGTTACTCCTTATTACATCAGCTACCTGCTAAAAAAAGTCCCGTCAAAATCGGACCAGCCATTTCAGAGATTAGCCTGAACAAACAGACAGACAGATAAAAATTGTATGAAATGTTATTTTGGTGTATGTACCGTATTTATATTCAAATGCATGTAATAAAAAATGGTTATTTCTGTATTACAAACAGACACTCCAATTGTATTTATATGTATGGATGTATAAATAAATCTGTGGACAATTTACACAGCGCCATCTAGCCCCGAATTAAACAGAGCTTGTGTTATGAGTTAATACATACATAATATATGTATAACATATATAGAATTCGATAAAAAAAAATCATACTCATTGGTTATTTCAATATTACATACAGACACTCCAATTTTATATATGTATAGATGTATAGATTACAGCAGTAATCTCTCAGATCTGCCAAATCACCTGTGATAGAAATACTTACAAGTGTGAACAACTTTTTTTTTATTGATGATAATGGAATGATGCACCCGCCTGCGCTAACGGTTTACGCTGGCGGGGCACCAGTGGAGGATGATAAGATTAGCATGAGGTCAGGTCAGTTAGCCCATCGTGACAAATTGACCAAGAATTTGTCATGATGGTTTCCAGAGGGTTCCACGTGGAGGTCAACCTGATATGGGCATTACTAGTAATGGAATCGTGAGTCCACATTACAAACAATCCCCTTCCTCTAGAATTGAATAGCTGTCCACTCTGTCCACTCACTATATATATATATATATATAGAAGCGTGTGAAATTCAATCTAAACTTCCGTGAAGATAACTCGATTGTAAATAATTAAAACGTAATTAAAATTATCGATTAATCGTTGTTTTTATTAATTGATAAAAGATATACATTATCTGTCTCCATTAATTTAATCAAACGAGTGATTATAAGTGAGGTATAAAAAACAACACTGAATTTATAAATAGGTACAGTGTGTCATCACTACATAGTATAAAACAAAGTCGCTGTCGCTATCTGTCCCTATTTATGCTTAAATCTTTAAAACTGCGCAACGGATTTTGAAGCGGTTTTTTTTATAGATAGAGTGATTCAACAGGAAGGTTTATATATTCATATAGTACATAATATAAAACAAAGTCGCTTTCTGTCCGTCCCTATGTATGCTTAAATCTTCAAAACTACACAACGGATTTTGAAGCGGTTTTTTTTAATAGATAGAGTGATTCAAGAGGAAGGTTTATATATTCATTACATAGTATAAAACAAAGTCGCTGTCGCTGTCTGTCCCTATGTATGCTTAAATCTCTAAAACTACGCAACGGATTTTGAGGCGTTTTTTTATAGATAGAGTGATTCAAGAGGAAGGTTTATATGTATAATACATGTATAATATAATAGAGAAATACTGATAAATTTACGACGGGACGGCGCAAAAAAACAAAACATAAAGGCTGAATGTAAACGTTATTTATAAGGACAGTCTGTAGTAGGTAGGTATATTTAGTATCAACATTGCATCCGTGCGAAGCCGGGGCGGATCGTTAGTTGTATATACAGTTGTATGTGAGAATTATGTTATACGTAATGCTACGAAAGTTGTATGTACGTATTATAATAATAATAATCCCAGGACAATTCACACAGCGCCATCTAGACCCAAGTTAAGCTAGCTAAAGCTTGTGTTATGGGTCCTAGACAACTGATACGAATACATAGATATTTTTTTTTTCGTAAATACATACATATTATACATAGAAAATACCCAGACCGATACAAACAATCATACTCATGAATACAAATGTTTGTGCCGTGCGAGGAATCGAACCCGCGACCATCAGTCGTAAAGCGGTAGACTGGACCGCTAGACCACGGAGGTCGTATTATATGTTGTATACACGTAATTCTACGGCGACATTTTAAACGGTCAAGTGTGGGTCGGACGTGGAAATGTTTGAGATTATTTCAATATTACAAACAGGCACTCCAATTTTATTTATATGTATAGACTAACATTTGCCCGCGGCTTCGCTCGCGTTAATTTATCCCCTTAGGGATGGAATTTATCAAAATCCTTTCTTAGGAGATGCCTACGTCATAGTAGTGCATGCAAAGTCTCAGCCCGATCGGTTTAAAATTGACGAAGTTTCATATAAACTTTCATCCCCTATTTTATCCCCTTGGGGGTAGAATTATTCAAAATCCTTTCCTAGCGGATGTCTACATCATAACATCTACCTGCATGCCAAATTTCAGCCCGATCCGTCTAGTGGTTTGGGCTGTGCGCTGATAGATCACTACGTCAGTCACCTTTGAGTTATAAATATATATCTGTATAGATAAGTTCGTCGTGTATTTTAAGAAAGATGTTACAAAAAGAGATGGATGGACTGTGTGAAAGATGATATGGTAAGAAAGGAAGTAAATAACGCGATGACTGCGAATAGGGATGAATGGAAGCGAAAAACATATTACGCCGACCCCAAATAAATGGGATAAGGATGAAGCAGATGATGATGATAATGAGATAAGTTCGTCGTGTTGTATCAAGTGCCCCAACATTTTGCCCCGCCTATTTACAATCATATCTATTTTATATTATATATATATATATATATATATTTATATAAGAGAAATAAAAACAATACACTTGAACTTCCACGGATACTGAAAACATATTTTTTTAACGTGTTGTTTGGGAACCCTAAAAATTAACTGCCTTTGTTTTTTTGCAAAACATTATTTTACAGATGTAAAACACATTATCCAGCTGTAAATGAATATTTATGTACGATGACGCGATGAGTGTATACTGAAAACAACGTTCCTATTCGTGTGTTTATACATACGCAACCTCATTGTTATATGATTTGACGGTCTCGGTGGTCTAGCGGTTTAGCACGCCGGTGAAGGTAACTTCATTGGTCGCGGGTTCGATGCCTCATGGCAACTCATGAATACAAACTTTTGTATTCATGAGTACGATTGTTTGTATTGTATTCTGAATACGCGGTAGATTTAAAATAAAATTGTTGACTATTCAAAAGTGCTTAAGTTAAGTTTATTTGAATAAATGATTTTCTATTCTATTCTATTCTATTCTATCGGTCTATGGGTTCTCTATGTATATTATGTGTGTACTTAAAAAAGGTTCGATGCCTCGTAATGTACAAACATTTGTATTCATGAGTACGATTCTTTGTTGGTCTGAGTGTTATCTATGTAACGAAACCGAAGTGGCAATGGCCAGGGCATAGAGCTCGTAGGACAGATGGACGTTGATGTAATAAAGTCCTCGAGTGACGACCTCGAACCGGAACACGTAACATGGGAAGGCCTCCAGCAAGGTGGACCGATGATCTGGTCAAGATCGCTGGAAGCGATGGATGGGAGCAGCGCAGGATACATCGTCGTCGAGATCTTTGAGGGAGGCCGTTGTTCAGCAGTGGACGTCTTCCCGGCTGAGATGATGATGATGATGTAGGTATCTACGAAAAAAATATGTATTTGTATCAGTTGTCTAGTACTATGGGTACTAGACACAAGCTCTAGCCAGCTTAACTTGAGTCTATATAGTGCTGTGTGAATTGTTCTGAGATTATTATTATATTTAGATAGATAGTTAGAGGTCTTGATGTTTAGAAGCTGTTGCAAACTTGTCACGTCTTGGTTTCATTGGAAGTAGTCTTTATGGAAGTACGATATTTTTAGTTATTTATTTCCACAGCGGTCCGTGCTCTTATTAATTTCTTCCATTCTCATTAATTTAATTATAATTTTCTTTTTTTTTATTCTTTATGGTATTCCGCAAAATACTGCTATTTTATTTATTTATTTATTTAATTAACACAATATAAAATTGCAGCTAATTGCCAACACGTTTATATTTTAAAACTATTTATACTACTTAAAATTATACGATGATAAATATATACTTATTTTAGTAATTATGGAAGGCAAGGCTCAGAGTCACTCAGAGGGCAATGGAGAGGGCTATGCTCGGAGTTACTCTGCGTGATCGAATCAGAAATGAGGAGATCCGCAGAAGAACCAGAGTGACCGACATAGCCCGAAGAATTGCGACTTTGAAGTGGCAATGGGCAGGGCACATAGCTCGTAGGACATATGGCCGTTGGGGCAGTAAAGTCCTCGAGTGGCGACCACGGACCACGGACGATCTGGTCAAGATCGCTGGAAGGCATTGGATGCGAGCAGCGCAGGACCGATCGTCGTGGAGATCTTTGGGGGAGGCCTATGTCCAGCAGTGGACGTCTTCCGGGCTGCGATGATGATGATGATGAAGGCTTCTGTATATACGTCAGCATCTTGGACCTTACCTAAAAATGAATTTAATAATTGCAATGCTCTCATAGTGGGAGAATTGCTAGCGTGGCTTGTGTACCGACGCGGTTGCAAACAGTCGGACACGACGACTGGTGACACTTCTCACGTAATTCGGTAGGATATTGAATCCTATCCGTTCTACAACTGCGGGATTATCTATTTGGTTGCGCAGCAGCAAACAGATAATATAGACTAACATACATAAGAAATAATAATAACGTATAAATTTAAATTGCCTTTATGGTCACGGCACCGATGACGACAATCTGCCACGGTAGCGTCAATAGATTTCAGATTTTATAGCGATTTCATGACGGAGGGCTACTGGCCGAAGGGGGTGGCACAAAGGCCAATAATCATCCTTCATGAATTGCTTTTCTCACACAATTCCGCATATGACATTGTCACACAATTCCGTCTATGATATTGTCACACAATTCCGCATATGACATTGTCACACTATTCCGTATATGATATTGTCACACAATTCCGTATATGATATTGTCACACGATTCCGCATATGACATTGTCACACTATTCCGTCTATTATATTGTCACACAATTCCGTATATGATATTGTCACACAATTCCGCATATGACATTGTCACACTATTCCGTCTATTATATTGTCACACAATTCCGTATATGATATTGTCACACAATTCCACGTATGATATTGTCACATAATTCCGCATGGAACCACTTGTACACGTTGGCGACTGACGCGGTCGACTTCTATTTCCGTCACAGTGCGTGCGCAACAGGAAATAGTATCACTGCAGCTGGAATAGCGCCGTGTAAATTGGTATTTCTGGCCTGAAAACTGTACGCTATTGATTCGATAAGATATTTATTAGAATTCCAGTACGTTGGGAGTATTTTGGTGCTTAAACAGAACTGTTTGTACGTCATGGTGTTACCTCAACCGCTGGGGAACTAAACAAGGAATATATAATAATAATCTCAGGACAATTCACACAGCGCCATCTAGTCCCAAGTTAAGCTATCTAGAGCTTGTGTTACGGGTACTTGATAACTGATACAAGTATATAGATATTTTTTTTATCGTAAATACATACATATTATACATAGAAAACACCCAGACCGATACAAACAATCAGACTTATGAATACAAATAATTGCACCGTGCGAGGAATTGAACCCGCAATTATGGGAAGAATAGCAGTAAACCACCAGACCATCGATGTAGTCATTAGAGCAAGAGATAATCGATTGGATCGTTAGTTAAATTTACACAAAGCAGTGTACTAGACAACTGGTATAAATACCTAGATTTTTTTGTATAAACACATAGAAAACACTAAGACCGATACAAACAATCAGACTTATGAATACAAATAATTGCACCGTGCGAGGAATTGAACCCGCAATTATGGGAAGAAAATCAGTATATTAAACCGCCAGACCATCGATGTAGTCATTAGAGCAAGAGATAATCGATTGGATCGTTCGTTAAATTTACACAAAGCAAATATGTTGGAATAGAATAGAATAGAATAGAAAATCATTTATTCAAATAAACTTAATTTAAGCACTTTTGAATAGTCATAACAATTTGTTTTTTATCTACCACTCGTTCGGAAAGCTGTCTCATCACAAGAAGAACGAGCAAGAAACTTGTGTGTTGCTCTTTTAAATAATCCTTGTAAGTTTACAGTTACAAGTCGAAACGTGTGAATACAAACTACCAACAAGCACTAATTTTTGGGTCAAATATAAATATGCAATAAGATTAAATCAGTCGTAGTGATAAGAGCAGACCAGTCCCTACAAGCAGCACTCGTTTCACGAGTATGACGGATGAGCCAGCCATCACTGCGCTCGACCATATTTTAGGGAGCCCAATGACCCGGACCACCACGCCGCCACATGTCTGGACATTTTAGTGAGCATGACTACTCATTCCACACGAACACGTCACAGCTACAAAAATTACTATATGGTAGTTACAGTATTCGCACTTTACATAAGGATGCATGCGGCAATCAATACAAAAGCCGATTGGATTTAAAACATCATTAATTATTGATATCCGTGAACCGCTCAGTTTGAAGTATCATCTCATTTGTGGAGCACATACAATTTTAATTGGGAATTTTGAGGTTTAATTAAGCGGTTTTCTATTTAGAGTCCTCAATTTATCTGATTATGTCGATTTTATTTATGTCTATTAGAGCATTATGGGGATTATATATAAAACTAGCTACTCGCCCCGGTTTCCCACGGGTGTACATGTATTATATATATAAACCTTCCTCTTGAATCACTCTATCTATTAAAAAAATCCGCTTCAAAATCTGTTGCGTAGTTTTAAAGATTTAAGCATACATAGGACGGATAGACAGCGACAGCGACTTTGTTTTATACTAAATAATGAAGAAATGATATCCAAATCAAATCTAATCAAACTAACTGACTCGCGTAACTTCGTCTGCGTTTCATTTCTCCACCTTTTGTAATATTTCTCATTGCAGCTCCGCTCCTATTGGTCGTAGCGTAATGTTATATAGCTTAAAGCCTTCCTCGACAAATGGACTATCCAATACAAGAATATTTTAGAACCAGTAGTTCCTAAGATTAGCGCGTTCAAACAAACAAACTCTTTAGCTTTCTAATATTATTTATATATATATAAGTGTATATATGTTATTATGTACACAATTTGAACATGAATTGTCCTTTTATATTCATGAGTATGATTGTTTGTATCGGTCTGGGTGTTTTCTATGTATAATATGTATGTATTTACGAACAAAATATCTATGTATTTGTATCAGTTGTCTAGTACCCATAACACAAGCTTTAGATAGCTTAACTTGGGTCTAGATGGCGCTGTATGAATTGTCCTGAGATTATTATTATATAACGCAAGCTCTGCTTACCTTGGGACTAGATGGCGCTGTGTTAGTTGTTCTGAGGAAAAAAACTCACTTAAACCCTGAGCAAGGCCATCGCTACTAGACAGAAATGCTGCAAAATAATTCTGAGAATATTTTATTTTTAAAACTAACGCGAGATTTGTAATGAAAGTGTTTTCAAGCGAGATAGTACATTCTGTATGATAGTGAACTAGCTGATCCACGGCACTTCGTCTGCGTTTCATTTCCCCATCTTTTGTAATATTTTCCATTGCAGCTCCAATTCTATTGGTTGTAGCGTAATGGTATAAGTAAAATATGGTCGAGCGCAGCGATGGCTGGCTCATCCGTCATACTCGTGAACGAGTGCTGCTTGTAGGGACTGGTCTGCTCTTATCACTACGACTGATTTAATCTTATTGTGTTTTTATATTTGAGCCTAAATAAATTAGTGCTGGTTGGTAGTTTGTATTCACACGTTTCGACTTGTAAAATGTGAACTTACAAGGATTGTTTAAAAGAGCAACACACAAGTTTCTTGCTTATTCTTCTTGTGATGAGCCAGCTTTCCGAATAAGCGGTAGATTTAAAAAAATGTTGACTATTCAAAAGTGCTTATATTAAGTTTATTTGAATAAATGATTTTCTATTCTATTCTATTCTATATAGCTTAAAGCCTTCGACAAATGGACAATCCAACACTAAAATAATTTGTCAATTCGAAGCAGTAGTTCCTGAGATTTGCGGGTTCAAATAAACAAAGTCTTCAGCTTTATAATGTTAGTATAGATGTGTTATAGTACACTAGCTGCATCCGCGACTTCGTCCGCGTGGAATTTAACAAAAAAGTTAATTAGAACATTTTCTAAAATAAAGCCTAAGTTACTCCTTATCA
Source organism: Achroia grisella (assembly GCF_030625045.1). NCBI lineage: Eukaryota > Metazoa > Arthropoda > Insecta > Lepidoptera > Pyralidae > Achroia > Achroia grisella. Next base: position 821,325 of record NW_026713024.1, on the reverse strand, counting down.
CATCAGCTACCTGCCAATAAAAGTCCTGTCAAAATCGGTCCAGCCAATTCAGAAATTAGCCAGAACAAACAGACACATAGACAAAAATTGCAAAAAATGTTATTAATGAACTACGTATGCATGTAATAAACGGTTTTTTTAATATTACAAACAGACACTCCAATTTTGTTTATATAGATTAGAGATTGTGTTCGTGTTGTGATCTTTTAGTATCAAAAACTACCCTACAAACAACCATTAGACCGAGCCACCGGCTCGCATATAATCCGATTTGTCTCGACTCGCTTGTTTTCATTGGTTGTTGTTTAGAAGAGCCAGTGAAATTTAGTACTTAAGTTTGTGACTAGATGGCGTTACTCTAAACGTATTTCTAATAGTGTACCTATCTACTTATGAAAGAATCAAGGCTGAGAAAGATGAATAAGAAAGCATAAAGAGATAATGGTCATGTCTACAGCATTCGAATAACAATCAACATCTGTTATCATATTTACTGAGCAAAGCCTATTACTCACTAAACGATTACTAGAATGACGAGCGTGCATGGCAATAGTTGTTCATGCACGGGATTTTCATTTAATGTTAGACATAGACACCTATATGAATACCTATACATTGTAAATAAACTGGCTTTAAAAAAAAAGTAATTCAATTGAGCTTCTTGCCAGTTCTTCTCAATTGGATCTATATACCGAACTGGACGGTAGGGAAAAAAATTATAATGTAATAACTTGACGTTCATAAGCGGCTAAAATGTCCTACATGAATAAATTATTTTTTAAATTTGTATTTTTTGATATTGAAGCATACGGCGCATCTGATGGAAAATTGGTATCGTAGCTTATGGACGCCTGATTCTCCAGGGGTGTCACGTGCGCGTTGCCGACCCTTAATATACCTTTCTTGAAAAACCCCGTGTAGGGTCCTACACTAAGGACTTAAATTAAATGCTTTTATGGACTGTAACTTGGTATAATAATTAAGTAATACAGAAAGTAAAATAATGAGCGCGCGTATCGTAGTCGGTGGCGAGATCAGAATTGAGGGGTGGTCGGTGGGGTGCTATTCGCAACCTCGAGCCGCGCCCCGCAGTATTGCTCGCGGACTCCAGTCCCGCGAGCTGACGATGTCCAAACACCCCGTGCAGTAGTCTCGCGAGAAAACCTCGGCAGGCAGTTCATTTCACAATCTAAGTGTACGCGGGAGGAAGCTCCTCTGAAACCACTCTGCCCATAGACCACTTAGGTTCCAGCGTGTGAGGTTAAATTCCATGTCGATGGCGAGAGGTGCGATGGTAAATAGTAACCGTAGATGTACTAGCGGGTTAGTTCTATTGTAATAAAAGAATGGGAAACCTTCAACATTGAAGATCATTATCAACTGAATTACGCCGTGGCGGCAGTTATTGTGTAATTTCTGCAATTAATTGTCCATTTACGTATATTTTCCAACCTACTGGCAATGGTTTTAAGGTACTAACAGACCTGATAACAACTGTTGCATCTTTAAAGTCACGCGACAAGGCGACAGTGGAGGTCTGAATGGATGCAGTGGAAATTGCGTTCTCTTGAAATTTATATTATATTTTTATGGCCAACAGGCACATGATCCATCTGATGGTAAATGGTAGCCTATGGATACCTGAGACACCAGCGGTGTCACGTGCGCGTTGCACGCTTAAGAAACCTTAATACACCGTTGAAAATATATAAGCTGCAGTGTCGTGCTGGTTCAGAGTAGCTTCCTCCCGCGTACACTTAGATTGTGGAATGAACTACCTGTCGAAGTTTTCTCACGAGACTATAGCATGGGGTTTTTCAAGGGTTTATTACGGTTTCACAAGGGTAGGCAACGCCCACGTGATGCACCTTGTGTTTCAGGCGTACATAGGCTATGGTAACCGTTTACCACTACCTGGGCCATATACTATGTGTGTTGGCAATGATGACTTACGGCACAGAGACGTGGTCGCTAACTATGGGCTTCATAAATAAGCTTAGAGTCACTCAGAGGGTAATGGACAGGGCTATGCTTGGAGTTTCTCTACGTGATCGTATCAGAAATGAGGAGATCCGCAAAAGAAACAGAATGACCGACATAGCCCGAAGAATTGCGAAACTGAAGTGGTAAAGGGCAGGGCACATAGCTGGTAGGGCTGTTGCCCGTTGGGGCAGTAAAGTCCTCGAGTGGCGACCGTGGACCGGAAAACTCAGCGTGGGAAGACCTCCGACCAACGATCACCAGGTGGACCAAAGATCTGGTCAAGGTCGCTGGAAGGCGTTGAATGCGAGCAGCGCAGACCGATCGTCGTGGAGATCTTTGGGGGAGGCCTTTGTTCAGCAGTGGACGTCTTCCGGGCTGAATTGATGATGATGATGATATACTTGTTTGCCACCATCGCAGTATAAGAAAAAACAATCTATATGATAGATCATAGTTTATTTCTAAGTTATATGTTACTAGCTGTTCCCGCGACTTCGTCCGCGTGGAATTACCTTTGTTTTTTTTTTTCTAAAATAAAAGTAGCCTAAAGAGCTAAAAAATATTTTGTGCGTCTCTATTTATTCGTTCCATTAGGTACTGATAGGTTCAAACTAATACATTTACATCCTGCATCATCCCTTATTTTATCCCCATGGGGGTTGAATTTATCAAAATCCTATTTAAGCGAGCGTCTTCATCATAGTAGCTCCAATCTTTAATTTCAGTTCAATCAGTCGAAAATCTAAGATTTATACAAAATTAGGGGTGAAATTTATCAAAATACTTTCTTAGGGGATCCCTACGTCATAGAAGCTTTATGCATGCAGTCTCAGTCTCTTATATATATTTAGATAGAGATAAATTATATTTTATACGAGTGATACCGCGCTAGTGTGGTAGCACCTTAACATCAATCATCTAATAGTTGTTCCTTGACATCATTAGAATTGAAATAGAGACACTTTTATATTACGCAGGCAAATTAAGATCTAATTGCTATTGTTTTTTTAAACAAATTATAAGTTGTAACACGTGTAAGGCCGCTACGTGACACCACGGTTGATGTTGTCTTTTTTTTCTTTTGTCGACTGTAAAAAAAGATGGTTTTCAATTGGATTTTTTTATGTATAGTATATATAGGCTTTTTATGATTATTTTTTTATTTCATAGTTGGTGTTTCTAGTGTTGTACCAAATTTTGATCAACAGCTGTCCAGTAGTTTTTGAGTTATTCTTAGTAAGACATTACGGGGGAAAATTAAGATATAATTGCTATTGTTTTTTTAAACAAATTATTAGTATAGCACGCGTAAGGCCGCGACGTGACCACGGTTAACGTTGTCATTTAACCGACCTTAAAAAAAGATGGTTCTCAATTCGATTTTTTTATTTTTTCGATTTTTATGATTATTTTTTTATTTCATAGTTAGTGTTTCTAGTGTGGTACCAAATTTTGATCAAGACCTAACCCGTAGTTTTTGAGTTATTATTAATAGTAATATAATAATGGACAATTTACACAGCGCCATCTAGTGCTAAGCAGAGTTTGTGTTTTGGTTAATAGGCAACAACTAGAATACTTTTTTTTTAAATACATACATAATCTAAATAGAAAATATCCAAACAGCTACGAACAATCATACTTATGACTACATATTGTACCGTGCGAAGAATCGGACCTGCGACCCGCGGTAAGGCAGAGTGCTAATCCGCTACACCACCGAGGCCATTTGTAAATCTCACCTTAATCTGCATATTTCATGTTTGGCAGAGTAAGTTAAGTAAGTTAACTTTGTTACCTGTGCATGCTTACTCAACTTGTGTCATTAATGGCAACTGTACAGTCATTAATCACTTGATTAATGTACCAAGTGACCGCGGGACAGGAGCGAAGTTAGCAGTTCTAAGTAAGCATGCGTGTAACCCAATTAGTTGAAAGCCATAGAGCTATAAGGTACTAGAGATGCTGTTAGCAATAGGCACCCAGTGCGGCGATATCACCGCACTGGGTGCCGGTAAACCGAGTTGGAGTTTGGGGTACCGATGCAGAGGACAATTAATTTACTGGCGTACAGGTATAATGTATATTGCAGTGATGTAGCCGCACTGGGTGTCGGTTAACCGAGGTAGAGTTTGGTACCCCAAACTCTACCTATCTCTATCTAATATAAATGGACAGTCATAGAGATATAATTTCCGCATCGGTACCCCAAACTGTTTACTAACTGGTACCCCAAAAAATATCAGTTGTTTAGTACACATATATAGATATATAGATGGCTCTGTATGAATTGTTCTGAGATATTATTATTATAAATACGATATATACAGTAAATATTTATTTGAGTTCTTGTCTATTCCCTCGTTTTTTATCCTGTCTAAATAATAAAAATAATGAATGTATTTTTTTGTTTGCAGGTACGTTGTTTATCATTTGCATCTTGAAGTTGTAAGTAATATACTAGCAATCTATCCCGGCTTTGCACGGGCGTACAAACTCGTACAGACTGCATATAATATATAAGATTACATATAAACCTTCAGGCACAAGTTCTTGAAATTATTATTTTATAGCATAAGTGACAGACGAGCTTGCGACTCATCATCATCATCATCGCAGCCCGGAAGACGTCCACTGCTGGACATAGGCCTGCCCCACCCTCCACGATGATCGGTGCTGTGCTGCTCGCATCCAATCTCTCCAGCGATCTTGACTAGTTCGTCGGTCCACCTTGCTGGAGGCCTTCCCACGCTGCGTCTTCCGGTCCGTGGTCGCCACTCGAGGATTTTACTGCTGCAACGGCCATCTGTCCTACGAGCTATGTGCCCTGCCCATTGCCACTTCAGAGTCGCAATTCTTCGGGCTATGTCGGTCACTCTGGTTCTTCTGCGGATCTCGTCATTTCTGATTCGATCACGCAAGCTCCGAGGGCTATGCTCGGAGCTTGCGACTCACCTGATGGTAAATATTTACCGTCCCCCATGAGCACCCGCAATACCAGGGGAATTGCAAGTGCGTTGTCGGCCCCTTGTAAAGGAATAAGCTCATTTCTTGAAGGTTCAAATAGTATCGGTCTCGGCTGGAGGCTCCTCTGGAGTTGTACAAAAGTGGAAATTAAAGAAATATAATAATATTAAAGTAAATTTATAAAAGGAACGGACGAATATGTCTGTGGAAAAAAAATAGTATCGGTTCGGAGCGTGGCAAAAAGTTAAAAATAAAATCCACGGTGTAGGATGGGTTAATGCAGATGATTAGGATTTTATTTTAGTTTCTTGCGGCTGAGAGCGATGGTGAAATTCAGCAGCTAGTATAATCCAAACAATTCCGCAGAACACAACATGATGTTAAAAAATGTAATTAGGTATAAATTAGAAATTGTAATTTAAAATTCATTGCGCTGACAATATTATTGCAATATAACAATATCTGATTGCATAAGAATCCGTAGCGGTTCCTATGTTGATTGTTTGCATGCCTAATCCATGTTAATGTGTATTTACATAAATTTAAAAGAGCGACACGCAAATTTCTTGCTCGTTCTTTGTTCGCTTGTTCTTTTTTTTGTCCTCCAGCGTTCCGAATGAGTGGTAGAATAATATAAAAGTGCTTATATTGAGTTTGAATTTAATTTTAATATGGATTATTTCTATATTTACATGAGTAGGTACATGATGTAAACACCATGTACAACATGTATGTAACAATACATTTTGTATAAGACTACTAAAAGTTTTGTAAACAAACGTTAATGAAAACAGACGGCTGGGAGTTAGTGCGCGGGGCGTTATCACTTGAACCGTTCTTATCAGTTCCTGCTGGTGTTATCACAATTGTCATTACAACTTAATTGATATGTGTACCTACATCACATGTTATCTATTAAAATATGAACTATTTAATGTCAATGTCCATAAAACTAAAACTATTATTATATAAATATTAAATAACGGCCTCGATTGTCTAGCCGTAACGTAATGCTTTAGTTCTAATGGTAAGGGGTTTGATTCCTAGTGTTAGGGCTCACATCGATATTATCGAAAAATCTGATATTTAAAAATATTAAAAGAACATAGTTTCATTATTACTCGGTATCGTTAAACTAGTTGCGTATAACCCCCACTCATATCTTCTCTGTATAAAAGGGAGGGTTTGTAAGCCACGGCCCCTCCGATCGATCCCCCGTCCAATTCAAACGGGGATCGATATTATGACGGCCTGAGCTAAGGTTCGAACTCCTAGTGGTGCCCTCAGACTAAAGTCGTATCCGTCAGGCAGGAGTTGGCCTTCAGCCGCTCCATAAGTCCTTCCGCGGATTTGGAGTGCCATCTGCACTCGCCCCCTAACGTCCGGTGAAGCTGTAAAGGCCAGCGGCGGCCAACAGCATTAGAGTAGTCCGAACAAAAAAAAAAAGCCACGGCATTCGGTCTTTGAGGATGTGCTGGTTGTATTTTAAATGCTAAAGTGAATTATGTTAGAGTATATATATTGTTCAAAATCTACCCTGTATCATCGTAAGCACAGATTATTATATTAGAGTCCGTTAGTTTGTGTTCCGCGGTTTCTGTTCCCCTCCCTTACCTACAATACTGAACTGACCGTACAGCGGCCTTAACGCGCGCGCGCATTGTGTTGTGAATTAAAATAAATTAGAACTGTGTTAAACCTACTGTGAAACTGGAAAGCTAGCGAAGATATCTTCGAGACCCTGATACCCAAGAAATCCGCAGAACCATACAGGTGACAGACGCTTCCACATCTTTTTCCCTATATATATACATAGTACTTTCCCTAACATTTTGGTAGCAGAGAGTATTTTCCCTAACATATATAGTTAAATTAATGCTATATAGTTGTTATTTTATTATAATATATATATATATATATATATATACATACTTTTACTAGTACATAGAGTTGAAATATCTTACACTAGCACGGTATCAACTTTTGTATTCATGAGTTTGGTTGTCTCAGTCTTGCTATTTTCTATGTATGTTATGTATATATTTACAGTGTATCTACATAGATACATTGTAATTGGCCGGTAGCTGATGTAATAAGGATTTAGAAAAATAAAGTTAAATTCCACGCGGACGAAGTCGCGGGGACAGATAGTAGTATTTAGAAATGTGCACGTCTGTATGCAGGCTGTATACACTGGACATTATATTGAATATTGAAAATGTTTTATGGATCTTCAGTCCTTTTGAATGGTTTCAAACAAAGTAGGGTGGTCACACAGTAGTTTCATGTAACAACCAACAAGATAATACACTTGTGTTGTAGATAACGAAGGGTAACATATTGATTTATCAGGAACAGGATTATCAGGAGCTCCCTGATATTGAACTTAGTAACTGTCAGTTCATATTTACATATATAATAATAATATCTCAGGACAATTCACACAGCGCCATCCAGTCCCAAGCTCAGCAGAGCTTGTGTTATGGGTACTAGACAACTGATATAAATACATGGATACATTTTTTGTAAATAAATACATATTATACATAGAAAACACCCAGACCGATACAAATAATGATACTCATGAATACAAATGTTTGTACCGTGCGAGGAATCGAACCCACGACCATATAGTAAAGCGGTGTATTAAACCACTAGACCACCGAGGCTGTCAATGTAAGTATGGGAGTGAAGTTCCACTCTATAAAGTTGGATGAAAGTATGTTTGGTACTCATTTACACAAAATATACTGAATGAATTTTAATGAAACTTTACAATAATATAGCTCATACGTCAGAATAACACATCCTTACTAATATTATAAATGTGTAAGTTGGGATGTTTGTTACGCTCTCACGCATAAACTACTGAACCGATCATGTACACATGTTCTTATAGGTATTGGAATGAACATAGGATACTTTTTATAAAAAAAAACAGGTTTTTGTATAAAAAAGAAAAAAAATAAATATCAACATTTTGCTACTTCAACGCCATCTAGCAGCCAGTAATGTAGTTGCGAGCGAAGCCGCAGGTAAAAGTTAGGTTAGGTAAAAGTTAGGCTAGTTGTTAAAGCGGTTCCCTAGGGATATGTATCCCGAGAGATATATTCCTTCGATAAGACTGTCGTCACAGATCACGGGCAAAGTAAGGAGTTACGAGCGTACCTGGCTTTCTGCTATGGCGTCTTGGTGCAGGAATCGATGATCGACGACGATGATGATCGATGAACTGATCACACACACAACACGCGCGGCGGAAATTAGTGTATATACACCTTGAATATTGCACACTATCTATATACACCTTGACAATTCAATAGTTTATTAAATTGTAGTGATTCAATTATTATAAAACGTAATTATGTGCGAGCGGCGTTTCTCAGACACGAGCGGGAAACGAAGAAGAAGCGCCATCTTTCTTTCCATCGATGGCGCGGGCGTACTCGGCTCCTTTCGGCCCTAGATCGTGAGTATGTCTGTCCTTGTCTATTACACGAGATGTGCATTTAAACTAGTTGTGGCGCAAACATTCCCCCGGCCTTAAAGGGTTGCCTTTAAAAAAAATATACATATATATACCACTGGGAAATGAATAGCAGTATGCGGAAGATATATATAAATAAAATGAGCGGTATATTAATGCGTATAAGATTAATCATAAGCGGGAAGTTATCTGAGGTTATGTGAATACGATATATGAATGAAAGTTATATATAACTAAGCTAAATCTAAATTTTACTTATATTAAATATATAACTATTGATGCGGCAATGGGCACAAACGAACTACCGGGCGAAGGTAGCTACCCTTTGAAGTCCTAACAGTGACCACTCGCGTAGTTCCGTCTTTGGAAGGATGTACCTTTTCAACGACAGCTAATGGCCATGAAAAGGGCGGTGCGTTATCTATTACTAAAATTACAACAGTACCCTCCTTAATGGGAACTGATGGAAGATTCCATTTAGCGCGTGTCTGCAATTGATGCAGATACTCCATTCGCCACCGGCGCCAGAAAGACTGTACAATGCTATCCAGAAGGGAATGGCGTTGATTTAAATCGTGCGTGTTGGCTTCTGGCGCAGGAATGGATGAAAGAGGGACAGTATTTAAAAAATGAGCCGGCGTAAGAGCAGACGGCTCAGCGGGGTCACTACTTCTAGCTGTGAGTGGACGCGAATTAATAAGTGCCTCAACCTGAGAAAGCACTGTTATAAGTTCCTCATAAGAGAGAATTTGTGATCCTATCACCTTAAATAAATTATTTTTAACTATTTTTACGATGCTTTCCCAACTTCCACCGAAGTGGGGAGCAGCGGGAGGAATAAATTTCATACTAATGCGATTTTCTGAAAGTTCTAATTCTAAATGCGGGCGATATTCATCAAGAAACTTATATAAATCGCGAAGATACTTGCGAGCACCCACGAAACATGTTCCATTGTCCGTATATAAACAGTTTATCGGGCCTCGGCGAGATAAGAATCGTTTAAGTGCGGATAAGAAACTAACCGTGCTTAAATCAGTAGCAACTTCAATATGAGTAGCACGGGTTGTCAGACAAGTGAAAATACATAACCATGCTTTGCGGCCTTTAACCCCCGACCACGAATAGGTGTGTACTGTAAGGGACCGGCATAGTCACAGCCTACATGCGTAAATGCCTTATCAACTTGAGTGACGCGGTGGCTCGGTAGATCGGCCATGAGTGGAAACGTAGGGCGCGGTTTTATTTTAAAACAAGCGTTACATTTATGAATGCGATAACGTATTAAGCGGCGAGCGGACAGGATCCAGTACTTCTGCCTGAGTAAGGACATAAGTAACTCTGGTCCTGCATGAAGATGCTTCTTATGATAAAAGTCGATAAGAATATCGATAACATGATCGCGGCGCGGTAAAAGTAGAGGATACTTAGTGCAGTAATCCTCAGCGGAACTTGACAAGCGACCACCGACGCGGATGACATCGTCCTTGTCTATAAATGGTCGGAGCTTGTTTAAAGCGGAAGAACAATATTTATTATTTTTTAAATTATTAAACTCATGTGCAAAATATACTTCTTGCACGGCGCGGATTAACTTTATTTCAGCAAAATCTAAGTCTTCACTCGTAATAACAGTATTACGAGGAAGGCGTTTAATAAATTTATATATATATACAATAGTCCGTAATAATTTAGAATACAATATACAGAAAAGCGTTGAGATAGCGCGTAAAGTAGTGATTCAGAGGTATTTGAAATTAATGTGTGTATAACAGTCCGTTGTTCGGGAATGTCTTCATTCGATAAGTCGTGATTGACAACAAGTGGCCACTCGGCCGAGTTACTTAATACCCATGAAGGTCCGGTGTACCATAGCGGATGGTTTACTAGCTTGTCTGGTGTGAGACCACGAGACAGGCAGTCTGCAGGATTGTCGGAACCAGCAACGTGATAGAAACAGTCTGCCGGGACGTTATCGATAATTTGTACTACCCGATTGGCAACGAAAGTTTGCCAGCGGTGCGGAGAAGAGTGGATCCAACAAAGAGCCACCTTTGAATCACTAAAGGCGTATATATTATTCACAGGATACCGTGGTGCGATAGTATCAACAACCTTACGAAGTAGTTTTGCGAGTAATACGGCTGCGCACAATTCTAATCTCGCGATGGATACAATTTTTACAGGCGAGACCTTTGACTTGGCGCATAATGATTGAACAAAATATTTATTATCAACCTGAATGTGTAGGTAGACTACACCGCCATAAGCACGTTCACTAGCGTCAGCAAATCCTAAAATATTCAATTGACAATCCTCAACCACACCTAAGTGTCGCGGTATGCGAAGCCTATTAAGCGAGGGCAGTTCTAAACAGAACTGTCTCCAGGCTGCGATGATATGATGCGGGGGTTGAGCATCCCAATCACATTTCAACAACCAGAGTTCCTTAATAAGGAGCTTGGCGTACAAAATAGCGGGAGCCACGAAACCTAAAATGTCCCATAAACGGGCAACAGCGGAGAGAATAGCGCGCTTAGTACATATAGCGTCTGGCGTGATTACCTTGAACTTAAAAGAATCATTAGAGTTATCCCAAAATAGACCTAAGATCTTGTGCGGGGTGGAATTATCGAATGATTTGTCACTGAGGGTTTTGTGTGTATCCGGGATGTGAGCAAGCACGTCGCGGGAGCTGCTCGTCCACTTTACGAGATCAAACTGTGCCATTTTAAAAAGTGCAATAAGTTCGTTGCTAATGGTAATAGCCTGTTCATCTGTCATAACAGAAGATACGATATCATCCATATATAGTGCAGACGAAGCAACAGCGGCAGCAGCAGGGAATTTATCCCCTTCATCTTCAACTAGTTGTTGAACAACGCGGAGCGCGAGAAATGGACTCGACCTCAGTCCGAAGCATACACGATTAAATTCATATTCAGTCACAGGATCATCGGTGCTGAAGCGGTACAAAATTCGCTGAAACCTACGATCGGGTTCGCGTACAACTATTTGATGAAACATTTGAAAACAGTCGGCGGAAATACAAACTTTAAAAAGACGAAAGTTAATTAAAATACTAAATAAATCACCCTGTAGGTTGGTACCACTATGCAATATATCATTTAACGAACGACCAGATGTCGTTTTACAACTGGCATCTAAAACCACGCGCAATTTAGTGGTGACCTTATCCTCTCGTAGCACTCCGTGATGTGGAATGTAGTACGAGTACGAGGGTATAAGTGAATTGTCTTGATGCGATTTAACTGGACTTAAATAGCCCTTATCAATATATGCGCGAATTACTTCGTTATAAGAAAAACGAAAATGAGGTGACGCTTCCAACTTACGTTCTAGACATAAATAACGTCTATGTGCGGCAGCGAAAGAGTCGCCTAAGGAGAACACGTCCTCTCGAAACGGCAGGGATACGATATATCTACCACTATCATCACGAGTAGTGGTGGCGCGAAAATAATGTTCACACTCGAGATCATCGGCACTCTGAGCGGGCGGCGCGGATATCTCCTCCAATTCCCAAAAACTTTGGAAGAGAGTGTCCATACGATCATGAATCACGGAACAACATGACGTTGTATATGCGGTATTTAATAATGCGGAATTAGGCGATGCGGAATTAAAAGTGGGTACGGAACCCATGATTACAAACCCTAATACGGTTTGTATCGCAGGCGGAATATTACGATGCTTGCTATGCACAATACCCGGCAATAGCAAGTGCGGGAATATAGAACTACCTATAAGTACGTCTATATTACTAGGAATGGCAAACTCGCCGTCTGCCAGCGGTAGGTTTTTAATGTGTGAAAATGCGGCGGTATTGACAGGAACGGAAGGCAAACTGTCCGTAATACGGTCAACAACAAGCGCGGAAATATTAAAGCGAACATTAAAATTAAAACGAGAAAATATATTAAATTCTACTGAACCCTTAACGTTTTTTTGTGAGCCACCAATACCCTTTACCATCGTAGATGAATATTTTAATTCATTTAATAAACCTAAGCGGTCACAACATTCATCAGTAATAAAATTACTTTGGGACGCACTGTCCAATAAACATCGAACTAAGTGTTGTTTACCTAATGCGTCATACACAATAACGCGTGCAGTTGCTAGTAGCACAGTTTTGTTACTGAGCGCGCAAAGTGACAGACCACTCTGCTTGGCCACGGCCTCGCCACTGTGTGACGGGAGCGGGGGTGAGGCCATGCTACTACGGGGCGCGGGCGCATCGCGCGCGGGCAGCGAGCCCCGATCCGTAACAAAATGTAGCAAAGAATGATGGCGCTTTTGACATGCACGACACGAAGATTTTGATGTACAAACACCTGACTTATGCTTGGTACTTAAACAATTTACGCATGAATTGTTAGCTTTAATATGGTTATAACGATCGAGAGGTGACAATTTTTCGAATGCACTACATTTATAAAAATGATCATGCATATTACTATTACAAAGTGAACATTTTATAGGTGTTACACTTGAAACATAAGACTGCGGGTCCGGGTACTTAGCAGGCGGGCGGTATTTATTAGTAGGCGGGCGGTATTTATTTGACTCTGTACTGGTGGCGGGCGCGGGTTGTGTATTTTCATATATGCGGCATTGCGTTTTTATAAAATTAATAAATCCGTCAAAATCACGTGATTTTGTTATAGAAGAGTGTAATTCGAACGCGCGTAATGTTTCTGAATCGAATTTACGTTTTGCAATATATAATAAAATGAAATCAGATAATTGTTTTATACCTAAGCCCTTTAATGACATAGCGGCGGTGACATACTTATCTATAAATAATTGAAAACTTGCGGCGGAAGGCATTTTGCCTAATTTAAGATTTAAAATCTGGTCTAAGTAATTAGAACCGAGAACGTGAATATCTTGATACTTATCAAGCAGAGACTTAAATATAATTTCATAGTTTTCGGCGCAGGGTGTAATACCTGCAAATACCGATTGTACTTTGGGTGATAACTTACCCAGTAAATAATACAGTTTTTCTGAGTTTGTAAGTGAGGAGTTGTCATGGACAGTAGATTTGTAACTAGCGTAAAATAAATTCCAATCTTGATAATTGCCGCTGAAGGAGACTAATTCCAGGGGGGAGCCTGGGCCTAGATACAGGTGCATCTATCCCACACGAATTCCCACCCGTGGGCGCAGAAGAAAGATCAGAAAATGTCTGTTTAATTGAACAAAACAAATCTTCAAATGAGTCATATACATGAAAATTAGGTACGGCAGAAGGATTCTCATCAAGCATCCTACTATTATATTCATCAAGTACATCTTGAAACTTATTACGAACGTCATCGATGGTTATACATGAACTAAGAAACATACGTCTTTTTTCTTCCGATTCCGTAGCCGACTTCGACTTATCGTAAATACTTTGTATTCGTTGAAATAAAGCATTACGTTTAGCTTCTAACATAATAAGTTGACGACTAGGTGAAAAGGTAGGCGCATCTTTATCTTTACGTGACATATCTAATGATTTAACGCAATATAACTATAGGTAATTATACAGTGACCTGTCAATAGACAGCGTAAGCGGACAGTAACGAAAATAAAAATTATATGTAGGTATGTAGCGAGAACACGGTTAAGTGTTGCGTAGATTACTATATAAAATATAATGGAATGCGGGATATAGACATTTATATTTGTATATTATAGGTGTGCGGGATGTACAAGTATATTATGTATAATATAGTTATAGGATACAATTTTAAGACTATACTATAAATGCGGTGATATAAATATTTATTATCTAAAGAGATAATACAGAGGAATGCGGGATATCATATGGTATTCTATAGCGGTATATAATAAATATGTTTATAAATAATAAACTATTACACATATAGGTGCTTGGTTGCGGTATAATATAAAGAAATAACAAGGCAATCCTATATGGCTACGCGGGTATGTCTGAGAAACAAATAAGTAATATAAGACTAAATAAGCGGATTTTATATTATCAATTTTGAAAGCGGTTTCTTAATAATAATATTAAACGAAGGACCTTGCGAATAAATAGCAAAAGGGGTACGTTATTAAATATAACTCAATTTAAAAATAGCAAAATATCCGGCTCGAAGGACCAAAAAATGTTAAAGCGGTTCCCTAGGGATATGTATCCTGAGAGATATATTCCTTCGATAAGACTGTCGTCACAGATCACGGGCAAAGTAAGGAGTTACGAGCGTACCTGGCTTTCTGCTATGGCGTCTTGGTGCAGGAATCGATGATCGACGACGATGATGATCGATGAACTGATCACACACACAACACGCGCGGCGGAAATTAGTGTATATACACCTTGAATATTGCACACTATCTATATACACCTTGACAATTCAATAGTTTATTAAATTGTAGTGATTCAATTATTATAAAACGTAATTATGTGCGAGCGGCGTTTCTCAGACACGAGCGGGAAACGAAGAAGAAGCGCCATCTTTCTTTCCATCGATGGCGCGGGCGTACTCGGCTCCTTTCGGCCCTAGATCGTGAGTATGTCTGTCCTTGTCTATTACACGAGATGTGCATTTAAACTAGTTGTGGCGCAAACACTAGTAGTTACAGCTAGTTGTAGTTAGTAAAAAAAGAATCATGGAATAGAATAGAAAATTACAAACAAATAAACTTAAATTTAAGAACTTTTGCCACAACAACTGCCACTCGCGCTTTCGGAAATATTGCCGGGCGACAACTGAGCGAGAGGGCTGAATGTAAAAACACGCTGCCACTCGCGCTGCCAGTCCTTTGACTCGCGCAAGAAAAACCGACAATCGAGGGAGTGCCGGGCAGCGCGAGTGGCAGCGCCAATGGCATGGGAAGTGTTTCCACTCGTGTTTACACTCTCGCGCTGCTCACTTCCCTGTCCACTCGGGCTGAGTGTAAATTGAGCATAGCTTGACTCACAATTGGTTTGTATAACGCAATCATCAAGCTTCTATTAATCATCTCTCATCTCATCAGATGAGTCATTGTTGACTCGTTCGATGCGTTAATATGTAAATTATACGTAACTAACTACTCGCCCCGGCTTCGCACGGGTGTACATGACAATGTATTATATATATGAACCTTCCTCTTGAATCACTCTTTCTATAAAAACCGCTTTAAAATCCGTTGTGTTGTTGTAAAGATTTAAGCATAGAGACGGACAGACCGCGACAGTGACTTTGTTTTATACTATGTAATGATAACTACCAGTTAGTAAAGGAATGGAAAGTGACAAAGGAACGATAGATTTCACACTATAGACATGGTGGAATCACCTTCCAGCAATGGTATTTCCGAACCGATACGATATTGAAATCTTCAAGAAACTTTAACTAAACTTATTCTGAAATAAAAGATTTTTTCTAAAATAAAAGTAACCTTAGTTACTCCTTATTACATCAATAAAAGTCCTGTCAAAATCGGTCCAGCCATTTCAGAGATTAGATTATCAGAGCCGGAACAGTGAGACAGACAGATAAAAATTGTAAAAAATGTTATTTTGGTGTATTTACATCGTTGCCGTAAAAACCGGTTATTTCAATATTACAAACAGACACTCCAATTTTATTTATATGTAGATTCAGGTAAAAAAAGTGTTACATCTTAAGACCTTATTAGATTAGTATCATCCAGTCCCAATTAGGGTTATGCACATCAAAAGCATTTCCACCAAATGGTCCAGTTCAAAGAGCTATTTGAAGTTCAGTCCGATCAAATAGTGGGCAGCCCTGCCAACGGAGATGTCAAGCGGCTATCAGCCCCGCCCGAAGACCTGGCTCGCGTTCAAACTGCAAGTGCTACGCTTGGCTGCGCCGTTTGCAAGGTCTCTATATAAGTACGCTCTCGGTGGTTCAGTGGTTAACGACACAGGTTTATTTGCAATGGTCATGGGTTCGATTCTTTGTATAATTCAATTTGTATTCATGAGTACGATTGTTTGCATCGGTCTGGGTGTTTTCTATGTATATATTTACAAAAACATATATATAGTAAGTATTACAAAATTTAAAAAAAATCAATATTCAAAATATCTTTATTCATGTAGGTCTATTACAGACTCTTATGATATGTCAAATCTACCGTCAGTTCGGAATGATTTGGAGATGAGAAGAACTGACAAGAAACTCAGCTCGTATTCTTTTCAAATAAATGTTGTACATGTTTACAATAATACACAGTCATTAAAATTCAAATATTTCTATCAGTTGTCTAGTACCTATAACACAAGCTCTGCTTACCGTAGGACTAGATGGCGCTGTGTTAATTGTCCAGGGTTATCTATCTATTTATCTAACTTCTGATGGTCGTGGGTTCGATTCCTCGCACGATACAATTTGTATTTGTGATTATGATTGTTTGTTTTATTCTGGATGTTTTACTAAAACTGATATGGGAATTGTATGTAATAGGTAAACTGATTGGAAAGTTATACTAACTGAATGTTACAGGAATCAAACTAAAATATATCAGTGAAAATGTCATTTCAGACATTTGAATAATAAACCTTGAATATGTTTGTATGTGCGTTTGTACATTACTATCCCAGGAATCAAAAACTTCTAAAAACTACGCTTTCAGACCTTGGTAATATACATACGTATGTATATACATATACTAGCCATGAACGCGGTTTCAACAGCATGAAATTTATAGCCTATGTTTTTCGGATGTGGAATCTATAGTACTGTAAAGTTTCATCAAAATCCGTTCAGTAGTTTTTGCGTGAAATAGTCATAAACATCCATATATTATATATATATTATACTTACAAATTTTCGCGTTTATAATAGTAGAATAAGATATATATCTAAATTATATAACTCAAAGGTGACTGACATAGTGATCTATCAACGCACAGCCCAAACCACTGGACGGATCGGGCTGAAATTTTGCATACAGGTAGATGTTATGACGTAGGCATCCGCTAAGAGAGGATTCTTATGAATTCCACCCCTATGAGGATATATTAACACGAGCGAAGCCGCGGGCAAAAGCTAGTATGTATATATATTACTGATAATATATACATATATTATTATTTAGTTTACTGACACAGTTCGTTTACGACGTTGTGTTACGTTTTAGTATTCATGCATATATAAACATATGTTTGTACGTACGTCTCAAGGTTTCATACGATACGGAAACGCGTTTGTTTTCAACATATCTGCAAAAATATGTTACGAAACCAAACTTTTATTTGCTTTCTAATATTAAAGCATGTTTATTTTAATGTAAGAGCAAATTGTTTGTTTACAGTAGTGTTCATTTGTTTAAATTATAAAACAAAAATGTAGTGTTGGAGAAGGATGGAAAGAGATAGCTCTTATCACTACGACTGATTTCCTCTTATTAATTGTTTAACCAGTTGGTTGTATATTCAATATTTTTTCTATTTGAGTATTTAATTGAATTAGTGCTAATTGGTGGTTTGTATTCACACACTTAAACTTAAAAATGTAAAGTAATAATAAAATTATTTAAAAGAGCAACACGCAAGTTTCTTGCTCGTTCTTCTTGTGATGAGACAGCTTTCCGAACGAGCGGTAGATTAAAAAATGTAATGACTATTCAAAAGTGCTTCAATGTAAGTTTATTTGAATAAATGATTTTCTATTCTATTCTATTCTATTCTGTAGAAAGATAAAAAAAGAAAATAAGAAGTACTGTACAAGTGTAATGGATATTTTTATTTTAATATTACGATACCTTTATTAGAATACATAAAATGCACCGTACGCATCACTGTGGGTATATTTTTTTTTATTTACGTGGACGTCTTCCGGGCTGCGATGATGATGATGACCGTGACGAGGTGACGATGCTCCACATTGGTGGATAGGAAATACATTTTATTTTTTATTATTTAGCATTGTTTTTGTTATATTTTTTTTGCTGTTCTTTTTTTTTATATAATGACTTCATCTCTAATTTAATACATTTTTTTTTTACATTTATCTTATACGTTTGGGAAATTACTCTGCTACCAAAATGTTAGGGAATTTACTCTCTGTATATATATATAGGGAAAAATAAGGAAGCGTCACTCATTTACCTTTATGGTTCTGCGGATTTCTTGGGCTTCAGGGTCTCGAAGATATCTTCGCTAGCTTTCACACACTTTCACAGTAGGTTTCACAGTTCAAATTTATTTTAATTCACAACAAATGCGCGCGCGCGTCATGGCCGCTGTACGGTCCGTTTGTTACTAGGTGAGGGAGGGGAAAGCAAAGCGCGGGAACACAAACTAACTGACTCTAATATAATAATCTGTGCTTACGATGATACCGGGTAGATTTTGGACATATATAATAATAATTTGTATACTGCTGTCAGCGTAGTTATTGTTGTGTTGTTATGTGTGATGTAATAAATGTTATTCTATTCTATATGAGCCTATAACCAGAATGTTTGTCGACTCGCTATAGTTAGCGAATGTGCCATTAAAGTAATAATTTAAAAAAAAACTACCGTCCGCATTCAGAAGTTTTTACATCGCGAAAACCATACAATTATCTCCGAAGGGGAAGTAAACGAAAGCCGCTTGAATAATAACCCTCATAACTCAGGGTAAGTGGGAGCTATTCCGCTAGGTACAATCTACCGTCGCGCCGTATCGATCGCGGCCGACGCCGGGCGAGAATACTAGCATAGCTACGCTTATGTACAGTGCAATGTGCACTTCCGGTTAGGGCGTATTCCGGGCAAATGTGAATACATTTAGAAAATTAATAAGAATGTAAGAAATTACTTGTATAAAAGGAGAGTAAGGTCGGATATGATGGATCAGTGGAAGATGACGTACTGAGCCAACCTCAAATAATGGAATAAAGGCAAGGCAATCATAGATTTATTAAATGGATTTGATGGTTTGATTGCGATTTTGTATAAATCTAAATATATATAACTCAAAGGTTGAGTGATGACTGACTGAGTGATCTGAGCACAGCCCAAACCACTGGACAGATCGGGCTGAAATTTGTCATGCAGTTAGATGTTATGACGTAGGCATCCGCTAAGAAAGGATTTTGATTAATTCTACCCCCAAAGGGATAAAATAGGGGATGAAAAATCCACGCGGACAAAGGATTTTGATAAATTGCACCCCTAAGGGGATAAAATAATGCGAGCGAAGCCGCGGGCAAAAGCTTACAAACAATCATACTCATGAATACAAAATGTGTACACAGTGCGAGGAATCAAACCAGCAACCATAGGAAGTGAAGACGCTAAACCGCTAGAGCACCGGGGCCGCCAATGGTTGCATTCTATTCAAATTCAAAAATCATTTATTCATGTAGGACATTTTAGCCGCTTATGAACATATTTCTTTTTATATTATAAATTTTTTCCCTACTATCCAGTTCAGTATATAGATCCAATTGAGAAGAACACTAGCTGTTGTGTTCATATTCTTACACTAGCTGTACCCGCGACTTTATCCCCGTGGAATTTAACTTTATTTTTCTAAAATAAAAGTAGCCTATATAAGTTACTCCTTATTACATCAGCTACCTGCCAAAAGAAGTCCCGTCAAAATCGGTCCAGCCATTTCAGAGATTAACCGGAACAAACAGAGAGACAGACAAAAATTGTAAAAAATGTTATTTTGGTGTATGTACCGTATTTATATTCATATGCATGTAGTAAAAAACGATTATTTTAATATTACAAACAGACATTCCAATTTTATTTATATGTATAGATAATACAGAACGACTGTCAGATATGGACTTAATGTTTTTATTTTTTATTTAGACTTTTATAACAAGTGTTAAACAAAAAAATTCGGTAAAGGTAAATTTTGACAGTCCATATTTAGTTGAGTATATTACAATCTTACTCAGCTTACCACTATTTAGTACATTATCTAGGTGAAATATTTAAAAGTACTTTCTTTTTCCAGTTTCAGAGGAAAAAGAGGTAAAATAGAAAGAATGGGGCCGTGGTCGACTTTTCAAATGTGACTACAAAAGCGCGTTAATTGCTCAGCGTCGTAATGATGGAGTTCTCTCTGTTTGAATATGACATAGCAATTAACGGTATATCGTGTTAAATGTCGCAGGACGGACTATTGGACTGAAAATGTCACTCATATACTTAAAACTGCCTGTTCCCGCGGCTTCGGTCGCGTGGAATTTAACTTTATAATTCTAAAATAAAAGTAGCCTAAAGAATCATACCCTAATAAAGGATTTTGATCAATTCCACCCCTAAAGGGATAAATTATAGCGAGCGAAGCCGCGGGCAAAAGCTAGGGATATATAAAATTTAAAAAAATTGTGCCTACACTTGTCATAATTCTGTCAACACGTACTACATAGTACAGTAGTCTACGGTCCGTCCTGTGGGCCGTTACTTTGTTTAACATTAATTTAAATAAAAAAGGGTATCCTGTAACGTAACTGTAACTGTAACATAATATACATATGTAATCTTATATATAAAATTCTCGTGTCACAGTTTTCGTTCCCAAATTTCTTCGAAACGGCTTGACCGATTCTCATGAAATTTTGTGAGCGTATTAAGTAGGTCTGAGAATCGGCCAACATCTATTTTTCATCCCCCTAAATGTTAAGGATAGTCCACCCCTAAGTTTTTTTTTATTTTAAGGCAAAACAACGTTTGCTGGGACAGCTAGTATATATATATATATATATGCACTGCACTGCACTGCATTAGTCACAATGCACATTTAATAATGTAAGTACTAGGCGCCGCGCCCCTCCCTTATGTCTAGACAACTAATAACAGGAATGGGAAGTAACCAGGAGCTGAGGGGTAGCAACCCTTAAGTATATACAGGTAGGTGTATATGTATGAGCGAGGAAACTGTTTTATTTACTACTAACGATACGCCCCGGTTTCGCACGGATGCATTAAAGGAATTTCTCGGCTTGAAACATCCAGACGTATACAAACAATCGTAGTCTATACTTGTAAATAAAATTGGAGTGTCTGTTTGTAATATTTTAATAACCGTTTTTTACTACATGCATATGCATATAAATACGAGATATACACCAAAATATCATTTTTTACAATCTTTGGCTGTCTGTCTGTCGGTCTGTTTGTTCCGGCTATTCTCTGAAATGGCTGGACCGATTTCAACTGGACTTTTTTTGACAGGTAACTGACGTAATAAGGAGTAACTTGGCTAATTTCATTTTAGAAAATTTAAGGAAAATTCCACGCGGACGAAATCTCGGGAACAGCTAGTCATTAATACAAACGTTTGCGCCGTGCGAACGAACCCGCGACCATCGGAAGAAAGGCGGTGCGTTAAACCGCTAGACCACCGAGACCGTCAGAATAATGAGTCGTAAAACAGCTGTTACACCTAGTATTTTATTTTTATTTATTTATTCTTTAATGTACAGTATAACTTGTACAAAAGTATATATTATATATACGTATACATACATATAATACCTTTGTACATACTAATGTAGGTAGTACATTTACGAGCTTAATGCTGTATGACATTCTCCATCAGCTAACCTTGAGGTATACAGAAATCGTTATGAGGCAGTTATGTCAAAAAACAATAGAAATAATCTTTATTCAAATAAACTCATTACAAGCACTTTTGAAGATATTTTGATTCTACCACTCATTCGGAATGCAGATTCATCACAAGATAAATGAGCAAGAAACTTGTGTATTGCTCTTTTTAATAGATGTTTTTTTTTATATAAATAATTCCAGTATAACGAGTAAGAGGCATGCGATAATCAAACATAGAAATCGCTACGCACTCATTTTTATTGTAATCAGATAATATTGTCAGTGCTATGGATTTAAAGTTTTTCTATAAAAACATTATTATCGTTAACGAATTCTTCAATTTTATAGTAAGCTTTTTTGCAAAGGAACTGTTTTATTTGACTTTTAAATATTTTTTCTGGCAGATTTATAACAGACTCTGGTATTTTATTGTAAAACCTTACGCAATTGCCATAAAACGAATTACTAACTTTAGCCAAACGACATTTAGGTAAAATCAGTTTGTTATTGTTACGTAAGCTTTTATTGGTGCAATCACTAACTCTTTTGAAACTGTCTATATTCTTCCTCGCATAGATGATATGTTCATCAATGTATTGAGAAGCAACGGTGAGGATATTTGTTTCCTTAAAACACTCTCGCAATGACTCCCTGGAACCCATACCATAAATGGAGCGAATGGCCCTCTTTTGTATAGTAAATATTGTATTTACAATCACAAGTTACTATTGGTATACGTATATTCAAAACTACGTGCATGAAGATGTTTATCTGGGCGTGAACACTGGAATTTATGTAACTTACCTAGTTGGGTATTCACACTGACACTTCAAAGTTTATTCCGTCTATGTAAGTTGGAGTATACGAGTTGTACAAGTTTCAATATATCGTAGTATGTTTCTCGTATATGTAGTTTAATATAGAATAGAATAGAAAATCAATTATTCAAATAAACTTACATTGAAGCACTTTTGAATAGTCATTACATTTTTTTAATCTACCACTCGTTCGGAAAGCTGTCTCATCACAAGAAGAACGAGCAAGAAACTTGCGTGTTGCTCTTTTAAATAATTTTATTATTACTTTACATTTTTAAGTTTAAGTGTGTGAATACAAACACCAATTAGCACTAATTCAATTAAATACTCAAATAGAAAAAATACTTAATAAAACTGGTTAAACAATTAAGAGGAAATCAGTCATAGTGATTAGAGCAGACCAGTCCCTACAAGCAGCACCCGTTCACGAGTATGACGGATTAGCCAGCCATCACTGCGCTCGACCATATTTTAGGGAGCCCAATGACCCGGCCCACCACGCCGCCACAAGTCTGGACATATCAATATCTCTTCCTGAGGGAAAGATCTTAAGGTTGCCTGGAAGAAATCGGTATTTAGCGATAAGGCCGCCCAATGTTACCTCTATATTATAATTATGTAGTTTTTATTTTTATATCTAGACTAGCTGTCCTTGCGACTTCGTCCGCGTGGAATTTAACTTTATTTTTCTAAAATAAAAGTAGCCTAAGTTACGCATTATTACATCAGCTACCTGCCAATAAAAGCCCCGTCAAAATCGGAACAGCCATTTCATGTATAATGTAATTCTAAAATGTTTATTAACTTCTGTTACAGGTACGTAACATCTCGTCTGATCTGTAAGAGTCATAATCCTAATACTGTATCATGTACAGACAGGTATGAATATTATATAATAACAATAAAAATAACTCAGCAAATGCTGTGAAATTGAAACATATAATAATAATAATCTCAGGACAATTCACACAGCGCCATCTAGACCCAAGTTAGCTGAAGTTTGTGTTAGGTGTACTAGATAACTTATACAAGTACTATTTTTTTTCGTAATTACCTACGTATTACACATAGAAAACACCCAGACCGACACAATCATACTTAGGAATAAACATGTTTACGTGTAAGGAATCGAACCCGCGACCATCGCAATTAAAGCGGTGTACTAAACCAAGGTCAAATATGAACACTTGAACTTGAACATCTGAATAAATCTGCTTTATATCTAAACAAGCTACTCGCCCTGGCTTCGCCCGGGTGTACACGTATTATACATATAAACCTTCCTCTTGAATCACTTCATCTATTAAAAAAAACACTTCAAGATCCGTTGCGTAGTTTTAAAGATTTAAGCATACATAGGCACGGACAGACAGCGACCGCGATTTTGTTTTATACTATGTAATGATTTAAATTTGTGTAAATTATTACAATTTACAATTACTAAATACAGTGGACCTCCGGTAGTCCGACAATCATTTTGCAGGGCAGTGTCGGACTATCGAATTTGTCGGATTATAGAGTACTGCCTAAGACCCCTTATAGTCCGAATTTTTTTACAAAAGAGTACCTTGTAATTCGACAAATTATAGATCCAATGATGATTCTTTATATTATATACATATACAGTGGACCCCCGGTTATCCGACAAACGTTTTGCAGGGCAGTGTCGGACCATCGTATTTGTCGGATTATAGAGTGCTGCTTAAGGGTCCTCTGCTTATAGTCCGGACTATAAGCAATTTTTTACAAAAGAGTATCTTGTAATCCGACAAATTACAGATCCAGTGATAAGATTCTATGTTATATATGTATGTATGTATATGCACTCTGAGGTATATTGTCAAAGTAATATTCAATAACAAATAATAGACAATGTCGGATTACAAGGGGGGCCGGATTACCGCGGGTCCACTGTAGTTCAATAAACTCGGCCAATAATGTTGAACCCAATTGGCATATCGCCTGCCTCCGTGGCCGCCTGCTGCAGCAGTTCCCAGCTGAATGCTGGAATTGATCGATGTGAATCTAGGACAGGATAATGAGGTCAGGCTTCTGAATGTACAGTGCAGCAATCACCCTCTGATATGCAAATTATTCTGTGGTCACAACGAATTGGCTTTTAATGGTTGCGGTAGCAGTATTGCCTCTATTGTTCACATTTGTCTGTGCTATTTTTTTTTATGCTACGATGTTGGCGCGTGTATTTTTTTTTAATTTAATTTACACTAGACTCGGCACATGTATTATTATTTTTTATTTAATTCACTGTAGGTTTACACTAGGCTCGCAGACCTGTATTGCAGAAACTGGAGTGACTTACTGTTGTGTATATTTAACATGTTTTCCCTTTGTATTAATGGCTAATTGAAAAAAGGAACTTGTTTGTAAAATGTAAGGAATAAATTTGTGTAAAAATGTGGATGTTATTGCTTCTATTCTTTACATTTGTTTATGGTAAATTTGTTTTTTTTTTTATATTACGATGCTGGGTAACAAGTATTAGGCTCGTATGATAGTGAACGGTTACAGTAGCCTATGGACGCCTGGAACACCAGAAGTGTTACGTGAGCGATGTCGATTCTTAAGAGATATTGTTATGTAATTCATAAGCCTTGTGATGTGTAAACTATATTATTGTAAAGTTTCATCAAAATTTGTTCAGTAGTTTTCGCATGCAAGAGTAACAAACATCCATCCATACTCACAAACTTTCGCGTTTATAATATTAGTTTGATATTTAATACTTTCATAATTTGTATTGTATGTATTGTTTTTTTGTGTTAATTGTCCAGGGTTATTTATTTATTTATTTTATTTACAAATAAAATATATCTAAGTTTTTATATCAGTTGTGCAGGTCGCACCCCTTTATATATTATTTATGTATTTTGTCTATTATTTTATATAGAAAAATATATATGACATTGTCATTCTATTTTTCTTTCTTTCTTCTTTCTTTCTTTCTTCTTTCTTTCTTTCTTTAATTCTTGTTTTGCTAACTATTATACTTTTGTACATTATATTATATTATTGCTTCCTAAAACTCGTGTTTGCATAATTATATCTACCAGCCCCATATACATACAGTCCTTCGTTCACATCAGTCTAGTCTGCTTAGTTTGGGAATAGATGGCGCTGTGCCTTTTTTAGTATAATTGTCTGAATTATCCAGGGATGTTATTGTGAGTAACCCTGTACTGACAGGTAATCTGCTAACAAGCGGACCTATCTCAAGGGGTTTTATCTCCCCCTTTCATCTTCCATATTCTCGTGTCACGGGTTATTGGCTTCCCAATGTGCTACAAACATCGCATTTTATTGTTATTGTTACTCAATAAATTGTATTTTATCATCGATGATGATGATATCATCAATATATATAGTATATTACTCTGAAATTATGATGTCATGAAATATTACAATAATTTTCTCTCAAAGATACAATGGTAAATAAGTTTTATTAATTGTACGTACATATATTCACCGCGTCAGAGTTAAAAAATATTTTTTATATTAGGACGATTCAGATAGCGACATCTAGTCCCAAGTTAAGCTAGATATAGCTTGTGTTATGGGTACTAGATAACTTATACAAATGCTTACTAATATTATAAATGCTAAATGAACTCTGTCTGACTGTCTCGCTTCACGTAATAACTACTGAACGTATAAAAACCCCTTTCAATCCTATGTCGTTTCTTAGGGTTGAAAGGGGCCTTTCAACCCTTTCGTCGCATGAAAAAGTATTGTATGAATGAATTATCATTTTTGAAGCTAGTAGCGTGAAACTTATCTGTAAGGCTGTTGATTGAATTGTATGGAATTTTGTATGGTTTAAGTTATTTTGTAATGTAAGTAGAGCTTGTGTTTTTTTAATGGATGATAATGGAATGGTGCACCCGCCTGCGCTAACGGTTTACGCTTGTGGTGCAACAGTGGAGAATGGTAAGATGAGGACGAGGGCAGTTAGCCCATCGTGACAAATTCACCAGGAATTTATCACGATGGTTTCCAGGGGGAACCGCGTGGAGGTCAACCTGACATGGTACATTGATAGCAAAATAGTCATCAGTGCATTACAAATCAAATGAAATCAATTCAAAAATCATTCATGTACGATATTTTAGCCGCTTATGAATGTCAAGTTTTTTGTAAAAATATTTTTTTTCTACCGTCCTTTTCAGTATACAGATTCAATTGAGGCAAGAAATAATTGAATTTCTTTATTTTTTACTTACTAACAATCCTTTTTACAGTCTGTATAGGTAAAATTCCCTAACATCGTGTAGACACGCCCTAACAAAATGTAATGTATAGTCATAAATATTATTCTATTCTAATGATGTAAAAACATATTCACAATCGTACATTTTATACGTCTAAATCTCTCGTTCGTATTAAAACCATATAGAAAAGTCGATAGACCATTGTCTGGTATTCCCAAGTATTCCCCTCGCTTTCCTTGTAGGTAGTAGAGATGTGCTGACTCGTAATAAACACGACTCGATTTAACTCGAGTTGAAATTAAGGTAATACGAGTTAACTCGAGTTACCTGCAATAAACACTTTTTATTTTATTTTATGAACTATTGTAATGTTGTTGGGGGGCTTTGACTTTTTTTTTATTTTATGAACTACTAGCTTTTGCACGCGTTAATTTATCCCCTTAGGGATGGGATTTATTAAAATCCTTTCTTAGGGGATGCCTACGTTATAGTAGCTTTATGCATGCAAAGTCTCAGCCCGATCGTTTTAAAATTGAGTTTCATACAAACTTTCATCCCCTATTTTATCCCCTTGTAAGTAGAATTAATCTAAATTAATAATAATCTAATTAATAGACTCATCTCCAATTCGAGCAAAAACATTACTGGAGGCTAATGTCAGCCCTTGCTCTTTAACATTTAAATTTTCACATGTCAGCCCTTTTCATGTCATAAAAATATTCAAACAGTTAAATTTAAAAAATACGGAAGATCTCTGGGACATGTCAGTTAAAGTAGTTAGTACATTCATAGATATTGTTGCTCCTTATCTAGCTACTATTTTCAATAAATGTGTTGATAATGGCGTGTTTCCTCAATTAATGAAATTTAGCAAATTAATTCCACTCTTTAAATCTGGAGATAGATTTGAGCTAGGCAACTATAGACCAATTTCTATTTTGCCAGTTCTAAGTAAAGTATTTGAAAAGATTATGTTTAACCAAATGTTAAAATACTTCAGGGATAACGGACTGCTTCACAGTCAGCAATATGGTTTCACTGCCGGCAAGTCTACTACTGATGCAGGTGTAGCGCTTATTACACATATATTCGAATCATGGGAAAACTCACAGGATGCTCTCGGCGTTTTTTGTGACTTGTCGAAGGCGTTTGATTGCGTAGATCATGAAACACTTTTGTACAAGCTCAAATATTATGGTATTAGAGATAATGACCTAAGTCTAATGAAAACTTATCTAGAGGATAGGGTGCAAACTGTAGATATTGATGGTGTAAAGTCTAAGGGAACTAATATAAAAATGGGCGTTCCTCAAGGTTCAATATTAGGCCCATTTCTCTTTTTAATTTATATAAATGACCTTCCCTACATGGTAGAGAAAGTTGCAGATATAGTGTTATTTGCGGATGATACTTCGTTAGTGTTTAAAATTGGTCGCCAATGTAATCAATTAGACGATGTAAATTATGCTATCTCTGCTATACTAAATTGGTTCACATGTAATAATCTATTATTGAACTCCAACAAAACTAAGTGCATTAAATTCACGCTGCCTAATGTAAAACAAGTAAATACGCAGCTATTGCTTAATGATGAAATAGTAAATTTTGTTAATGATACAGTTTTTTTAGGAATAACAGTGGACTCGAAGTTACAATGGGGGCCCCATATTTCAAAATTAGCCAGTAGACTTAGTTCTGCTGCTTATGCAATTAGAAGGATAAGGCAATTAACAGACGTGGCGACGGCAAAACTTGTATATTTTAGTTATTTCCATAGCATTATGTCATATGGCATACTGCTATGGGGTAAAGCTGCCGATATAAATACTATATTTATTTTACAAAAGAGAGCCATACGTTCTATTTATGGTATGGGTTCTAGAGAGTCATTACGTCAATGCTTTAAACAATCAAATATCCTCACCGTTGCCTCTCAGTACATTTATGAAAATATTATGTATACAAGGAAAAACTTAGATAGTTTCAAGAAACTTAAAGACTGTACAAGTAGAAACTTACGCAATAAAAATAAGCTAATTTTACCTAAATGCCGTCTACACAAAGTTAGTAATTCATTTTATGGTAATTGCGTAAGATTCTATAATAAACTGCCAGAGTCTACGCTAAATCTTACAGAGAGGCAATTCAAATCTTATATTAAACAAATGTTATGTAAAAAAGCCTATTATAAGATAGATGAATTTATAGATGATAGCAATATATAGCAAGAATAAGTTTATTTGCGGACAACGTTATAATTTTAATTTTCATACTGCTTTCTTGATATATGATAGCGTAGCGGCTTTTGTATTGATTGCCGCATGCATCCTTATGTAAAGTGCGAATACTGTAACTACCATATAGTAATTTTTGTAGCTGTGACGTGGTCGTGTGGAATGAGTAGTCATGCTCACTAAAATGTCCAGACATGTGGCGGCGTGGTGGGCCGGGTCAATGGGCTCCCTAAAATATGGTCGAGCGCAGTGATGGCTGGCTCATCCGTCATACTCGTGAACGAGTGCTGCTTGTAGGGACTGGTCTGCTCTTATCACTACGACTGATTTAATCTTATTGCAAGATTATATTTGACCCAAAAAATTAGTGTTTGTTGGTAGTTTGTATTCACACGTTTCGACTTGTAAATGTCAACTTACAAGGATTATTTAAAAGAGCAACACACAAGTTTCTTGCTCGTTCTTCTTGTGATGAGACAGCTTTCCGAACGAGTGGTAGATAAAAAACAAATTGTTATGACTATTCAAAAGTGCTTAAATTAAGTTTATTTGAATAAATGATTTTCTATTCTATTCTATTCTATTCTAATCAAAATCCTTTCTTAGCGAATGCTTACGTCAAAATATCTACCTGCATGCCAAATTTCAGCCCGACCCGTCCAGTGGTTTGGGCTGTGTGTTGATTGATCACTATGTCAGTCAGTCACCTTTGAGTTATATATATTTATAATAGATTCTAATGTTGTTGGGGAGCCGTGACAGTTTCACGGAACCATAGGGCGAGTAGAAATGACATTCCAAACCCGTGGAAGGACTTATGGAGCGCATCCATGGCTGCAGGTCAACTCCTATCAGAGTGCTTTTTTTTAGTTTTTTTAATATGATTTAATAACGAGCTTGTATTTTTTACATATTTAAACTGACGACGCCTAATTTAATCATTTTAATGAAATATAACCTCAAACCAATATTAAGATATTTACGACGAGTGAAAATTCTATGATATGAAATGTCTTTGTCGGTTCGAAGACATAATCACGCTCTCGCTCTTTCACTTGATTCGCTCATTCACCAGTGAACTCCTGTAACTCGATCTGGGAGAATTCAACTCGAGTTAAATCGATTTCAGCGCAACTCGAGTTAGTAACTCGAATAACGCGTCACTAGTACGTCAGTCGCCGCCAGGCGGTGCGCCGCGACGCTCCAGTCTCTCCTCACGGCTCTCGGAAAACTTACGAAACCCACATCCTCTTTACCTATGTGATTAAAGTGTTCGTTGCAAACGAATTTAGTGATACAATACAGTGACATTACTCTAATTAGTGCTTAATGAACTCAATTACATCGGTGGAAGGTCTATAATTGTTTACAATTTTCCGGGTTCAGAAATAGGGACGAGATAAACACGTTTATTTTGCCAATAGGATTGTTTTTGTTTGTCTCTCACTGTAGATATGGATGGTCGTCGTCTTTTAAAATTAGTTGTTATGTGCTCTGTCGTATTTATACTCGTATTAGCGACCGGGTTCGCACGAAATAAATTATAGATATCTCTAATTAAAAAATGAAAGCAGTTACATATACGCCAATAATGATGTTGCTAGGTAGAACAGATTTGTCTAAATCGATAAACACGCAAGTTTCTTGTGATGAATTTGCGTTGTGAATGAGTGGTAGAATCTAAAACTGCGTTCTTTAAAAGTGTTCACATTAAGTTTAATTGAATTAAGATTATGTACTATGTATGTAAAATCTTTTTTAATTTTTATATTACTATATTACTAATTTGTAATATTAATTCAGATGATATATAGATATATATTGAATATTTTAAACGTATATATCTTATACTAGCTACTTGCCCCACTAGGATGGCAACACCGGTAACAAACAAAATTAATTGCTGAAAACGACAGAGACCTGTGCTTAACAAGCACAGCATTGGTGCGTTCAGCAACATCATTTTGACTATCTCATCTGATATAATCATCGTGAAGTTTTGTTAATGCTAATTATAAAAAACACTATTTGTTTTACTAACATAATAATAGAAGGCGTGTTGTTTCGAGTAATTAAGGTATCCGATTCGATTCTCGGAAAAGTCAATTTAGGTAACGAACTGTTCCCAATTAACTGTTGCCTCGAGTGTTCCGGGTTGTATTCCCCTTTTGTCTAGTTTCCCCATTTTCAAGATGAGGGATCTTTGGGACTATATAAAAATTCATTTCATTTCAATTAGACTCCTAAATATATACTAACATTACAATTGACTGTCTGTTTCTTGCCTTCTCTGTTTCTAATTAAATTTGCGTAAATATTATCTATACATATAAATAAAATTGGAGTGTCTGTTTGTAATATTGAAATAACCGTTTTTTACTACATGCATATGAATATAAATACGATACATACACCAAAATAACATTTTTTACCAATTTTGTCTGTCTATCTGTCTGTTCCGGCTAATCTCTGTAATGGCTGGACCGATTTTGACGGGACTTTTTGGCAGGTAGCTGATGTAATAAGGAGTAACTTAGGCTACTTTTATTTTAGAAAAATTAAGTTATTTTTCACGCGGAGGAAGTCGCGGGAGCAGCTAGTATTATATATAAAAGATAACCTACGATAAGTTATCTTTTATCTCAAATAAAACATGAATATCTCTGGAAATAGTCAAAATATAATTTATATATTTAATAACAATCTATTATATATAGTGATAAAATAAATTAATATTATTATGTAGGTATAATTAATTTAATAGAATATAGTTAATCGTTAAAACTAATGAAATAGTCATATATATAAATAATAGGTAATAATATCAGGACAATTCACACAGCGCCATCTAGACCCAAGTTAAGCTAGCTAAAGCTTGCGTTATTGGTACTAGATAACTGATACAAATACATACGTACATTTTTTCGTAAATACATACGTATTATAAGTAAAAAATACCCAGACCGATACAAACAATCATACTCATGAATACAAATGTTTGTGCCGTGCGAGGAATCGAACCCGCGACCATCGGAAGTAAGGCGGTGTGCTAAACCGCTAGACCACCAAGGCCGTCAAATATATATATATATATATATATATATATATATATATATATATATATATATATATATATATATATATATATATATATATTCTGCCGCTCATAAACCGCAACATATACTGCACTTGAGATACCTAATATGTATGTACATATGATTACATAGTATAAAACAAAGTAGCTGTCGCTGTCAGTCCGTATGTATGCTTAAATCTTTAAAACTAGACAACGGATTTTGAAGTGGTTTTTTAATAGATACACTCTATCTATTAAAAAACCACTTCAAAATCCGTTCAATTCAAGAGGAAGGTTTATATGTATAATATATGTACACCCAGGCGAAGCAAAGTTAGTCAGGAATACTTATGGGCACTTTTTTTTTTCTTTTTTTTTTGTCGATTCAGATTCAATCGATCGAGTGACGTAATGGGCTTAACTGCAATGTATCCATATAAGAGATATCATTGAATTTATGGGCTATTGTTACCACCCTCATGTGGCCTATAGCATATATTTCTTACCAAATATGTGTTTAATGTAATTACCTCAGAGCAATAATCATTTGTCAAGACTGCCGCGACTGCGTAGCAAGACACAATAGTTACTGTACAATACGCATCTATTTATATTATTACTAGCTGTCCCAGCAAACATTTTGATGTATAAATTTCAGTACTAATATTGCTATTAAAAATAGGGGTTGGTGGTAAAAGGGAACTTAGGGTTGTATGTATTTTTTGATGACAAAACTAAAGTAAAAATATAAAGTTGGTCTAAAAAATAAAAAAATGTTACAACCCTTATCAGTTAGAAGTATGAAACATAGATAGTAGAAAATTCTCAGACCTACTGATTATGCATAAAATTTCATAAAAATCGGTCAAACCGTTTCGAGTATGGCATCTAACATTGTCCAGTATATATATTAAAAACTGTTTTTTCCTTTATTATTCTAATATATATTATATATAAAGAAACATTATTTTATTTTAGAAAAACGCGGACAAAGTCGCGGGTAAAACTAGTTGAATTTAATAAACATAACTCAAAGTTTTACACTGTGGTATGGCAATCAACGTTTTTATTAAAGCGTTCAGCCACACTTCTGAATATTTCATAATAATTTCATGTGCACTTATCATCAAAGGGTTTTTTTTATGGATGATAATGGTATGGTGCACCCGCGCTAACGGTTTACGCTGTCGCGGCACCAGTGGAGGATGATCAGATGAACATGAGATCAGGTCAGTTAGCCCAACGTGACGTATTTACCAGAAATGTATCAAGATGGTTTCAAGGGGGAACCGCGTGGAGGTCAACCTGACATGGTACATTGCAAGTAACTGGGTCATGGGGTCACATTACTAATAATCCCCCTCCCCCCATCATCAAAGGGTTATGTATACCTAATTGATACAACCAATTTAGATCACCAAAATTTAAAATAATTTTATCTTTAATCAACTAGCTACAATCGCGACTTCGTCCGCGTGGAATTTGACTTTATTTTTCTAAAATAAAAATATTTTCTAATATCAAAGTAGCCTAAGTTATTCAAATTCAAAATATCTTTATTCATGTAGGTCTATTACAGACTCTTATGATATGTCAAATCTACCGTCAGTTCGGAATGATTTCGAGATGAGAAGAACTGACAAGAAACTCAGCTCGTATTTTTTTTTTTAATGTTGTACATATTTACAATAATACTATAAATATGTTTTCTCATCTGCTGAGGCTATCATGATGTATCAGTAGATCTAAGATATGTCCTTAGATCTTTAAACTACACAACGTATTTTAATGCAGTTTTCAGCAATAGATAGACGAATTCATGACGAAGGTTTATATGTACGATACATGCATATTATGGTGCAGAAAAGCCGATAAACTTAAATATTTGTAATGCACTTGTGCAAAATCGGACCGTATCGGTGTTAATTTAGTCGATTTTTGGAAACTGTAAAAAAATCTGACGTTTTGAATAAAATCAACATAGGACATGGGACATTTTTTCTATATTTTGTCTAACTACTTTAGATGAGAATTATAGGCAAGAAATTCAACTGGTATATAGTATTTCTTCTATCGTTTTACCAAAGTATAGAGTATAACAGTGTGACGGTAAGCTACAGTAGTGGTTGTGTTTCTAGACGACGTTAATGCTCGTAAGAGCGACGTTAAAAGGATTGTCTATCATGTGTCAATTAGACTCCATTCAGCTTCCACGTTTGTTTTGTGTGTTCTATGTTATTTTTTCAAAGGTACATCATTTTGACATGCTTCTAGTCTATTGTAGTAATTTAGCCTTATAGTCTAGTGGTTGTATACCTCGACTTTTATACATCAAGGGTTGTAAGATCGATGTTGGGCGTTACTCAAATTTTTTTTTTTTAATTGAAATGGAGAATGAGTTGATGGTTTTGGATAAATTAATTTGGGCTTCTACTCACCTTTAAACAGGCTAATGAGAACCTATTCAAAGAAATACTCATCACTTAACATATTTAGTAGTAGTTATTGCAAATTCCGCACATATCTCAATAGTATTATAAGTTCTAGTTGAGTCAGTACACGTTTTGTTTTTTTTTTCGGTAGAATTTTAAGTTGTTTTTTAATTGTTAATTGTAAGCAGAAATTTGTCACTTAAATGTCGTAGTTGCCTATAATTAAACTTGCGCTTAGTAAAATAAATAGATTGTAATGTATTACGTATTATATATAATGTAAAAGTATTGGTGTATACCTTGTTGGTGATCTAATAAATATATAAAATAAATATAAATGAACAAAACATAGTTGATGCCTTGGTATGTGACACTTGCGATATAATTCCTGAGTACTAAGATATCATAATTTCACTGTGACATAGTTTATAAACCATTTACCCTCAAATGAGGTGAAGGTTGTTTACTACATTGGTCATTGGTCCTAAAATATGGTCGAGCGCAGTGATGGCTGGCTCATCCGTGATACTCGTGAACGAGTGCTGCTTGTAGGGATTGGTCTGCTCTTATCACTACGACTGATTTAATCTTATTGTGTTTTTATTTTTGAGCCTAAATAAATTAGTGCTGGTTGGTAGTTTGTATTCACACGTTTCGACTTATAAAATGTGAACTTACAAGGATTGTTTAAAAGAGCAACACACAAGTTGCTTATTCTTCTTGTGATGATACAGATTTCAGAATTAGCGGTAGATTTAAAAAAAAATTGTTGAATAGTCAACAATTTTTTTTTAAATCTACATTAAGTTTATTTGAATAAATGATTTTCTATTCTATTCTATTCTACAATCGCAGTGTAAATAAAAACCAAGATGCTAGGCGGCAGAAATAGGTGAGGCTGAGATACCTTGTGTAGATTTAACGACCTCGGTGGTCTAGCGGTCTAGCACACCGCTTTACGACCGATGGTCGCGGGTTCGATTACTCGCACGGCACAAACTCTTGTATTCATGAGTATGATTGTTTTTATCGGTCTGGGTGTTTTCTATGTATAATTAGTATGTATTTACGAAAAAATATCTGTGTATATGTATCAGTTATCTAGTACCCATAACACAAGCTTTAGCTAGCTTAACTTGGGTCTAGATGGCGCTGTGTGAATTGTCCTGAGATTATTATTATTATTCTCTATACTAGACTCTCTTCACGTATACCATACCACATTATTTGGTATGGGCGAAAACAATGAAAAACAAAATGTTGTTGTGGCCGCTTTATCAGACGAGCCGTATGCTGAACTGATACGTGATAAAATAAAGTATGTCACTGATTGGTTCGATGACCTCAATTTTATATCGGTTTAATGACTTAAATCACCACAAGGTAAGGTGAGGTGCCTCACCTTGTGATAATTGCGGGTTCATTCCCCGCACAATACAAAACACTTATTAATATGTTACGTATTAATATAAAAAATAGTATGTTTATGTATGATAATGGCACGGCTTTGTTTTTTTTTTAATCTCAGGACAATTTACACAGCGTCATCTAGACCCAAGTTAAGCTAGTTAAAGCTTGTGTTATGGGTACTAGACAACTGATACAAATACATAGATACTACTGGTTATTTATTTATTTATTCTTTTCATTATTACAATGCCCACTTCGGTAAAATGACTACTAACAAATAATTTACATATATAACCACATTTCAACGAAAAATCGATTAATGTACTATCGCGATGTT
Organism: Achroia grisella; assembly: GCF_030625045.1. Lineage (NCBI taxonomy): Eukaryota > Metazoa > Arthropoda > Insecta > Lepidoptera > Pyralidae > Achroia > Achroia grisella. Next base: position 784,801 of record NW_026713024.1, on the reverse strand, counting down.
TAATCAACATTGACCTCGTCGACATGTGTTATCGTTAATGATAGGATATGCAATCGAGTACGCTGTATAGATGCAATCGTGTTAAGTGAATGCACATCGGATTACTGATTACGATGTGTTCTAACATAGAATGAAATAGAATAGAAAATCGTTTATTAAAATAAACTTAATTTAAGCACTTTTGAATAGTCAGTATTTTTTTTTAAATCTACCGCTCATTTGGAAATCTGTCTCAACACAAGAAGAATAAGCAAGAAACTTGTGTGTTGATAAATAGGGGATGAAATTTTGTATGAAACTTTGTCAATTTTAAACTGATCGGGCTGAGAGAGAACTTTTACATGCATAAAGCTACTATAACGTAGGTAACCCCTAAGAAAGGATTCTGATAAATTCCACCCCTAAGGGGATAAAATAGGGGATGAAACTTTGTATGAAACTTTATCAATTTTAAACCGATCGGGCTGAAACTTTGCATTCATAAAGATACTATGACATAGGCATCCCCTAAGAAAGGAAACAAAACAAAAGCTGCAATAACTATACCTAATTAATAATAACACTTCTTAACGCGAACGAAGCCGCGGGCAGAAGTTAGTCAATAAAGTTTAAAATAAATGAATACATAGTTAATATATAGATAACTGGTTACAGAAGTAGTTGATACTGGTAGTATCAACACAGAAACGTAGCTGAATGTAGTATTAATTTTCCCATTTTAATTGGACATTGATTTGCACCCTCGCTGCCTCTCCCGGCGCGACCCAATACCCCGGTTTCTCCGACCCACCGCCTACCAATATTGCCAGTTTTGTAACAAGCTCTCCCGGTAATGAATCATATAATTTTATCTATATCTACCTAGGTTTATAAGTTTTGAATATTATTAATTGTTGTACAGGAAATTTTGTTCAACATTTCAGATCCATAATAATCTGTACTTAATACTTCTAATATCAAAGTTTGTTAAGAGAATGAAATATGTTTCTGTATATTCGTTAGCTTACAGTAACATTTCATTAAATATCGTTTCTTTTGTAATATAGAATAGAATAGAAAATCATTTATTCAAATAAACTTAATTGAAACACTTTTGAATCATCATCACATTTTTCGACTCGACGACCTCGGTGGTCTAGCGGTCTAGCACACCACTTTACGTCCGATGGTCGCGGGTTCGATTCTTCGCTCGGCACATATATTTGAATTCATGAGTATGATTGTTTGGCGGTCTGGGTTTTTTTTAAATTTCAGCCCGATCCATCCAGTGGTTTGGGCTGTGCGTTGATGGATCACTATGTCAGTCACCTTTGACTTATATATATTTAGATGTACACCTGTGCGAAGTCGGGGCGAGTAAGTAGTTTTTTTATAAATAAATAATATTAGTATAAGTTTAAATATGAGATTATTAACCTGTACGAGACATCCTCTATTGGATGCTGTGGTTAGGTGTAGATTAATATTGACAGTTAGAGAAAAAAATGTTTTTTTAAGTACAAAGGTAGGTACCCCTAGTTATATATATTTATTGCTACAATATATAAATCGAAGTGTAATAAAAATCCGAGTTTGTGCAGTCTTGAAAATTACAAAGTAACGCAATATTAAGCTTTCATTTTATTTGATTGCGTCCTACTTCTGAAACGTTTTCATAAATTAACAATCCGGTTCACAAAAGGGTACCTGTCTTTCATGTTTATGCTCACCTTTGACATTATGCCACAGGGGTGAATTTTACGAGGCGACAGATATACACACGTTATATTTATATACTAGTCTCGATTATTAATATAACGGTACAAAATTGTAGATGTTTTTGTATCGAAGTTTTTTGTCTGTATTGTTTTCTTTCGTTTTGTAGATTTTAGTATACTAACGTAGTATATACTTGTACTAAGTTACTAGTTAGTATATTAGTCGTAGTAAGGAATCATATAAGGTATCGAACCCGCAGCCGTCTGAAGTACAGCAATATGCTAAACCGCTAGTCTACCGAGGTCCACCAAATCATAATAATACATAATTATTACTCCAATAATTGCTGAGCGGAGACCTATTTGGTACTATAAAACTATATATATTGAACCAGTATGTATAATTTAAAAATTATTTTTATTATTGTTATGTACCAAATAAACTATTTTCTTTCTTTCTTTCAATTTTGATGGAACTTTCACTCGCAGATAGATTATGTTATAAGGATAATATCGAAGTTTCACGCTAGGTAAAGCTTGGGTTATGGGTACTAGATAGCTGTTACTAATACATAGATATATTTGTTTTCTCGCAAATACATACATAATGTACGTAGAAAACGCCCAGACGGATACAAACAATCATACTCATGAATACAAATGTGTATAACTCAAAGGTGACTGACGTAGTGATCTATCAACGCACAGCCCAAACCACTGGACGGATCGGGCTGAAATTTGGCATGCAGGTAGATGTTATGACGTAGGCATCTGCTAAGAATTTTGATTGATTCTACCCCCAAGGGGATAAAATAGGGGATGAAAGTTTGTATGAAACTTTGTCAATTTTAAACCAATCGGGCTGAGACTTGCTTGTATAAAGCTACTAAGAAAGTATTTTGATAAATTCGACCCCTAAGGGGATAAAATAGGGGATGAAAGTTTGTATAAATCTTCTTAGATTTTCGACTGATTGAACTAAAATTAAAGATTGGAGCTACTATGATGAAGTCGTTCGCTTAAATAGGATTTTGATAAATTCAACCCCCATGGGGAAAAATAAGGGATGATGCAGGATGTAAATGTATTAATTTGAACCTATCACTACCTAATGGAACGAATAAATAAAGACGATCAAAATAATTTTTAGTTTTTTAAGCTTTTATTTTAGAAAAATAAAGTTAAATTCCACGCGGACGAAGTCGCGGGAACAGATAGATACTCTATAAAGACCAAGATAAAAATATAAGGAAAAGGTAAAAAGTGGTTTAAAAGTTGCGTCAAATAAAAGACAGTTGGACGGAGTTTTTTCACTTTCCATGATTGTCGTGCGCCGCTCGGGGGATTGATCTGTCAAATGATTACACCCCTGCGAGCGACGTGAGTTATCGCTCAATTTTTTTTGACTTGAATGGGATCACTGAATATTGGTCACTCAGTAATATGTCATAACGTTATTTAAAAAAAATACGTGCCTTATGTTTAACATTTAACACATGGGTTGTAAACTAGTAGCTGAGCCCGCGACTTCGTCTGTTAGGATCAAGTAAAGAAGAAATACTTCATAATCTAACCCAAAAAAGCCGAAGAAAAAGTTTTATCGTTCTAGCTTCAAAATTGACGATTTACGTACAAGCTTTCATCCCCTATTTTATTTTATCCTCTTAAGGGTAACATTTTTACAAACTTTGAACGTCATATTTATTTATATTTAGAGATCAGCCTAAAAAATAAGTTTCAAGATCCTTTCAACCCCTTAAAACTATTTTAGCTTCACAAATGACGATACTTCCATATAACCTCACTTTTCCCCTTTCCATCCTTTAGATCTCTTTTTTCGCAATCTAGTCGCAAAATAAGCAGAGCTTGTGTTATGGGTACCAGACATCTGAAAATATTTTTTTTTAAAGAGAATATACATATAAGAAACTACTAATTATACTCAAGAACAAATATATGTACCGTGCGAGGAATCGAACCCATGCTCACCGAAACAAAAGCCGTGTGCTAAACAACTAAGACCGTTTAACGGTCTTAGTTGTTTCACATCATTTCATAGTACAAAACAAAGTTGTCATAGTATAAAACAAAGTCACTGTCGCTGTCTGTCCGTCCTTATGTATGCTTAAATCTTTAAAACTACGCAACGGATTTTGAAGCTTTTATTGATAGAGTGATTCAAGAGGAATGTTTATATGTATATCACATGTACACCCGAAGCCAAGGCGAGTAGCTAGTATACATATAGAAAACAACTAATTATTTAAAAAAAAATCTCGAACGAATCGAGGAATCGAATCTGCGCCCACCGAAACAAAGGACACGGCCGAAACCACTAGAATTCTGAGATTGTCAAATCACATTTTTTTTAATAGACATATAAAAAACAACTAATTATACTAAAAAAAAAACTAATAATGTACCGTGCGAGGAATCGAATCTGCACCCACCGAAACAAAGGACACGGCCGAAACCACTAGACTGCTGAGGTTGTCAAATCACATATTTTTAATAAATGTTTTAAAAATCTAATCTGATTATGAAAGCAGTCATGAGTTATAAATATTAATTGAATAAATAAGTGATCTACTTAAACAAAGTTAAATGCTAAGCATAACCGAAGTAAATATTATATAAGTCTCATCCCGGGGTACGCAGGCGGAATTCCGCTCCGCGGTCCTAAGTTTGAATTGTTCGCTACGAGTTTGAACAAGGGACAACTCCTGTGTGCAACTGAAATTTGGGGATGAAATAAGAGATTGAACCCAACGATTTTATATAGGCCAATTGCTTTCCCACGGTAACATAATCTGCCGGTATCGTCGATATATATTTTCACTGGTTGACGTATGTAGAGATAATGTATATCTATATTATAATTTCGTCAAGGGGTACGGTAGACTCGAACGAAACCTTATGTGAATAACAGAACATAAAAAAATATTGATTTCGAGTCGACAACATATATCCGCAAAATTCGGATTATGGAGTATTTCGTTAAATTCTAATGACACTGACAAACAAACCGCAGTCGCCATCTTTTCATTTCACTAGCATTTTCTTCGGTCGTTGACGTTTCGCGAAAATATTGTTTTTGACACTTTTTTATGATAAAAGAGTATGTGTTTTTTCTTTAAACCTGAAATTGGCCGATTGCGAGACAAATTTGTCAATTTATTTTTTTTTTACTAATTTGTTTTACGGCTCTGGATACAAGTTCTTTTTAGCCCAACTTAAAGTTTGATAAAAAAATAAAAATTATTTGTATAAAAACTTTTGCACTTTTTATTTACTATATTTATTAAACACAATGAACGAAGCTTTACAAATCTATGCCTTGCTTAGAACCGATGACTACAGAAATATCTACCCACATTTCACCCGAGCGAAGCCGGGTTTTCATCTAGTATATAATAATCTCAGTACAATTCACACAGCGCCATCTAGACCCAAGTTAAGCTAAATAAAGCTTGTGTTATGGGTACTAGATAACTGATACATATACATAGATTTTTTTGTAAATACATACATATTATACATAGAAAACACCCAGATCGATACAAACAAACATACTCATGAATACAAATGTTTGTGCCGTGCGAGCAAACGAACCCGCGACCATCAGTCGTAAAGCGGTGTGCTAGACCGCTAGACCACCGAGGTAGCGCGAGATAGTAGATCGTAGATAAGTATCTAAATAGAAGAGACAGTAGAGAGAGAGTGTACTCAAATTGCCAGAAAAAAATTCAAATGCCTTAATACCTATTTTCTTTGTAAAAAAGCTTATTATAAAATAGAAGAATTTATAAATGATAATAATGTTTTTGTAGAAAATGTCTAACTTAAAATTCATAGCGCTGACAATGTTATCTGAACAGAGATAAAGTCCGTAGCGGTTTCTATGTTGATTGTCGCATGCCTAATCCTTGTTAATGTAAATATAATTAAAATAGTATTTATTGAAAAGAGCAACACACAAGTTTCTTGCTCATTCTTCTTCTGATGAGTCTGCATTCCTAATGAGCGGTAGAATAAAAAACTTGACTATTCAAAAGTGCTTATATTAAGTTTATTTGAATAACGACAAAATAAAAAAAAGGTTTCGATGCCATTCACATTCACTGGTTAACGTATCTAGAGACAGTAGATAGATAAAACCTTTATTGCCAACATTAAATTATTAAGAATACATAAAATAAGAAAAAAAAATTCAAAGTTGGCAATAGGAGCTGCCTCAGCTGTTGCTGATATAAGCATAACCTCAATGTGGTTTTCAGGCAGCCTCCAATTGTAATAATAATAATCTCAGGACAATTCGCACAGCGCCATCTAGACCCAAGTTAAGCTAGCTAAAACTTGTGTTATGGGTACTAGACAACTGATACAAATACATAGATATGTTTTTTTTTCGTAAATACATACATAGAAAATACCCAGACCGATACAAACAATCAGACTTATGAATACAAATAATTGCACTGTGCGAGGAATTGAACCCGCAATTATGGGAAGAATAGCAGTAAACCACCAGACCATCGATGTAGTCATTAGAGCAAGAGATAATCGATTGGATCGTTAGTTAAATTTACACAAAGCAGGGTGAATACAAATGTTTGTGCCGTGCGAGGAATCGAACCCGCGACCATCGGTAGTAAGGCGGTGTGCTAAACCGCTAGACCACGGAGGCCGTCATTGTATTCATTAGTATGATTCAAATTCAAATTCAAAAATCATTTATTCATGTAGGACATTTTAGCCGCTTATGAATGTCAAATTTTTACATTATAATTTTATTTTTTCCCTACCGTCCAGTTCGGTATATAGATCCAATTGAGAAGAACTGGCAAGAAACTCAATTGAATTTGTTTTGTTGATTTGATTGTTTGTCTGGACCTGGGTGTTTCCTATATATATTATATATGTTTACAAAAAAATTCTAAGTATTTATATCAGTCGTCTAGTACCCATAACACAAGCTCTGTTTAGCTTGGGTTTAGATGATGCTGTGTTAATTGTCCAGGGCAATTTATTATTTATTTTATCTACAAATAAAATATATCTATGTATTTATATCAGTTGTTTAGTAACTTTAATACAAGCTCTGCTTAACTTAGGACTAGATGTTGCTATGTGAATTGGCCTCGCGTATTATTATTATACTAATGTACAATTTGTTAATCAATTTAGGTAGTTAGAAACTGACTGCTTATCAATAAGTTATGCTCCAATAATTGTAATCATACAGGGCCGAGTAATTTAAAAAAACACCCCAATTGTGCCCTCGTGTCTAAGTGCTCAAGGGCGCGGTTCTAGGGTTAGTAATTAGAGGGCGTAAGGGATGATTAGGAGCACGCAACCGCCACTTTATACCCTTTAAACATCCTTTGAAACGTCAGACTTGATAGTTGTCTCTAGAAGTTTAACATTAATCTACAAAAGGTTAAAGATGTTTAGATACCACGGTATTGTATTCTATAAAGTTTAGTTAAAATTATAAGTTACAGTGAATTAATAAGATCTCTTGAAATGGTTTTTGAGATGAATGATTAAATTAGATCTTTGAAGTTTCATTTCAACCCCAGTTTGTGGAGCAAAGGTCGCGTGTTTGATTCTGTTTTGGATAAAATTAGTAATAATCTTAGATAATTCTCACCGCGTCATCTAGTCCCAAGTTAAGTGTTATGGGTACTAGACAACTGATATAAATACTTAGATTTTTTTATAATTTTATAAACAATCATAATCTAAAATATAAATTTTTATACCGTGCGAGGAATTGATCTCGCGACTATCAGAAAATAAGACGATTACTAAACCACAAGATCACCGAGGTCGTTAAAAGTATTAAAAAAGTATGTGTTAAAATTAAATAAAAAATCAATATGTGTATAATTTATATTTTCTACCTACAATAACAATCCAAGAAACGGCGGTACTTAGAAAATACCCAGACAAACAATCATATTCATGAATATAAATATTTGGAATCGAACCCGCGACCATCGGAAGAAAGGCGGTGTACCAAACCGCTATACCGTCGAGGTCGTCATCTCTTAAAACGTTTAATCAATGAGTCGAGATCTTTCAACTTACGTTTCTTATTGTAAAATAAACTCCCCATTTCAGTATACTGTAATATCCAATACTTGCAACTTTGTCTTAGCTTCCCGAGCTGCATTGGTATTCTGTAAGCAATACTACACAATCTACTCACTTCACTCATCGCTTCACTCAACGCCTTCGTATCCATTTGCAAATATAAAGTTCCTATTGCGCTATCGAGTTTGCCTATATTTAAAAAAAAATCACTAGTGCCTGTTTTACCACCATCCCGCTCTCGTGCGTGTGGCGCTGCAGTCGCTATCGAGTTTTACAGATTCAAGGATTCTGCTTTCCAGGGACGGATCTACCTAAGGGCTTTTTGGGCTGCAGCCCAGCGCCCCGAGGATACAAAGGGCCTCCAGTCCCAACTAAAACGATATCATTACATAGTATAAAACAAAGTCGCTGTCTCTGTCTGTCCGTCCCTATGTATGCTTAAATCTTTAAAACTACGCAGCGTATTTTGAAGCGTTTTTTTTTAATAGATAGAGTGATTCAAGAGGAAGGTTTATATGTATACTACATGTATACCCGTGTGAAGCCGGGATGAGTAGCTAGTTTAGAATATAAAAAAATATCTAGAATGTTAAAAACCTTGGCAAAAAAAAAATATCTAGAATGTTAACAACCCAGGCAGTTGATTGATCTCAGAGTGCGCGTGTTTCGAAAAGAACGGGAAATTTCTGGTCGCTTGTTTTTGGTCGGTGTATTTTTTTTGTTGAGTAATATAATTAGGTAGGGCCCTAAATAGATTAAGCCCAGGGCCCCACAAATTCACGATCCGCCCCTGTCGATTTCGAATTCGTGAGTGATGTTTACAGAATAGCTCTACAGAAACCGATAGCAGAAACGTTTTGTCGCTCAAGAGAACGTGATATCTTTCTTTCTGTGAGGACATTTGTCGATCCCATTGTACCCTAGGGGTTTACTATTAGTTATTCTGTGCTCGGAACAAATATTTGTTCAACACGAGTGTTGTTGTTTGGATATCGTGGTGAGGAAATTGCGATATCTGTAATGTGTGTTTAATTGTCTAAATATATATAACTCAAAGGTGACTGACATAGTGATCTATCAACGCACAGCCCAAACCACTGGACGGATCGGGATGAAATTTGGCATGCAGGTAGATGTTATGACGTAGGCATCCGCTAAGAAAGGATTTTGAATAATTCTACCCCCAAGGGAATAAAATAGGGGATGAAAGTTTGTATGAAACTTTGTCTATTTTATACCGGTCGGGCTGAGACTTTGCATGCATAAAGCTACTATGACGCAGGCATCCCCTAGGAAAGGATTTTGATTAATTCCACCCCTAAGGGTATAAATTAACGCAAGCGAAGCCGCGGCCAAAAGCTAGTTTCTAATAGAACTCTGTTATACTGGTATATTTTTATATATTGTACCGGTCACAAAAGCACTGCGTACAATAAACATTATATTGATTATTTAGTTAAAGTTTATTAATTCATTTTATGCGTATAATATAATTATAGGTATATATAAGTAGGTAGTTAAAAATAATTTTATAATATAATTTTTATGATTCTTTATATATAAATATATGTAGTAATAGTTAATTTCTATATGACCTCTGAAGATATTAGGAATTATTTCAAATACGGGTTGGTCCTAAAGGATATACTGACGGATGACTGCTAGAATACTGATAATAATAAGAATAATCTCAGGACAATTCACACAGCGCCATCTAGACCCAAGTTAAGCTAGCTAAAGCTTGTGTTATGGGTACTAGATAACTGATACAAATATATATATTTATACATATTATACATAGAAAACACCCAGACCGATACAAACAATCATACTCATGAATACAAATGTTTATGCCGTGCGAGGAATCGAACCCGCGACCATCGTAGGTAAAGCGGTATGCTAGACCGCTATACCACCGAGGTCGTCAATGGAAATAAACTTAAAAAAAAAGACAAAGTGTACGTTTGTTTATACTAAATTTATCAGGTGGCCGCTCAGTATGTATTAAGGGTTTTTGTATATAATTTAATAATATCTCCGGACAATTCACACAGCGCCATCTAGTCCCAAAGACTGGGTTCTGAGTAACCTTAGGAATGTGTTCTAAGGTTGCCTGGAAGAAATCGCTTTTCAGCCATAAGGCCGCCCATTGCTGCCTCTTTCTCTATCATTGTGTATGTTTATACATATTTATATATTTGTACTATAATAATGTATGTAAATGTTTGCTTTTTTTCTGTGAATAACGAATTTTAATTTTATATAAATCCTTTCTGTTGCAAAAGGAGGGAAAATTCGTTGCAGACGAAATGGCGCGGGTCAAGAAGTTTAATATGAAATAATCATCGCCAACTGGTTTCATTAGTATTTATTAATGCTGTGATTTTTTTATTAGATTGCCTTCTAAAACCATAGAGCCACCTGATGTTTTCTAAGCACGGCAGATCGTTTCAAAAAGAAAATTTCAACTTATTAATATCAGACTACGAGATTATTTTCAAAGAAACATTGGCCCGTGTTTAACTATTTATAACTTTAATTAAAAATGCTATTATGCTTATAATTTACTACCTACTCGCCCTGGCTTCGCCCGGGTGTACATGTATTTATATATATAAACCTTCCTATAGAATCACTCTATCTATTAAAAAATAATTACTTCAAAATCTGTTGCGTAGTTGTAAAGATTTAAGCATACATAGGGACGGACAGACAGCGACAGCGACTTTGTTTTATACTATGTAATGATGTGGAAAGGTTTAAGCACCTTAGTATGAATGGATCTGTATTATTGTAAACATGTACAACATTTATTTGAAATTAGCTGACTTGGTCCGCGTGGAATTTAACTTTCTTTTCTAAAATAACAGTAGCCTAAGTTACTCCTTATTACACCAGCTACCTGCCAAAAAGCCCCGTCAAAATCGGTCCAGCCATTTCAGAGATTAGCCGGAACAAATAGACAGATAGACAGACAGACAAAAATTGTAAAAAATGTTTTTTGGTGTATGTACCGTATTTATATTCATATGCATGTAGTAAAAAATAGTTATTTCAAAATTACAAGTCATACTCGTAAATCAAATTATAGAAACCTATTTTTTTATTTTATAACACAGGGGACAAACGAGCATGCTGCTCACCTGATGGTAAGTGATTACCGCCGCCCATGAGCACCCGCAACACCAGGGGAATTGCAAGTACGTTGTCGGCCTTTTAAAAAGGAATAAGCTCTTTTCTTGAAGGTTTCAATATCGTATCGGTTCGGAAATATATATAATACTTATTCCGGGAATGGTCATAGGGCGGCCAGAATGTCAAGGGCGAGTTGTTTTTATCGCCATGCAAATTCCGGTCAGTTATTGTTAGTATCGAAACACCGTGCTAGGTGCTTTTTGGGGTTTCGTGTAATAGCCAAATATAACCGTATATATATATACTAGCTGTACCGGCAAACGTTGTTTTGCCTTAAAATAAAAAATAAAATATTAGGGGTAGACGTGGAAGTAGATTGGTTTCTTGATGGGGATGGGTATTATTATATAATACTAGCTGTCCCGGAAAACGTTTTGCCATATAAATTAATAACGCTATAAAAAAATAGGGGTTGATGATAGAAGTGTGAAAATTTAGGATTGTATGTATTTTTGTATGTTGTATCATAAAAAAATAGAATCTAAAAATTTTGTCTAAAAATAAATTTAGGGGTGGACTACCCCTAACATTTAGGGGGATGAAAAATAGATGTTGGCCGATTCTCAGACCTACTCAATACGCTCACAAAAATTCATGAGAATCGGTCAAGCTGTTTCGGAGGAGTATGGGAACGAAAACTGTGACACGAGAATTTTATATATAAGATATAACTTCCGTAGAGTAAGTTTTGGGAAATATACCGAACTACCACTTAATAACGGCTTCGTCTGCTTTTTTAAGATGAAAATCTGTACTAATATTGTAAAGCTGAAGTGTTTGTTTGTTTGTTTGAACGCATTCCTCTCTAGAATTACCAGTTCGAATTGAAAAATTTTGTAGTTTTTGCGTGAAAGAGGAACAAACATCCATACTCACAAATTTTCGCGTTTATAATATTACCAGCATTTACCCGCGGCTTCGCTCGCAGTGAATCTATTAAATAATAATATTACTGGCTGCTAGATGGCGCTAAAGTAGCAAAATGTTGATCTTTTATTTTACAAAAATATTTGTTTTTTTTTTTAAATAAAAGATATCCTATGTTCATTCTAATACCTCCAAGAACAGGTGTACAAAATTTCATGATGATCGGTTCAGTAGTTTTTGTGTGAAAGCATCACAAACAACCCTACTTTCCCATCATTACATAGTATAGAACAAAATCGCTGTCGCTGTCTGTCCGTCCCTATGTATGCTTAAATCTTTAAAATTAAATCTATGTATGCTTATATTAAGTTTATTAAAATACAGATTATTTCTATTTCTAGTTCTATTTCTAGTTCTATGTCTAGTTCTATTTCTAGTTCTATTTCTATTTCTATTCCTATTTCTATTCTAACGCTTTTTACAGTCTACCTCTTCACACGGCATTTATACGTATTGAAACTTTATATTTATGTCTTGTGTAACATTACAGTTGAAACGTTCAGTTTGATTCTCTAATTTAATTATCAAGGGTCCCCATTTAATTAACTGATTGTTTTGGGAACAGCTCAACGATTGAGACACTCACACGTAAACGTGATAAATTAGAAATTTTGCCCGATTAATAGAACAGTTTAATCATCCATTTAATCTTATTATCTTAATCCTTACTAATATAAACTGTGTCCTTTGTTATATTGTTTGTGCTTCTTCTTTACTGTACGTTGCAAATAAAGTATATTCTATCTATCTATCTATCTATAAACTAGCTACTCGCCCTAGCACGGGTGTACATGTATTATAAATAAACCTTCCTCTTGAATCACTCTATCTATTAAAAAAACCGCTTCAAAAGCCAGTGCGTGGTTTTAAAGATTTAAGCCTACATACGTACAGACAGCGACAGCGACTTTATTTTATACTGGCTGTTCCCGCGACTTCGTCCGCGTGGAATTTAACTTTTTTTGTCTAAAATAAAAGTAGCCTAAGTTATCTCTTTATTACATCAGCTACCTGCCAAAAAAAGTCCCGTCAAAATCAGTCCAACCACTTCAGAGATTAGCCGGAACAAACAGACAGACAGACAGACCAAAATTGTAAAAAATGATATTTTGGTGTATGTACCGTGTTTATATTCGTATGCATGTAGTAAAATACGGTTATTTCAATATTACAAACAGACACTCCAATTTTATTTATATGTATAAACTATGTAATGATAAAGATCACTGTTAGTTAGCAACAACAGTGTTCTGAGGAATTGTTCGGATTAATACCAGCTGCTGAGTTTCACCACCGTACCACCCGCCAGAAACTGAAATACCATCCTGATCATCTGGATAAATGGCGGTCCTCCACAGTGAGGTTTTCTAGAAACTTTTTGCCTCGCACAACCACATTGTGGAATCACCTTCCAGCGATGGTATTTCCGAACCGATACGATATTGAAACCTTCAAGAAAAGAGCTTATTCCTTTTTAAAAGGCCGACAACGTACTTGCAATTCCCCTGGTGTTGCGGGTGCTCATGGGCGGCGGTAATCACTTACCATCAAGTGAGCCGCATGCTCGTCTGTCCCCTGAGTTATAAAAAAAAAAAATTAGACAGTTAAACCAACATAATGTATGTACTATCGTTCGTAAATAGGTACGAACGTTACGTTACGTAGTCAACACACGGACAACATCCTCCCACACCTACGGGCAGTTGGTAAAAAACAGTAAACAAATTATAAATACGAGTGGATGTTCAACCCTCTGAAATGTTACTTACACACTTGTATCTATTTCTGATTCGCTAAAGGCTAACCTCAGAATAGAATAGAATAGAAAATCATTTATTCATCATCATCATCGCAGCCCGGAAGACGTCCACTGCTGGACATAGGCCTCCCCCAAAGATCTCCACGACGATCGGTCCTGCGCTGCTCGCATCATTTATTTATTCAAATAAACTTAATTTAAACACTTTTGAATTGTCATAACATTTTTTTTATCTAACACTCATTCAGCTGTCTCATCACAAGAAGAACGAGCAAGAAACTTGTGTGTTGCTCTTTTAAATAATCCTTGTAAGTTTATATTTACAAGTCGAAACGTGTGAATACAAACTACCAACCAGCACTAATTTATTAGGGTCAAATATAAATATACAATAAGATTAAATCAGTCGTAGTGATAAGAGCAGACCAGTGCCTACAAGTAGCACTCGTTCACGAGTATGAAGGATGAGCCAGCCATCACTGCGCTCGACCATATTTTAGGGAGCCCAATGACCCGGCCTACCACGCCGCCACATGTCTGGACATTTTAGTGAGCATGACTACTCATCCCACTCGACCACGTCTAGAATATATAATAATAATAAATAACCCTGGACAATTAACACAGCGCCATCTAGTCCCACAGTAAGCAAAGCTTGTGTTATACGGTTTACGCTGGCGGGGCACCAGTGGAGGATGATAAGATGAACATGAGGTTAGGTCAGTTAGCCCATCGTGACATATTTAGCAGAAATTTATCACGACGGTTTCCAGGGGGAACCGCGTGGAGGTCAACCTGACATGGTACATTGTTAGTAATGGAGTCATGAGTCCACATTACTAACCATCCCCTTCCCCCCAAGCAGCCTCGGTTGTCTAGCGGTTGAGAACACGGCCTTCGTCGAATGGTCGCGGGTTCGATTCATCTCACGGTACAAAATTTGTATTCATGGGTATGATTGTTTGTATCGGTCTGGGTGTTTTCTATGTATGTTATTTATGTATTTACAAAAGAGTGTATTTATGTATTGATATCAGTTGTCCAGTACTTGTAACAAAAGATCGACTTAGCTTGGAAGTAAATGTCGCTGTGAATTGTCCATAGTTATTATTATTATGTATCTTTTCTTATCTTTTCTTTTATCTAATTTAGAAGAAGTGTAGATGTCCCGGCAAACGTTATTTTGCCTTAAAATAAATAAAAAAATTAGGGGTGGACTACCCCTAACATTTAAGGGGATGAAAAATAGATGTTGGCCGATTTTCAGACCTACTCAATACGCTCACAAAATTTCATGAGAATCGGTCAAACCGTTTCGGAGGAGTATGGGAACGAAAACTGTGACACGAGAATTTTATGTATAAAAAGATTACGCAGTACTTGCAGTATAAAGATGCCCATATAAAAACTTAGTTAAATACATTTTTTGCACAATAAACTTATTAGTAATATTATCTATACTCATATTATAAAGCTGAAGAGTTTGTTTGTTTATTTGAACGCGCTAATCTCAGGAACTGACTCGAATTGAAAAATTCTGTTTGTGTTGGATAGTCCATGTATCGAGGAACGCTTTAAGCTATATAACATTAAGCAACGACCAATAGGAGCGGAGCTGCAATGAAAAACATTGCAATAGATGGTGAAATGAAACGCAGACGAAGTTGCGCGCGTCAGCTAGTGTAATATATTAGGAATACGTATGAGAACTATCTCAAACCAGTAATCACTTGGCAGCCATTCTAAATCGTCAATACACCAGTCATTAGCCCTTATGGCAGCCCTATAGGAAGTGACGCACGCCTGGCCAGTTGTGACGTCATAAATCGCGTGCCACACGCGAGTTACGTGGTGGTAGCTTGTCACGTTCAACAGTCATATTCGTAGGTTCGAGACGGTTGCGCGTCTACTAAAAATTGTATTTAATAAATGCGTTGGACTTTTGTGCGCTTGGCCGCTGGACTATGAGGTGACAGTGATTTGGTGAAGTGTAGATGGTATGGTGAATCATGGGTATTATAATAGGAACGTGTGTGCCTGATGCGGAGCAGGACGCGGCGGCGTATGGTGCTCAGCTGAGGAGACCGCCCAGGCGTATACTCTATGGTAACTAGTTTTTTTAATAGACAAACATTTATTTTGTTTAATGCTTGCAATAAAGAAAATTACGTGACAGCTCTGTGGCTACACACTAGCTTTCTTCCGTCATCATGAAAACTGAAACGTTCTGGAAACGTTTTTGAACGGAGAAGAGCAACACACAAGTTTCTTGCTCATTCTTCTTGTGATGAGTCTGCGTTCCGAATGAGCGGTAGAATCAAAATATGACTATTCAAAAGTGCTTGTAATGAGTTTATTTGAATAAAGATTATTTCTATTTCTATTTCAAACGACTTCAAAAAAGGAGATTTGCTATTCAGATGTTCGTTTGAAAAGTTAATCTTCTCTTTTTTTTGATCTTTCTCTTCTCTTTAATATTTCTCTTTACTATTGTGTAAAAATTTCGTTAAAATTGTTTCAGTAGTTTTGTGTTTAAATCGAAATAATATAACCTACTTGTTAGCATATGAATATAAATATGGTACATACATCAAAATAACATTTTTTACAATTTTTGTCTGTCTGTCTGTCTGTGTGTTTGGTCTGGCTAATTTCTGAAATGGCTGGACCGATTTTCACGGGACTTTTATTGGCAGATAGCTGATGTAATAAGGAGTAACTTAAGCTACTTTTATTTTAGAAAAATAAAGTTAAATTCCCGCGGACTGAGTCGCGTGTACAGCTAGTCTAATATAAAAATTTAAATGAATTTGATTATCTAAAATCAAAATGCTAAGATTTAAGTAATTATATTCAATCGCCTCCAAAACTCTTCATGAAAGTAACCTGTGAATTTCACTCGGCAATAAGTACTCGAGTCGTTTGAGTACTTGAACAGCCTGTATAAGGGTGGAAAATAATTCCTTTATGTGTCTGTTCGTCAAGTATTTGAACGTTGGTTAAAGGTTATGTTAAAGGTGAAGTAACATTTTATATAGTTGTCATTTTTTTATCAATTTCAACGTGTAATATAGGGAATGTAATTAAATAAATAAATAACACTGAACAATTGACATAGCGACATCTAGTCCCACGGTAAGCAGAGCTTGTGTTATGGGTACTAGACAACTGATATTAATACTAAGATTTTTTTTATAAATACATAATATGCATATAAAACACGCAGAGTGATACAAACAATCATACTTATGGATACAAATGTTTGCACCAAACGTGGAATCGAATCCGCGACTATCGGAAGTGAATCGGTGTGCTAAACCGCAACACCGCTGGGGCCATCGGTCAATGCTAATAATATCGAATAAAATTAAAATAAAATCAAAATATCTTTATTCATGTAGGTCTATTACAGACTCTTATGATATGTCAAATCTACCGTCAGTTCGGAATGGTTTCGAGATGAGAAGAACTGACAAGAAACTCATCTCTTGTTCTTTTGAAATGAGCTTGTACATGATTATAAATATACAGATTCATTTTTAAATTCAAATTAGGGAAAATAGAGCAAGACGTCTTATCTCTGGTAGACCTGTTCATGTATATCGGCGTCGACTGCCACTTACCATCAGGTGAGCCGGATGTTTTTCTCATGGATGGTAATGGAATGGTGCACCCGCCTGCGCTAACGGTTTACGCTGGCGGGGCACCAGTGGAGGATGAGAAGATGAGCATGAGGTCAGGTCAGTTAGCCCATCGTGGTAAATGTTCCATAAATTTATCACGTTCTCCAGGAACTGGAGGTCAACCTGACATGGTACATTGCTAGAAATGGGGCTATTTATCCACATTACTAGCATTCCCCTTCCCCCCCCTAAGCTGGAGGTTGTATGCCATAGTTTAATAAAAATAGCCCTGGTTAGTGCATTTATTATATCTCCGAAATGGCTTAATAAATTAGTTATATAATAATAATAATAATAATAATAATAATAATAATAATAATAATAATCTCAGGACAATTCACACAGTGCCATCTAGACCCAAGTTAAGCTAACTAAAGCTTGTGTTATGGGTACTAGACAACTGGTACAAATACATATAAATATTTTTTTTTTTCGTAAATACATACATATTATACATAGAAAACACCCAGACCGATACAAACAATCATACTCATCAATACAAATGTTTGTGCCGTGCGAGGAATCGAACCCGCGACCATCGGACGTAATGCGGTGTGCTAGACCGCTAGACCACCGAGGCCGTCAATAATTGTATAACAATAATAGTATAATAATAACTTCAATACTATTATACTATTAGTATAATAGTATTGAAGTTATTATTATTATTTTATTTCATAACGTGGTCGAACACGGTAAATGAATATTTGCGTTTAAATATTTCCTTTTCAATACTGGCAATATTATAAATTAATTAGAACGAGTTATTTTAAACTATAATAAATATAATAACATTGTTAATATCGTTAACAGCATATATTGTACATATATTATTATTGTGTATTGGTATAATAACATATATTGTCCTTATGTATATAAATACATCATACAATACATGTGATACTGTAAAATGCAGTTAATTTATCACATTTTAATTAACTTTACACAGCACTAACTCTTACCTGCGACTATGTCTCCTTTTTATAACAAAACTAGTTGTTCCCGCAACTTCATCCGCGTGGAAATTAACTTTATTTTTCTAAATATTTTTTCTAAAATAAAAGTAGCCTAAGTTACTCCTTATCTTATATATAAAATTCTCGTGTCACAGTTTTCGTTCCCATACTCCTCCGAAACGGCTTGACCGATTCTCATGAAATTTTGTGAGCGTATTGAGTAGGTCTGAGAATCGGCCAACATCTATTTTTCATCCCCCTAAATGTTAGGGGTAGTCCTCCCCTAAATTTTTTTTTTATATTAAGGCAAAACAACGTTTGCTGGGACAGCTAGTTATTATATATATTACATCAGCTACCTGCCAAAAAAAGTCCCGTTAAAATCAGTCCAGCCATTTCAGAGATTAGCCGGAACAAACAGACAGACAGAAAAAAATGGTAAAATATGTTATTTTAGTGTATGTACCCTATTTATATTAACATGCATGTAGTAAAAAACGGTTATTTCAATATTACAAACAGACACTCCAATTTTATTTATATGTATAGATTAAAAACTAGTAATAGTAGGTTTCTTCGTCTCTTAAACAACCTTCATTGCCCATTCAGTATCATGTTCTTTGGTATACCAATGTATAACTTAATGATATTTGTTTTAGAGGTCCTAATTGTTTGCGTAGTCACTGGTATTTGTGGAGTTGTGCTCTGCACTGGTAACATGGACCCCTGGTAAGGGCACATAGGCATGGGACACATAGGCATGCAACAACCACCGTGTGGTCTAAATCGTTTCTTGTACGATTTCAAAATGGTTGTAGTGCTCAGTGTTGTTGTGCTCATTGTTGTTGTGCTCATTGTTGTTGTGCTCAGTGTTGTTGTGCTCGGTGTTGGCGTCGGTGCACGTACAACTTGAAGTTCTTCTTCGTAGTCGGTGTCGCATAGTGACGGCGCTGGACATCCAAATGGGTGCTTGATATCTGTAAATAGTTATATTTATTATGAGACATGTCCGTACGACTGATGACGACTTAGGCTTTGATGCCGGCTACCAGAAGAGATAGTAACCCCAAGTAGTGCCCGTGACTTGTGACACGGGTGTAGGTTTACAAGGCCCTTATATTCAAATTCAAATTCAAAATATCTTTATTCATGTAGGTCTATTACAGACTCTTATGATATGTCAAATCTACCGTCAGTTCGGAATGATTTCGAGATGAGAAGAACTGACAAGAAACTCAGCTCGTATTTTTTTTTAATGTTGTACGTATTTACAATAATACTATTTCATTTAAATTCAAATTTAGGAGAATAGTGTGACCCTGGTGGTCACTCTATTCTCCCAAATTTGAATGCTATATAAAAAAATAAAAAAATCTAATCAGTGTTCGCAACTTGAACAGACCAGTCCCCACAAGCAGCACCCGTTGACGAGTATGACGGATGAGCCAGCCATCATTGCACTCAGCCATATTAGAGGGAGCACATCGACCCGGCCCACCACGCCGCCACAAGTTTGAACTTTATAGCAGCATGACTGTTTCAAGTTACTCCACTACGTCATTTATATTATTTACAGCATAAACTGTACCAATCACAGTTTTCACCCATTACAATATTTAATTTACATTATTTAAATTACAATATGTCATAGAATGCATTAACACTCACCTTCACTACTTGTAGCTTCCCCCCAGGCCCAACTAAATCCGGGATACACCCGTCTCTAATACAATTCACTTTAGTATCTAAAATACAACCGGCAAGTTCCATGCTAGTCGACCGAATGCCAGCTTATAAAAACTCCCGTCATACTCGTGAACGGGTGCTGCTTGTAGGGACTGGTCTGCTCTAATCACTATGACTGATTTCCTCTTATTAATTGTTTAACCAGTTGGTTATGTATTCAATATTTTTTCTTTTTGAGTATTTAATTGAATTAGTGCTAATTGGTGGTTTGTATTCACACACTTAAACTTAAAAATGTAAAGTGATAATAAAATTATTTAAAAGAGCAACACGCAAGTTTCTTGCTCGTTCTTCTTGTGATGAGACAGCTTTCCGAACGAGCGGTAGATTAAAAAAAAATTTAATGACTATTCAAAAGTGCTTCAGTGTAAGTTTATTTGAATAAATGATTTTCTATTCTATTCTATTCCCTCCTCTCACACAGATATGCGTGCGGGTTATACGCAACTAATTTAACGATACCGAGTAATAATGATTCTTATTTTAAAAAAATTTTCTACAATATCGATGTGAACCCTAACACATACAATTATTACAGATTATATTGTACTCCGCACTAAGTTAACCTGTATCGCGGGACTCCACGAAAAATTTCCAGATATTATTAACTATTCGAGATCAGTAGTAGATTTGACATATGAAAAGAATCTGCAATAGACCCACACGAATAAAGTTATTTCAATTTGATTTATTTGATCTATGTAATATTCTACATTACATGAAGGGAGAAAGGTATATGTAGTAATCTACAGGAATATTATAAATTCTGAACAAATTAGCTCTACGCCGTTGATAAAACCACCCATGGTTGACTGGTTGATGCCACCATGCCGCATGGTGTTAAGTCTGCCATATATACTTTAACTTTATGTGCATTAAAATTTTAATAAATAAAGAAATTAAAAATATCACCAAAAGAGAATAAATATGGCTTAAGAATTAAATAGAAAGATAGATTCATTCGTATAGCAACTTCAGTAGCAGAAGGATGAGCAAGAATCTTCTTGCCTGTTGCTCATTTGAGCAAATGTAAATATAATAGTTCAAAATTACATTTTTAACATTAATTTTGGTTTGAAAAGTGCTTTCGAAGAGTCCGAAGATGTTCTTTTCACTGGACATTAAATTATTATAAATAAATAAAATAGAAATTATAGTTATGAGTAATCTCTGAAATGGCTGGACCGATTTCGACGAGACTTTTAATGGCGGGTAGCTGATGTAATAAATAGTAACTTAGGCTACTTTTATTTTAGAAAAAATGTAGTTAAATTCCACGCGTGTCCAGTCTTTAATAAACATTATACTGTCATTAAATATAAAGTAAGATCTAAGTATTTGTAGAATTTTACTATTATAGTAAGTGGTCGTACATGTCATAATAGACAATCTATTAATAAACCCGGAATTAACATTGTGAAGTAACACAGTTCCGGGTCTTTAATAACTAAAATAAGTCATAATAAACCTTACGACAATTTGTGTTTTCCTGGCAATTCTCCGCAACTACTAACCTCGCCGGGGCGAAATAGGCAACATTCAAAGTCTTAAAGTAATTAAAACAACTGGTTTTCTTAATACGGCTTTTGAATTCACATTTGCTGGCTGACATTGCTTGTCATCGTCGCTTAATTCAATTACTCTGCGTCTGACGGGACGATTACGCGTTAATTAACAAGATAAAGTCAGAATTCTGGCTGCCTAATTGGTATTTTATATTCGTACTTGTTATTTTATGTTCCATTGGTGTAATTAAATTCTTTAAACGGGAATATTAATCTCGTGAAAACAATTATAGGTACCCAAAAATCATTTAGCTAACGATAGCTATTAAAGAGTCTGTTGAACAAAGAGCGCAAGAAGCTTAAATTAATAATAGAATTAATAAAAGAAATTCCGATATTCTAAAACTGAACTGCGGAGAGGTGGCCTCGGTACAGTTTTGTGGTTCCGAGGAGCCTACAAAGATACCAGGCAGCTTCTACGCTTCTGCAAGCGTTCTGACTTGTTCCAAGGCTCTTCAAGCATAATAGCACAAATAGGGTAAAAGTGCGAAAAAAGGTATACAGTTTTTACTACCTAGCTAAACAGCTGATTTTAAAAGCTCAGCATAACAATGTAATCCATCTCTGACAGTCTGTTTGAAAGGCATTTTAATTAATTATAATCAAAAAACACACTCTTGAAACACCAGAAGTGGCACATGACACTTCTGGTGTTTCAAGACTCTTAGGAAACCATACTTTTTGTTAGGTTCTAGCCCTAGAGAAAACTTCGTCTTGATTGATTAATAATTCGCAAAAACTATTACGTCTACAAAGCTAAAATCTTAAATATAGATCTTAGATTTTTGTTTTCCACTTTCACACATGCAATGCCGTAGGCAAGAGCTGGTATCGATATAAATATATATATGGATCTCACCTTGGAATTCCGTCTGGACGTGCTTCTGACTATCTTGGATCTGCTTTTCCTGTCTCATTCGCTCACATTCATTGCACATTGAGCATAAAACTTCCAATATTTCTGCGGGGTCCGTCCTCTCGTTGCAACTTTGACAGGCAGTATTACAGTCTATTTTAAACGTTGTTGACGGTATAAACGATTGCAAATGCAGAAATATAAGGAATATGCTATACATTACGTCTTTTATTTAAAATAAATTATTTAATAAACAAAGAGCTTATGTTATCATGATCCATTTCTTCGACGAATATTACGAATTGCTGGTTGTTTCGAAAATCACATCTTGTTTATCTTCTCAGTTGATATTATACTCAGAATACTGTCTGATTTAGTCATTAGGTCAATATAATTTTTTGCGGCACTTATCCTCCCCAAAATATTGTTCCTCTGGAGTTTGACGTCAGATGTAGCTATAAAGTTGTTATCAGCCGTTGTGACGTCTTCCACTTCGGTAATATTAATCTCGAGATAATTTATTGATATAACCTTTTTATAAAATGCGACCTTATTCCGTTATATGCCTTTTAGTTAAACATTTTATTAGTCACGAAATTTCTTGGAGCTTCTTTTGGAATGCTCGCGTATTACAATGTTCCATTAAAATAATTTCTTACGCAATACACTAGCTGTAACTATTGGATGGAGTCGAATTGTATTGCCTTTATACAGTACATAAAACATTTTATTATTCTTTGTTATGATTGGAGTGCTATTACGTTATTAAATTTAATCAGAAGCTGGTTGTGGGGATTTTAGACGTATAGTGTATATTTTTATGTATTTATTAAGGTCCTAGTTGTGCCTATACCATATTTGTGTCCCTTAATCATAAAGCGTTCAATATCTAATTTGTTATAACAATTTGTATAAACATGTTTCTTCTTATTCCTTTATACTGCAACAATAATTTTAATACGAAAAACATTATCAAGATATACGAATTGTCAAAAAGGTTTTATTACTCAATTATAGCCTTTAAAGGTCAAGATCGCTGGAAGGCATTGGATGCATGATGATGGAGGAGGCCTATGTCCAGCAGTGGACGTCTTCCGGGCTGCGATGATGATGATGATGAGTCTTTAAAACTACGGGTTTAGACTACTTGCTTTATATTATAAGCTAATGATATAAGAGAAAGATTAGATTTTTATATAATAATATCAACAGTAGTAGAAGATGAGTCTGCGTTTCCGAGTGTTTGTTCAAAAGTGCTTATATTAACTTTATTTGAATAAAGGTTATTTCTAAAATTGTTTTTGAATTTGATATTGTTACATTAAATTTCAGTAGTACATTTGTGACTCCGATCACTGCTAAATTATTGTGTGAGACATATTAATATAAAGAAGAAGAAATAGTTAGAATAGATCAATCATTTATTCAAAATAAACTTAAATTTAATCTCTTTAAAGTCTTGTCACAAGAAGAACGAGCTAGGAACTTGCGTGTTGCTCGTTGAATTGTTGTAAATACAAACCAGTGCTAGTTCATTAGACTCAAAATAATGAAAAGGTAAAGTTAACCACTTAATCCCATCAAAACATAAATGTGAAATGATAGCCAAGTTCAATATTATGATGTATGCCTTGATTGTTGACTTCAACGACAAAAGAAGTGAGATCTAAATGGGTGCCAAGTTCAATGGTCTGTCCTGAAATGTATTTATAACAATATAAAATGTCATTTCTTCTTATAACTCAGGATAATATATTATAGCCTAAGGTCTGACTTGGCTAGTTCTCATATACCAAGTATTACTTTGGATGGCTAGTTACTACTAATAATAAAATAGGAACCGACAAGTGACAGGTTTAGAACTTGCGAAGACTATAGTATAATTCGTATATAAAAACTAGCTAAGTCAGATCTTAGGCTACAATTTTACATTTTAAATACATTTTTTCCTTTGCATTCACCTAATTACCTATCTGCATGCCAAATTTGAACTTCCTAGGTCATCTGGAACTGGGTTATAATTTTGATCTATAGTTGAGTCAGTGATAAAAATGTCGATTTTTGGACGTTATTATCTAAATAACCGTTTCAGATATGTTTATAAAATTTAGAACACATATTTATCAATATATGAACCAAATTTGACAGGTTTATGTGAAAGAGTTTTTGAGTTATGAGGGGGTCAAAAGTGACTCCAAATGGTTCGTGTAACGGAAACACACAATGGTGCTCGCCAGTTCTTTTACTTGAACTTGGCTTTGACACGCTCCCGCGTGTCTAGATATTAGGTACATATTAGTTCACGTAGAAACAGTGAGCCATAAAAGTAACCACACACCGTCGCCGGACCGAACAATGGCGTTAGTCAACATGTACTAGGGTTGCCATCATTACATAGTTTAAAACAAAGTCGCTGTCACTGTCTGTCCGTCCCTATGTATGCTTAAATCTTTAAAACTACGCAACGGATTTTGAAGATGATTTTTAATAGACAGAGTAATTCTACTCTTGCTCGTTCATCTTGTGATGAGACAATTTTCCGAATGAGCGGTAGATAAAAAAAAATGTTATGACTATTCAAAAGTGCTTAAATGAAGTTTATTTGAATAAAGAAAAGAGAGAAAATTCTTTATTTGGTACATAGCATACTGAAAATAATTTTTAAATTTTAATTTATATTTTATCGGTTTATATTAATTTTACAGTACCAAATAAGTCTCCGCTCAGCATATGTCGTGACGGGGTGCCACGACGCTGGTATTCTGTGGATACCTTCATATATAATAAATATAATAATACACATACATACATAGACCTAGGCGGATAACACAGAGTAAACATTTACGACATACTATCATATATATATAAATAAATATCAAACATAACTACACACTGAAACATAAAATAAACATAAAGTTCTGGTGACACTAGTAGGCTGACACCTTGCATTGCCCTGCATTAGAATAGAATAGAATAGAAAATCATTTATTCAAATAAACTTACATTGAAGCACTTTTGAATAGTCATTACATTTTTTAATCTACCGCTCGTTCGGAAAGCTGTCTCATCACAAGAAGAACGAGCAAGAAACTTGCGTGTTGCTCTTTTAAATAGTTTATTATTACTTTACATTTTTAAGTTTAAGTGTGTGAATACAAACCACCAATTAGCACTAATTCTATTAAATACTCAAATAGAAATAATATTGAATATATAACCAACTGGTTAAACAATTAATAAGAGGAAATCAGTCATAGTGATTAGAGCAGACCAGTCCCTACAAGCAGCACCCGTTATATGACGGATGAGCCAGCCATCACTGCGCTCGACCATATTTTAGGGAGCCCAATGACCCGGCCCACCACGCCGCCACAAGTCTGGACATTTTAGTGAGCATGACTACTCAAAACACTAGACTACGTCAAAGCTACTTACAATTGTTATCTGATAGTTATAGTATTCACATTTTACATAAGAATGCATGCGGCAATCAATACAAAAACCGCTACGCTTTCATATTTCTAAAATCAATCACTTAAATCAAGAAAGCAATGAGAAAATTAAATTATAACGTTGTATGCTAATAAACTAGTTATTTACTTGATATGTTGTCGTCTATGAATTCGTCTATCCTGTAATAGGCTTTCTTACACAAAAATTGTTTAATATAAGATTTGAATTGCCTCTCTGTCAGATTTAGTGCAGATTCTGGCAGTTTATTATAAAATCTTACGCAATTACCATAGAATGAATTACTGACTTTGTGCAGGCGGCATTTAGGTAAAATTAGCTTATTTTTATTGCGTAAGTTTCTATTTGTACAGTCTTTAAGTTTTCTAAAACTGTCTAAATTCTTCCGTGTATACATGATATTCTCATAAATGTATTGTGAAGTAACGGTGAGGATATTTGAATCTTTAAAACACTGACGTAATGACTCTCTTGAACCCATACCATAAATAGAACGTATGGCTCTCTTTTGTAAAATAAATATAGTATTTATATCGGCTGCTTTACCCCACAGTAGTATACCATATGACATAATGCTATGGAAATAACTAAAGTATACAAGTTTAGCCGTCGCCACGTCTGTTAATTGCCTAATTCTTCTAATTGCATATGCAGCTGAACTGAGTCTATTGGCCAATTTTGAAATATGGGGCCCCCATTGTAATTTCGAGTCCACTGTTATACCTAAAAAAACTGTATCATTAACAAAATTTACTATTTCATCATTAAACAATAACTGTGTATTTATTGGTCTTACATTAGGAAGTGTAAATTTTATACACTTTGTTTTGCTGGAATTTAATAATAGGTTATTACATGTAAACCAATTTAATATAGCAGACATAGCACAATTTACATCGTCTAATTGATTAGTTTGACGTCCAATTTTAAACACTAACGAAGTATCATCCGCAAACAGCACTATATCTGCAATTTTCTCTACCATAAAGGGAAGGTCATTTATGTAAATTAAAAAGATTTGGAGTGCAGACACATCACGGCACAGTTTTCTAAGTGAGGAGGAGTATTTTTTTTTAAATAAATAAAATAGATGATTTTCTATTCTATTCTACTTTATTTTTTTCCTGTACAAACCAGTTTAAACGTTTTTTTTTGTTGGCAACCCTGACATGTACGCATATCGATTGTTACCCAGTCGGTGCGCTCCGTATTTATTGACAACCATACCCAGCTGGAGTAATTGCTCGCGGACATTGTGTGTATTTGCCGGTTGTTTTTATATATTTTACATTATTATGTACTAGATGTGCACGCGGTTCCACTCGCGTTAAATTTCAATATAAAATGTAACCTACGTGTTATTCTGATGCATAAGCTATATTACTGTAAAGATTCGTTAAAATATGTTCAATAGTTGCATGAAAGAGTAACAAACTTTCACGTTTATAATATTATATATATAAGACTAGCTGTTCCCGCGACTTCGTCTGCGTGGAATTTAACTTTATTTTTCTAAAATAAAAGTAGCCTAAGTTACTTCTTATTACATCAGCTCCTGCCAATACAAGTCCCGTGAAAATTGGTCCAGCCATTTCAGAGATTAGCCGAACAAACAGACAGACAGAAATTGTATCGGTCCAGCCATTTAGCCAGCGGTTTAGCCAACAAACAGACAGATAAAAATTGTGTTTTTGTTGTATGTACCGTATTATTAGGCTACTTTTATTTTAGAAAAAACTTTTTTTTTTTTAATATTAAGCTAAATTCCACGCGGACGAGGTCGCTAGTTCAGCTAGTACCTAATATAACTAAGTGTTATTTCAAATGACAGAGGTTTGTCGAGCCCTTGGGTCATGTCATTTGTTATATTTAGGGCAGAAAAAGTTGTCAGCGACACTCACTGATATTACGGGTACAAAAAGGGTTTTAGCAATGGAGTAATTTATATGGAACATCTTGCAAATTGGTAAAACATGGTTAAATCTAAATATATATAACTCAAATAGTGATCTATCAACGCACAGCCCAAACCACTGGACGGATCGGGCTGAAATTTTGCATACAGGTAGATGTTAGGACGTAGACATCCGCTAAGAAAGGATTTTGATTCATTCTACCCCCAAGGGGATAAAATAGAGAATGAAAGTTTGTATGAAACTTTGTCAATTTTAAACCGATCGGGCTGAGAGTTTGCATGCATAAAGCTACTATGACGTAGGCATTCCCTAAGAAAGGATATTGATAAATTCCACGCCTAAGGGGATAAATTAACGCGAGCGAAGCCGCGGGCAAAAGCTAGTTTTTAATAAATTTACGAATTGAGTTTCTTCTTTCTTCTTTTTCTTCGCAACTGAAGAAGGATGGTAAGGTAGTGTTAAAAATTACGACTTGTATAAGTGCTCGAAAGTAATTTGAAGAATAGATTATTCCTTTTTTTTAATGGATTAGTATGGAACAGTGTACCTGTCTGCGCTAACGGTATATGCTGGCGGAGCACCAGTGGAAGGTGATACGGTGAATGTGATGCCAGATCAGTTAGTATATGGTGACGAATTCACACAGATTTTATCGTGTTGGTTTCTAAGTGCTTCCCTATGCAAATCGATTTTTCAGTGTACGTTGTAATTGCACATCAGTTGCAGTTGGTTTAGCACATCGCCTTACTTTCCATGGATCCGGGTTCGATTCCTCGCACGGCACAAAAATTTGTATTCATGATTGTTTGTGTCGATCTGGGTGTTTTCTATGTATAATATGTACTTATGTATTTACGAAAAAAAACTATGTATTTGTATCAGTTGTTTAGTACCCATAACATAAACTTTTGCTAGCTAAATTGGGTCTAGATGGCGCTGTGATAATTGTCCTGTGATTATTATTATGTATTCGATAGTCAGATTAATAGGCCTTGGTTTTTGTCAGCTATAAAGATACTAAAGTATTTATATAATTATTTTATAGAGACCAAAAATGGAGTACACGAGGCTTCCATCCTATTAACTTGAGGTTAGGAGTCGTGTCACGTACCGATGTTGGTTACCTGCGCAACGTACATACTTATGCTTAATATCTACTATATATAATTATATTTGTGACTTGCTGTGCCATGCGGTTTTGTCTGCTATCAAAAGCAAAGTCAAAAGATTCAAAGAGTCAGTAATGTCAAAGGACAATCCTTTGACAATACTGGTATCTCTGGTATTCAAAGTAATCACACCGAAATATCCGAAATTCGTGTAGGTCTATTACAGACTCTTATGATATGTCAAATCTACCGTCAGTTCGGAATAATTTCGAGATGAGAAGAACTGACGAGAAACTCAGCTCGTATTATTTTCAAATAAATGTTGTACATGTTTACTATATAGATTCATTCATACTAATCTATACATCTATATATTTATACATATAAATAAAATTGGAGTGTCTGTTTGTAATATTGAAATAACCGTTTTTTACTACATGCATATGAATATAAATATTATATTAAATATAAAATGTTACAAAAATACACTTTTTTTTTAATACAATTAGCTGTGTAATTCAAATATAATTATTAATGTTGTGATCACTAGCATATGCTAGTACATTTTTGGAGATGAATAATAATATATCACACAGCGCCATCTAGTCCCAAGCTGAGCAGAACTTGTGTTATGAGTATAAAACAACTGATAACTGAAATAGAAATAGAAATAGAAATAACCTTTATTCAAATAAACTCATTACAAGCACTTTTGAATAGTCATATTTTGATTCTACCACTCATTCGGAATGCAGATTCATCACAAGAAGAATGAGCAAGAAACTTGTGTGTTGCTCTTTTTAATAGATGTTTTTTTTTTTATATAATTAATTACAGTATAACAAGTAAGAGGCATGCGATAATCAACATAGAAGTCGCTACGCACTCATTAAACGTGCATAACATACAAGAAAACATCCAGACCGATACAAACAATTATACTCAAGAGTACAAATGTTTGCACCGCGCGAGGATACGCACCTGCAACCATCGGGAGTAAAGCGGTGTGCTTAACCACTAAACCACCGAGGCCTCAAAGACTCAGCATTGTTTAGATAACTGGCAGAGCATTCCTCCTAGTACACCATCTATATTTGATTTTCATTAAAATACGCTCAGGCGTTTTGTCGTGAAGGTAACAGAAAGACAGTTTCGTATTTATAGAATAGAATAGAATAGAATAACATTTATTACATCACACATAACAACACAACAATAACGACGCTGACAGCAGCATATAAATTATTATATAAGATAAACGTAAATAAAAAACAATTCATTAAACTAGAGATGAAATCATTATATACAAAAAAAAAAATAAATAAATAAATAATAATAGTAAAGTAAAATGCATTTCCTATACACCATATGGGTGTAAGAGGCCTGTTGAGGGCGCCACTATATCTAGTATGTATTAATTATAAATGTAGTATCTGTACAATTAAATAGTACTCTTAGTATAAAAATAATGTAGCAAATAAGTTATATATCTCACAATGATTATCTGTAGAATGCAAATGTTGTTTACGTAATTTAGTTCCGAAATGAATACTAGATGGCGCTGTTAGATTTCTGAAACTCGATATTATTTCGTTTTCATCGATTGATATACACGATTGTAAAATTTTATTATTCAGTATTTCGTAACACCATTTTTTGATATCATTATACTCTTTCCTCGTATGTGGTGTTTCATTTCGAGGTTTTTGGGCTGTCTGAATATCGCGGCGCGGACGTCTTCAAGGCCCATCTCAGCGTTATGTCATGACAAAAGCCACGACGCTGATTTTCAGTGGAACCCCGAATAAGTGGTTCACGGACAAATGTGCATATAATATAATTAATTTAATACAATATCATATATAATAGACTACATACATAGTTTAAAGTGTATGTGTAATTAAGTAGAATATACTGTGTGGATAAGTATGTATGTGTCCATAAATATGTATGTATGGTTCAGGCATACGTCGAGGACACAAGAGACTAACGAGGACATGCAGCGTCGCCTCTCATTTGTAATTTTTTGGATACAAGTAACTTGTGTACTATATTTATTAGAAGGTGATTAGTCTAAACTGAATTACAGAACGTTCGGGCACTTGTTTGCATTTATAATTTAAGGGTCAAACTATACGCTGGTAACATTCTTATTAAATTATTGATTGTTTGGGATTATAGCTTTTGCCTGCGGCTTCGCTCGCGTTAATTTATCCCCTTAGGGGTGGAATATATCAAAATCCTTTCTTTGGAGAAAAAAAAAAAGTTCCAATCCTTAATTTCAGTTCAATCAGTCGAAAATCTAAGAAGTTTGATACAAACTTTCATCCTCTATTTTATCGCATTAGGGGTGGAATTTATCAAAATCCTTTCTAAGTCATAGTAGCAAGCAAAGTCTCAGTCCGATCGGTCTAAAATTGAAAAGTGTCATACAAACTTTCATCCCCTATTTACTTTGGGGGTAGAATTAATCAAAATATTTTCTTAGCGGATGCCTACGTCATAACATTCACCTGCATGCCAAATTTTAGCCCGACCGTCCAGTGGTTTGGGCTGTGCGTTGATAGATAGATAGATAGATAGATAGAGTTATATATATTTAGATCTTGCTCTTCTTCTCGAACATTCCGTCATTAGTAAAATCCGTGTACAACATTCTAAATATCTTATTTATTACAATTAAAACAAATTAAACATTGCAATATTCCTCCAGCAAACATGTTTAAAATTTTTAAATAGTATATACTTCTTTCCCCTTTTGCCAAGAGTTTATTGTTGTCTATTATGCCAGTAACAAAAAGGAAAAGCGACGTGTTCCATGCATCCAGCAATTTTATATTTTTTTAGTTTTTGTTTAAATATTCACAAAAGCGCTTACATATAAAGGGTAGACAAATTATTACTTTGAAATTGAAGAGCAATGTCACTCACTTTCTACTGGACAGCCATTACTTACATTTGCATCCATTCATACATTTATACGCATTTTTATATTATTCCCTACTAATATTATAAATGCGAAAGTAACTCTGTCTGTCTCGCTTTCACGCCCAAACTACTGAACCGATTTAAATGAAATTTGGTACACATATAGTCTAGAACCTGAGAAAGGACAGGCTACTTTTTAATCCGAATAATCCTTTCATCTTCCTTTCAACCCCTTACAAGGGTTGTAAGGGGTTGAAACGGGAGATGAAAGGTTATATGGAAGTATCGACAATTTACGCGGATGAAGTCGCAGGCATCTCTAGTATTTTATAAGTTAAATTTTTTTTTCCAGACGTTTCTTTTTTGGCAAATAGCTGATGTAAGGAGTAACGAAAAATAAAGTTAAATTCCACACGGCTGAACAGCTAATTTTATATATATTTCACTTATTATTCAATTTATCAAGAATCTACTATAAGATAAATATGCAATTGTTTATAATTATCTTATTTGTTTGTTGCAGGCATAAAATGTCCGGTGTGCAGCAAGTTCGTGTTGCCGGACGACATAGAGTGTCACCTGGTCATGTGCCTCACCAGGCCTCGCCTCTCATACAACGGTACGTCTCAGACATACACGTCTTTTTAGTCAGAACACATTATTTTTTTCTTTACAACAACGAAGCCGAAGTTAGAACTCCTACAAGTGCCCTCAGACTGAAGGCGGGAGATGGCCTTCAGCCGCTCCGTAAGTCCTTCCGCGGGTTTAGTAATAGCTACAGCTAACAGCATTAGAATAGCTCGATAAAAAATATGACTTAGTTTATTAGAACCTAAGTGATCTGGACAGTGCGGTTTCAGAGCTTCCTCCGTACACTTAAATTGTGGAAACTTCCTGCCGAATATTTCTCATGAGACAGCATGGGGTTTTTCAAGGGTATATTAAGGTTTCACTTTCGGTGTTTTAGCGTCCATATGCTACGGTAACCTTACCATCGTATGGGCCGTATGCTTGTTTGCCACCATCGTAGTATAAAAAAAAATTATTGCTTA
The DNA here is from genome assembly GCF_030625045.1 of Achroia grisella. NCBI lineage: Eukaryota > Metazoa > Arthropoda > Insecta > Lepidoptera > Pyralidae > Achroia > Achroia grisella. The sequence goes on along the minus strand of NW_026713024.1, from coordinate 751,842 downwards.
ATTGCTCGAATTGTACCCGCAAGGATGTAGTGTTGTGCTTAACCACCAGACCACCAAGGCCCTCAGGCTATAACTCTACAATTGTCAAATGACAGCTAACAATGTTGCCAGTCTGCCTACATACCTAAATGTATGTAAATAACTTAATGGTCACGATGAGTCTATGGTGATTATGAGAAATCGATACAAACTATTACAATAACTAGTTAACAGTATTTGTATCGTACCATACCACATGTGACCTTCACTTCTATAACTCTAGCTGTGTACCGCGGCGTCATTTGTTGGCACACACGTCGTTGGTTGGTTTTTTTTCTATTGCCCAAGGAAATATACTAACTTATTTGTTTACTAGCTCATCGCTCCGGCTTTGCCTGGGTATACATGTATTATATGTATGTATATATCTTCCCCTAGAATCGTTCTGTCTTTTAAAAAAAACCGCTTCAAAATCCGTTGCGCAGTTTTAAAGATTTAAGCATACATAGGAACGGACAGACAGCGATAGCGACTGTTTTATACTATGTAATGATTTACAGCAATATAAATGGGCATGTACTTCGACTCAATCAAGCGGGATTTTATTTTGTTGTTTCGTATCGATTTTGTTAATTTTTTTGTCCAAACTACCCCAATTTATGATAAATCAATGAAATTAGGGGTAGAGTCGGTAATGAAAAAGCACAGTTTGCATTCACACAAAATCTTAAAAATGAAATGTGTCTTAAAAATAAAATGCGGTTATTAACGGTTAGTTATCCGACTGCGACAAAAAAAGAGTAATAATCTGTCTTTATATTAGTAGTTCTTATTTCAATATAGGAATACATCTACTCCTATTGGAATAGAAACTACACTATAAAAGAAGAGCGAAAGTTCTGGATGATGAACATCCTCTGCAGGGGCGGATCGTGAATTTGTGGGGCCCTGGGTTAAATCTACTTAGGGGCCTACCTAATTATATTACTCAACAAAAAAAATACACCGACCAAAAACAAGCGACCAGAAATTCCCAGTTTCTTTCAATAGACGTGCACTTGCTTGGATTGATTGATCTTAGGGTTGCCAACCTGATAGGCTAACATTCTAGATATTTTTTTATATTCTAAATATCGTTTCAGTGGGGACTGGGGGCCCTTTGTATCCTCGGGGCCCTGTACTGTAGCCCCAAAACCCTTAGGTAGATCCGCTCCTGATCGTCTGGGATTTTATAATGCTTTTCATTCGTGTCCATTAAGATGTCCAGTCAGGTATAATACCTAGAATTGGGAACGGTTTGTTTTTGGAGTTTCTAGTCGAGCCTTCATTTATAAAGTTAATTTGTCTTTTGTTTGTGGTTAAACATTTTTGGACTCTAACTAGTGAGAGTATAAAATGCGGTTAATTAACCGTTAATAACGAAAAATGCTTTTTAACGACTTGGTTAAGAAGTCTACCCTGACTAGTTAATTAGTCTTTTGTTTGTGGTCAATTCTTTTTGGACTCCAGCATAAAATGCGGTTAATTGATTGTTAATAACGAAAAATGCATTTTTAACGGGATTGGTAATGTTAATAACCGGCCTCGCATCTATAGTCTACCCTCACTCATTGGTGATTTTTCATTAATTTTCAGAGGATGTGCTGAGCGATTCAAAGGGAGAGTGCGTGATCTGTCTAGAGGAACTGTCAGCTGGAGACACCATAGCGCGCCTGCCATGCCTCTGCATCTATCATAAAGGGTATGTGTTCACGAAACCATTTTTTTATTATTAAGGTTTTTGGGCTATTACTTGGTGCTTAGACCAACAGCACTGCGACCTGAAGAGATCTATTGTGCTCGCCCTTTTTTAGAGTCGGCTGCTGAACCCCGTCAGGGACAAGATGGATACTCTTAGGAGCGATGTTTTTTATCTACTCAGGATATTTTCCAAAGAAGATTTTTCGTTTATGCATGAGTGGTGACGACCAGATAGGATGTGTAGCGGCGTTTCCTCTTCCATTTGGTAGAATATGCAAGTCTTTGTAGAGCACAGGGCTAAGTTAACCATATGATTATTTAATTTGCATTGTCCAATGAAGGACCTAGTCATAACGCATATATTGTTTCTACTCAATAGCATTAGCCTATTAAAGTATTGATTCGAGTAGGTCTTAGGGGTATTGAATATATAATTCTTGGCATTTCCTGTCAGTGATTTAGTGCTTCCTGCTTAGTTATTAGTTTGAGATGTCCCATCTTTAGGGAATGAGGCACGCCACAGGAGGGTCCAAGGACGCTTTTTGCTCCTAGCTTTGCCAGTTGGTCAAGTTATAATTGCCTTCAGGTAAACTATACCCATCCACATGGAACTAGAGTGCACTGCATGATAGGGTTGTTATTACTGCTATTAAAAAAAAAGCAAACTTGCGGGTAATATATTACATACATATCTACATACACAGGATCTGTCTATTTTTTTTTGTAATTGATGATAATGGAGTGACGCGCCCGTCTGTGCTAACGGACTATGCTTGCACGGCACCAGTGGAGGATGATAAGATGAGCATGAAGTCAGGTCAGTTAATCCATAATTGGCAAATGGCAATTTACCAAGATAGTTTCCAGGGGAATGTCACTCCATACCAGGTGCTCCACGCGGGGAGCACCTGACATATCATTCCTACCAATAAGAATAAGGTTGTTAGTCCACATTTCTAACCATCCTCTTTCTCTCTATCTTGAAATTCAGTTCTTTTTATCCGTATCCCAGTATCAAACTAGTTCTCGATATGGGGCAAACTATAAATACATACATGTAACCAATGGCTAAGTGCTAGCCGGTATCAAAAGGCCGATAAGCCTCAAAGGGCTGCATCTAGGTCGCAGATACATATCTGTATTCGACCCGACAGCGTGCGATAGTGTATAAGAACTCGCAACCTAATTCACATGTTTCACACTGAAAGTGATTGACTAGTTGTTCTCCGGGACTACGTTTGTTTTTATCATTAAAAAATTATTATTACTGGCCTAGGACAATTTAATATGACAAGTAACGTAAAATTACACTACTAATCTACTACTCTAATCACTACGAATTATTTTCTCTTATTAATTGTTTAACCAGTTGTTGTATATTGAATGTTTTTTTCTATTTTATTATTTCATTGAATTAGTGCTAATCGGTGGTGTATTCACACACTTAAACTTAAATTGTAAGTAAGAATAAATTATTTAAAAGAGCAACACACAAGTTTCTTGCTTGTTCTTCTTGTGATGAGACAGCATTCCGAATGAGCGGTAGATTAAAAAAAAAATGTTATGACTATTCAAAAGTGCTTCAATGTAAGTTTATTTGAATAAATGATTTTCTATTCTATTCTATTCTATTCTATTCTACACCGTTAATCTTCCTAAAATAAAAAAAAAAGATAGCCTGTGTTGCAGATTGACAGTTACTGGCAGTCTATATTAATATAATATAGTTAAATAAATATATATGACAAAGAATTTATAATAAATATATGTAGAAAACTGAAAATGTAGCATCATCATTATTAATTTATCTCGCCGTCAATATACCATATAATTAAACGACCGCTAACAATACAATACAAATACAATAACAATACAACAGAATGTAATGAAAACTGTGAAATTAGTAGTAGTGTAAGATTTATATAATTGTATATGCATATTGGTAAATCTAATCCTCCTAATAAAGATGGGTGACACTGCATGTTGTCAACTCACCCGGCCGGCCAGCGGTGGTTCTGGGCCAGACGGATAAGGTCTGCCTCGGTGTCACTGTTAGGCAAATTGTAACATCTCGGCTGGAGTTGTACAAAAGTGGAAATTAAATAAATATAATAATATTAAAGTAAATTAAAAAAGGCACGGACGAATATGTCTGTGGAAAATTGTATTTAAAAAAAAATAAAAAAAAAAAAAAAAAAAAAAAAAAAAAAACGACCGCTAACAGCGATTTTCAACAGCTTGTGTTCTCGTGATATATTTTCATTTTGCTGTGTGCTCACAATAAAATTGTAGTTATTATTTTAATAATAATAATAATCTCAGGACAATTCACACAACGCCATCTAGTCCCAAGTTAAGCTATCTAAAGCTTGTGTTACGGGTACTAGATAATATCATGATACAAGTACATAGATATTTTTTTTCGTAAATACATACATATTATACATAGAAAACACACAGACCGATACAAATAATCATACTCATGAATACAAATGTTTGTGCCGTGCGAGGAATCGAACCCGCGATCATCGGTCGTAAAGCGGTGTGCTAGACCGCTAGACCACCGAGGTCGTCATTTAATACATAAATATATTGTTCGTAACAGTATTGTATCTTGCGGTGCTCATTGCCAGACACTTAGTTACACCCCCACCGGACATCCCCAAACTATAAGATTTTACAATTATACTTACGTTATATTATGAAAGCTGAATTTTATATATATTATTCAGTCAACTATGAAACCGTGTTTCCTCAAGAAAATCAAAACTGTCTGGCAATACCAGACAGTTTTGTTGGTTGCCAGACAGCTGACAATCCAAAACACAAGTTATTGTTTAAACTATATGTGCCAGTTACCTGCCCTCTGTACTGTTTCCTATATGTTTATATCAATTTAAATATAAAAAAGATTTTAATATGGAATTATATATTTAAAAATTATATAATATAAATTATAATTTATATATATAAAAATATAGGAACTTTGGTCAATTTTTTGGATCAATATTTTGCGTTTCTATTTATATTAAATTTCATTAAAGTCCATTCAGTTTAGCTGAAAAGTTAACAGAGATACTTTCATTTTTATATTACTAGTTGCCCAGCAAACTTCATCAACGCCACATTTTTCCCGATTTTGCAATATTTTTCATTGCAGCTCCGCTCCTATTGGTCGTAGCGTGATGTTACGATGCCTATCAAACACTAAATAAATTTCCAAAATTGGATCAGTAGTACCTCCCCAGATTCATACCCAGATTCTTATAGAGCTTGTGTTATGGGTATTAGTCAACTGATATACGTACTTAAATACCTACATACATAATATATATAGAAAACACCCAGACCGGTACGAATGTTGGAACCGCGCGAGGAATTGTATCCCTGACCATCGGAAGTGAGCGGCTAGTTTGCTAAACCGTCAGACCAATTGGATATTGGATACTAATCATAATTTTTCTCTATTCCAGATGTATAGACCAATGGTTTGAAGTCAACAGATCGTGCCCCGAGCATCCCGGCGACTAGTGGCCGCGCGAAAACACCGGCCGCTCGGCCACGTTCGGCCACGCTCGGCCAATCTCGGCCACGCTCGGCCAATCTCGGCCACGCTCGGCCAATCTCGGCCACGCTCGGCCAATCTCGGCCACGCTCGGCCAATCTCGGCCACGCTCGGCTGCGATCGGCCCCGCTCGGTCGCACCCGGCCATGCCACGTGCCATGTCGCGAGTGATAGTTTTATACAATGAACGGACGGTCCTCGGGCCCTTGTAAATATACATATTCTAGTGAGATGTTTTACCATATAATTAACAAAACAAAGACAGTTATAGTAAAATGCTATGGGGAAAATTTGGTGGAGTATTAATAATACTATTAATTGTAAATTTTACAACGTTACTGTTTAGTTGAAATGCGATTATTATAGTTTGTTTTTAATTGATATGTATGTATAATATATACGATTCAAGTTGTATGTTGATGTCAGGTTCGTTTGCAGTAAGGTTAATTTGAGGGTTATGTTTAGTGCGGTCTCTGTGATCTACCAGCGGTTACATATCTGTTGCGTAAGCTTATAGTAAATAATATATGATTTGATCTTTTTCATCTTGATAATAAAGTTGATTTGTTTCTAAATTTTCTACGGTTGTTTCTTTTTACCACCGCCTAAATTAGATAATAATGTTAGAGTTCGCATCAATATTGTAGAAAAAATCCGATTTAAAAAGATATTAAAAGGTAGTTTGTGTTTAGTACTAATGAAGTACACAATGTAAAAATTATTACAAATATTGTAAATAGCGCCATCTAGTATTTATGGACCGAACTAAGTTGTTTACATAGATAACCGTTACCCCCGCTTCTACCCTACTACACTGACTTTGGTCTATAAATCCGGAGGTCGGTAGTTGAATAATCCTCTTTCGTTGGGTGAGCCGCAGCATTCAATCGACGAATGTAGAGCGTGCCGGTTGTGTTTTGGATACTAAAGTGAATTGTAGTACAAATGGGTTTATTCCGGTTTTAGTTGGGCCTGGGGGGAAGCTACAAGTAGTGAAGGTGAGTGTTAATGCATTCTAAAAGGGTGTTTTAAACCTACACCCGTGTCATAAGTCACGGGCGCTATTTGGGGTTTCCCTTGCGGCTTCAAAGCCCAAGTCGTCTTCATAATTAGTGGTTCCTACAATAATAATAATAATCATCTTTATTTATTTTTTTTGTGGATGATAATGGAATGGTGCACCCGCCTGCGCTAACGGTTTACGCTGGCAGGGCACCAGTGGAGGATGATAAGATGAGCATGAGATCAGGTCAGTTAGCCCATCGTGACAAATTCACCAGGAATTTATCACGATGGTTTCCAGGGGGAACCGCGTGGAGGTCGACCTGACATGATACATTGCTAGCAATGGGGTTATCAATCCACATTACTAACAATCCCCTTCCCCCCTATCATCTTTATTTGTATCAAACAAAAACTAATACATTATTAATTGCTGCCCATACAATAATAAAATTTAAAAGTAATAAAGGAGACAAAGAGGTCTGTATATAAGGTAAGATTATTAATTCCAGTCAGTAAAATGACATTTCCAGTGTTGCAGGTTTTTAGTCCCAAATAAATAGTGATGGTAGAATCGAGTTTTTACAATTAAAACTTAGTCGAGATTACATTTTTTTATTCAATATCAAATTGCCTTTATACAAATAAAAATTCTAGTATTAATTCCTCTGAATCTCTTTTTACATTTTTTCCCAGCTTTTGTAATAATGTTATAGTGAGAAATTTTAATATGCTGGTAAGGTCCATATTTCTAAAATCGTATTGTTTAATACGATATGTATTAAATATTTAAAATAAAAAAAAAAGTCTTCGATACCTAATAAAATAAAGCATGACTAAATGTCTAAGTCTATTGATTGCCGGACATCACTATTGTAGCGGGTCACTCTTTGTATCAGTGACAGTTGCACTTGTCATTTTACTGTCTGGAATTAATAATCGTACTTTAGTTATTTTATATTGACTTGGAATAATGAAAAAAAAAGTTATTCAATCGAGTTTCTTGCCAGTTCTTCTCCATTGGATCTAAATATTGAACTGGACGGTAGGGAAAAAATCATAATAATAAAAGATTTTTTAATTTGAATGCACAAGCCTTCGCTAACGTTTACGCTGCCGGATCGTTTCTGATGAGAAGATCCTGCGAGACGCTCAGGATGGTCTACTGCTCGGTAGCGGTTGAGCACACCTTACTTCCGATGGTCGCGGGTTCGATTCCTCGCACGGCACGAACATTTGTAACCATGGGTATGATGGTTTTGTATTGGTTTTATGAAAAATACGTAATTGTATCAGTTATCTAGTACGCTTAACACAACCTTTAGCTAACTTAACTTGTGCCTAGATGGCGCTGTGTGAATTGTCCTTTTTTATTATTATGTGTTAGGGTTCACATCGACAGGGTGCAAGCCATAGCACCCTAACCAGAGAGAGGGGGCCTGTCCTACAACATCTACAGGACAGGCCAAGCCGCCGAAGTCTGGGTTGAGTGCCAAGTGCGAACCCCGGACTTCAGCCCGAGGCACCTCGAGGTATACCGTGTGGTTTTTTAGTGGGTACGAGTCCCACACACCACCTCGCCATCCCTCCGGCGGGGTGACGGTCTTGTTGAAGATTTTTCCACACGATAAAAAAAAAAAAGGGTTCACATCGATATTGTCGAAAAATCTGATATTTTATATTAAAAGAAGGTAGTTTCATTATTACTCGGTATCGTTAAACTAGTTGCATATAACCCCCACTCATATCTTCTCTGTGTAAAAGGGAGGGTTTTTGTAGGCCGCGGCATTCGGTCTTTGAGCACAGGATGTGCTGGTTGTATTTTAATTGGTAAAGTGAATTGTGTTATAGACATAGTTAAATTAATGTTATATAGTTGTTATTTTATTATAATACATACTTTTACTAGTACATAGAGTTGATATATCTAACATATGCATAAAAACACAAAGACCGATACAAATGATTACAAATTTTTGCTATGGATAAGAAAAACAGACAAATGGAAAGAATGGTATAGAATTTAGTATTTTAAATAAAATATTTATTGTATCAATATTTATTCACTGAAAGTACCACAGCCGAATACATTATGATTCTTCTTACATTTAAAGGGTAATTAATATATATTTTGATATAAAACAAATGTTAAATCTTAATAATGTTATAAACACGAAAGTTTGTAAGTATGTATGTTTGTTACTCTATCATACAAAAACTACTGAACGTGTTTTGATGAGAGTTTACAGTAATATAGTTTATGCATCAGAATAACATATAGGCTATATATTTTATTGAAATTTAACATGGATGAAACCGCGTCTGTGCATGTTAAAATACTTTCCAAGAACTATTATTGCCATGTTCGTATGTCTTTTAAGTAATTGTTTACAATAATAAAAAAATACTAAACAAATTTATTTCTTAACTAGCTGTTCTGTTTATTTTTCTAAAATAAAAGTAGCCTAAGTTACTCCTTATTACATCGGCTGCCTGATAATAAAAGTCCCGTCAAAATCGGTCTAGACATTTCAGAGATTAGCCGGAACAGACAGACAGAGAAAATTGTAAAAAATGTTATTTTGGTGTATGTACCGTATTTATATTCATATGCATGTAGTAAAAAATGGTTATTTCAATATTACAAACAGACACAATTTTATTTATATGTATAGATTTGAGTAATGAAATGGATTTTCGCAAAATATGACCTTATTATTATGAAATATATGATTTATTATCGCATGAAGTTGCGATGTCTTGGGCCGCGTTGCATTCTCGCTCCTCCCCATCCCATTCCACCTGGAAACATAAATAATAATAATAATCTTAGGATAACAGCGCCATCTAGACCCAAGTTAAGCTTGTTGAAGCTTGTATCACGGGTACTAGATAACTGATACAAATATATAGATTTTTTTTTGTAAATACATACATATTATAAATAGAAAACACCCAGATCGATACAAACAATCATACTCATGAATACAAATGTTTGTGCCGTGAGAAGAATCGAACGTCCGTGAATCGAACCCGCGACCATCGGTGTGCTAGACCGCTATACCACCGAGGTCGTCAAAATAATAATCAATATTATTGTTTTGCTTCATTTTTACAGCGTTTGCCGGTTTTATAGATTTTGTGGTATTATTATTAGATGAATAGGTAAAGCAGAAACTTTGTGACCAACTTAAAATAAAAAAAAGGTGTTTCTTACCCATCATATACTGGGACGCTGGCGCGAAGTGGCCGAAATGTTGTCCACCCATCTCCCACGCGCCCCGGCCTCGCCTGCAAACGACAAGGAAAATATACATAAGGCGGAAAAAAAACTTTAGGGGAATAGGTTCTTAATTTTTTTTTTTTGCATTGTTTTATTTTGAATTATTATGAATTCAAAATAAAACAATGGAAAAAAAATATCATGATGATGATGTTTCATGAATGTTGTGTCTTATCTCGTGTTCAGTGTGAGGTAAGCCGATAGAACTCTCTTATGAACGTTTCATTTAAATTTTTTTAGTGTTCAAAAATTTAAAGTTGTTTTCCCACAACTTATGTTTTCAAAGTTTGTTTATATATATATATATCTAAAATATATAAAATACTGTCATATAAACCTTCCTCTTGAATCACTCTCTCTATAAAAAACCGCTTCAAAATCCGTTGCGTAGTTTTAAAGATTTATATGTAATGAAGATTCTTCAAATGTGTTACTATAATGTACCATTCGTTTTAATAAATGGATTCCAACTGTTTCATATAAAAAATAATTACAAAAATGTACTTTTCTTTCACACGAATTAACCCTATCCCCCGCCTTAAACAAACAACATAATTTGTTTTATGTAACTAATGGTAAACGAATTTATCTGAAATAGGGTGATAAAACTGGGTGTGACTGACTGTCTGGTCGTCCGCACCACCGAGAGGTGAAGGTTGGGGCTTCGGGGCGAACCCCTTTGCCCCAGCATTTACTTTGGGGGCAACAACCTCTCGGGACCTGAAAGCCCCTAGAACAAGTATACATAAAAAAATCTACTTAAATTAGCTTACTAAACGTAGTGCCACACTTAATATCTAACTATCTTAAATAATCTTGTAAAAAACACCTCCAGTTCTGTCTCTAAAAATCTAAAATTTATCTTTTATAAAACAATAATAAATGTATAATGTAAAAACTCATTTAAAATTGCATTTCTGTCGTCGACGTGTACTCACAGATGTCTGTAGTGCGGCGCAGGAGACACGAACCGGCCGCGCTCCCCCGCGCCCCCCGCACCCGCACCGCCGCGACGGGGTCCCCTGCAGAATAGAATAGAATTTTATTCACTTCTCTTGAGATAACAATAATGAGAAAAAAAAATACAAGTAACAATTTACACATATTACTAAATAGTCAGTGTGGACCACAACTCAGTAAAAAGCTGGAAGCAATTTCCAGCGCGGATTTTCACTTGCCTACGATACGGTCGGATACAAATTACAAAATTAAAAAACTATAAATATAAAACAGATGTTATATAAATATAAAATAACTGTAACATGTAAAAAAACAAGTCTATATGTACTGTACTGTATATGTATATATATAAAACAACACAATATTTATTACTTTGTACCCTTTAAAAACCAGAAATAGAAAGAAGAAAATGAAATACTAATAATGATGCGCATTTACGGTTTGTATATACAATAATATCAGGACAATTCACACAACGCGATCTAGACCAAAGTTAAGTTAGCTAAAGCTTTTGTTATGGGTACTAGATATATAAATAGATAATTCATAGTACATATATACATATTTTTTTCGTATATCTTATATATAAAATTCTCGTGCCACAGTTTTCGTTCCCATACTCCTCCGAAACGGCTTGACCGATTCTCATGAAATTTTGTGAGCGTATTGAGTAGGTCTGAGAATCGGCCAACATCTATTTTTCATCCCCCTAAATGTTAGGGGTAGTCCACCCCTAATTTTTTATTTTATTTTTTAGACAAAATTTTTGTTTCTATTTTTTTATAATACAACATACAAAAATACATACAATACTAAATTTTCACCCTTCTATCATCAACCCCTATTTTTTTATAGCGTTATTAATTATATCGCAAAACGTTTGTCGGGACAGCTAGTAGATATATAATATACATAAAAAACACCCACATCGATACAAAGTGATCAACAATTAAAAAAAAAATCTTATTCAGATATGGGGTTACGTGAGACCGCGGAAGGATATTGTTGAAACATGTGCGTCTGAGTTGTCGTCTAGTGCCCAATACCATCCTATATGGTCATAACAGCAATATATCCTATCATTCAACTTTCTTACAGACTCACATAAATCATTTGTATGGGAATGAATATTAACATGGAAGCGATAGGAAGAATATAGGCGATAATTGCAGTAGCTAATACATTTTGTCTTATCAGTAATGTACAAAATTAATAAGAGTGGACCTAAAATCGATCCTTGTGGCACTCCTCTTGTAACAGGCAAACAGCTTGAAGAAATTTTTTGACAATAGCTTTATCAACTCAATATACTTAATTCAAGGTACTAATGACCTACATTATACACTAACATACATATAAAATAATAATATATATATATTAATACGAGAAGCAAAAACTGTGTACACCTTTTCATTAAAATTGCACGGACGGAGCACGAAACTCACCGGCCGGATGGCATATATTTATATACATATATATAAGTATACTAGCCAACCCGCGCAACTTCGTCTGCGTTTAATTTCCCCACCTTTTTTAATATTTTTCATTGCAGTTCCGCTTCTATTGGTCATAGCGTAATGTTATATAGCTTAAAGCCTCGATAAATGGTCTATACAACACAAGAATATTTTTTCAATTCGAACTAGCAATTCCTGAGATTAGCGCGTTCAAACTCTTCAGCTTATATAATATTAAAATAATATAGGCAGTAGTAGTGTATTACCTGGCGACGACGGTGGCTGCGGGCGCGGCGTACTGCTGGTGTTGGTGCGGGTGGTGGTGATGCAGCGCCGTGAAGTCGTCCACGTGCAGCGACGGCGGACGCGACGTGTTCGGAGGACGAGAACGGAACGCATCCGCGCCGCCCTCACCGCGCATTCGGGACACCGCCACTGCGGGACAGGCGGACACACGTCACTAGTGCGGGCGGGACAGGGGGGCACACTCCCGTCCGTCGCTGGCGGCGGGCTGCGCGCGGTGCATGCAGCCCGCGAGGCACACTCACACTCACACTCACACTCACACTCCCACTCACCGGGCGGGCGGCGGTCGTCGCTGGCGGCGGGCTGCGCGCGGTGCATGCAGCCCGCGAGGCACACTCACACTCACACTCACACTCCCACTCACCGGGCGGGCGGCGGTCGTCGCTGGCGGCGGGCTGCGCGCGGTGCATGCAGCCCGCGAGGCACACTCACACTCACACTCACACTCACACTCACACTCCCACTCACCGGGCGGGCGGCGGTCGTCGCTGGCGGCGGGCTGCGCGCGGTGCATGCAGCCCGCGAGGCACACTCACACTCACACTCACACTCACACTCACACTCCCACTCACCGGGCGGGCGGCGGTCGTCGCTGGCGGCGGGCTGCGCGCGGTGCATGCAGCCCGCGAGGCACACTCACACTCACACTCACACTCACACTCACACTCCCACTCACCGGGCGGGCGGCGGTCGTCGCTGGCGGCGGGCTGCGCGCGGTGCATGCAGCCCGCGAGGCACACTCACACTCACACTCACACTCACACTCACACTCCCACTCACCGGGCAGGCGGCGGTCGTCGCTGGCGGCGGGCTGCGCGCGGTGCATGCAGCCCGCGAGGCACACTCACACTCACACTCACACTCACACTCACACTCACACTCCCACTCACCGGGCGGGCGGCGGTCGTCGCTGGCGGCGGGCTGCGCGCGGTGCATGCAGCCCGCGAGGCACACTCACACTCACACTCACACTCACACTCACACTCACACTCCCACTCACCGGGCGGGCGGCGGTCGTCGCTGGCGGCGGGCTGCGCGCGGTGCATGCAGCCCGCGAGGCACACTCACACTCACACTCACACTCACACTCACACTCCCACTCACCGGGCGGGCGGCGGTCGTCGCTGGCGGCGGGCTGCGCGCGGTGCATGCAGCCCGCGAGGCACACTCACACTCACACTCACACTCACACTCCCACTCACCGGGCGGGCGGCGGTCGTCGCTGGCGGCGGGCTGCGCGCGGTGCATGCAGCCCGCGAGGCACACTCACACTCACACTCACACTCACACTCATTCACTCCCACTCACCGGGCGGGCGGCGGTCGTCGCTGGCGGCGGGCTGCGCGCGGTGCATGCAGCCCGCGAGGCACACTCACACTCACACTCACACTCACACTCCCACTCACCGGGCGGGCGGCGGTCGTCGCTGGCGGCGGGCTGCGCGCGGTGCATGCAGCCCGCGAGGCACACTCACACTCACACTCACACTCACACTCACACTCACACTCCCACTCACCGGGCGGGCGGCGGTCGTCGCTGGCGGCGGGCTGCGCGCGGTGCATGCAGCCCGCGAGGCACACTCACACTCACACTCACACTCCCACTCACCGGGCGGGCGGCGGTCGTCGCTGGCGGCGGGCTGCGCGCGGTGCATGCAGCCCGCGAGGCACACTCACACTCACACTCACACTCACACTCACACTCCCACTCACCGGGCGGGCGGCGGTCGTCGCTGGCGGCGGGCTGCGCGCGGTGCATGCAGCCCGCGAGGCACACTCACACTCACACTCACACTCACACTCACACTCCCACTCACCGGGCGGGCGGCGGTCGTCGCTGGCGGCGGGCTGCGCGCGGTGCATGCAGCCCGCGAGGCACACTCACACTCACACTCACACTCACACTCACACTCCCACTCACCGGGCGGGCGGCGGTCGTCGCTGGCGGCGGGCTGCGCGCGGTGCATGCAGCCCGCGAGGCACACTCACACTCACACTCACACTCACACTCACACTCCCACTCACCGGGCAGGCGGCGGTCGTCGCTGGCGGCGGGCTGCGCGCGGTGCATGCAGCCCGCGAGGCACACTCACACTCACACTCACACTCACACTCACACTCACACTCCCACTCACCGGGCGGGCGGCGGTCGTCGCTGGCGGCGGGCTGCGCGCGGTGCATGCAGCCCGCGAGGCACACTCACACTCACACTCACACTCACACTCCCACTCACCGGCCGGGCGGCGGTCGTCGCTGGCGGCGGGCTGCGCGCGGTGCATGCAGCCCGCGAGGCACCACTCACACTCACACTCACACTCACACTCACACTCCCACTCACCGGGCGGGCGGCGGTCGTCGCTGGCGGCGGGCTGCGCGCGGTGCATGCAGCCCGCGAGGCACACTCACACTCACACTCACACTCACACTCCCACTCACCGGGCGGGCGGCGGTCGTCGCTGGCGGCGGGCTGCGCGCGGTGCATGCAGCCCGCGAGGCACACTCACACTCACACTCACACTCACACTCCCACTCACCGGGCGGGCGGCGGTCGTCGCTGGCGGCGGGCTGCGCGCGGTGCATGCAGCCCGCGAGGCACACTCACACTCACACTCACACTCCCACTCACCGGGCGGGCGGCGGTCGTCGCTGGCGGCGGGCTGCGCGCGGTGCATGCAGCCCGCGAGGCACACTCACACTCACACTCACACTCACACTCACACTCCCACTCACCGGGCGGGCGGCGGTCGTCGCTGGCGGCGGGCTGCGCGCGGTGCATGCAGCCCGCGAGGCACACTCACACTCACACTCACACTCACACTCCCACTCACCGGGCGGGCGGCGGTCGTCGCTGGCGGCGGGCTGCGCGCGGTGCATGCAGCCCGCGAGGCACACTCACACTCACACTCACACTCACACTCCCACTCACCGGGCGGGCGGCGGTCGTCGCTGGCGGCGGGCTGCGCGCGGTGCATGCAGCCCGCGAGGCACACTCACACTCACACTCACACTCACACTCACACTCCCACTCACCGGGCGGGCGGCGGTCGTCGCTGGCGGCGGGCTGCGCGCGGTGCATGCAGCCCGCGAGGCACACTCACACTCACACTCACACTCACACTCCCACTCACCGGGCGGGCGGCGGTCGTCGCTGGCGGCGGGCTGCGCGCGGTGCATGCAGCCCGCGAGGCACACTCACACTCACACTCACACTCACACTCACACTCCCACTCACCGGGCGGGCGGCGGTCGTCGCTGGCGGCGGGCTGCGCGCGGTGCATGCAGCCCGCGAGGCACACTCACACTCACACTCACACTCACACTCCCACTCACCGGGCGGGCGGCGGTCGTCGCTGGCGGCGGGCTGCGCGCGGTGCATGCAGCCCGCGAGGCACACTCACACTCACACTCACACTCACACTCACACTCCCACTCACCGGGCGGGCGGCGGTCGTCGCTGGCGGCGGGCTGCGCGCGGTGCATGCAGCCCGCGAGGCACACTCACACTCACACTCACACTCACACTCACACTCACACTCCCACTCACCGGGCGGGCGGCGGTCGTCGCTGGCGGCGGGCTGCGCGCGGTGCATGCAGCCCGCGAGGCACACTCACACTCACACTCACACTCACACTCCCACTCACCGGGCGGGCGGCGGTCGTCGCTGGCGGCGGGCTGCGCGCGGTGCATGCAGCCCGCGAGGCACACTCACACTCACACTCACACTCACACTCCCACTCACCGGGCGGGCGGCGGTCGTCGCTGGCGGCGGGCTGCGCGCGGTGCATGCAGCCCGCGAGGCACACTCACACTCACACTCACACTCACACCCACTCACCGGGCGGGCGGCGGTCGTCGCTGGCGGCGGGCTGCGCGCGGTGCATGCAGCCCGCGAGGCACACTCACACTCACACTCACACTCACACTCCCACTCACCGGGCGGGCGGCGGTCGTCGCTGGCGGCGGGCTGCGCGCGGTGCATGCAGCCCGCGAGGCACACTCACACTCACACTCACACTCACACTCCCACTCACCGGGCGGGCGGCGGTCGTCGCTGGCGGCGGGCTGCGCGCGGTGCATGCAGCCCGCGAGGCACACTCACACTCACACTCACACTCACACTCCCACTCACCGGGCGGGCGGCGGTCGTCGCTGGCGGCGGGCTGCGCGCGGTGCATGCAGCCCGCGAGGCACACTCACACTCACACTCACACTCACACTCACACTCCCACTCACCGGGCGGGCGGCGGTCGTCGCTGGCGGCGGGCTGCGCGCGGTGCATGCAGCCCGCGAGGCACACTCACACTCACACTCACACTCACACTCCCACTCACACTCACACTCACACTCACACTCACACTCCCACTCACCGGGCGGGCGGCGGTCGTCGCTGGCGGCGGGCTGCGCGCGGTGCATGCAGCCCGCGAGGCACACTCACACTCACACTCACACTCACACTCCCACTCACCGGGCGGGCGGCGGTCGTCGCTGGCGGCGGGCTGCGCGCGGTGCATGCAGCCCGCGAGGCACACTCACACTCACACTCACACTCACACTCCCACTCACCGGGCGGGCGGCGGTCGTCGCTGGCGGCGGGCTGCGCGCGGTGCATGCAGCCCGCGAGGCACACTCACACTCACACTCACACTCACACTCCCACTCACCGGGCGGGCGGCGGTCGTCGCTGGCGGCGGGCTGCGCGCGGTGCATGCAGCCCGCGAGGCACACTCACACTCACACTCACACTCACACTCCCACTCACCGGGCGGGCGGCGGTCGTCGCTGGCGGCGGGCTGCGCGCGGTGCATGCAGCCCGCGAGGCACACTCACACTCACACTCACACTCACACTCCCACTCACACTCACACTCACACTCACACTCACACTCCCACTCACCGGGCGGGCGGCGGTCGTCGCTGGCGGCGGGCTGCGCGCGGTGCATGCAGCCCGCGAGGCACACTCACACTCACACTCACACTCCCACTCACCGGGCGGGCGGCGGTCGTCGCTGGCGGCGGGCTGCGCGCGGTGCATGCAGCCCGCGAGGCACACTCACACTCACACTCACACTCACACTCCCACTCACCGGGCGGGCGGCGGTCGTCGCTGGCGGCGGGCTGCGCGCGGTGCATGCAGCCCGCGAGGCACACTCACACTCACACTCACACTCACACTCCCACTCACCGGGCGGGCGGCGGTCGTCGCTGGCGGCGGGCTGCGCGCGGTGCATGCAGCCCGCGAGGCACACTCACACTCACACTCACACTCACACTCACACTCACACTCCCACTCACCGGGCGGGCGGCGGTCGTCGCTGGCGGCGGGCTGCGCGCGGTGCATGCAGCCCGCGAGGCACACTCACACTCACACTCACACTCACACTCCCACTCACCGGGCGGGCGGCGGTCGTCGCTGGCGGCGGGCTGCGCGCGGTGCATGCAGCCCGCGAGGCACACTCACACTCACACTCACACTCACACTCCCACTCACCGGGCGGGCGGCGGTCGTCGCTGGCGGCGGGCTGCGCGCGGTGCATGCAGCCCGCGAGGCACACTCACACTCACACTCACACTCACACTCCCACTCACCGGGCGGGCGGCGGTCGTCGCTGGCGGCGGGCTGCGCGCGGTGCATGCAGCCCGCGAGGCGCCGCACGGCCCCCGCGAGGGCCTCCGCCCCGCCGGCCGCGCCGGGCCCGCCTCCGCCCGACAGGTACGACGACGCCAGCTCCATGATGTCGCACGACACCTGCGACAGTACACGCGCGTCAATATCGCGGTCGCTGTGACGCATATTATAATATATACTAAATAGTAGTACTACGTTGTAGGGACTGGTGTGCTCTATCACTACGACTGATTTAATTTTATTGTATATTTAATATCTGACCCTAATAAATGAGTGCCAGTTGGTGGTTTGCATTGGCACGTTTCGAATTGGAAATATAAAGTTACAATGATTATTTAAAAGAGCAACACGCAAGTTTATTGCTCGTTCTTCTGGGGATGAGACAGCTTTCCGAATGAGCGGTAAATTAAAAGAATGATAACTGTGACTATTCAAAAGTGCTTAAATTAGTTTTTCTATTTTTCTATTCTATTCTACTAACTTAAAATGAGTACTGACCAATTCGTTGTCATTGACGTCGTCGTCCCCGCCGGCCGACGGCACGTTAAGCCAATAGCTCGACGTCAATCGCTCGTGATTCGCTTCCCCTGTAGTATATATGATCCTGGCTGCGAATTGCGCTACCAGTGTGTCCGGTGGCGGTAAAACGGCTTCCACAGGATCGGTAGGAGGAGTACCTGGCTCCTCGGTCACTCTTAATTTTTGAAGGTGAGACGTAAGAAAGTTTGCGTTCGCTAGAGCGTCTTCGTCGGAATTTCTATCCTGCGAAGCAAAATCATTTATTTATTTTAAATTGTAAGAGATTTGTTTTTCATCATTAAAACGTATCAATCGATAATCCATTATAAAAAAAGTGACATACCCTTAACGTCTTCTCTAAGTTCATGATTGAATTATTTTCTTCTGACAGTGAATATCCCACCATATCGGCGATCTCGTTTATTGTCAGTGTCGACTTTCTTCCCACAGGACCTTCACCTTCCTCCACCTTCAAAATCCTGATCAACTCTAGGTACAAGCTTAAACATTCTGCTCTATCTTCCCCGGGACCTTCCAGACACCATTTTATATAGTTTCCAAGAGATTCTCTCCTTTTCGTCACAAATTTTCGGAACTGCTGAAAACCATACTCATGTTCTGTCAGCACAAAGTAAGCACGTAATACAGAAGAAGCTACTGCGCACGTTTTATTTGTAGACTCCAGGCAATTTGCTGTAGAATCCAGCAGTGTTGCTAAAGCGTCTTTATTCGGCAAAGAATTCGCAAGTAGCACGTCAGTAGCAGCACTTAAAGGAGTAAGGGTATTTTCCGCATCACAGAAGGCTACTAACGCATGAGCAGCAAACTCTTGTGCAGCTGATTGTTCGTTGAATCCATTAACCAAATTAAAGACTCCACATAAAGCATTTAAAACATCGGTGGATCGAGTACCACCACTGTTCATTGTATGTAGCACAGCACATTTCACAGGTGCGTGTGAAACCAAACATGCTAGAAATCCAAGTACCCTTGCTGAACTGGGCGTTGCAGGTTCTCCTGCTTTCAATTCTCTTGCTACAGCTCCAACAGCAGCTCTAGCAACAATTGCAGCAGTATTCGGTGCTAAATCAGCTATTTGTACGCAAACTCTTCGTAACATATGAACAACTGGTCTATACGTTGACATGCATATTATCTGGATCATATCTATTAAATCGTTCCCCAAAGCGTGCAAGTGTGCCGACCATAGACGTCTTTCGTTTGACGCATCAGCTAACTCTCTTTCAGTTGGAGGAGTCTTTGACTGCATTGGTAAGGGTAACGGCAAAAGTTCGGAAAAGACTAAAAGACCAGGCCCGAAAGTGTATGGTGCAGTCATTGTATATGATATTACTTCAGAGCAAAGGGACGTCCAAGGTCCTCGCCGTATGGAGTCGCCATCATTAGCGTCATCTGCAATAGGTTGAGCATAAGCAAGCAATGCTTTAACAGCAGCTTCAGCGGCCTTGGCCGCTGTTCTGTACCCGACTGATCCAACTGGATATGCTTTTGCGATTCCGTATGTCTTTAATAATATTGGTGCTGCAGTAAGATCTCGAAATCTTGGTCCACGACAGCGAACTACTCTAGCCAACATTTCATCTAGAAGTTTTAGACAAGGAAGCATTATTTGTGCTAACTGCAAGCCTTTAGCAGACACAAAGAATGATGTGTGCATGCTCGGTTGCTCGAAATGTATGGCTAAGCGGTCTAATATCCCAGCTAAATGAATAACGCCGTCGAATGAAAATAGTTGTAGAACATTATACTTATATTTAAGCTCAACGTATTCTTCAGTCGCAGATTCACAGTTGACTGATAAATTAGTATCATAATCCGATATACAAAAATGACGTAGGATCCTCAAACAAGTCATGAGTTCACCAGGCAAGTCTGGCGAATGTTCCAAACTAGCTTTCAAGATCTCAACACACTCAGCCATGTCATCTCCCGATAGAAGACTCTGTTTTTCTACAGGTTTCAAATAAGGGATCACTTCCTGCAAAACACTCGATACACTGGGCTCAAATCTATCGTGTTCTTTCGATACGTTGATGAGTCTTTGTCCATATTTCTTTAAGAATGGAACATTTGCTGAGAAGCGTACCACTGATACGATAAGTTCAATAGCATAACCTTTAGCAGGAGATTTTTGTTTCAGTTGTGATTCATTTTTATTTTTTGCCTTCAAATCATTTTCAAATACCTCCATAAGACATTCAGCATTATCCTCCATGACGATAACGTCAGGTACAGCAGTCTTTCCAATGCTTCCAAAGCTTAGACAGTATAAAGATTGCAATCTATCTATTAATTCATTCTCATCTGATTTTCCAGCTTGCAGGTCACTGATGGATTGCAAATAATACAAAGCCTTTAACCTGTACGCCATTTCTAGACCTAATATTTGTAAATCACTATAATTGCTTAGATCATGTGGATAGATAAACTCATCGGCATTTTGTTGGCAGTACGGTTGCGTTAACGTTTTAAAGAGAAGCTCGCTCATATGAATATTTTGATACAAAAAGTTGAGACCATTCTGAGAGTTAACTAATTCATATATCAAGTCATGGATGGGACTTGTAATCACTAAGTTGTTGCATGTTGTTGGACAAGTCAGTAAATAGAGACATACCTCCAATATGTGGTGAATGTTGAAAAACTCGAGTAGAATCTCATTAGAACATTCTTTATTAATATCGAATTGTGCTGAAGCTGGAAGGAACCGCTTAGGCTGGGAAAGATGGAAGCATTGGGTGCGATACATGTAAAGAATTTCTTCGAGCGAGTTGATAATAAATTCAGTGTCATTTTCTGTAAGTTCTGCATCTTCGTTTTGATTACTTTCAGCGGCTTTCTTATTAAAATTCAGAACTAAATCATGGAGTTTACCCAGTAACTCGTACATATTAAGTTTTTTAATTAATGCACTGACTGAAAATTTGATTCGTGCTAAAGGATTGCCCTGCATTATAGAAATAAGAGCTTGGTATCCGTTTTTCGGTTTATTATAATTTTCACTATCATTCTTATTGAATTTAGGAAAAATAACTTTCTGCATGAAATGATCAACCGAGACCTTTGATGACAAGCAAGCATTTAGTGCTTTTAGAATCATGAGTCTTATACTTAAAGCCATATATTCTTTTGAATATATATCAAACAAGAGCATTGGCATGTCTATGCCCATGTTTAACAGGACATTCATAACTTGTCCATTATGTTTATGGTTCAACAATGCTTCAGCTAAACGAATACCACATTTCATATGTCTTATTTTGTATGTAGGCTGTTGTTGGGCCAAAGCTAAATCAAAATTCAAACCAATTTTACAGAATGTGATCAACAAATTATAAATATCAACGAAGTCATCGTCATCTACTTTATTACTATACTGAAAAATTCGTAGAACAATATCAGTGTTTCTGCATAGATTTGTTAGAGGTACCAACAATTTCTCGCATTGGTGCACCCACTCTTCCCTAGACGTGTTATCAATCTCTGTAAATGTGTTCGAGAAAAATTTCTGCTCCCTCCTTTTAGCTGCTTTGGTTATATCCGATATCTTGAATAAATCGGAGTTAGCATCACACAGATCACTGAAAGTTGCATTAAGAACATCTTTGCTGTCTTCATTCTTTTTAACTGCAAGCAACTGAAGTTTATTTATGTATTCATATTTATTCCACTCGTCCTTGAATGGGTTGTAATATTTAATTATGTCATCAGTACCACAGTAGTCATTTGGATCGTACAAATCTTCTATATACGGTATTTCGGGATCATCGCAAATTTCTTCATCAGAAAGAATCGGTTCAAATTGCTCTGCATCCATAGACCTATCTTCATCGAGATTGCGGATTGGTGATTTAATTGTCTTGGCAATAGATGGAGTATCCAGAATTGGAACAGTTACCAAACTAGAATGCTGTTGTTCAACATAAGGAGGATTTTCCACCTCTTGTGATGGACTTCTAATAGAATTATTATGTCTGAAAGTTTCATGGTAGAACTCCACGCGAGGTATCTGCTTACTGCCTCGATCATAGTCGCCTCCATCTTCTGATCTGATTGAGTTTATAGGACTCGCCACCTCACCCCCTCTGGGAGATATAGGTCGTCGGCTACTCTCTCCAGGGGGAGTTCGAGGCTTTTTCCGGATATCGTCACGACTTGGCGATCCACTACCATAACTAGAACCCCTCATCCTACCATAAGGGGAATGTCTTTTCCGATCGTAGGATGTTTGTTTCTCATAGGAAGGTGCTCGTCGTTCGTAAGAGGACCCGCGCTTATCATAGGGTGACACTCGCTTCTCATAAGACGGAGCACGTTTTTCGTAAGGTATTTTTCTTTCATAAGATGGTGCTCTCTTGTCATATGGTGATCTGCGTTCATAGGATGCGGAATCTTTCTCGTAAGACGCACCACGTGATCGGTCATAGGAAATATCTCGATGACGCCTATAGTCATCCTTCTTATACGAACCTCTGTCCCAATCACGATCTGCAGACATTCCTCTCATTCTATCCCTATCAATGCTACGTGATCTTGACCGACTAAGCCCATGGTATTCTCCTTTGACTACAAACTCTCTATCCCTACTTCGAGATCTGGAATGTATGCGCTCCATTCTGTCCAGTTCTCTGCTGCGATCACGGTGTCTCGAAGACTCGCGACTACGCCCACGGTCAAGAGACCGTCTACGACTTCTCCCATCCCTTCTATCCCTATCCCTGTCTAGCTCAATTGAGCGGGGACTATGTCTTAACCGATCGCTCTCTCTTTCGCAGCTAACATCCACACCACCTTTTTCCCACTCATTATCATCGAT
The DNA here is from genome assembly GCF_030625045.1 of Achroia grisella. Classification (NCBI taxonomy): domain Eukaryota; kingdom Metazoa; phylum Arthropoda; class Insecta; order Lepidoptera; family Pyralidae; genus Achroia; species Achroia grisella. The sequence goes on along the minus strand of NW_026713024.1, from coordinate 728,569 downwards.
ATGGTGATATGACCTTGGATCTTTTGGAGGTTCATTATCATAATAATCATTCCTGTACATCTGATTATCATAATTATCTTGAGGATAATTATTTGGACCATAAGAGTCAGGGTTGCTTGCTGCAACATTGCTGGTATAAGATGGGATTGGATTGGAAGTCTCCTGATTCCAATCAACCTGTTGTTGGAGGTTTGCTGTTGGTACCGATGTAACCTCCCGAGCTATTGATGGTCTTTGTATGTTAGGGGGAGGGTTTGAACCAATTGGTGGTTCTGGTATGTTTTGGGTTAAGTTCCCATAGACAGCCAAAGTGATAGTGGTGTACCACCCTGGAATAAAAATATATAATGATGATAATATGAAAAACATATGTATCAAACTGTAAGAGAATTTAAGTACCATTGGACCCAACACTTCAGAGGTAGTGTGTGTGTTCAGAGGTAACTGTGTAACTGTGAATTAAGTAAATGATGTAAGCCATGAAAGAGAAGATGTGAAGTGTGAAAAATAGATAGATAAACGGAAAAAGATATGAAAAGAAGAGCAAGAAATAATTTAAAAGTATAGTGATGAACCACATGTTAACTTCTTATCATTATTAAAGTTGATGTAATAAATTACATCTTGAAAAATTAAAAATTTTACACAAGTAATGTTTATCATTTCATTTTTAGCTTTAAAGGTTTTTTATGTAATCCTCAGAACAATAATCCAAGTTGGAATAGTCAGTCTTTGTCAATTGTTAATATTGTGGTAAAAATATTGAAAATATAACCACATTCATAGTATCAGAACCTGTATTTCTTAAAAATACATTATAAATTAAAACAGAGGGGAAATAATAAAAACAAACTGTCAGTCGATTACAATTCACAATATTGACAATAATGTCTGAAATCAGTCCTATAACATAATGGTAGTGTGTGTATTGTTTTATTTATTGACTATCTACTTGCCCTGGCTTTGTACGGGTGTACATGTATACCTTCCTCTTGAATCACTCTATCTATTAAAAAAAACTGCTTCAAATCCATTGCATAGTTTTAAAGATTTAAGCATACATAGTGACGGACAGACAGTGACTGTGTTTTATAATATGTAATGATTCAATGTATATTTATGCATATTTTTATAAAAATATTACCATTTTGCACTATACTCTATCTGTGCAATTTTTGTAAATAGGTGTACAAAGCTTTTGGTTCACACATTAATATATAGATACTTATTAGTATTTTTTTTATACTTATTAGTAGGGATACAATTAAGTTCTATTATGTCATAATAACTTTAATCTCAGGAGAATTCACACAGTGCTATCTAGACCCAAGTTAAATAGCTAAAGCTTACTTTATAGGTACTAGATAACTGATAGAAATAAATAGAAATATTTTATTTCGTAAATACCTAACATATTATACATAGAAAACACATAAACCGATACAAAGAATAATACACATGAATGATTAATAATTATTTTGGGAGGAATTGAACCCACAACCATCGGAAGTAAGGTGGTGTACTAAACAGCTCGACCACTGAGATGGTCAAGTAGAAGGTAGACAGAAAAACAGATGGGCTGATGATATAAAGAATGATGCAGTTAAATATTGGATGCAAACAGCAATGGATAATGAGGGTTGGCGGAGGATGGAGGCTTTTACTCGAGGATGCCACATAAGGAGAAATAAAATAAAGCAAAAGTATAATAATTATATGTTAGAAATATGTGTTATTTGTGAGAATAAAGCTGCAAGAATAACATTGATGGCCTTGGTGGGCCAGTGCATTAGCACACCGCATATAAAGCAGTAAAACAGGAACTAACCTCTAAGCACCAGCCCATCTGTCGGTATCCGTGATTGCTCATGATCATTCCCACATTCCATGTGAATCTGACCATTCTGACAGTAATCTATACTGCCCAGAGCTTCGAATGTTGTCGCTCCAGGTTTACTCAAGTCATTTACGAAGAAATCTATATGAAACTTCGTAGGATTGGTGGCTCCGAGGCGGACACCGCCCGGGAAATCGCCTTCAACTCGTGCACCCAACGGTATTATACGGATTTCTCTCACAAAAACAGACTTTGGAAACTGCACGAGATCCAAATTCAGCTCCTGAAAGGTTATTATTAAGTCAAACACAGAACTTCAATGAAATACAATAAGATTCTATAGTAAATACAAAATTCACAAACCTCGCTGGTATCATGTGAAAAAGTATCAAAGAATAAAAGGTCGGGTTGATCTGAGGCCGACATGTCTTAGTTTTAGAAGTTATAAATATTAAGAACTCATATTTAAAGTCAATTTTAAAAACTGAATTATTAATAATTACGACAGCATAAAAGCAAGCCTAGCAAAAAAGACAAGTATAGCTTTTAATAGAGATGTGTCAACTCGAGTTAACTCGAGTTGCGCATAATTCGAGTTAACTCGAGTTGAATTCTGCCAACTTGAGTTGGAAGAATTCAACTGGTAAATGAATGAATCAAGTGAAAGAACGAGAGCATGATTCTATCATCGAACTGACAATGACATGCAATTTTCCGATCATTTCATATCATACAATTTTCACTCGTCACAAATATTGATTTGAGGTTGTTACCAATTATTTTTCGCATATTCATCCGATTATGTTATCAATAAAATGATTATGCGTTCCATAAGTCCTTCCGCGACTTTAAAGTGCCATTTCTACTCGCCCCCTAAAGTTCGGTGAAGCTTTCAAGGCTAGCTGCACCCAAAAACATTAGAATTATTCGAAAAAATAAAAAATAAAATTTTTGTTCCAGATAACTCAAGTCAACTCCAGTTAACTCGAATTACCTGAATTTTAACTCGAGTTAACTCAAGTCATGTTTATTACGAGTTAGCACATCTCTAGCATATAATGTACATAGGCAAGTTTTTGACAATTTTGACATTGACACTACTCTGAATATTCACCACAGACTAAATAATGACATAACAGCACAGAATATTATTGACAATAACAAGACAAGTTTCACTTTGTTTCCCAACAAGATTGTTCTGTCTAGTAATCATAAATAGTAATTTAATTTAAAGATGTCATCACTTCACGTTATTATGAGTAATGTAAGACATTTTTGATAGATGAAATTTTAGACAAATTTGGCATTGTAATTATCAGTAAAGAGAACCCTACCTTTTCATTTCGTTGTTTTCCTAAATTTCTTATTCCTTGACAATAACTTATCCAATAAGTAAGTTATCCAAAGCAGGTACATTAATTTAATTAAAAAAAAAATCGAGTAATTATGTGTAACAGGTACCGCAAATTATAAAATAAAAAGTAACACCATTTCCACGCGGTCTTTTCGGCAACTATAATCGTTAATTCCTGGTGAAGTGGAGAGGTCGTATTGTTTGTTAAATAGGACTAATGACCCTATTGTTAACAATCTACCATGCCGGGTAAACCTAGGCATACGAGTTGGCTTCTCCTTCTATTGTTTCCACTTAACCTAATAACTTTACTATCATACATTAATCTTTTTGTTAATGAATAATTAAAGATAGGTACATTTATTATTATTACGAGTCATTCTATACTCGTCAAACTGTAGAACATTTTGTTGGCATGATATTTAGCTGGTTCTTGCCACTTGCCAACTCATATATTAAAAAAAATACATATAGAGCTAACAAATATTCACGAGTATAAATACATTGTGCAGGAATCAAATTCGCTAACATTTAAGGTGTGTAATAAGCGAGGTCGTCAACATGTTTTGTTATTTAAACGACAACGTACATCAATTGATACTTTATAATTTCGATACGCTTTTAAAATATATTTAGATTTTCCTTATTAAGTAGGTACCTACATTGAAAAGTTTAATGACAGTGCTTGGTGGTACCAGGCGATACGAGGAAAACTTATAGATGTAATCACACGAACTGATCTTGGAAATATTTAGAGGTGAGTTCAAGGAGTTTACCTTCGAGTTCATAATTAATTTAAGATAAAAAACATAATGTATGTATCTCAATAAAATTAGCGCGAAGTCTCTCGACATAGAAGATATATAAGTAAAATTACAGGATAAGAGGCTTGACAACGTAGTCATTGAAAGAGTGGTATAATGAGTGTCACGTGATTACGTGATGTCCGTATTGTCAGCAAATCAGCTTGTTTCCAATTCCAATATAATAAAAAGACAGTTGCAACTTATTAAAAATTATAATATTATAATATTATTTTCTTTTTTTTTTCTCCTCCATCTTTGGCTTTGCCTTCGCATTTAGCCATTATTATTTCCTTTTTGAGGGAACATATTATGTATTATTACATATTGTAACAATATTGTACGATAATATATATAACCTAATGACTAACATATGTACACGTATGTTGTGATCTTCATACTCGCCAGCCACTTATAAGCAATTTTTTATTATAAAAAAAGTATGTTATTTGTAATTTTTAACATAATATATTATTTTATTTTATCCTTTTCGTATCTATTTATTTTATAAAGTTTTAAAGTAGATTGGTCGTGATGGGGATGGGTAGTATTAGTATTATATAATACTAGCTGTCCCGGCAAACGTTGTTTTGCCATATAAATTAATAACGCTATAAAAAATAGGGGTTGATGATAGAAGGGTGAAAATTTAGGATTTTATGTATTTTTGTATGTTGTATCATAAAAAAATAGAAACTAAAAATTGTGTAAAAAATATAAAAAAAATTAGGGGTGGACTACCCCTAACATTTAGGGGGATGAAAAATAGATGTTGGCCGATTCTCAGACCTACTCAATACGCTCACAAAATGTCATGAGAATCGGTCAAGCTGTTTCGGAGGAGTATGGGAACGAAAACTGTGACACGAGAATTTTATATATAAGATAGTATAATATATATAATTCTGGACAATACACACAGCACCATCTAGTCCCAAGCTAAGCTAACTTAGGGATAGATAATAGATAGATAAATACATTTTTTTTAAATAAATACATTCATAATAGACATAGAAAACATATAATTGTTTATATCGGTCTGGTACCAATACAATCATACTCACGAATATTTGCACCGTGCGAGGAATCGAACCCGCGACCGATATACATAACTATTGGAAAAAAGCAAATCCCTTCCCCTTCTTTATGAGCACAGATAACTGCTTATGAGTAATACAGGTAGGTAGCAATAATTTAAGTAGGCATTTTTAATTTAGATACCGGAGATGGAGCTGGCTACGCGACGTGTCGTCCGCTAGCCGCTACCTGCCAACCACCTGTGCGAGTTGTGTTGCCAGCTACATGCCTCTCCAACGCACACAGGAAAATTTACCAGTTAAAAAAACATACTATTTATTTATTTAATTTATATATGATTTGACAGACTCGGTGGTCTAGTGGTTTAATACATTGTGTTATTTCCGATGGTCGCGGGTTCGATTACTCGCACGGCACAAACGTTTGTATTCATGAGTATGATTGTTTGTGTCGGTCTGGGTGTTTTCTATAAAAAAATATCTATGTATTTGTATCAGTTGTCTAGTACACATAACTCAAGCTGTAGCTAGCTTAACTTGGGTCTAGATGGTGTCGTGTGAATTGTCCTGAGATTATTATTATGATATATATTTAGCATTTGTATGTATATATGTTTAGTATTCATAGAATATAACTCTCTTTTCATAGTGCGCCACCTATCTTTCCCTTACATATGTACATAGATAACCTGGGAGATTATTAAGTATTGGGACTTCTATCGCCCAGGTTATCTGTAAGAGATTGCTTAGAGAGATATTCTTATTTTATTACTGTCATTATTTGTTTTTTTATGCACAATAAAGAGTCTTATTATTATTGTTATTAATACTAATATATCATAGACAACTGTTGTTTTTTTTATTCACGTTACGTGACGTATTTTTGATAAAGTTAAATGGAATGTACCTATATAATGTATATAATATTATTATTACCTATTATTATATTATACAATACAATGGAAAGTATAATATAATGCTAGGTAATAATAATCTAGGTTCCGAATATGATTTTGTCCCATTCGGTGTCGAGACCCTTGGTCCGTGGGGTCCTAGCGCTATAAGACTTTTCAAAGAAATAACGAAAAGGTTAGTCGACATCACAGAAGACCGAAGAGCTGGCAGCTACCTTGGACAAAGAATTAGTCTAGCTATTCAAAGAGGGAACGCAGCCAGTATCTTCGAAACTTTGCCTAAAGGGACCTAAAGGGACTTTTAATAATATATTTTAGTTATATTATAATTTTTAAGCTTTTTAATTTTAGGTTCTTAGTTGTACAATTAAGTTATGTATATTAACATTAGAAGACATAATGCTTGAAATAGTTTTATATCTTAAGTAAATATAGAGTAGAAAATTCATTATTCAAAGAAACTTAAATTTAAGGACTTATAAAACATATTCATGAACACAAATGTTTGCACTGTGCGAAGAATTGAACTCGCGACTAGCTAAGTAAAGAGGTATGCTAAGCCGCTGGACCACTGAGGTCGTTAATATAGCTAAATTTGAATAGAAGAAGTTAATTGTTAGAGAAGGGATCATTATAATAATCTTCTACATTTACATTTGTTTTTTAGTTGGTGCTGTAGTTTATTTTAACTAACTCCTCCTGCGACTTCGTCCGCGTGGAATTTAACTTTATTTTTCTAAAATAAAAGTAGACTAAGGAACTAAAAATTATTTTGTTCGTCTTAATTTATTCGTTCCATTAGGTGCTGATAGGTTCAAACTAATACATTTACATCGTGCATCATTCCTTATTTTATCCCCATGGGGGTTGAATCTATCAAAATCCTATTTAAGCGAACGTCTTCAACATAGTAGCTCCAATCAATCAGTCAATAACAGTTCAATCAGTTGAAAATCTAACAAGATTTATACAACATTTTATCCTCTATTTTATCCCCATAGGGGTAGAATTTATCAAAATCCTTCCTTTCTTAGGGGATGCCTACGTCATAGTAGCTTTATGCATGCAAAGTCTCAGCCCGATCGGTTTAAAATTGACAAAGTTTCATACAAACTTTCATTCCCTATTTATCCCCTTGGGGGTACAATTAATCAAAATCTTTTCTTAGCGGATGCTTACGTCATAAAATCTACCTGCATGCCAAATTTTATCCCAATCCGTCCAGTGGTTTGGTCTCTGCGTTGGTAGATCACTATGTCAGTCACCTTTGAGTTATATATAGAGATAGATGTTGTAGATAACATATTGGACTTCAATTGTTTGTTAATTATTGTTGCATTTATATATTGTTACGACAGTATAATGTAAACGCAACGAGAAAGTTATACTGCCAACACCTTATATTTTTTAAACACAACAAGAGAGCTTATATTACAGAGAGACAAACAAGAAATACAAATCATTTAGTGCTGTGTGTCCTGATATTTCATTGGACAATCTAGTGACAGTAAACTTTCGCGTTTATAATATTAATAAGATGTAGAAGATGTAGGGAAGTGTCATTATTTAAATTAAACCCCTTGAGTGATTATGAAATATTAAAAAATATCTTTATTCTTTACTAAAACATCGTAAATTCAGGTCCGTTAATAACTGGCAAAGATTTCATGTTAATTGAGTAAAACATACACAAGTTGTAAAAAAAAAACGAGTTGAATTGGGAACATTAAAGGAATATTTCCCCCACAAAAGAGTTTATTTTGTCATTTGGAAAAAAGTACCTTTAATCTTAAATTTTACCAAAACATTGTAACTTAAAAAAAATTGTTAAGTTTATTTATGACTGTTGAAAATATCATGTTAATCGGTTTATTATGTTATACATACACAAATTATAGAAAAATAAGCTGAACTAAGAATTCCGTATTTGAAGTCGGTTAAACGTAAGCAATATTTCCCCATAGAAGAGTTGATTATGACATTTAAAAAAAGTATATGTTTATATTTTAGTAAAACATCGTAACATTAATTTCATTTATAACTACCAAAGATATCATATAAAAAGGTTATACATAACATACAAAAGATAGAAAACTGAGTTGAATTAACAACATATTTGAAGTTGGTTAAACGTAAGCAATATTTCCCCACAAAGGAGGCTTTAATCGCGGTGTTGCCACCCCAGCCAGAGCCGGCCGGCGCGCGGTAGTCGCGTCCCAGTCGCAAAACTGCGTTCACGTTTCTACGTCGTGGTCCTACCTCAAACACGTAATAAAAACTTTCTTAACTTTCGCACGTTGATTGTGTGTGCTGTTGTTCTGTTGTTGCCAGTGAGTGTTATATGTTGATGAGTGTTGTGTGAAGATGCGGGCCGCTGTAGCGGCGTTGGTCCTCGCCCTGGTTGCGACAACAGCGGCGCAGATTGACCCCAAACACCAGGACTTATCAGGTATTTAAGAAAGAGAAAATATTAACCGTTTGATGCAAAAGAACGTATGTCTACACTGCTATAACAAAATAATAACCGTCTGTTTTTTAAATGCGAACGATGCAAAAGAACGTATATCTACACTGCTATAATATAATGCATTTGAAAATTAAAAACTGTGTATTTCTAAATAGCGGAAATCCTTTTATAATAAACTTTTTCTAATTATAAAATGTGATATTTGAATAAATTTAGTTACGATTCTATCTAAGGCATTGGAAATCTTAATTCTGTGGGTAGGTGTACCTTTTAAATTCAATGACACTATCGTTGAAAACGGGTTTCGAAGTAGTCCATGCGGATTCACATAGCTGTAAAATATATTTCTTGTGCCTTGTTTTATACGTTTGATTATGTGAATTTGTATTAATGAAAAAAACATCGAATCATTTGAGCAAACGAACACTACGTTTTAAGAACTGGGACTATTTGACAATTAAATTAAATCTGTGCAACCTGGATAACAGCATTTAAAAAAAAAACTCTTTATACCAATTGTTAGGTACGTTACAAAAGAATCATTAAAAGTAAATTATGTTAGTTACATGTAACTGACTAAGTGAAATTAAACTTAAAATTCTTTACTATTTAATGATTAATGATATGGGTATCATTTATCATTAAATATAGATTTAAAAATAATACTAATTTTTCACGATTTCCAATCTATTTCCTATTAATGAAATGAGCTAATTTTTTAAAGATACACATTTAATGAGTTTAAAATACTTTATTAGATCAGCGTTGCAGATTTCGTTGCCCATCGTGATGTAATTAAACAAGCAGGAATTAACCAACGAAGGGGGAACCCCGTGGAGGTCGACTAACATGGAACATGCTAGCAATGGGAACACTAGACCCCGTTACTAACATTTCCCTCCCCCATTCAATATTTGTTAGGGAAAATAAAGCAGTGACACGACGCGACCCGATTATTATTGGAAAGTAATGTTCATTATTCAGGATATGTAATAACTTCATATTAGAGCAAGAGCCCACGACGGCCAGACATACGTCATTTTAGTAAACTTGAAAGTTCTCGTATGTGTGTCCCCAACACAGGTAAGAACGATCCCCAAACATGAAACCTGGATCGTGGTTCCTTTGGCAGGTACCAGGTAACAAAGGTGTAAAAAAAATCATATCAAATTCGTTATTTTAAGAAACTCCATATTTTCATATATTGTTCGTAGCATTATTATAACTTGCGCTGCTCATTGCCAGACACTTAGTGTGGTTCCAACCCCCCGCCGGACCCCCCTAAACTATACTATTTTAGGAATAAACTTACGTCATTTTAATAAAGCTGAACTTTATATATATTATTGAGAGAACTATTAAACTGAGTTTCCTAAATTGCCAGACAGTTTTCTTGGTTCCTTATCCTACCAGACTCATTGAAACCGTATATTGGGTAACAACGGTGCATACAATTTCATATCAAATTCGTTATTTTAAGAAACTCCATATTTTCATATATTGTTCGTAGCATTATTATAACTTGCTTTGCTCATTGCCAGACACTTAGTGTGGTTCCAACCCCCCGCCGGACCCCCCTAAACTATACTATTTTAGAAATAAACTTACGTCATTTTAATAAAGCCAAAATTTATATATATTATTGAGAGTTCTCTCAAACTGAGTTTCCTAAATTGCCAGACAGTTTTCTTGGTTCCTTATCCTACCAGACTCACTGAAACCGTATATTGGGTAACAATGGTGTATACAATTTCATATCAAATTCGTTATTTTAAGATGCTCCATTTTTTCACATATTGCTCGTAACAGTATTATAACTTGCTCTGCTCGTTGCCAGACCCTTAGTGTGGTTCCAACCCCCCGCCGGACCCGCCTAAACTATACTATTTTAGAAATAAACTTACGTCATTTTAATAAAGCCAAAATTTATATATATTATTGAGAGTTCTCTCAAACTGAGTTTCCTAAATTGCCAGACAGTTTTCTTGGTTCCTTATCCTACCAGACTCACTGAAACCGTATATTGGGTAACAATGGTGTATACAATTTCATATCAAATTCGTTACAGTTAACTTTCTCTGCTCGTTGCCAGACCCTTAGTGTGGTTCCTACCCCCCGCCGGACCCCCCTAAATTACACTATTTTATAAATAAACTTACGTCATTTTAATAAAGCTGAATTTTATATATATTATTGAAAGAACTATTAAACTGAGTTTCCTAAATTGCCAGACAGTTTTCTTGGTTCCTTATCCTACTAGACTCATTGAAACCGTATATTGGGTAACAACGGTGTATACAATTTCATAACGAATCATTCATAACGAATTTGATAAGGAACCAAAAAAACTGTCTGGCAATTTAGGAAACTCAGTTTGAGAGAACTCTCAATAATATATATAAATTTCAGCTTTATTAAAATGACGTAAGTTTATTTATAAAATAGTATAGTTTAGGGGGGTCCGGCGGAGGGTTGGAACCACACTAAGGGTCTGGCAACGAGCAGAGCAAGTTATAATACTGTTACGAGCAATATGTGAAAAAATGGAGCATCTTAAAATAACGAATTTGATATGAAATTGTATACACCATTGTTACCCAATATACGGTTTCAGTGAGTCTGGTAGGATAAGGAACCAAGAAAACTGTCTGGCAATTTAGGAAACTCAGTTTAATAGTTCTCTCAATAATATATATAAAGTTCAGCTTTATTAAAATAACGTAAGTTTATTTCTAAAATAGTATAGTTTAGGCGGGTCCGGCGGGGGGTTGGAACCACACTAAGGGTCTGGCAACGAGCAGAGCAAGTTATAATACTGTTACGAGCAATATGTGAAAAAATGGAGCATCTTAAAATAACGAATTTGATATGAAATTGTATACACCATTATTACCCAATATACGGTTTCAGTGAGTCTGGTAGGATAAGGAACCAAGAAAACTGTCTGGCAATTTAGGAAACTCAGTTTAATAGTTCTCTCAATAATATATGTAAAGTTCAGCTTTATTAAAATAACGTAAGTTTATTTATAAAATAGTATAGTTTAGGGGGGTCCGGCGGGGGGTTGGAACCACACTAAGGGTCTGGCAACGTGCAGAGCAAGTTATAATACTGTTACGAGCAATATGTGAAAAAATGGAGCATCTTAAAATAACGAATTTGATATGAAATTGTATACACCATTGTTACCCAATATACGGTTTCAGTGAGTCTGGTAGGATAAGGAACCAAGAAAACTGTCTGGCAATTTAGGAAACTCAGTTTGAGAGAACTCTCAATAATATATATAAATTTTGGCTTTATTAAAATGACGTAAGTTTATTTCTAAAATAGTATAGTTTAGAGGGGTCCGGCGGGGGCTGGAACCACATTAAGTGTCTGGCAATGAGCAAAGCAAGTTATAATAATGCTACGAGTACGAGTTTCTTAAAATAACGAATTTGATATGAAATTGTATGCACCGTTGTTACCCAATATACGGTTTCAATGAGTCTGGTAGGATAAGGAACCAAGAAAACTGTCTGGCAATTTAGGAAACTCAGTTTAATAGTTCTCTTAATAATATATATAAAGTTCAGCTTTATTAAAATGACGTAAGTTTATTCCTAAAATAGTATAGTTTAGGGGGGTCCGGCGGGGGGTTGGAACCACACTAAGTGTCTGGCAATGAGCAGCGCAAGTTATAATAATGCTACGAACAATATATGAAAATATGGAGTTTCTTAAAATAACGAATTTGATATGATTTTTTTTACACCTTTGTTACCTGGTACCTGCCAAAGGAACCACGATCCAGGTTTCATGTTTGGGGATCGTTCTTACCTGTGTTGGGGACACACATACAAGAACTTTCAAGTTTACTAAAATGACGTATGTCTGGCCGTCGTGGGCTCTTGGGCTATATATTTATGTATAAAAATTATGTGTCACGTTGTTTGTCCGCGATGGACTCCTAACTACTGAACCGATTGCAAATTTGATTTGCACCGACTTGAAAGATAGGATAGCTTACATCTCAATTTATAGTCGCAATGTTCTTTTATTCAAGAACCTTAGCCATAGCAACGCGTGGCAGGGTCTACTAGTATATATATCGAAAAGAATGATTATAATTCAATACTTACTTCCTTACTATAATAATATTATAAATGCGAAAGTAACTCTGTCTCTCTCGCTTTCACGCTAAAACCACTGAACCGATTTAAATGAAATTTAGTTCACAGATAGTCTAGACCCTGACAATGGACATAGGCTACTTTATAATGCAAAACAAGGGTTGAAAGGTTATATGAAAGTATCGTCATTTTAGCGGACGAAGTCGTGGGCGTAGCTAGTTAATATATAATTGAATAATCATAAAACAATGGCTGGCAGAATGTCACTCGGGTCTTTGAACTGCGAGCGTAATACTCGTATGCAGCATAGACAAATTCAAATAAATCCTAGATACGTACAATGGTTGTAGCAATTTGTTGAGCAGAGACAATTTGTTATCTTCTTTTTGATCTCGTTCAGAATTGAATATTTCGCCTGCGTAGAATTAAACTTTTTTGTTATTAAAATAAATACAATTTCTATAATAAGAGTAGCCTAAATTACTCATTATAATATTAGCTATCTGCGAGGTAAGGTTACGTTAAAATCAGTCCATCTGTTTTAGAGATTTGTTCAGCAGAGACAATTTGTTATCTTCTTTTACAATTGAATATTTATGCTCCGAGTAATAAAACAATATTGAAATATAATAATACTAACTGTTATACGCGATTTCGTCTGAGTGGAATTGTAACTTTTTTAAATTAAAATAAATAAAATTTTTATAACAATAGTACCCTAAAATACTTCTTATAACATCAGCTATTTCGAGTAAAAGTTACGTTAAAATCTGTTCCGCTGTTTCAGAAATTAGCAAGACTAAAACAAACAGACATATAGTCAATATTTTTGGAATTAATTTTTTTATGTATTACTTATATTTAGTTAGCAGTTAATTTGAAAATACAAACAAATACTTCAATTTTATTTATTTGCATACATTAGTAAATAATATATTTTACTTGAGTAATATTTTATTACAATCTAGTGTCTCTTGTATGGGGCCACAAATTAATTTGATTCAGATATAAATTATTACTTATTAAAATTTTCCTAAATATTTTCAATGTTACTTGTCGATGTTCTCGTGTTGTTTGATTAATATTTGAAACTTAAATAGAAATAATCTTTATTCAAATAAACTCAATACAAGCACTTTTGAATAGTCATATTTTATTCATATAGATTTCATAGACAAGACATTTATCCTATCCTGTGCTAAAATGTATCTCCAATAAATAGATGAAGTCGCGTGTAACAACACAGTACGCACTAGCTGTTCTTGCGACTTCGTCCGCGTGGAATTTAACTTTATTTTTTTAAAATAAAATGTTTTCTCTAAAATAAAATTAGCCTAAGTTACTCCTTATTACATTAACTTTCTGCCAAAAAAAAGTCGTCAAAATCGGTCCAGCCATTTCAGAGATTAACCGGAACAAACAGACAGACGGATAAAATTTAGAAAAATGTTATTTTGTTGACGTGTCGTATTTTTATTCATATGCATGTAGTAAAAACGGTTATTTCAATATTACAAACAGACACTCCAATTTTATTTATATGTATAATGATATAGATATATAATAAACGCGATGCAGTCTTATATTTAGATATTAGAAGAGGAAGAGGAAATAATTACACTTGCAGAGTCAATATTTATAGGTAAATAATAATATAGTCACGTGCGGACGAGTTCACCTTGATCTCTATTCAAATTCAAATTCAAAAATCATTTATTCATGTAGGACATTTTAGCCGCTTATGGACGTAACATTTTTTTACATTATAGTTTAATTGAGTGAGTATTTAATTGAATTAGTGCTAATTGGTGGTTTGTATTCACACACTTAAACTTAAAAATGGAAAGTAATAATAAAATTATTTAAAAGAGCAACACGCAAGTTTCTTGCTCGTTCTTCTTGTGATGAGACAGCAATCCGAACGAGCGGTAGATTAAAAAATGTAATGACTATTCAAAAGTGCTTCAATGTAAGTTTATTTGAATAAATGATTTTCTATTCTATTCTATTCTATTCTAATTTTTTCCCTAGTTTCTCGACCATCCCGTATTTTGTTATGATGTAAATTCAAATTCAAAATATCTTTATTTTTTTTTATTAAAAAAAAACCGTCCCGTATTTTGTTATGATATATTTAATTTACTGCATTAACAAGTAAGTTAGATTTAATAGAAAAAAATAACTGATGTAAATTCACAGTTAGCAAGAAATAATTGCATAAATTATAGCTATTTTTTAATTGTCGTGTTTATTTAGCAAAGATGAAATAATGGTTATTTTTTTAAATTTTATGATTTTTTGTTAGCACTGTCACATATCCATCACAATAGCCCAAACCACCCAATAAAAAAATAGCACTGTTTATATTGTTAACCGTGTCTTAATATTGATACGAGAAAGGTAAATATCTATATTTACCCTAAAATTATTCGTGTTAAGACCCGGTTAATAATGTTCCTAAATTACTGTTAATGTTTGCGTTAAAAGTAAAACAAAATACAATAAAATCGGTTCACCCGTTTAGAGGTTATGATGCAACAGATATACATATAGATACACAGACGATTTTATAAGGAATTTAACATTAAACATGAGATACGGTTACGTTTCATTTCTTCGGGAATTCCACTTCGAACTGGGAAAACCGTTCCCATATAAAAGATTTCAACGAGTTCAGACTTGGGGTTTATTAATATTTGTTTTAATTTCTACTTCTATTATATGATTTACACTATACTAGCTACTGTATACTGCTACTGTAGTGCTTAGTAGACAGTATTTAGTTTGTCATACTAGCCTTAATGAATTGAAAGTACTGCTGATACCATTATTTTTGGGTTATCTGGGTAACTAGCTACTAACCCCGGCTTCGCATGGGTGTACATGTATTATATATATAAACCTTCCTCTTGAATGACTTTATCTATTAAAAAAAACCGCTTCAAAATCCGTTGCGTAGTTTTAAAGATTTAAGCTCATGTATGAGGATGGACAGACAGCGACAGCGACTTTATTTTTTTACAATGTAATGATGATGGAAATAAAAATTAATTTATTTTTATTTATATATGTAATTTCACAGTTATATTATACGTAGATACATTCGATACACTTGCAATAACAACGTTTCTAGAAGGAGAACCTTCTAGAAATGTTCTTAGAATTAAAATGTTACTATGTATAATACATTTGAAACTAACATTTTCTATTCTAATAAAATATATGTTTTATCACGTTAATATTAAATAAATATATATAGTAATATTATAAATGTTAAAGTGCGTCTGGTTGACTGTTTGTTTATCACGAATAAAAAACAACATTTCGCGTGAAGTGAGAAATTTCTAAAATAATAGTAGCTTAAGTTACTCCGTATAGCATTAGCTATCTGCGAGTAAAAGTCCTTTCAAAATCTGTCCAGCCGTTTCATAGTTTAGCAACAACAAACAGACAGACAGACAATTTTATTATTTTTTTGATGTAACAACCGTAAACACACGTATACAGACAGACACATCAATTTTATTTATTTGTATAGATAACCAATTATAATTTATATCGAGAATTGAATTCAAATGTGTCACGGCGTGAATACGGCTGTAACTGCAACTGTGTCAACATGACTCATGTACGTACATAGTCCTATTATGTTACATTTGAATCGACTTGTATGATATTCGTTTGTTTTCGATGTACACCTACACATACAGTTACATACCTACTTTCTCACTACATTGTCTTGTAAACAATGTTTTATCGCCATACATTTATATGTATGCATTTTAATTTAGCTGGACGTTGATGGTAGGTGACCGTCGACAGCATGCAAGATAAGAAACGTGGTGGCAGATATAGATGAGACGGTTTCCAAGCGGTTGACTTTATGCAAAGTCAAAGTACAAAGAATTATATTAAAGTAACTAGCTGTTGCCCGCGGCTTCGCTCGCCTTAATTTATCCCCTTAGGGGTGGAATTTATCAAAATCCTTTCTTAGGGGATGCCTACGTCATAGTAGCTTTAAGCATGCAAAGTCTCAGCCCGATCGGTTTAAAATTGACAAAGTTTCATACAAACTTTCATCCCCTATTTTATCCCCTTGGGGGTAGAAATAATCAAAATCCTTTCTTAACGGATGCCTACGTCATAACTTCTACCTGCATGCCAAATTTCAGCCCGATCCGTCCAGTGGTTTGGGTTGTGCGTTGATATATCACTATGTCAGTCACTTTTGAGTTATATATATTTAGATATAATTCTCTTAACTAATCTTCCTTCATTATTTCCAAATGTATGTACAGTATTAAGTATATGTATGTGTATGTAGATATATATATATTTGGGTCTTATATGTTTATTTTTATTTATTACGTGCGCCACCTACCCTGTTCATATTTTTATTTCTCTATCATCTTAAAGAGAGTCTGGAAGAAATTGCTTAGCGATAATACAGCCTTTTGTATTAATGGCTTTTTTTTTGTTCTGTAATTAGTGCAATAAAGAGTATAAATAAATAATGTAAATGAAATATTAAAAACTTGTACGATATCGAGATCACATTGTCCGTCCATCCGTCATCAATAATCGTCAATTCAACGACCTATTTAGTGTTGGAACAATATTGTTATCTTCCTGTCAGTCGGCCATTTCTTCTAACGTCACTTCTATTCTGATACGTCAACTTTCACACAGTACATTTTTTTTCATATATTTTTTTTTTATTTTATTTTGGCACATAACAGTCAATACATATACAAGTAATATAATATAACAATACGTTGCTAGAAAAGACCAAACAGTGCCGAAACTTAAACTAAACAAATAAGTAATTATTACAAAACTTGTTGAAAGGAAATAAATCTTAGTATACAATATATACAGTTGTTGAGTTTGTATATGTGGATATGTGTGTGAAAAAATATATGAGAGTGCTTATATATTATTGTGTGTTCGATTTAAAAGTCGTGCAAATGTTAGTGTTTCTAACTGTGATCTATTTGTAATGCATTTAAAATAAAAAAATTATAATAAATGATAGACCGTGTTGACAGAACGAAAAGAAGTTTTTATTTAATTTTTAATTACAATTATTTTATGGCTTTTATACAAAAAGAGAAAAGAAAAAGAGGTTTCATGTGCTAACACATAACTTCTTCGTTTCATCTCCTTACAACCTTATACTAATATTATAAACTAGCTGTACAGCGACTTCTTCCGCGTGAAATAACAAAAAAGATAATTAGAGATTTTTTCTGAAATAAATGTAGCCTAAGTTACTCTTTATTACATCAGCTACATGCCAATAAAAGTTCCATCAAAATCGGTCCAGCCATTTCAGAGAATAGCCGGAACAAACTGACAGACAGACGAAAATTGTAAAAAAATGTTATTTTGGTGTATGTACCGTATTTATATTCATATGCAAGTAGTAAAAAACGGTTATTTCAATATTACAAACAACAGGCTTCAACATTCTCAAGTACCACAAAAAAGATGTTTTTTCTATCAAATAAACCGTTTTTATTAAAAACAAGCTGTTCCCGCGACCGCGTGGAATTTAACTTTATTTTTGGTGTATGTACCGTATTTATATTCATATGCATGTAGTAAGAAACGGTTATTTCAAACACTCTCCAATTTTGTTTATATGATAGATTACTTGTGCCCGGGATTTCTCTCGAGTGAAATTTATAGCCTTTTTTTTTCGGACTACTCTAATGCTGTTGGTCGCAGCTGGCATTTACAGCTTCACCGGACGATAGGGGGCGAGTGCAGATGACACTTCAAGCTAAGGAAGGACTTACACTTAAACTTAGACTTTAAAACTTAAAATTCATAGCGCTGACGATATTATCTGATTGCGCTAAGAATAAATGTGTTTCTATGTTGATTGTCACATGCCTCTTACTTGTTATTGCGTTATAATTTTCTATAATCATAATTACCACACGCGAAATAAAAATAATATACAATTGCCAAAAATAAGACTCGATAAAACTTTTAAACATGGCATTACTTTAAAAATAAAAATGTACAATAAGCTACCTATTACTATCAGACAATTACCTCCAAAAGAATTTAAATAGAATAGAATAGAATAGAAAATCATTTATTCAAATAAACTTACATTGAAGCACTTTTGAATAGTCATTACATTTTTTTTAATCTACCGCTCGTTCGGAAAGCTGTCTCATCACAAGAAGAACGAGCAAGAAACTTGCGTGTTGCTCTTTTAAATAATTTTATTATTACTTTACATTTTTAAGTTTAATGGGTGTGAATACAAACCACCAATTAGCACTAATTCAATTAAATACTCAAATTGAAAATAAAATATTATTTTTAAAAACATCCTTTTTATAATATAACAGAATATATGACTCAAAATGTAATTATATAATTATACCGTAATCATGATTTTTAAACATTATTATGTCGTATTATAATTGTTTATACCGTGTGTTGTGTACGTAATTAATTTATTTTATTTTATTTAATAATATAATTCTAATCGAATTAAAATTTTATAAACATCATTATTGTATATTATGACTTGCCATATATGTAAAGATGTTTTTTACATTGGTCATTAAATGAAACTAAACTGAAAAAAACTAAACTATAAAAATATATATATTGAAAAGAGCAACACACAAATTTCTTGCTCATTCTTCTTGTGATGAGTCTGCGTTCCGAATGAGTGGTAGAATCAAAATATGACTATTCAAAAGTGATTGTATTGAGTTTATTTGAATATAGATTATTTCTGTTTCTATACACCTATATGCCTAGTCTAGTAGCGAGTGAGACTGTTCATTGTAAAATTGATCAAACTGTCTAATGTTAAAACGTCAACAGTTAGTAGTAGTCACGACGCTGACCGCCGGAAATCAATACGTCTCACTGTTTGTCACTCAACAAGTTGCTTCCGGGCTGACGACCCGACAGCCACACTCTAATTTACACCTTAAACACACACCATCAAAGTTCATAATTATCAACCTGAATATTTATTACGTTTTGTTCAATGTTCAACTCAATGTCATTGCATTATAGTACAATTTAGATTGAGGTGATCGAGTGAAATGTTTGTAGTTGGAATTGTGTCAAGTTTCTTCAATTGTGGATTTTATTGTTATTAATGGTAAAGTTTGAATTGTACTGTCGATTGGTGTGTTGACCCAAATGTTCAGTCAAGTTCAAGAACATCTCTGTTGGTGATGCACTCCTTTATGCAATTAGTATTTGTGTTAATTTGTACAATTGTGCCTTAATGGAGCTTCATGGAACCCTATTACAAGCCTCACCATGTCAGGTAGACCTACACTTGGTTCCCCCTGGAATCAGTGATAAATTTGTGGTGAATTTGGGCTTACTGACCTGACCTCATATTCATCTTATCATCCTCCACTGGTGCCCTTCCATACCCCACCCCCATGACCCCATTGCTGACCCCATTGCTAGCAATGTACCATGTCAGGTTGACCTCCACGCGGTTCCCGAAAATCATCGTGATAAATTCATAGTGAATTTGTCACGATGGGCTAACTGATCTGACTTCATGCTCATCTTATCATCCTCCACTTGTGCTCAGCCAGCGTAATCCGGATTCGGATGCTTCATTCCATAAAAAATAACTCCACCCACCAGCGTATACCGTTAGCGCAGGCAAAGGCACCATTCCAATTTCATTCATCAAAAAAAAAAGGCGTTAATGAAGCCATTTGCTTAAAAAAAGTGTCCACCAAAATCCACCAGTCCACTGAATTACGTGAGAAGTGTTATCCGTCGTCGTGTCAGACTGTTTGCAACCACGTCGGTACGCACAAAACACGCTAATAATGGTCCCACTATGTGAGCAGCTATTAAATTTATTTTTGGGTAAGGTCCAAGATGCTTACGTATATACAGAAGCTTTGCCTTCAATAAAAAAAAAGAGAATTTTTTTTGTCATTATATATCATCATCATCATCTGCTTCTTCCTTATCCCATTTATTCGTGGTCGGCGTAATATGTTTTTCGCTTCCATTCATCCCTGTTCGCAGTCATCGCGTTATTTACTTCCTTTCTTACCATATCATCTTTGACACAGTCCATCCATCTCTTTTTTTCTCATTATATAGTTAAGTTTAATAATTTTAGTATATAAACGTTTTTTTTCGGACTACCGCTGCTGGCCTTTACAGCTTCACCGGACGTTAGGGGGCGAGTGCAGATGGCACTCTAAACCAAGGAAGGACTTATGGAGCGGCTGAAGGCCAACTCCTGCCTGACGGATACGACTTTAGTCTGAGGGCACCACTAGGGGTTCGAACCTCGGCTCAGGCCGTCGTAATATCGATCCCCGTTTGATCGACGGGGGATCGGTCGGAGGGGAATATATAAACGTGTTGGCAATTAGCTCTAAGTTTATATTATGTTAATTGAATAAATAAATGATACTAATGACAAAAAAATATACTCCTTAGATCGGTCTCTTTTGGAAAACATCAGTGTTCTTGGAGAATTCAATACGATTGGCTTCTGCCTCATCATCTCATTCATCACAGATGCTCCGGCATCAGATACGGCCTTCACGTGGTTCATCCTTTAAAAGAGCCAATTAATACCACGTCCCTTTATCTTACGATGTTTAGTGGCAGTCAAGCATACGGACTATTTGATGGTAAACGGTTACCATAGCCTATGGACGCCTGAAACACTAGGGGTGTCACATGCGCGTTGCCTTAAAAAACCTTAATATACCCTTCGTGAAAAACCCCATGCTATAGTCGTAAGAAACGAAACCTGTATTTTGCAGACAGTGCTGCGGGATACGTATAGTGTTTTTATACAATTTTAAATAACAATTTCAATTATCCACGTATCATAAAAAGAAAGCGCTGCGATATCGTGTCCCGTGTCGAAATATGTGAATGTCGGCAGATAAAAGTAAAAGTTTAAGATAATGACTCTACACTTGGTTTTATAGTTATTTTAATTTTTATTCATTATTTCGGATATCCATCCATATTATGCTAGTAAACAAATTATACACTAATAACAATAATAATCTCAGGACAATTTACACAGCGCCATCTAGTCCCAAGTTAAGCTAGCTAAAGCTTATGTTATGACACCCCTGGTGTTTCAGGCGTGTATAGGCTACGGTAACTATTTACCATCAGATGGGCCGTATGCTTGTTTGCCACCATCGTAGATTAGTGTAACTACATGTATATGTGAAAAAAAATACATTCATATTATATATAAATACACAATACACAAGAGTGTTTTAAGAACTAAGTAATTATATAACTACATGTATAACATACATCTAAATATATAAAAAAATGTTTTTATTTATTAAAGGAAAACCAAGGCTGACTATACTTAAATAAAATCAATATAAACGTCATACTAAGCTACTGACAGGCTTTCACAAATAACAACAGACTAATTCTAAAAAAATTACATCACTACATATAAAGCAACAACACATTATAAAATTAACAGAAAATATGAAATGAAATTAATTAACAAGAGTACAGTAACAAATCGTGAATTTATACAACTATATACATATACATAATCTTCAATAATAATTAATTGTTATTTAAGGAAGGGCTCATTTAGTTGGTGCTTTGGCCTCATACTCATCTTATCATCCTCCACTGGTGCCCCGCCAGCAGTAGAGGCACCAAAAGCAGGCGGGCGTTGGTTTTCATCCGCTCCATAAGTCCTTCCGCGGGTTTGGAGTGCTGCACTCTGTGATCTGCACTCGCCCCCTATCGTCCGGTGAAGCTGTACAGGAAAACAGCATTAGAGTAGTCCGAAAAAAAACAAAGGCACCATTTCCTTATTATCTCCTAAAAAAATATGCTCTTGTTTATGGTGGTATCCATTAAGCGAATTTAAATAAACTTTGCATGTACACTATAAAAACTTTTTTTAGGGCATAAAAACAAAACATTTCTTTATGCGAAGAGAAATTTCGAACGGAGATCGAGTAATTTGCTTATAATGTTACACATAATGGTAAATAAATTGGTGGTCCACATGATGGAAAGCAGTTACGGATGCTGGTAAATATTTGTTGTATTATATGTATTATTGTTCTAATGAACTTAATGAAACTCACTGTATTACGAGTAGAGTTTTTTTTTTATTGGGTTGTTTGGGCTATTGTCAGATGTGTAGCACCTGTAGCACTGCGACCTACATAGATCTATTGTGCTCGCCCTTTTCAGAGTTCGCTACCTAGACCCGTCAGGGACAAGAATTGAAGGATATTCTTAGGAGCGATCGTTTTTATCTCCTCGGGAAAGAGTGTAATCTTTCCAAAGGAGATATTTCGTTTATGCGTGAGTGGGCTACAACCACATAGGATGTAAAGCGGCGTTTCCTCTTCAGTTTCGCAGAATCTGCAGATACTTGTCGTGCATAGGCCTAGCTTAGCCATATGCTCGTTCAATTTGCAGTGTCCTGTGAGGGCCCTAGTCATCATTCATATGTTGTTTTTACTCGAGTTCAATCACGTGCAATTCATAAACAAGTATAACTATTTATATAAAAGAATGTTTTATTTTGTGTCCCCCACCGATCGAAATCTTAACGGTGCCCTCAGACTAGAGTCGTATCTGTCAGGCAGGAGGCAGCCTTCACCAGTTCCATAAGTCCTTCCGCTGGTTTGTGCCATCTGCACTCGCCCCCTATCTACATCTAAAAGTAGGGTAAGTTTACTCCTTATTACATCAGCTACCTGCCAAAAAATGTCCCGTCAAAATCTGTCCAGCCATTTCAGAGCTTCGCCGGAACAAACAGATGACAGACAAAAATTGTAAAAAATGTTATTTTGTTGTATGTACCTATTTATATTCATATGCATGTAGTAAAAAACGATTATTTCAATATTACAAACAGACACTCCAATTTTATTTATATGTCATGTTTAGGGTCGTTATACGAGATATGATTCTTTTTTTTAACCAAGAACAGTTACAAACATAAACTACGATTAGTTTTGTGACAGTAAATAAAAAAGGTTTCACGAATATTATACAGAATGTATATTTTATTTCTATTTGCAATGTGGAGCGGTGAAAGCGCGGTCGGCCGTCTTTTTACTAGACTCTCTACTTTTTGTGGAATATCGTGATTCTCTTACTGCGATCTACAAACTTTTCAACGCTATTTAAACGAAATAATAATAATAATAATCTCCAGAAGACAAATGCTAAAAAATAAACAAATATGCAGAGCTAAAGGAAGAAGTAACAAGAATCTGGAAACAGGAAAAAGTTAATATAACACCAATAGTCCTGTCATCCACATGTATCATACCTGATCATCTACATCATAGTCTGATGTTACGAGCAATATGTGAATAAATAAAAATAAAGATAGAATAGAATAGAAAATCATTTATTCAAATGAACATACAATGAAGCACTTTTGAAAAGTCATTACATTTTTTTAATCTACCGCTCATTCGGAAAGCTGTCTCATTACAAGAAGTACGAGCAAGAAATTTGCGTGTTGCTCTTTCAAATAATTTTAATATTTACTTTACATTTTTAAGTTTAAATGTGTGATTACAAACCACCAAATAGCACTAGTAGTAGCTGATGTAATAAGGAATAACTTAAGCTACTTTTATTTTAGAAAAATAAAGTTAAATTCCACGCGGATGAAGTCGCGAATACAACTAGTTTATCTTAAAGACCCGGTTAACTATAGACAAAAGATTAAAATAACTTATAACTCTAACACTAGGTCTATAATTCTAATCTTTCTAAACAAGCTTATTATAAATTTAAAGATTTTGTAAACTATAATAATGTTTAAAATTCATAACGCTGACAATATTATCTGATTGGACTAAGAATGAGTGCGTAGCGCTTTCTATATTGATTATCGCATGCCTCTTACTTGTTATTGTGTAATTATATATTTAAAATAACATTTATTTGAAAGAGCAACACACAAGTTTCTTGATCATTCTTCTTGTGATGAGTCTGCGTTCCGAATGAGTGGTGGAATGAAAAAAATTGGCTATTTAAAAATGCTTGTAATGAGTGTATTTGAATGAAGATTATTTCTATTTCTATTTGAGAAATAATGTGAATAGATTAGGTTCAGAATCAGTCAGGGGAGTCCCTACAAGAATAACCGTTTACATTCACGTTTCATACTGTATGTATGTCTGTTGAGATTGGTATCGTATTATTTAAAACCGAAGCCGTGATCGGGTTAGCTAAGTGTACAATAAATCTTACATTCTATAATGTTAGATAAACACAGTGCGTCTCACTTGTACACGTCTGAGATGAGTGGGACGGAGGACGGGCGAAAACGTGTTTCGCATTGCCTTGAACTTCTGTAACCGCTATTTGAGTTGCTTGTGTTTGTAGACTGGTATTGCCTCTTGGCGTTTCTTGTTACATTTTTTATTTCGGACTACTCTAATGCTGTTGGCCGTAGCTGGGCTTTACAGCTTCACCGAACGTTTGGGGGCGAGTGCAGATGGCAGTCTAAACCCGCGGCAGGACTTATGGAGCGGCTGAAGGCCAACTCCTGCCTGACGGATACGAGTTTAGTCTGAGAGCACCACTAGGGGATCGAACCTCGGCTCAGGATGTCGTAATATCGATCCCCGTTTGAATTGGACGGGGGATCGATCGGAGGGGACCTAGTCACATGTACTTTATTTTTTTTATTAATTTTATTTGTCTCTTTAATGTGTTTATTATCACATTTTTTTGGATTATAAATATATTATGTAGTACTTCAGAGGCGATTTGATACGGCCAAAGGTTTAATTGCTTAATGTGTTCCTCTTGAGGGGATGCTAAATTATCGAAATAAATACATATATATCTTTTTTTCTTCTCTTTATTTTGGTAACAAACAGTCGTTATAAAAACATATAAATATATAAATAAAAGTAATTTTTACAATAGACTAAAACAACTACAAAGAAAATGAATAAGAAAAAATGTAGTGATTGTGTCCAAGAAATAGTTATACTATCAATTATACAATAAGATTATCATTATATAATTAATGAGAAATTGTAATTTGATGGTAAAAGTGATTAGAAATACCAAAAGGATAATAGTTTTGGTATTTCCAAATCATTATATATGTAGTATAAAATAAAGTCGCTGTCGTTGTCTGTCCATATGTATGCTTAAATCTTTAAAACTACGCAATGGATTTTGAAGCGGTTTTTCTTAATAGATAGAGTGATTCAAGAGGAAGGTTTATATGTATAATACATGTACACCCGTGTTATGCCGGGGCAGGTAGCTAGTATATCTTAATCTGAATAATGAACATTACTTTCCAATAATAGACGGGTTACATCGTGTTTTTCCTGATGATTTCTGATTTCTCTGATGAGTGAATTATCATCCACAAAAAATAGCTCGTGTAATTTAATGTAACCTGATAAAGGCGAGCATACCCTCGTATCTTAGATTAAATTTTCGGTGTTCTCATCACCGGACAATCAATCGGTAATATATATAATTTTCTAGATACATTTTATGTTTACAAAACGTTACATTGTAGATGTCGTGTTAAACGATAGTCGATAGAGATGCACTTTCATAATAGGAAATGTTGCCGTGGCCTGCGCCGGCGCAATACAGCAAAAAGCTGAATAACAACTCACGCGATGCGTGCCAAGTGAAATCCTTCAGGGTTATGAAACTACCTCATTGTGTTTGCAATCCGATGATACAATTAATACAGTTTATGTACAGGAAGTCTAGATTTTTTGGATAATGTAATGGTGCATCAGCCTGCGATAATGGTTTACGCTGGCGGGGCACCAGTGGTGGTAAGACGACCATGAGGTGAGGTCATTTAGACTATTAATTATTAATCTTATTTTGTATTTATATTTGACCCTAATAAATTAGTGCTGGTTGGTAGTTTGTATTCACACGTTTCGACTTGTAAAATGTGAACTTAGAAGGATTATTTAAAAGAGCAACACACAAGTTTCTTGCTCGTTCTTCTTGTGATGAGACAGCTTTCCGAATGAGTGGTAGATAGAAAAAATGTTGTGACTATTCAAAAGTGCTTAATATAAGTTTATTTGAAAACATGATTTTCTATTCTATTCTTTTATTTCTATTTGGACCATATTGAATGGGTATCAGAACACTATGATTAAGATTATCATAATAGTATACGCGGAAAATAGTAATAATTACACAGGACAATTGACACACCGCAAGCTAAGCAGAACTTGTGTTGTGACTGATAGAAATATTTGTGATAAAATACCAGTAGTAGTGGTATATTTTATCGACAAGTGGATAGGCAAAGGTACGAGACCATACAGCCTAATCTTCAGTAGTATTTCCATGAAATTCAGTAATTCTTTTCATTAATTATAAGTTTGTGTTAAGTTCATGTATGTGTCCATAATTGAAATGTTTATAATTCTCCGATAGTTGCTATGATGAAGGATAAAATACCAGCGCCGTGACAGTTAGCTGTCACGGCGTATGCTGAGTGTCAGCCTCATGTTGCCAACCATATATATAAATATTACTAGTATTTACATAACCTAATTGTACAACTAAGAACCTAAAATTAAAAAGCTTAAAAAATATAATATGATAACTAAAATATATTATTAAAAGGCGTCCCTTTACAATTACAAAAAATCATCTTATAATATAGGGAATATTATAAGATGATTTTTTGTAATTATTCTACGTGTGTATGTTTGTATAATTATATATGTGTATGTGTGTGCATACATAAAGCTGATAAAGGCATTGGTTGATGCGAAGCGGAATAACAACACTTATAATAACATCCCTGGCCTTTCAAGTGGTCAAATTGTTAAATTTGATAAATTAAACCTCAATCCGATCTCACATTGTTATTCGCCGGATCGCATCAACCAATGTCTTTATCAGCTTCAACCGGCCTTCCCGAGGGTGGTGCATCTTCGACATCAAAACTGACGGATCGAAATTAATCGAACCAGTTCTGGCTCTGGCGTACTGTTAACACACCTTCTCCACACACGTCGGTCAATTTCTTTCTGGCTTAAACAGCATTTTTGCCCTTTCTATAGTAAAACAGTAAGATATGTGGAAAATGCTGCTTATGGCTCGACATATTTAAAAGGGCACCAACCAAAAACTACTGCGTAGAATTAATTGTAATTTTTCACACACAAGCCTTGCTAAATGAGCTCTCAAAGCATATAAAAATTATACGGTTTAATTGTGAATTTGAGTGCAAAAAATACAATTAAATCCTAAGTTAGGAAAAAACGAAATTACTTTCCCAACAACCTAATACAGTGGACCCCCGGTAGTCCGACAATCATTTTGCAGGGCAGTGTCGGACTATCCAATTTGTCGGATTATAGAGTACTGCCTAAGACCCCTCATAGTCCGAATTTTTTTACAAAAGAGTACCTTGTAATCCGACAAATTATAGATCCAATGATGATTCTTTATATTATATACATATACAGTGGACCCCCGGTTATCCGACAAACGTTTTGCAGGGCAGTGTCGGACCATCGTATTTGTCGGATTATAGAGTGCTGCTTAAGGGTCCTCTGCTTATAGTCCGGAATTTTTTACAAAAGAGTATCTTGTAATCCGACAAATTACAGATCCAGTGATAAGATTCTATGTTATATATGTATGTATGTATATGCACTCTGAAGTATATTGTCAAAGTAATATTCAATAACAAATAATAGACAATGTCGGATTACAAGGGGGGCCGGATTACCGCGGGTCCACTGTATATGTAAAACGTACCTATGTGAAATATGTAAAAGTATATTTATATCAATAGTGGTTGTCAATAAATGTTTTTCTTTCTTTCTTTCTTCTATTTATATACATAGATTTTGTACATAGAAAACACTAACTCATGAATATAAATTATTGCAAGTTAGGCGGTGTACCAAAAGGGTAAACCGACCAGGGAGTCAAAAATATATTACCAATCATGCGCTGACATATCTAGCCCAAACATACACCCCACCTCTTAGTTATCTGGAAACCATCGTTGCTAATTCTAACAAATTCGCCACGATAGACTAACTAACCTGTCTTCTTGCTCATCCTATCATCCTCCACTGGCGCACCGCTAGCGTATACCATTAGAGCAGGTGGGATTGCACTATGGCAGGGTAGGTGAACCTTTATACATCAACGTGCCATTTTTTCCAATAAATGTTTAATGGGATCATTGACGTGCCATCAAATAATTTGACTTACTGATTATTTGGAAAATAATACTATCAAAACTCTCTATGAAATAAAGTAAACAAAATAGGTTCATTTTGGACTGTTTTCATTCATTACACGAATAAATTAAATTACTGTAAAATTAGTGTGACTTCTGTTGCTGCAGGTTAGATGACAAATAATTTATGTCAGGCTTGTACGATGTTACTTTTAGCAAAATGCATGCTGAACTGGATTCATCTGTCAAACGGTTTCTAACCGAGTTTTTAATGTTATTCATCAATGAAAATATAATACGTGTACATCCGTGGTACGCCGGGGCTAGTAGATAGTTAGGTATAAAGTGATCTTGAAATTGTGCAAGTCAATGACATACCTGTATTATCTGCCGTCGCTGTGGTCTTAGACGCCCTTATCAGCCTTATCAGTGGTTGTCAATGCCGCATTTGTTTTAAATGCGTAAAGGAATGTTAACTTAATCGATCTGACTGAAGCAATACCATTGTACGTTATTCATTGCTTTGTAGACTCTAATCTATACATATAAATAGAATAGAATAGAAAATCATTTATTCAAATAAACTTACATTGAAGTACTTTTGAATAGTCATTACATTTTTTTTAATCTACCGCTCGTTCGGAAAGCTGTCTCATCACAAGAAGAACGAGCAAGAAACTTGCGTGTTGCTCTTTTAAATAATTTTATTATTACATTTTTAAGTTTAAGTGTGTGAATACAAACCACCAATTAGCACTAATTCAATTAAATACTCAAAAAGAAAAAATATTGAATATATAACCAACTGGTTAAACAATTAATAAGAGGAAATCAGTCATAGTGATTAGAGCAGACCAGTCCCTACAAGCAGCACCCGTTCACGAGTATGACGGATGAGCCAGCCATCACTGCGCTCGACCATATTTTAGGGAGCCCAATGACCCGGCCCACCACGCCGCCACAAGTCTGGACATTTTAGTGAGCATGACTACTCAAAACACTAGACCACGTCAAAGCTACTCACAATTGCATTAGAATTGGAGTGTCTGTTTGTAATATTGAAATAACCGTTTTTTACTACATGCATTTGAATATAAATACGGTACATACACAAAAATATTTTTTGTTTACAATTTTTGTCTGTCTGTCTGTTTGTTCCGACTAATCTCTGAAATGGCTGGACCGATTTTGACGGGACTCATCATCCTTCACTGGTGCTCCGCCAACGTAAACCGTTAGCGCAGGCGGGAGCACCATTCCATTATCATCCATGAAAAAAAATATTGACTAACGGCCGGTGACGGTGGTTTAGTGGTTTAACAACTTTAAAACCTTACTTTCAATGATCACGTGTTCGATTCCTCGCTCAGTATGATTTTTTTGTATTGGTGTTTCAATTTGGATTTATTAATCTAATTAATAATGTCACTTATTCATGATTATTGTTTTTTTTTATCTTGAAGGTTGTACCGTGATGATTGTTAGTCTATAATCGTCCTTAAGAATAAGTGTATAAAGTGCAAAATGGCTTAATATCGTGTTTAGTTGTAGTATGTCCAAACAAACATACACTTCAGCTTTATATATTAATAATAGTATCGAACCTTGACAATTCACACAGCGCCATCTAGACCCAAGTTTAGTAGAGCTTGTGTTATACAAATACACAGATACTTTTTTTTGTAAATACATACATATAATATACCTAAGAAACACCCAGACCGATACGAACAATCATACTTATAAATACAAATATTTGTACTGTCAGAAGTATCGAACCTAGAACCATCGGTAGCAAGGCGGTGCGGTAAACCACTGGACCACTGGGGCCGTCAAATAATAGTATGGTTATTACATTATGCGCATAGCAGCATTGGATTGGTGTTAAGCAAAAGTGTATATCTATAGGTCAACGACTGGTCACGCATGGCTGGACTTGATGGAAAATTGTTCACTCGCCGACTACGGTTCCGTATAGCGACCCACATACGTCGGGACGTATGTATTTTGGATGAGACCCAGCCTAGAGGAAATTATCCCGGCATACATACGTTGTTTTCCCATATAAATTAAAATCGCTACTAAAAAATAGGGGTTGATGCTGGAAGAGTGAAAAGTTAGGGTTGCATGTTGCATTGCATTTTTGTATTTAAAATATTATGTTGTCAAAAATTAAAAAAAAATGTTAGGGGTGAACTACCCTTATTACTTAGACAATATATAGAATACTTAAATACATATTATATATACATAGAAAACACCCAGACAAATACAAACAATTATATTGATGAATACAAATGTTTGTATTGTGCGAGGAATCGAACCCGCGGCCATCGGAAGTAAATTGATGTATTAAACCGCTAGACCACCGAGGGCAGTAGTCTTCATGTAATTGCACATTTAACCTTCCAATGAACAATGTTATATCTCAATTCTATTGCTTCGTGTTTTAAATCTAACTAGCTGTTCGCACAACTTCGCGTGCAATTTAACTGTATTTTTCTAAAATAAAAGTAGCCTAAGTTACTCCTTATTACATCAGCTACCTGCCAAAAAAAAGTCCCGTCAAAATCGGTCCAGCCATTACAGAGATTAGCCGGAACAAACCGACAGACAGACAAATGGTAAAAAATGTTATTTTTGATGTATGTACCATATTTATGTTCATGTGCATGTAGTAAAAAACGGTTATTGCAATTTTAGAAACAGACGCTCCAGTTTTATTCCTATGTATAGTAAATATTTAAGTAAAATATATAAATATTTACAAGTTCTTGGATCTGAAAATAGCATTTATTCTAATAACAGTAAGGTCGAATATACTCATCATTTTTTTATTTATTTTATTATATTATACTCGATTATGCAGAAACATAAATGCATATACACTTTAGAGAAATGCTAAATATATTAGTTTTGTCAAATGTTTGAAAAACCAAGGAAATTGTTTTTCGACTTGGAATTAACTTTTTTTTTTATTAAAATAATTATTATTTCTAAAATTAAAGTAGTCTAAGTTACTCTTTAGAACTGTAGCTGTTTGCATGTAAAATTCACAAAAACATAAATGGAGTATTGTTTCATTCATAAAATTTATTACTCCACTGCAATTCAAATTCAAATTCAAAAATCCTTTATTCATTAAGAACAGTTTAGCCGCTTATGAACGTATTTTTTTTATATTATATGTTTTTCCCTACCGTACAGTTCAGTACTGGATGGTAGGCTAGTATGGATCCAATTGGGAAGAACTGGCAAGAAACTCAATTGAATAACTTTTTTTTAAATTCCAATAATATATCATATTGATTTGGAAATAGAAATAATCTTTATTCAAATAAACTCATTACAAGCACTTTTGAATAGTCATATTTTGGTTCTACCACTCATACGGAACGCAGATCCATCACAAGAAAAATGAGCAAGAATCTTGTCTGTTGCTCTTTTGAATAGATGAATAGATGTTTTTATAAAAATAATTACAGTATAACAAGTAAGAGGCATGCCATAATCAACATAGGAATCACCACGCACTCATTATTAATGTAATCAGATAATATTGCTATGGATTTTAAGTTTTTCTATAAAACCATTATTATCGTTAACGAATTCTTCAATTTTATAGTAAGCTTTTGTGCAAAGGAAATGTTTTATATGACATTTAAATCTTTCTTCAGGCAGATTTATAACAGACTCTGGTATTTTGTTGTAAAACCTTACGCAATTGCCATAAAACGAATTACTAATTTTAGTTAAAAGACATTTAGGTAAAATCAGTTTGTTATTGTTGCGTAATCTTTTATTAGTGTAATCACTAACTGTTATGAATTTGTCTATATTCAATACAATATGGGTTTGGAGGAATCCATATTGTATTGAATTGGTTTTACCAAAGCGTAAGCTACGGTTACGTGAAAGAGATTTGCGTGCTTGTTTAGTTCGTGCCTGCTTCGTACCCCTTTCCGGGAAAGATTAATAACATCCACAAGGAATACACTTTGAGAACTTCTAACATTCCAGTTTACACCTCCCGGGAATTGTACATTGTACTGATATTAAATATAGCAATGTGAATGTACAATAGTTTCATAATTTTTATTTCAAAAATAAATAATTTATATATATATTCTTTATTGCACAGATAATAAAAAGATATTATAATTTAGAGACAATGTGAGCAAAGGTGGACTTATCCCTAGAAGAGATCTCTTCCAGTCAACCTAAAACAGTGGGATATGTGGTACTGAGTGGGTAATAATTGGTGCAAACAAAAAAAAAATGTCAAAGGATAGATACTAAATAAAATTCAAATAACAAATTATATATATCAAAGTTCAAAACTTTCATAACGGGACATGTAATCCATATCGTCTAATATATAAAACTCGTGTTGCGGTGTTCGTTACCAATATCCTCCCAAACGGCTATACCGATTTTTATGATTATTTGTGTGCATATCGGGTAGATCTGTGAATCGGCCAACATTTAAATTTGTTTCATTTTTTATTATCTGGCATTAAACAATACATACAACCCTAAATTACCCTACTACCATCAATCTTAGTAAGGCGGGGAGATATCTGTGGAGGATGCTAAGATGAATATGACAAATCGTGACAAATTCATCAGGAATTTATCACGATAGTTTCCAGGGGGTCATGTATATAGTTTTTTATACAAATTTTTGTAGCTGTGCCTGCGCTTTCAACCGCAAAAAAATTATAGCCTATATGTTATTTGGATGTATAAGTTTTAATACTGTAAAGTTTCGTTAAAATTTGTTCAGTAGTTTTTGCGTAAAAGAGTTTATTTATTTATTTATTATGAAAGGAAAACCAAGGCTATTGAAGTACATCTAAAATAAAAACAATATATCCATTATAATAAGCCACTAACAGGCTTTCACTGATAACAATAGACTAATTCTTAAAAAATTTACATCACTACGTATATAGGCATTATAAAGTTAACAGATAATATGAAATTAAAGTACAAGTACAGTTACAAACATCCATCCAGTTAAACATCTATACTCACGAACTTTCACGTTTGTGATATTAATAAGAATTCAATTATTTAGGTTTGATGTCATTCCAATTAAATTAAAAAAAAAAACAAAATTATATAAATGCGACAGGTTTGAGCGTGAAACGTGCACGAAAACGGCGTCCAATTCTTATTACAGCCATCAAATGCGTGCGCTACTATCTCTCGTTACCTTAATATATGTTTACAGACATAAAACATAGTGGCCAAGTTTCCCCTTATTCAGACGGTAGTTTGGCCGTCCAATCATTGTCATTACGATGATTGCAGACAAATCATAGTTGTCCGGAGCGTGTGATAGTTGATGTGATGACCCTTGACACGGAAGTGGAGAAACTGCGTGTTTAACGTGGATTTAGATCAAGTGAACGTAGTGGACTAAACACTGTTTTTTATATGGATGATAATGGAATGGTGCACCTGAATGTTAGCTATACTTTGCTATGTACGGGGCACTAGCATCAACGTGAAGTTAGGTTAGTAATTCAACAGGAAATGATTACTTTTAATCTCGATCAATCATTCATGTAGGACATTTTAGCCGCTTTTGAACGTCAAGTTTTATATATTAATACTAACTGTCCCTGCAAACGTGGTTTTGATATATAATTTAAAATTGCTTTTTTAATAGCAATTTTAAATTATATATCAAAACCACGTAGGGGTAGAATAGGGGTAGAAGGGTGGGAAGTTCATGGTTGTATGTATTTTTAATGTAGATTCTTCTTTCAATTCCTTATATACATATATAACAAATTGCTGATCGTTAG
Source organism: Achroia grisella (assembly GCF_030625045.1). Classification (NCBI taxonomy): domain Eukaryota; kingdom Metazoa; phylum Arthropoda; class Insecta; order Lepidoptera; family Pyralidae; genus Achroia; species Achroia grisella. The sequence continues at coordinate 694,010 of NW_026713024.1, read as the reverse complement.
TCTCGCTAAAACTCGAGATCGGCTGCACCGATTTGGCTAATTTTAGTCTTAAAATATTCGTGGAAATCCAAGGAAGGTTTAAACTATTAAACTTGAAATTGCATGTAAAATAGTAAAAAGAACAGTTATATTTTCCCATACAAACTGCTGTTACCTATCAAACAGGGTGCGTTCAGGAATTTATTGCGTAACTTAACTTCAAAAACCTTTGACATATTGAATTTTGAGGCGAAACGGAGTCAGCGGAGTCAGTGTTTGGATAATTTTATAAAAAAGCAGACAAGTTTATCTAGTCATTTTATACACAGAAATCGAACCCATATCCCATTCCGATGGTCAATAAGTACTGCTATACCAATAATTTTGCGACACCATTTGCCGGACGGCGGTCACGAATTCAACACCGTTACAAGCGTAGCGTATTCTTGGAACACTGTTACTGCGCTATTATGCCATGTATGTATATATGAGTGACATAAATTCATGACGAATATACGTGGGACATGCGTGGAGTCAAATATGTCTTATGATAGAATAGTAATAGTTAGTAATTTTAACTTTAGTGTCAATTTATCATCAGTCGTTCACTCTTGGCAGAGTGGTTGTGGCTTTTTTTTATTTACTAGCTTGTACATTAAAAGTAAAGTTACATTTCCCGCGGCTTCGTCCGCGTGGAATTTAACTTTATTTTTCTAAAAGAAAAGTAGCCTAAAGAACTAAAAATTATTTTGTTCGTCTTAATTTATTCGTTCCATTAGGTATTGATAGGTTCAAACTAGTACATTTACATCCTGCATCATCCCTTATTTTATCCCCATGGGGGTTGAATTTATCAAAATCCTTTCTTAGGGGATGCCTACGTCATAGTAGCTTTATGTATGCAAAGTCTCAGCTCGATCGGTTTAAAATTGACAAAGTTTCATACAAACTTTCATCCCCTATTTTATCCCCTTGGAGGTAGAATTAATCAAACTCCGTTCTTAGCGGATGCCTACGTCATAACATCTACCTGCATGCCAAATTTCAGCCCGATCCGTCCAGTGGTTTGGGCTGTGTGTTGATAGATCACTACGTCAGTCACCTTTAAGTTATATATATTTAGATTAATTATTATTGTTTACATAAATTTTAAATTCATATTATACTTATTGACTGACGACCTCGGTGGTCTAGCGGTCTAGCACACCGCTTTACGTCCGTTGGTCGCGGGTTCGATTCCTCGCACGGCACAAACATTTGTATTCATGAGTATGATTGTTTGTATCGGTCTGGGTGTTTTCTATGTATAATATGTGTATATTTACGAAAAAAAAATTATCTATGTACTTGTATCAGTTATCTAGTACCCATAACACAAGCTTTAGTTAGCTTAACTTGGGACTAGATGGCGCTGTGTGAATTGTCCTGAGATTATTATTATTATCTCCACTGGTGCTCCGCCAGCGTAAGCCGTTAGCGCAGGCGGGGGTGGCCTCCCGGGTGGCATCATCCATAAAAAGAAACCTTTATAATTTTATGTATTTATAATAGAAATAGAAATAATCTTTATAAATTATCTATGTACTTGTATCAGTTATCTAGTACCCATAACACAAGCTTTAGCTAGCTTAACTTGGGACTAGATGGCGCTGTGTGAATTGTCCTGAGATTATTATTATTATTATTTTCCTTCATCACAATATGTTTGTTATTATTTTAGTTTTCTCCTGTACGAATATTTAGCAATTCTCCCATTATGAGAGCATTGCAATTATTAAATTCATTTTTAGGTAAGGTCCAAGATGCTGACGTTTATACAGAAGCCTTGCCTTCCATAATTACTAAAATAAGTATATATTTATCATCATATAATTTTAAGTAGTATAAATAGTTTTAAAATATAAACGTGTTGGCAATTAGCTGTAAGTTTATATTGTATTAATTAAATAAATAAATAAAATAAAATAAATATTATCTACTGTTCATTTTTCAATCCGTATCCCTAAGGTTGCCTTGAAAAGATTGCTTTCAGCAATAAGGCCAACCTTATTGTAACTATACTTGTTGTCTTTAATATTGTTTATGCCTTTTTCTTTACTGTATGTTACATATAAAGTATAATCTATCTATCTATCTATTAATAGCTGTCTAGGAGAACGTTGTTTTGTCTTAAAATAAAAAAAAAATTAGGGGTGGACAACCTAACATTTAGGGGGATGAAAAATAGATGTTGGCCGATTCTCAGACCTACTCAATACGCTCACAAAATTTCATGAGAATCGGTCAAGCTGTTTCGGAGTATGGGAACGAAAACTGTGACACGAGAATTTTATATATAAGATATATAGTCCACATACTAACAATCTCTTTTTCCCCCAGGCGTGATGTTTACATAATTGTGTAAAATTAATTCATAACCTTGGACGGCAACAACATGGCTGAGTATTGTCTATTGGCTGGTACGACACCTATTGTTTCAATTTCTACGTGTTTCTACCACTCTTTGTTGTTGCAAGTGTTTTCAATTGACTTTGTAAAGACATATTAATTATCTCATTAACTATTCCCACGCTCGAGAATAAAATGCATTAACTGATATATTACAACAATCGGAAAATCCACTTTAATGTTTTGCATTAAGATAGAATTTCAAAAATTTGTTGTTTTGGACTTATGTAGTTTTGTTATAAGTGTTACTTAAGAATAAAATACATTAACTGATATATTACAGACATTGGAAAATCCACTTTAATGTTTTGCATTAAGATAGAATTTCAAAAATTTGTATTTTTGGACTTATGCAGTTTTGTTATAAGTGTTACTTAAGAATAAAATACATTAACTGATGTATTGTAACCATCGGAAAATCCACTTTAATTCTTTGTCATTAAGATCGAAATTCATAATTTTATAATTTTGTACTTATGCAATTTAATTCAGTGTTCTTAAAAATAAAATGCATTAATTGCAAAATTACAATTATTGGAAATCGACGTTAATGTTTTGTATTAAGGCTGAATTTCCTAAATTTGTATATTTGCACTTATGCTAATAAAACTATTAAGCGTGTGACATGTACTTTCAATACACGAGTTTCTATATATACATAGCTGTAACGCATGACTTCGTCCGCGTGAATTATAACGTTTTTTTAATGGATGACAAATAAGCTGACGGCATACTTGGTGGAAAGTGGTCGCAATTATCTATACATATATACATAAAAAAATCAGTTGAGACCTGGTAAGAAACTCAAATGTTATCATTTAGAGTCAATCTATTATATTTATATATATATACATATTTGGTTGTATATTGACGACCTTCGTGATCTAGCTAGTTCGGCAGACCGGTTTCTGATGGTTGTCAGTTCGATTCCTCGTACAATGTGGACCTGTAGTATAGTAGTACCTGTACTTATATCAGTCTGAATATTTTCTATTTATAGTATATACATAATATATATAGAATTATATTATATACTATATATACTCGTATTTATAGAATAATATATATTTCTGTATATCAGTTGTTTAATACACAAGCTCTGCTTAGCTTTGGACTAGATGTGTAGATTTATTATTATATTAATAACTAGCTGTTCCCGCGACTTCGTCTGCGTGCAATTTAACTTTATTTTTCTAAAATAGAAGTAGCCTAAGTTACTTCTTATTACATCAGCTACCTGCCAAAAAAAGTCCCGTCAAAATCGGCCCAGCCGTACCCGCGACTCCGTCCGCGTAGAATTTAACTTTACTTTTATAAAACAAAATAATTTTTCTAAAATAAAAGTAGCCTAAATTACTCGTAATTACATCAGCTACCTGCTAAAAAAAGTCCCGTCAAAGCCAGCCATTTCAGAGATTAGCCGGAACAAACAGACTGACAAAAATTGTAAAAAATGTTATTTTGGTGTATGTACCGTACCGTATTTGTATTCATATGCATGTAGTAAAAAACGGTTATTTCAATATTACAAACAGATACTACAATTTTATTTATATGTATATATGTATACATTAATAATTAAACCTAAAATTACATGTGATTATTGGATTGTATTGTCACTTTCTTTTAAAAGAGGAAAGTAACTTGTATGAAAAGGACAGAATAATTCTAAAATTGATTTCCTAAACGCAATTCAGCAACTGAGGTCAGATTTCTAAATTCTTTAAATTTGAAAGGGCTATTATGTTCGTGAGTTGTTTACGTTGAGGTCAGTATGTTGGGTCAGGGGTTTGATACCTTTTCATGGTGTTCAATCTTTGTTTAAAATCGACAATCAATCATTCTATTACCCGTGTCAAAACTCATCAAAATTTGTTCATTATCTTGAAACTTAGTATTAGTATAAATGTTAGAATGTTTGGTACTCAATCACGCTTAAATGGTACGGAATTGGGTGAAATTTGGTGCATAGATAGACCACTATATTACCAAAACATTTCACTTTTTACTTCTTATAGTTACACTAGCAGGCCCTGCCACGCGTTGCTGTGGCTGAGGTTCTTGAATAAAATAATATTGCGACTATAAATTGAGATGTAAGCTATCCTATCTTTCAAGTTGGTTCAAATTGCACACAATGTGCAAATCAAATTTACCATCGGTTTAGTAGTTTAGAAGTCCATCGCGGACAAGCAACGTGACATGTAATTTTTATATAAATATAAGATTAGTTATCAATTTCTTTTACGTCATATTTGCTTCGTTTTTGCTACATTTTTGATTGCAGTTCGGCTCCTATTTGTTGTAGCGTGATGTTATGTATAGCCTAAAAATATTTAGAATAAAATAATTAATAATCTAAATAATCAAAAAGCCAAAAGAAAAAAGTTAAAAGATGATGAATTTCCACATAAACTTGCATCTGCCCTTTCAAACCTTTATTATTAGGGGCAAAGAGGATTGTTTGTAAAGTGGACCCCTTGCCATGACTCCATTACTAGCAATATACCATATCAGGTTGACCTCCACGCGGTTCCCCCTGGAAACCATCGTGATAAATTCCTGGTGAATTTGTCACGATTATCTTATATTTATTTATTTATCGACGACCTCGGTGGTCTAGCGGTTTGGCATACCGCTTTACGTCCGACGGTCGCGGGTTCGATTCCTCGCACGGCACAAACATTTTGTATTCATGAGTATGATTGTTTGTATCGGTCTGGGTGTATTCTGTATATAATATGTATTTATTTACAAAAAATGTATCCATGTATTTGTATCAGTTGTCTAGTACCCATAACACAAGCTTTAGCAAGCTTAACTTGGGTCTGGATGGCATCATCCATAAAAAAAACCTTTATAATTTTATTTATTTATAATAGAAATAGAAATACAAATAATCTTTATTCAAATAAACTCATTACAAGCACTTTTGACTAGTCATATTTTGATTCTACCGCTCATTCGGAATGCAGATTCATCACAAGAAGAATGAGCAAGAAAATTGTGTGTTGCTCTTTTTAATAGATGTTTTTTTATATAAATATTAGTAATAATAGTAAGGACTAATAAAGATATGACATTCAAAGATTGTAAACATTTTACGCTATTCCACACGGACGAAGTCGTGGGGACAGCTAGAAAAGGATAAGTTATGTGACTAAAAAAAATTAACACGGTCAATAAACCTTTTTTGAGGTCGGTTAAAAGTGAGCATTAGCTGAGCCGGTCCGTCATCCGAAGTGTGCACGCGCGTCGTGCACGCGCGCCTGGCACGGGCTGGCACGAGCACGCAAATCCGCGCGCTCACTTATTGTTGGCAGAACTGTTACCTGGCATTTTGTATCTGAATGTACTTATTAATCTATACCTATGTACAGACAGACAACGGTTGGTACTTTGTTTTATTTCTTACTGGCGACTCGCACGGGTGTACATATATTATATATATAAACCTTCCTCTTGAATCACTCTATCTATTAAAAAAAACTGCTTCAAAATCCGTTGCGTAGTTTTAAAGATTTAAGCATACATAGGGACGGACAGACAGCGACAGCGACTTTATTTTATACTATGTAATGACTACTCGCTTTGCTTCGCACGGGTGTACATATAATATATTTTATATATAAAATTCTCGTGTCACAGTTTTCGTTCCCATACTCCTCCGAAACGGCTTGACCGATTCTCATGAAATTTTGTGAGCGTATTGAATAGGTCTGAGAATCGGCCAACATCTATTTTTCATCCCACTAAAAGTTAGGGGTAGTCTACCCCTAAATTTATTTTTTATTTTTTAGACAAAATTTGTAGTTTCTATGTTTTTTGATACAACATACAATCCTAAATTTTCACCCTTCTATCACCCCTATTTTTTTTATAGCGTTATTAATTTATATGGCAAAACAACGTTTGCCGGGACAGCTAGTATATTATATATATAAAAAAACTTTCCTCTTGAATCACTCTATCTATTAAAAATAACCGCTTCAAAATCTGTTTCGTAGTTTTAAAGATTTAAGCATACATATCGACAGACAGCGACAGCGACTTTGTTTTATACTATGTAACAATTATCTTCTATTGCTGCTAGTCATTTTTGGAATGAAATTTGCCTTAGTTAGTTAGTTTAGTCACGCAAAAACTATTTCTAACAAGCTTATTCGTCAGAATAATAAGTAGGCTATGAACTTGGTAGTAATTTAGTGTTTTAGTGTCACAGACCTACATACTATTATCTGTGCTCATTGTGCCCTGGTGTAACAGGACGAGTGGTAGATAATTGAATATTCTAGAACCTCATAACAATGTGTATCAAGCGTACAAGGCTTTGATATGCATATTCAAAAGGATGTGTTCACACTAACGTGACCATTTCACTTTTGCTACTCGTTACTGAGTAATTAACATAGTTTTTGTAGATCATTGTCTAATTGCTGGATACTTAATAAAATTTACTTTCATTAGTACATAATATTTGGACACGTTTTTATATACGTTTTTTTATATCCGTCATACTTGTGAACGGGTGCTGTTTGTGGGAATGTGTGTGGACGACCCTAGCGGTCGAAATTCGACATTCGTATTTTGTACGTAATATATATTATTGTTGGCAACATCTACTTGGTACCTTCCTTATACAACCAAGTTAATCGGTTGGTCCAAATCCGCCCTTATTACTAAATCTATACATATAAATAAAATTGTAGTATCTGTTTGAAATATTGATATAACCATTTTTTATTATAAGCATATGGAGATTAAAAACTACACATACACCAAAATATTAACAAACAGACAGACTCTCTGTCTGTTCCGGCTAATCTCTGAAATGGCTGGACCGGTTTTGATGGGACTTTTCCTAACAGGTAGCTGATGTAATAAGGAGTAACTTAGGCTACTTTTATTTCAGAAAAATTATCTAATTAACTTTTTTGTTAAATACCACGCGGACGAAATCTCGGAAACAGATAGTGTGTCTATATAATTTAATGATGGTCGAATTTCGACCACTAGTACGTACAAAATACATACAGAATCGCAGAAATCAGTGCTATAGTTGGTGCCTAGGTTAGAATAGAATAGAAAATCATTTATTCAAATAAACTTACATTGAAGCACTTTTGAATAGTCATTACATTTTTTAATCTACCGCTCGTTCGGAAAGCTGTCTCATCACAAGAAGAACGAGCAAGAAACTTGCGTGTTGCTCTTTTAAATAATTTTATTTATGCTACCAATCCAATCGGTTGGTTTAAATCCGCCATTATTACTAAATGCAATAATGTCACTAATTTATACTTTTGTAGTAGAATAGAATAGAATAGAAAATCATTTATTCAAATAAACTTACATTTAAGCACTTCTGAATAGTCGTAACATTTTTTTTTAATCTACCGCTCATTCGGAATGCTGTCTCATCACAAGAAGAACAAGCAAGGAACTTGTGTGTTGCTCTTTTAAATAATTTATTCGAATAATAGTGTAATTATTCGTCGGAGCGCCGGCTCGGCTGTTATCTCCCGGCCGCAGATGGGGGCCAATACCATTTGTTTACTCAATATAATTAGACGGTCCATCTGTTTGTAGCAGCATCCATTTGGATGTGGAGGTTTTGTTTATTAGCGAAAAAGGCTTCTCGACTAATTAATCAACGATTATGTAAAACTTTGGATGTACGTTTATCGTGCCGGATGAACTTGTTTTGTTAACGGTGTTGTACATCAGTGGGGAGTTAGTTATTGTCAGTGGAGAATGCTCTCGGATGAACTTGTTTTGTTATCGGTGTTACACATCAGTGGAGAGTTAGTTATTGTCCGTGAAGAACGCTCTCGGATTGACTTGTTTTGTTATCGGTGTTATACATCAGTGGAGAGTTAGTTATTGTCAGTGGAGAATGCTCTCGGATTGACTTGTTTTGTTATCGGTGTTATACATCAGTGGAGAGTTAGTTATTGTCAGTGGAGAACGCTCTCGGATTGACTTGTTTTGTTATCGGTGTTATACATCAGTGGAGAGTTAGTTATTGTCAGTGGAGAATGCTCTCGGATTGACTTGTTTTGTTATCGGTGTTACACATCAGGGGAGAGTTAGTCACTATCAGTGGAGAATGCTCTCGGATTGACTTGTTATGTTAACGGTGTTCACATCAGTGGAGAGTTAGTCACTATCCGTGGAGAATGCTCTCGGATTGACTTGTTTTGTTATCGGTGTTATACAAAAGTGGAGAGTTAGTTATTGTCGATGGAAAATTTTAATTGATACATCACTTTTAGTATCGAGCTGGATCAAATTTACCTAAGAAATGTACTACATACTAGCGATCAGTCCAGGTTCGCTCGGATACATTATAATTATTTGAATTTCCCGGCTTGTTCCATAATATAATATGCGTGTATTACACATATAAAAACTCCTCTTGAGTCACTCTATCTCCTGCTAAAAACGGCAATAAAATCCGTTGCGTAATTTATAATATACTAGCTGTCCCGGCAAACGTTGTTTTGCCATATAAATTAATAACGCTCTAGAAAATAGGGGTTGATGATAGAAGGGTGAAAATTTAGGATTGTATGTATTTTTGTATGTTGTATCATAAAAAATAGAAACTAAAAATTTTGTCTAAAAAATTAAAATTTAGGGGTGGACTACCCCTAACATTTAGGGGGATGAAAAATAGATGTTGGCCGATTCTCAGACCTACTCAATACGCTCACAAAATTTCATGAGAATCGGTCAAGCCGTTTCGGAGGAGTATGGGAACGAAAACTGTGACACGAGAATTTTATATATAAGATAAGCGAACAGACAGTGAAAGTGACTTTTTGTTTTTTACTATGTAAAGATGTAAGAGAGGATGATAAACAAATTCAAATATTCAAAATATTCATATAGGTGTATTACAGACTCTTATGATATGTCAAATCTACCGTCAGTTCGGAATGATTTCGAGATGAGAAGAACTGACAAGAAACTCAGCTCGTATTCTTTTCAAATAAATGTTGTACATGTTTACAATAATACAGATTCATTTTAATTTAAATTTGGGAGAATAGAGTAAAGTAAATAGAGAGATAGAATAGAATAGAATAGAATAGAAAATCATTTATTCAAATAAACTTACATTGAAGCACTTTTGAATAGTCATTACATTTTTTTTAATCTACCGCTCGTTCGGAAAGCTGTCTCATCACAAGAAGAACGAGCAAGAAACTTGCGTGTTGCTCTTTTAAATAATTTTATTATTACTTTACATTTTTAAGTTTAAGGGTGTGAATACAAACCACCAATTAGCACTAATTCAATTAAATACTCAATAAGAAAAAATATTGAATATATAACCAACTGGTTAAACAATTAATAAGAGGAAATCAGTCATAGTGATTAGAGCAGACCAGTCCCTACAAGCAGCACCCGTTCACGAGTATGACGGATGAGCCAGCCATCACTGCGCTCGACCATATTTTAGGGAGCCCAATGACCCGGCCCACCAGATAGACACACTTTCACTTCTAAAATATTATCATTACATAGTATAAAACAAAGTAACCGTCTGTCCGTCCCTATGTATGCTTAAATCTTTAAAACTACGCAACGGATTTTGAAGCGGTTTTTTTAATACATTGTGATTCAACAGGAAGTTTTATATATATAATACATGTACACCCGTGCGAAGCCGGGGCGAGCTAGTTAGTTATATAATATACTAGCTGTGCTCGCGATTTCGTCGCGTGGAATTAACTTTATTTTTAAGTTTCAAGTATTTTTTGTCCGAAGGATCTACGATCGCCTATGTCATATTTGGGAGCCGTCTTACGAACTAAAAAAGACAAATTGTAATTAAAGCAACACCACGATTGTATGGGAGATATTATTTATTTTCATCGTATCACAAAATGCTGCAACTGACTGCTCATTAACTGGAGCTATACTCGCGGTTTGACACGCGCCGTGTAATGGAGATTCCTATAAAAACTCAAATAAGGCGGAAAATTAACTCCTAAACGACTTGCTTACGCCCTTATTGCGAGGTTGTAGGACTGAAAAAGGTTTTTTTTCACAAGATAATTCACACGGCGCCATCCAACGCTGGTCTAAGCATAGTCTGTTAGGTATTAGAGAACTGATAGGAAAAAATTAAATACTTTTTTAAATGTTACAAAATGAACATCGAACCCCCCCCCCCCCCCCCCCCTCCCCCCCACCCCCCATCCCCCCTCTGATCGATGGATCGAAATTACGACGGCCTGATCCGAGGTTAGAACTCCTAGCGGTGTCCTCAGACTAAAGTCGTATCCGTCAGGCGGGAGTTGGCCTCCAGCCGCTCCATAAGTCCTTCCTTGGTTTGGAGTGCCATCTGCACTCGCCCCCTATCGTCCGGTGAAGCTGTAAAGGCCAGCTGCGGCCAACAGCATTAGAATAGTCCGAAAAGAGCAAATAGGTTGCATACATGGTTGTAACCTTTTTAGAAACTTCGTTAAATGTAACAAGAAACCGAATTATCCAATCAAATACCAAGAAAAGCAGCGGATATACCATGCAAATAGGACAAGAGGAAAATCATTGTTCTGAATCATCAGATACATGTTTAAAGTTATAACGCGGAAATGTTACGGGAATATAATTTTATGACCATATCTTCATTACTTCCTATACGAGGGCACGTTGTGGCCTTCTAGCGATTATTAAACCACATTTGCCGTGTATACGGAAGTTCTGCTGAATAAAAATACAATATTCGTAAATAAAGTTAACGTTGTTTAAAAGTTTTCTTAAAAGAATGTAATTTGTTAAAAAATAGTCCTGTATTTGTTTAATCTTTACTACATAGTATAAAGCAAAGTCGCTGTCGCTGTCTGTCCGTCTCTATGTATGCTTAAATCTTTTAAGACTACGCAGCGGATTTTGAATCGGGTTTTTGTAATAGATAGAGTGATTCGAGAGGATGGTTTATATGTATAATACATGTACACCCGAGCGAAGCCGGGGTGCTAGTGTAGTATAAAATGAAGTCATTTCCGCTGTCTGTACGCTTAGATCTTTTAAATTATGCAACGGATTTTAATGCAGTTTTTAGGAAGTGATTCAGCAGTAAGGTTTATATGTATATTACATGTACAGCAGGAGCGGGTAACTAGTGTAATATAAAGAAATCTAAATAGGTAAAATTAAACGAAATTATTGTTCGCGTACATTTATTATTTACTACCTGTGCGCGCGGTTTCACCTACCTGAAATTTATTGTATATCTGTTATTCTGATGTATAAGCTATATTACTGTAAAGTTTCAACAAAATCAGTTTAGTAGTTTTTGCGTGAAAGAGTAATAAACATCCATTCATACTTACAAACTTTCACGTTTATAATATTATTAAGATAAGATTTTTAAAATATTTGTTACAGTAGAAATACAACATTTTTCCTGCTATAGTATGACCTCTAAGCTTAATTCCTGAAAAGATTATAAAAGTTACTGAAAATATTTTTATTTTTGTAGATCTAATAGAATAGAATAGAAAATCATTTATTCAAATAAAGTTAATTAAAACACTTTTGAATTATCATAACAATTTTTTTATCTACCGCTCATCATATCATAATAAATTTATGATCAATCAAATCTACTGACAGAAAAACGGTCAACTATTTTATTACCACTAAAGGAGGATTTTAATGCTACGTTTACATTCAGCCGCTTCCCCTGCCACTCGCGCTACCGGAAATATTGCCGGGCGACAACTGAGCGAGAGGGCTGAATGTAAAAACACGCTGCCACTCGCGCTGCCAGTCCTTTGACTCGCGCACGAAAAACCGACAATCGAGGGAGCACCGGTAGCGCGAGTGGCAGCGCCAATGGCATGGGAAGTGTTTCCACTCGTGTTTACACTCTCGCGCTGCTCACTTCCCTGCCCACTCGGGCTGAGTGTAAATTGGGCATAAAAACGCGACAGAACGCGCAAAAGTCGTCGCAACTTTCTGGGGAAAATACATTAATCCCCATTGAAACGAAAGAAGAAGACCAGTAAAATGCCTAAAAGTAATTTCAAATTAATAATAATAATAAATTATTCCAATCGTTATGTGGGTGAACGGTCTTATCCCAACCAGTCTGGAGCAACATCTCAGACGGTTGGGATTCCGGGGCGGTTCACTCCCGGGAAAGATGCAGAAAGCGGTGCTGTTAGATTCTGCCCGCATTGTACGCCGGTTTCTCTCCCTGGGGCTCTGAACCCCGGCTGACTGTGCTTCTGCCGGGGGTAAGTTGCCATCTCCTCTCCTTAAGAGGGGAGATGAGAATTTTTGTAAAGTTTAAAAATAATAATATTATACACCAATTTACCAGTTACAGTTTTTTTTTATTGGGTTGTTTGGGCTATTGTCAGATGTTTGTAGCACCTGTAGCACTGCAACCTACATAGATCTATTGTGCTCGCCCTTTTTCAAAGTTCGCTGCCTACCCGTCAGGAACAAGAATTGAAGGATATTCTTAGGAGCGATGGTTTTAGTCTTCTCGGGAAAGAGTGTAAACTTTCCAAAGGAGATATTTCGTTTATGCATGAGTGGGCTACAACCACATAAGATGTGTAGTGGAGTTTCCTCTTCAATTTGGCAGAATCTGCAGATTTTTGTCGTGCCTAGTTTAGCCATATGCTTGTTTAATTTGCAGTGTCCCGTGAGGGTCCTAGTCATCATGCATATGTTGTTTTTACTCAATAGCAGTAGTCTATTGGAGTATTTGTTCCAGTAGCCCGATATTAGGGCTTTTGAAGGTAGTTACAGTTAGTTATTCTTCTTATAAACTATTACATTTTTGTTAATACAGTTTGACATATAATATTTTATAGTAGTTATTCATAGAGATATAATATCTGTGGTCCTTACATTATCATTTTACAATAGCTTATTAGCAATACCACTCCACTGCTTGCCTTTGACTATTGAGGCGTATACTCCATTGATGGTTGAGTGCAGGAAGGATATTAATTTGGGATGTACAATCGCTTTTTTAATATCTGAACCGAGATCCTTTGTAATCGGCCCAGAGATCGTCTCTTTGTAACATTGGGCCTAGCCTCTTGGGAGTACGATTATGGGCTTTTGTTCAGATTGTTATATGTTAACTTGGAATAGAGAATTCCATATTCAGTCACGATATTCTCCCAAATCTGAATTTTAATAACTGAAGTTTAATAATTGAGTAGTCATGCTCACTAAAATGTCCAGACTTGTGGCGGCGTGATGGGCCGGGTCATTCCCTAAAATATGGTCGAGCGCAGTGGTGGCTGGCTCATCCGTCATACTCGTGAACGGGCGCTGCTTGTGTGGACTGGTCTGCTCTAATCACTATGACTTATTTTCTCTTATTAATTGTTTAACCAGTTGTTGTATATTGAATATTTTTTTTATTTTATTATTTCATTGAATTAGTGCTAATCGGTGCTTTGTATTCACACACTTAAACTTAAATTGTAAGTAAGAATAAATTATTTAAAAGAGCAACACACAAGTTTCTTGCTTGTTCTTCTTGTGATGAGACAGCATTCCGAATGAGCGGTAGATTAAAAAAAAAAATTTATAACTTTTTTATTTAAGTGCTTCAATGTAAGTTTATTTCAATAAATGATTTTCTATTCTATTCTATTCTATCTTGTGTATTATTATAAACATGTACATTTATTTGAAAATAATACGAGCTGAGTTTCTCGTCAGTTCTTCTCATCTCGAAATCATTCCGAACTGACGGTAGATTTGACATATCATAACAGTCTGTAATAGACCTACATGAATGAAGATATTTTGTATTTTGAATTCATATAAACTTACATTTATAGCAGTCTTGATTAGTTATATTATTTTTCGAATCTACCGCTCATTTGGAAAGCTGTCTAGGCACAAGGAGAACGAGCAATTAAAAAATGTATTTATATCAGTTGTCTAGTACCTATAACATAAGTTTTGCTTAGCTTAGGATTAGATGGTGCTGTGTGAATTATCCCGAGATACTTTATTTATTTATAAAAACTTAATGCACAAATACAAAAATAAAATATAAAAGAAAATGTTAGGGGTGGACAAACCCTTATCACTTAGGAGTATGAAAAACATATAGTAATCGATTCTCAAACCTACTCAATATACATATAAAATTTCATAAGAATCGGTCAAGCCGTTTCCAAGGAGTAACTAACATTGTGACACTAGAATTTTATATAATTTTATAATATATTACCACGCGGACGAAGTCGCGAGTATAGCTTTATATATAAAATATAATTTTAGTTTATTTTTCTAAAATAAAAGTAGCCTAAGTTACTCCTTATTACATCAGCTACCTGCCAAAAAGAGTCTCGTAAAAATCAGTCCAGCCATTCCAGAGATTAGCCGGAACAAACAGACAGACAAAAATTGTAAAAAATGTTATTTTGGTGTATGTACCGTATTTATATTCATAAGCATGTAGTAAAAAACGGTTATTTCAATATTACAAACAGACATTCCAATTTTATTTATATGTCTAGATTTTTGATTGACAGAATGTTTTTTGTGTAGTCCAGATCTCATAAACTCCATGATCTATTTGTTCACTAAGTGTTAGATCTTCGTAATAAAGGCTTGTGGCTCAAGTATAATAGTATGTTTGGTAACGCGTAAGTCTCGGGATCGTAGCCTGACGGACGACGCCCGATCAAATATTTGTCAAGATAAAAACCCTGTTCAGAAAACAAGAGGGTATTGTAAGCTCGAGGAAGGCAAGTGTGTTTGTTGTACAAAAATCTGATTAGTATCACATGAATAATGGTAATAATAAATAACCCTGGACAATTAACACTGCTATTGAGTAAAAACAACATATGCATGATGACCAGGGCCCTCACAGGACACTGCAAATTAAACAAGCATATGGCTAAACTAGGCCTATATACGACTAGTATCTGCAGATTCTGCCAAACTGAAGAGGAAACGCCGCTTCACATCCTATGTGGTTGTAGCCCACTCATGCATAAACGAAATATCTCCTTTGGAAAGTTTACACTCATTCCCGATGAGATAAAAACCATCGCTCCTAAGAATATCCTTCAATTCTTGTCCCTGACGGGTCTAGGTAGTCGCGGTAGTCGTAGACCCGATAGTCGCGGGTTCGATTCCTCGCACGGCACAAACCTTTGTATTCATGAGTATGATTGTTTGTATCAGTCTGGGTGTTTTCTATATATAATATGTATGTATTTACGAAAAAAAATCTATGTAGTTGTATCAGTTATCTAGTACCCATAACACAAGCTGTTAGCTAGCTTAACTTGGGTCTAGATGGCTCTGTGTGAATTGTCCTGAGATTATTATTATTATAATATAACAAAAATTCTTTAGACATGTGTGTGTGCTAAAAAGCAAACTTGTAATAAATATTATTCTATTCTATTCTATTCTAAAATAAATTTATCAATTAAAACTCCAGTTCCAAGTATCCGAGCGAAGTCTGAGTGGGTATTATACATAATGAAGTAGCTATGACAATATAAGGTCAGCTGTAAGTCTTCGGGTTAACGAGATGTCCGGACCAGCGGCCGGTTATCCGGGTGTCCGGTATCCGGATACAGCGGTGACCGGAAAATTTATTCCAATATGGGAGAGAGGTTACTTTTAAACAATTATAGACTGAGTTAAAATAGTGCTTGAAGAGGCAATTTCGACAATTAATTTGAATAGTCTAGTTCGGAGACTAAAAAATTGCTGGTGTTTCTCAGGGCACTTAATGGGACCTATAAAAATGAAGGAGTTCAGCAGGGTACTTTTTTAAAGTAATTTCTATTATTCTACAACATTCTGTGATAATGCATTTGGTTGAAAAATATTGCCCAATCGAGAATCACCTTATTTATATTCATAACTTTGACTTAGATGTCCAAAAATATTGAAAAAGCTGGGGAAGTGAAACGCAGACGAAGTTGAGTGGGTTAGCTAGTCATACATACATAGGTACGTGTTTACCCCATACCGTTTAGTGATAAACAATTTAATAATCAGACGGCTTTAATTGACAGTGACGCGGGTCGCAGGTTCCAACCCATTAACGTTTAACATTTATTTAATTTGTAATTTAGCACAATTTCTCTTTATGTAAGTACAATACAAGCGAATGCTACAAAATAGTCTAAAAGTGCTAAAATTATAAATAAATAATGAGGGTAAATAACAATTATTTAATGGCAACAAATCTATACGTCTATACATATAAATAAAATTGGAGTGTCTGTTTGTAATATTGAAATAACCGTTTCTTACTATATGCATATTAATATAAATAGGGTACATACACCAAAATAACATGTTTTATAATTTTTGTCAGTCTGTCGGTCTGTTTGTTTATAAAAAGGAGTTTTTTTTTGTGGATGATAATGGAATGGTGCACCCGCCTGCGCTATCGGTTTACGCTGGCGGGGCACCAGTGGAGGATCATAAGATTAACATGAGGTCAGGTCAACTGACCTGCACATAGTGACAAATTCAAAAGGAGTTTATCATGATAGTTTCCAGGGGGTACCACGTCGAGATCTGTTTTGGTATATTGCTAGAAATGCGGTCATAAGTTTTAATTACTAATAATCACTCCATCTTTATTATTATATTATAAAATACTAGCTGTGTTTTACCCACGTGAAATTTGTACCCTATATTACTGTACAGTTTCATTAAAATCCGTTCAGTAGTTTCTGCGTTAAAGAGTAACAAACATCCGTACATACTCACAAACTTTCGCGTTTATAATTCAAATTTAAAACATCTTTATTCATGTAGGTCTATTATAGACTCTTATGATATGTATCTACCGTCAGTATTTAGTAAAGGAATACATAAAACGCATACATAGGTGCAATAAACGCTCGTATATACATACATACACACACACAGACACACACACAGCACACACACACACACTCACTCACTCACTCACTCACTCACTCACTCACTCACACGCACACTTGTTCTAATGCTCATGAATTATAAATATCATTTGTTTTATTTTATATACTTTGTCTTTCTCTAAATGTTCTTAAGGAGTAATATTCATTTATTTTCATTTGTTTTTATTTAAATTATATACAATGCTCTGGAGATGGGCGCAAATAACTGCAACACAGTTTTTTGTAAACTAATGTAGTTGTTTACGTTTAATATGTTATAACTTTGTTTTTGGTTTAAATAAATTCTTTAAAAAAAAAAAAGTTCGGAATGATTCGATTTAATATCAGAAAGATTACATAAATATGGTAAATCTAAAACTTTATGATCATTCAATTTTTTTTATATACTACTATGGTGGCAATCATACGGCCCATCTGATGGTAAATGGTTACTGTAGCATATGGACGCCTGAAACACCAGGGGTGTCACGTGCGCGTTGCCGACCCTTAAGAAGCGATGGTAAAAGGTGGCCGTAGGCATCATGTCAAACTGCAATAATAAAAAATGCAAAATACATATTTATAAAATACACACGTGTCGGTCTGTCCATGACAAATTAATTAATAAACAAAACACGTGGCCTACAAATGTCTACAAATCTGAAGTTTTTTTTTATTATCTATACATATAAATAAAATTGGAGCGTGCGGTTAACTTTCATAATTTTGATCATTATTAAAGTCAGCGAAAGAAACTACAATCGTGCACTAATATTGCATTAAACTATACATATAAACAAAATTGGATTGTCTGTTTGTAATATTGAAATGCATATGAATATAAATACGGTACATACACCAAAATAACATCTTTTACAATTTTTGTCTGTCTCGTTTTTCCGGCTAATTTCTGAAATTGCTGAGCCGATTTTGATGGGTCTTTTTTTGGCAGGTAGCAGATGTAATAGGGAGTAACTTAGGCTACTTTTATTTTAGAAACATAAAGTCAAATTCCACGCGGACGAAGTCCCGTGTACAGTTATTTATATATATAGCTATTTAATGATTTAACCATCAAAAATATCCAGACAGTAAACATACAGACACACATTTTGCTTTTATAATATGTATGTATGTTATCTATTTAGGTAAATGTTACAAACGTGCTTAACCTTGCTTCAACAAATGCATTATTCTGTTACAAGGTCACAGCGACAGACCAATGCAAGGATTGCATTTACTGTATGTGTGTATTTCAATAGCACAATTATATTTATATTGATAGTCGTTTGGTCACGTACGTAATAAATTTAATGTTTAATTAGTAATGATAAGATTCTTTGTTGAGTATTTATTGCATGTCAATGTTGGATTTCCACCGAAAATTAATTTATAATTAGTAATGATAAGATTCTTTGTTGAGTATTTGTTGCATGTAAATGTTGGATTTCCACCGAAAATGTAGGACCAAACTATGGGTGATAAAATGTGTGGACTGTATGTGAAAAACGGTTTTTTCAATATTACAAACAGACACTCCAATTTTATTTATATGTATAGATTAATGCAATATTAGTGCAAGATGGAAGTTTCCTAAGCTAACGACTTTAATAATGATCAAAATTATGAAAGTTAACCGCACACAATGGCTCAGAAATCACAATTGTTCCGGATTTCAACGAGGAAAATAATTACCTTATCGTTGCAGCTATGAATAGAGATTTTAGGTCAGAAAATGTGAAACGTTTTTGTGGTAAAAGGGTCCGAATTATATGACATAAAACAGGTTTCATAATGCCTCATAATGCAGTGCAATTTGCTGGTTTCAACGAGTTGCATAAGTTATCAATAGTCTATTATATATTTACTTTCGACCTATACTCTTCTACTTATGACTACTTACTACGAAGTCTAGATGCAAAAGGAATCTTTATGATTATGTTCTGAAAGAACAATCATCATTGCCTTGCCTTTATCCCATTATTTGTGGTCGGCGCAGTATGTCATTCTCTTCCACTGCTCTCTATCGGTCGTCATATCTGAGCATACTCTTCTTTTATTCATATCATCTTTTACACAATCCATCCATCTATTCTTAGGGCGTCCCCTCCCTTTACATCCATCCATATTCATATTATACACTGAAAGAATAATATAAGTGTTAATTTTTTGTTTCGGACTGTTCTAATGCTGTTGGCCGCAGCTGGCCTTTACAGCTTCACCGGACGATAGCGGGCGAGTGCAGATGGCACTCCAAACCTAAGGAAGGACTTATGGAGCGGCTGAAGGCCAACTCCCGCCTGACGGATACGACTTTAGTCTGAGGGCACCGCTAGGGATTCGAACCTCGGCTCAGGCTAGTAATTTCGATCCCCGTTTGAATTGGACGGGGGATCGATCGGAGGGGATGAGTGTTAAGGGACGAACGTGCTTGCGGCTCACCTGATGGTAAATGACTATGAAGCGCTAGACGACGACCTCGATGGTCTATCGGTTTCACACACCGCTTTACGTCCGATGGTCAGGATCGATTCCTCGCTCGGAACAAACATTTGTATTCATGAGTATAGTATATTCAAGTGCTAGCTGTTCCCGCGACTTCATCCGCGTGGAATTTAACTTTATTTTCTAAAATAAAAGTAGCCTTAGTCACTCCTTATTACTTCAGCCACCTGCCAAAAAAAGTCCCGTCAAAATCGGTGCAGCCATTTCATAGATTAGCCGGAACAAACAGACAGACAGGCAAAAATTGTAAAAAATGTTATTTTTGTGTAGATGCTGTATTTATATTCATATGCATGTAGTAAAAAACGGTTATTTCAATATTACAAACAGACGCTCCAATTTTATTTATATGTATAGATAACTGAATTATAATGCATAATAAATTTATCTATTTCAGGTACGTTGGATCCTTCGTTTTAATTTTGCGAGTGGGCTCCAGTGAGTGGCTATTGTAAGTACATTAATGATTGATTGATTGATCGTAAAGATTACAGTTTAGTACTTTTCTTAATTCACTATTATGATTAATACCTGCCTGTGCGCCGAGTGATGGATGGGATTGTTTTAAGTATTATCTAGCTGTATATTGACGACCTCGGTGGTCTAGCGGTTTAGCACACCGCTTTACGTCCGATGGTCGCGGGTTCGATTCCTCGCACGGCACAAATATTTGTATTCATGAGTATGATTGTTTGTGTCCGGGTGTTTTCTATGTATATTATGTATTTACGATAAAAATATATCTATGTATTTGTATCAGTTGTCTAGTACCCATAACACAAGCTTTAGTTAGCTTAACTTGGGTCTAGATGGCGCTGTGTGAATTGCCCTGAGATTATTATTATTATATTCAGACTATATCATTAAGGGCTAGATAGAGAAACCAAATGCAAATAACTCTTAACTACCTCACCTCTAGGTCTTTCAACTATTAGAGGCCCTGGGTACTTTAGGATAATGGACCCTAAGGTCATAGTAATAAAACACTGTTTTGTTAGAATAGACAAAGTCATATTTGAACATGACTCTTTAAAGATGTATAGGCCCTACCTTCAAAACAAATCAGAAAAAAATATTTTGAAAAGACGTTATGTGACGAGGGGATCAAGTTCATCAAGATATTTAGAAAAAAAAATCAACAAAAAGGATCAAATTGACCATAGTCGATAAGCATTTGATAGGACTGATTATCAGGCGAGAGTAGAGTAGCTATCGGTTATCGTTTGGTAGTGGTGTAGGGACTAGACTAGACTAGGGGGGCCCAATTCATCGCAGGGCCCTGGGAACGTGTCCAGTGGGAGCAGAGGGGCCTGTACACCTCGGTTTGCAAGAGTGTACTCATGAGCGGGTGCTTGTGGGGACTGGTCTGTTCGGGTTACGAACACTGATTACACTATTTGCTTTTGCAATAGCATATGCTGGTGGTCATTCTATTCCCTGTCGATGGCGAAAGGTGCGATGGTAAAAGGTAGCCGTCGCGATCATGTAGAACAATTCATCAGAACACAGTCCGTTGTATATTCGGTAGAACACACAAAGCGATGCGAAGTATAGTTTTATCTCATCATTACAGTATAAAAGTCGCCGTCGCTGACTGTTCGTCCCTATATATGCTTATTGCTTATGCTACGTTTACATTCAGCCGATTCCCCTGCTACTCGCGCTGCTGGAAATATTGCCGGGCGACAACTGAGCGAGAGGGCTGAATGTAAAAACACGCTGCCACTCGCGCTGCCAGTCCTTTGACTCGCGCACGAAATACCGACAATCGAGGGAGCGCCGGGCAGCGCGAGTGGCAGCGCCAATGGCATGGGAAGTGTTACCACTCGTGTTTACACTCTCGCGCTGCTCACTTCCCTGCCCACTAGGGCTGAGTGCAAATTGGGCATTAAATCTTTAAAACGACGTAACGGATTTTGAAGCGGTTTTTTTACTAGAAAGAGTGATTCAAGAGGAAGGTTTATATATATAATACATGTACACCCGAAGCCGGGGCGAGTAGCTAGTCAATATAAACGCGAAAGTTTGTGAGTGTGCATGGATGTTTGTTACTCTTTCACGTAAAAACTACTGAACGGATTTTGATGAATGACTGACTGATGAACTACTGAACACTAAAGAAACTTATCCTAAATTTAGTAATGACATATTGTAATTTAAATAATGTAAATTAAATATTGTAATGGGTGAAAACTGTGATTGGTACAGTTTATGCTGTAAATAATATAAATGACGTAGTGGAGTAACTTGAAACAGTCATGCTCGCTATAAAGTTCAAACTTGTGGCGGCGTGGTGGGCCGGGTCGATGTGCTCC
The DNA here is from genome assembly GCF_030625045.1 of Achroia grisella. NCBI lineage: Eukaryota > Metazoa > Arthropoda > Insecta > Lepidoptera > Pyralidae > Achroia > Achroia grisella. The sequence goes on along the minus strand of NW_026713024.1, from coordinate 671,860 downwards.
CTCTAATATGGTTGAGTGCAATGATGGCTGGCTCATCCGTCATACTCGTGTGCGGGTGCTGCTTGTGGGGACTGGTCTGTTCAGGTTGCGAACACTGATTAGATTTTTTTATTTTTTTTATTTTTTTTATATAGCATATGATGGTGGTCACTCTATTCTCTCAAATTTGAATTTAAATGAGTATTATTGTAAATATGTACAACATTAAAAAAAAAATACGAGCTGAGTTTCTTGTCAGTTCTTCTCATTTCGATATCATTCCGAACTGACCGTAGATTTGACATATCATAAGAGTCTGTAATAGACCTATATGAATAAAGATATTTTGAATTTGAATTTGATGAAACTTTACAGTAATATAGCTTATACATCAAAATAACATGTACGGCAGAAACCGAGGGCAGCTGGTGTAATATAATAATTAGTATGATTTATTTCTAATTTCACGCTGAACTGTGGTATATATTATCGCGGCGATATACTATTTATGGGCTATTGTCTCAGTCGGTTACAATGTGACAATCTTTTGTTCTTTCGTGTTAAATTAACATACACCCGAGATGAGAACAATGCTCCGCCGACAACTATTAGCGTTGATAAAGACGAAGATACACGTGTCACATGGTCCAGTTGTCGAGTACAAGGTATGGGATGCAGCGGTGATATAAAACAATATAGGTAGAAAAAAAAATTACAAATTATTTCACCAGTTTTTAAATTAGGATAAGAAGTACCTATATGTTGCGCAGTCAATTTATTTTTTCTTTACAGCTAGCTACCCTCCCCGGCTTCACACGGGTGTACATGTATTGTACTAATAAAAGTTACTCTTAAATCACTCTATCTATTAAAAAAAACCGCTTCAAAATCCGTTGCGTAGTTTTAAAGATTTAAGCATACATAGGGACAGACAGCGACAGCGAGTTTGTTTTGTGCTATGTAATGAAGATGAAAAATAAAACAAGACTTTCAGACAACCTTAAGAAAGAGTGTTATTAAAAATAAGAAGTAGGTAACACATAAGTGGAAATAAGTTAGAAACTACGTAATTATATTGTTTTGTAAATTTTCTGCCCGTATACGAGTATGTCATTAGCATCATCATCATTGCAGCCCGGAAGACGTCCACTGCTGGACATAGGCCTCCCCCAAATATCTCCATGACGATCTGCGCTGCTCGCATCCAATGCCTTCCAGCGATCTTGACCATATCGTCGGTCCACCTTGCTGGAGGTCTTCCCACGCTGCGTTTTCCGGTCCGTGGTCGCCACTTGAGGACTTTATTGCCCCAACGACCATCTGTCCTACGCGCTATGTGCCCTGCCTATTGCCACTTCAGTGTCGCATTTCTTCGGGCTATGTCGGTCACTCTGGTTCTTCTGCGGATCTCCTCATTTGTGATTCGATCACGCAGAGTAACTTCGAGTATAGCCCTCTCCATTGCCCTCTGAGTGACTCTGAGCTTGTTCATGAGGCCCATAGTTAGCGACCACGTCTCTGTGCCATAAGTCATTACTGGCAACACACTGGTCGTAAACTTTCGTCTTGAGACACTGTGGAACTTTGGACGAAAAGATATATCGGTGTTTCCCCCGAACGCTGCCCATCCGAGTTGGATTCGACGATTGTCCTCTTTCTCGAAATTGGATCTACCTAGCTGGATAGTTTGCCCTAAGTATACGTAGTGATCGACAATTTCGAGTGCAGAATCTCCGATTTTTACGGGAGCAAGTGCGACATGGGCGTTTGTAATGATTTGTCCCTCGGGGGTTATTGCTCCTGGGGTTGATACCAGGGCAAAGGGGCTTGTACCAAGGGCCCAACTTGCAACCTCTTAGGAGGACGCACAGATGACCCGGTTCAAAGTCAAAATAAAAATCACATTTCTTTAAATATTTTCTTCCCTACCATCAACCACCAATTCATTATACAGATTCAATTGAGAAGAACTGGCAAGAAACTGAACAGAATTTCTTTTTTTTTTTAGCCAGTTTATTAACATTGTATAGGTATGTAGGTCTATGTTTAACATTAAATGAAAATCCCGTGCATGAACAACTATTGCCATGCACGTGTCATTCAAGTAATCGTTTGATTTCACGATTGTTATTTCAGCTGGCATAGTCAGAGGTATTTCTAAGTTTCAGAGGAGGGGTTCACATTTCCCTGGGAATATATGCAAATGTGGCAATTATATTATTAACTAGTTGTTCCCGCGACTTCGTCCGCGTGTAATTTAAGTTTGTTTTTCTAAAATGAAAGTAGCGTAAGTTACTCCTTATTACATCAGCTACCTGCCAAAAAAAGTCCCGTCAAAATCGGTCCAGCCATTTCAGAGATTAGCCGGAACAAACAGACAGATAGACAGACAGACAAAAATTGTAAAAAATGCTATTTTGGTGTATGTACCGTATTTGTATTCATATGCATGTAATAAACAACGATTATTTCAATATTACAAACAGATACTCCAATTTTATTTATATGCGAAGATTTGGTTTGTTATCGGTGTTAGATCACCAGAAATTCAGTCAAAAAGTTCCGTCTTTTTTTTTAGAATTTAGTATTGTCCTGGTTTGCGTATTAGAACGTATTCGAATTGCTCAGAGATGCGAGGAATCCTGTCTAACTAAGCGGCTGATGGGAATTTTGATTAAATTTTTCAATCTAATATTTTACAAGAATCCACGTAACGCTATGCATTTTAAATGACTTTGACTTTAGAACCTCATAGCTTCAATCTACACTGCCCTGTGATATAGTGCACCCTTATTGGTCTAGTGGTTTAGCACGTGGTTTCACTTTTAATGGTCGCATGTTCGATTCTTCGCGCGTTTATATTCATGATTGTGATTGTTTATGTTATAATAATAATAATAAATTACTATTAAAAACTGTTTAAAATTAAGTTTGTTTAACTAGAGATTTCTATACCTACCCGTTACACATTTCGACTAGTAAAATGTGAACTTACAAGGATTTATTTAAAAGAGCAACACACAAGTTTCTTGCTCATTCTTCTTGTGATGAGACAGCTTTCCGAGTGAGCGGTAGATAAAAAAAATTGTTATGACTATTCAAAAGTGCTTAAATTAAGTTTATATCAATTTTTTTTTGTATTCTATTCTATTCTATATCATTTAACATCGAGTGCCGCCCATCTTATCAGACTGTCTGTCCTGCTGACTAATTAATTACCCATTCATTACAATTAATTCCACTTTTACGATACTTTGCGACCCGACCACAAGCGACGGCTGAAGAACAGTTTCGTGACTGAATATTTTATCATTGAACGTCGCAATTTGTCCCATCTGGAGGCTGCTGTCAGTCGAATTAAGCGCGTTGATGCAAATTCACGTCTCGGCTGATGAATTTTGGGAGCGTCGAACTGAGTTACAGATCTTGTTATATCCTTACTAATGTTATAAATGCAAAAGTAACTCTGTCTGTCTATCTGTCTCGCTTTCACGCCAAAACTACTGAACCGATTTAAATGAAATTTGGTACACAGATAGTCTAGACCCTGAGAAAGGATATAGGCTACTTTTGAATGCGATAGAAGAGTTACAAGGGGTTGAAAGAGTTATGTATGGAAGTGTCGTCATTTTTGAAGATGGAACGATGAAACTTTTTCATTTGGCTTTTATTGGGTTAGGTCATTAAATATGTTTTTCATTATTTGGTCAAGGTCACTATTTTCGCGGGCGAAGTCGCGGGTACAGCTAGTATGATATATATGCCGTATCGGTTGATATATCTTTTGGTATAATGTATAGAGTTGTACAGAAGTAAATGTAATTCAAACAGACTTGAAGATATTGAAGATTTTATGAAGCTGTGCTCGCATCTTCGTCCGCCATTTTTAGTCAACTTGATACAATAAGCCAAATCAACAGTCAGCCCAAGTGGGGAGGGAAGTAAGCACGGAAGTGAGCAGCACGAGAGTGTAAACACGATACTTCCCATGCCATTAACGATGCCACTCGAGCTGTCCAGCGCTCCCTCGATTGTCGGTTTTTCGTGCGCGAGTCCAAGGACTGGCAGCGCGAGTGGCAGCGTGTTTTTACATTCAGCCCTCTCGCTCAGTTGTCGGCCGGCGTTTTAAGCGGAAAGACTTTGCGAGTCGCCCTGTTAATAAGAGTGAGGGCTGAGTGTAAACGACACTCACTCGCGTCGACTATCGTCGACGCTGACGCGGCAATATTTCCGGCAGCGCGAGTGGCAGGGGAAGCAGCTGAATGTAAACGTAACAATAAAGAAAAAAATATTCTATAATCTAACCTAAAAAAATCAAAGAAATAAGTTTCAGCGTTATAGGTTCACAAATGACAATTTTCCATACATACTTATTATTATTAAATTAAACTTAATTTAAGCACTTTTGAATAGTCATAACATTTTTTTTAATCTATCGCTCATTTGGAAAGCTGTCGTATCACAAGAAGAAAGAGCAAGAAACTTGTGTGTTGTTCTTTTAAATAATCCTTGTAAGTTTACATTTACAAGTCGAAACATGTGAATACAAACCACCAACTAGCACTAATTTATTAGGGTCAAGATTAAATCAGTCGTAGTGATAAGAACAGACCAGTCCCTACACAGTCACAAGTATGACGGATGAGCCAGCCATCACTGCGCTCGACCATATTTTAGGGAGCCCAATGACCCGGCCCACCACGCCGCCACATGTCTGAACATTTTAGTGATTTGATTAAATAATTTTATTTTTAATCTTCGACGTAAAGGTGAAAATAGATTTTTAGTGATGTGAAGCAATAATCTCATTACTAGCAATGTCTCCACGCAGTTCGCCCTGAAATCAATGATGAGAAATTCCTGGTAGATATGTCACGATGGGCTAACTGACCTGACCTCATGCTCATCTTATAATTCTCCACTGGTGCCCCGCCAGCGTAAACATTAGCGCAGGCAGGTGCACCATTCCACTATCATCCATAAAAAACAATAGAACGCCTTTCGTGCAGTTTAATTATGAAACATACAAATCCAGAAAGTACCTAAGTTATGGGCTAATTTCTTCAAACATAGGAAATGTTCCGGAGTATAGGAATTGTTTCCGCTGAAATGGAATCATCATCATCACAGCCCGGAAGACGTCCACTGCTGGTCAAAGGTCTCCCCCAAATATCTCCACAACGATCGGTCCTGCGCTGCTCGCATCCAATGCTTTCCAGCGATCTAGACCAGATCGTCGGTCCACCTTGCTGGAGGCCCTCCCACGCTGCGTCTTCCGGTCCGTGGTCGCCACTCGAGGACTTTATTAGTAATGGAATATTATCATCCATAAAAAAATATCCCCCCAGTTGTTAGGGTTGGCACTAATAATCTTTAATCACGAGTTTTAACTGTAATATTGTTGGAGAAAGTAAACAGTTTACCTTTTTTTTTATCGACAGCAGATTGAAAGTGTTTCAGTCGCAACTCGAACTGTGAAATTGAAAGGGTCAAGACTGACTTGTTTTTCGAGATTTGCTCAATACACTTTCGTTTCCTTTAAGGTACTACTTATATGTGTTAACCGACTTTATAAACAAAGGTATTAAAAAACACAATTAGTGAAATCGAAATAGAAATAATCTTTATTCAAATATATTCATTACAAGCACTTGTGAATAGTCATATTTTTGATTCTACCACTCATTCGGAATATAGATTCATCACAAGAAGAATGAGCAAGAAACTTGTGTGTTGCTCTTTTGAATAGATGTTTTTTTTATATAAATAAGAGGCATGCACAATAACAAATAAGAGGCATGCGATAATCAACATAGAAGTCGCTACGCACTCATTATTAGTGTAATCAGATAATATTGTCAGTGCTATGTATTTAAAGTTTTTCTGTAAAAACATTATTATCGTTAATGAACTCTTAAACTTTATAGTAAGCTTTTTTAGAAAGCCAGTGTTTTATATGACATCTAAATGTTTTTTCAGCCAGATTTATAACACTAGTATGAGTGAAGGACTATTAAGGAGATATTCAGTGCATAATCAAGTAATTAATTTATTATTTAATTTAACGGCCTCAGTTGTAACACGATGTTTCTTTCGATACATTTGTATTCATGAGTATGATTGCTTGTATCGGTCTGGGTGTTTTCTATATATATTCGAGCTGAGTTTCTTGTCAGTTCTTCTCATCTCGATATCATTCCGAACTGACGGTAGATTTGACATATCATAAGAGTCTGTAATAGACCTACATATATAAAGATATTTTGAATTTGAATTGAATTTTATACTAGTTGACTCGCTCAACTTCGTCTGCGTTTTATTTCCCCACGTTTTGCGATATTTTTCATTGCAGCTCCGCTCCTATTGGTTGTAGCGTAATGTTTGCCTTCCTCGATAGAATAGAATAGAAAATCATTTATTCAAATAAACTTATTTTAAGCACTTTTGAATAGTCATAACAATTTGTTTTTTATCTACCACTCACTAAATGGACTATCGAACACAAAAATATTTTTTCAATTCGAATTAGTAGTTCCTGAGATTGACGCATTCAAACAAACAAACTCTTCAGCTTTATAATATTAGGGTAGATTTATCCGATACATTTGTATTCGTGAGTATGATTGCTTGTATTTGTATTGTGTATGTACAAAAAACAAACTCTGTATTTATATCAGTTGTCTAGTACCTATAACACAAGCTCTGCTTAGCTTGGAACTAGATGGCGCTGTGTTAATTGTCCATACAGTCAGGTGAAATGAAATTTCATAATAAAACACACATGTTCAAATGGTTTACGCTGAGAACGAGTTATATGAATCTATGTACGTAGGCGTGATGAAAGAGATGGAAAGATGTGTTGTTCTCTATCAATTTTATTGTCCCACAGCGATGGTGGAGACATCCGGTTGAGGATGACCGTGTGACGTCACGGGTCACTCAACTGTCTCGTCATTGTATTCATACATACAATTCAATGGTGATGACATTTTTGCTTGTATTATGTTCATATTGAGTTACTTTAGGCATTACTAGCTTTTGCCCGCGGCTTCGCTCGCGTTAATTTATCCCTTTAGGGGTGGTATTTATCAAAATCCATTCTTAGGGGATGCCTACGTCATAGTAGCTTTTTGCATGCAAAATCTCAGACCGATAGGTTTAAAATTGACAAAGTTTCATACAAACTTTCATCCCCTATTTTATCCCCTTGGGGGTAGAATTAATCAAAATCCTTTCTTAGCAGATGCCTACGTCACAACATCTACCTGCATGCCAAATTTCAGCCCGATCCGTCCAGTGGTTTGGGCTGTGCGTTGATAGATAACTACGTCGAGTCACCTTTGAGTTATATATATTTAGATTTATACTTCTAGTGCAGTGGTTCCCAAACAGTTTTGCTGCGTACCACTTCAAAAAGGATCTCAAACCTTGCGAACACTTTATTGTAGCAATCACACTAATATTATAAATATGAAAGTTTGTGAGTGTGTGTGTATGTTTGTTTGACTGATCGCCTCACGTACCCCTTGATGTAACTTGACGTACCCCTGGGGGTACGCGTACCAGTAATTACGAAACACCGTTCTAGTGTAACTAGCTGTTACATGCAATTTCGTCTGTGTTTGTAGATATAGAATAGGCTAAGTCTGGACGTGGTCAGTCCTAAGATAAGATAAGTCATTTCTGTTTGATAGCCTGAACGGCGAAAGAATAGTGGACGAAACTGGACATTAGTATTTATAATGTACTATTGTATTCATCATCATAATCATAATCATCATCATCATCATCATCATCATCATCATCATCATCATCATCATTGGAGCCCGTAAGACGTCCACTGCTGGATATAGGCCTCCCCCAAAGATCGGTCTTGCGCTGCTCGCATCCAATGCTTTCCAGCGATCTTGACCAGATCGTCGGTCCACCTTGCTGGAGGCCTTCCCACGCTGCGTCTTCCGGTCCGTGGTCGCCACTCGAGGACTTTATTGCCCCAACGGCCATCTGTCTTACTAGCTATGTGCCCTGTCCATTGCCACTTAAGTGTCGCAAGCTATTATATTATTAATATACTAGCTACTTGCTCCGACTTCGCACGGGTGTATGTATTATATATATAAACCTTCCTCTTGAATCACTCTATCTATTAAAAGAAACCGCTTCAAAATCCGTTGCGTAGTTTGAAAGATTTAAGCATACACAGGGACGGACAGACAGCGACAACGACTTTGTTTTATACTATGTAATGATAGCTAAATCTTTGCTCTTTTTGTTTGTAATAAATAAATACTAAATATTTATTTTTTTAAACTGTAGAAAGTCACATTTTAGTTACTTCTCAAAACAATTCGAGAATAGCACTTTGCTCCCATACGTGAATTGTCCAAGGGTATAAAAAATTCCTTAGGTTATTGCTACCAATGTTTTTAGAATGTGTTGCTAAACGTTCACCAAATATGTATATAGTGTTTAAATATGTCTGTATGTATATACAGTGATTAGCATTCATCTGTCGTCTCGAGTGATTGACCCAAAACAATGTAGCTGTCGAGTTTGCATAGACGGTGTCGTTGAACCCAATCTTACGGAATAATTTTTACACGAGTTTCAATAAGTCACCATGTTTTGCCTTTATCCAATCGCTTATAAGAATCAGTGGAAGATCAAAAGTGATAAAATTGAAGTCGATTTATCCTTACTAATATCATGTATGCGAAAGTAACTCTGTCTGTCTGTTTATCGCACTTTCACGCTACTACTAAACGGATTTAAATGAAATTTGGTACACAGGTAGTTTAGATCCTGAGAAAGTATACTTTTTAATGCGATAAAAGGGTTGTAAGGGGTCGAAAGGGGAGATGAAAGGTTGTATTGGTGCAAGACGTTTGAATCTTATTTTTTAGGCTGTTTATTAAATATAAATAATTTTTACGACCTAGGTGTTCTAACGGTGTAACACACCGCTTTACAACCGATGTTCGCGGGTTCGATTGCTCGCACGGCACAAACATTTGTATTCATGAGTATGATTATTTGTATCGGTCTGGGTGTTTTCTATGTATAATATGTATTTATTTACAAAAAAATCTATGTATATGTATGCGTTATCTAGTACCCATAACACAAGTTTTAGCTAGCTTAACTTGGGTCTAGATGGCGCTGCGTGAATTGTCCTGAGATTATTATTATTATTATGAGATTTACAGTTTCCCTTAAGGAGGTAAAATAAAATAAGGCTTGAAAGGTTTTATGGAAATTCGTCATTTTTGAATCTAGAACGATGAAACTAGCTTTTTTGGGTTAGACTATTCAATATTTTTTCTTTATTTGGTCAAGACCAAAGATAAGTTACAGATAGAATTCTATAGAGAGAAGATAAGTTTTTCTTTACCAACATTAAAGTATATGTAATAATAATAACTCTTTATTGTGTACACAGATAAGAAAATAGAGTAAATAGTAAAGAAACTACAAAAGGCGGTCTTATCGCTAAAAGCAATCTCTTACAGACAACCTAGAAGAGATGACTTATGTACATAGAATAGGTAGCTGGCACACATAAGACACTATTGACTATACTAATAAATATACATACATACATTAGGTTTATTTATATACCACGTAGGTGGCAAACAAGCATACGGCCCATCTAATGGTAAACGGTTACCGTAGTCTATGGACGCCTGAAACAACAGGGGTGTCACATGCGCGTTGTCGACCCTTAAAAAACCTTAATATACCCTTCTTGAAAAAACCCCATGCTGAAGTCTCTCGAGAAAACCTCGGCAGGTAGTTCATTCCACAATCTAAGTGTACGCGGGAGGAAGCTCCTCTGAAACCGCACTGTTAGGACCACTTAGGTTCCAGCGTATGGGGATGAATTCCGTGTCGATGGCGGTAACAGGTAGGCTTTATGTGGGTCGTTGGTCAAGCCACTTGTCCCTCTTAAAAATGATTGAAGTAAGAAGGAGGTATAAAAACGGTTGGTGGTGTGCAGTGCTTCTGATCAGCACCCTTATTGATGTAACTCGGTTATAGTGTCACTTAATGCTACTTATGAGCCAGTACGTCTCTTCCGGTTTATTGGGGACAGCTATAAAACACAGATGCCTTATCTCAACGAGTGCCACGTGTGGATCTTTATATGACGTCATAACGTCTCAAATATTACTAGATGACTTACAGTCTATAGATTAATGATCAATTGCATTTTTTTCTATATTACTGGCTGACATACATTAAAATCAGTTTGACGACCTCATTCGTCTAGCGGTCTAGCACACCGCTTTACGACCGATGGTCGCGGGTTCGATTCCTCGCACGGCACAAACGTTTGTATTCATGAGTATGATTGTTTATATCGGTCTGGATGTTTTTTATGTATAATATGTATGTATTTACAAAATATATATATGTATCAGTTATCTAGTACCCATAACACAAGCTTTAGCTAGCTTAACTTGGGTCTAGATGGCGCTGTGTGAATTGTCCTGAGATTATTATTATTGTTTTTTTATATATATTATATGTTATATATCTCCCTTTGATGGGGTGTTAAACTTGTCATTGCGGGTGTATATCAACAAACAATGACAATTATAAAATAAATGATTATGATGGCAAAAATTAGCGGACTATTCTACAGGTGTTTAGAATTACAGCTTTTTGGAGAAGTATGACAGTAAGTGGGTGAAGCTGTAATATTTTGAGGCTAGAGTGTAAGGATGTTATTATTATTATTATATTACGTACGAAGTCGCTGGCACAGCTAGTCAACAATAAGTTTGACTTTAAACTACCTAATTCTTCAAAATACCTAAGCGTCAGATAAAAAATGCACCACGAAATTATCATCCAAAAAGAAAGACTTTAGAAATTCTATTACACTTACAACTTACATGTAGAACAGCATAAGCGCCAATTTCAGACCAGTGATTCCCAAACTGGTCTATATCGACCCCCAGAGGTCTATAACAAACTGCAAGAGGTCTACGACAGCGTTCATATTGTTTTTACTTTATGTTTTTAATACTAAACTTTGCTGCAATTAGAAATTTACAAAAAATCAATACCAGGTAAGAATGGGGGTCTACCCAAAACCGCAAAAAAGCACCACAATACCAGCTACTTCCATTTGACCGCATTCAGAACCGAGCTGCCAGAATCATTGGTAATCAACGTCTATGTGACAGACTCGACCCATTGGCTTTGCGGCGAGATTTGCATCTCTGTGCATTTTCTACCGCATATATCACGGGGAGTGCTCTGAGGAATTGTTCGGATTAATACCAGCTGCTGAGTTTCACCACCGTACCACCCGCCAGAAACTGAAATACCATCCTGATCATCTGGATGAATGGCGGTCTTCCACAGTACGGTTTTCTAGAAACTTTTTGCCTCGCACAACCACATTGTGGAATCACCTTCCAGCAATGGTATTTCCGAACCGATACGATATTGAAACCTTCAAGAAAAGAGCTTATTCCTTTTTTAAAGGCCGACAACGTACTTGCAATTCCCCTGGTGTTGCGGGTGCTCATGGGCGGCGGTAATCACTTACCATCAGGTGAGCCGCATGCTCGTTTGTTCCCTGTGTTATAAAAAAAAAACCAATAAATAACGCAAGGGGTATACGATCTAAAGTTTGGGAACCTCTGGTTTAGACTATGTAGGCTTTTGTACACATGTGGGGGAAAGTGTTGAATAAGTAGCGTCAAAGCCTTCCACCTCAAGCCTGGACGCATGCCAGCGACCGAGTCGCAAGCCACTAGTAAAGTCCATTGTTACACATACATACGGACATTTTGACTTTAACTATTACAATAAAATTGTTTTAAAACTATTCTCATTTATGTATGTAACTACTAACATTATAAATGCGAAAGTAACTCTGTCTGTCTGTCTGTCTCGCTTTCACGCCTAAACTACTGAATCGATTTAAATGAAATTTGGTACACAGATAGTCTACAACCTGAGAAAGGACATAGGCTACTTTTTAATCCGAAAAAATTGTTGTAATGAGTCGAAAGGGGATGAAGTGTGTATTATGAGTACTAGATAACTGATGCATATACTAATATTATACATACAAAACTCCCAGACCGATACAAACAATCATACTCATGAACACAAATGTTTGTGCCGTGCGAGGAATCGAACCCGCGATCATCGGTCGTAAAGCGGTGTGCTAGACCGCTAGACCTACTGAGGTCGTCAAGGTTCGTAGGTGTAGAATTAACTTTGTTTTTCTAAAATAAAAGAATTTTACTTTAATAAAAGTAGCCTAAGTTACTTCTTATTACATCAGCTACCGGCCAATTAAAGTTTACATGCCTATGAATGCAAAGCCTTTGAGGCATAGAATTTTACAGACCTCAAAGGCTCTCTATATTATGTATGATTTTGTGGAGAAAAAATAATATATTATTATTATTAAAAAAAAATGAATATAAATACGGTACATACACTAAAATTACAATTTTTTTATTTTTTGTCTGTCTGCTTGTTCCGTCTAATCTCTGAAATGGCTGGACCGATTTTGACGAGACCAGAACAGACAGATAAAAATTAAAAAAAAATGTTTTTTTGATGTAGTAAAAAACGGTTATTTCAGTATTACAAACAGACACACCAATTTTATTTATATGTAGGTATAGATATATAATCCTATTAATATTAATAACATTTTTTACAATTTTTGTCTGTCTGTCTGTCTGTTTGATCCGGCTGAACTCTGAATTTTTCTGTTATTTCAATATTACAAACAGACACTCCAATTTTATTTATATGTATAGATATACAAATTTAAACCAGAATAGTTCGAGTACATTCTATGTACAAAATTGGGAAAACTAACGCTTATTGCTTGAATAAAACTGCAGATAAAATAGAAGCACATGTGGTCAGAAACATGTATTGACGGGCCGCGGTTTATCACAGTCCCATTGGCTTCGTTCCAGGCTCCGGAATTGCTGTAGCATGTTTCTATTTGGCAATTTGCATTTGTCTTACCTAGATTTATAAGGATGCCTTAATGTATTGTACCAAATGGTATTTAGTACTGTACCATAAGTAATAATAATCTCCGGACAGTATTAAAACAGCTGTTTAATAATAGATAATATATATAATATATAAACGGTTCTTAATTATCTATTGTCGTCATAATATATATGTAAATTTCTCTTTTATTTAATTTTATTGGTGTATCATTATTATGTATTATAGTAGGTATATATTTATATTTGTGTATGTATATTTGTAATTATTTTTAAGAAAACCTATTTACCTATGTTAGGTATAATTATAGGTTAGTCCTTTACCATCACTGCCCATCAACCGCTTTCTGTTCTTACCTAATGGTTAGCTGGTAGATAATGCCATATGGCATTAAGCTCGCCAAATTGTACAATTTTTAAAAGTGCAATAAAGAATAAATAAAATAAATAAATAAATAATACAAATTGCTTTGTCTTTATTTGTTTGTCTTTATTCCTCACTTCGTTTGTATATCAACCGACAAAATTTTACCATCCTGTTATTTTCCCGTTTTGATCATAAAGTTTTATTTAAAGGAATGACTTTGACATCTGACGATTTGAATGACATTGACCTCTAAAGATGTATGTCAAATAGAAATAGAAATAGAAATAGAAATAATCTTTATTCAAATAAACTCATTACAAGCACTTTTGAATAGTCATATTTTGATTCTACCACTCATTCGGAATGCAGATTCATCACAAGAAGAATGAGCAAGAAACTTATGTGTTGCTCTTTTTAATAGATGTTTTTTTATATAAATAATTACAGTATAACAAGTAAGAGGCATGCGATAATCAACATAGAAATCGCTACGCACTCATTATTAATGTAATCAGATAATATTGTCAGTGCTATAGATTTAAAGTTTTTCTATAAAAACATTATTATCGTTAACGAATTCTTCAATTTTATAGTAAGCTTTTTTGCAAAGGAACTGTTTTATTTGACATTTAAATCTTTTTTCTGGCAGATTTATAACAGACTCTGGTATTTTATTGTAAAACCTTACGCAATTGCCATAAAACGAATTACTAACTTTAGCCAAACGACATTTAGGTAAAATCAGTTTGTTATTGTTACGTAAGCTTTTATTAGTGCAATCACTAACTCTTTTGAAACTGTCTATATTCCTTCTGGCATATATGATATTTTCATAAATGTATTGAGAAGCAACGGTGAGGATATTTGATTCCTTGACCAAATTGATAAACTTTGACTCCAAATTGACGGTACATCTTTAGAAGGTAATATTTAACATTACAGATTATATTAATCGAATAAATATATATTTTAAGTATATGTATGTTTTATACAAAATAAATTATAATTATCAAATAATGTAGGTATAGACCAGGGTAAGCGAGCCTTTATGCATCAACGTGCCATTTCTTCCTAAAAATGTTAATGGGTTCATTGACGTGCCGTCAAATAATTTAAACTTTCAGATTATTTCGAAAACAATAATAATAAATACTATCAAAACTCTCAATGAAATAAAGTAAATAAAAGAGGTACATTTTGGATTGTTTTCATTACACGCATAAATTAAATTACTGTAAAATTAGTGTGACTTCTGTTGCTGCAGGTTAGATGACAAATAATTTATGTCAGGCTTGTACGATGTTACGTTTAGCAAAATGCAAGCTGAACTGGATTCATCTGTCAAACGGTTTCTAACCGAGTTTTTAATGTTGTTCATCTCTGAAAATAATGACTCGCAGGCATAGGTAGGTGAAAATATTGTTAAAATAGCATGAGCCAGTTTTTTCAAACAGTTTTATGATCGACGACGTGCAAAAATATTGTGTCACGTGCCGTCAATGGCACGCGTGCCATTGCTTCGCTTACCCTGGTATAGATAGTGCAATGTAGTCCCAAGCTAAGCAGAGCTTATGTTATGGTATACTAGATAATTGATATAATTTTTTTTACTTAGCGATATATTTGTATATAAAAATTACGTGTCACCTTCTTTGTCCGCGATGGACTCCTAACCTACTGATTTGATTGCAAATTTGATTTGCACATTGTGTGCAATTTGATCCAACTTGAAAGATAGGATAGCTTACATCTCAATTTATAGTCGCAATATTATTTTATTCCAGAACCTTAGCTACAGCAACGCGTGGTCGGGTCTGCTAGTATAAAATAGATAACAACCTATTCTCAGAACTACCGAGGATACGTATAAAATTTCATCAAAATCGGTACAGTAGTTTAGGATTACATCGTGGACAAACACCGTGACATGTTTATATATATTAAGATATAAGACAAAAGTCATATTGTGTTTTTATATTTGAGCCTAATAAATTAGTGCTGGTTGGTAGTTTGTATTCACACGTTTCGACTTGTAAAATGTGAACTTACAAGGATTATTTAAAAGAGCAACACACAAGTTTCTTGCTCGTTCTTCTTGTGATGAGACAACATTCCGAATGAGAGGTAGATTAAAAGAAAACAGTGTTATGACTTAAATTTATGATTCCTCGCACGGCACAAACATTTGTATTCATGAGTATGATTGTTTGTATCGGTCTGTATGTTTTCTATATATAATATGTATGTATTAACGAAAAAAATATATATCTATATTTGAATCAGTTGTCTAGTCAAGAAATAGTCGAGAGTTGACAGTTACTTATGATATTAGCTAGCTTGACTTGGATCTAGATGGCACTATGTGAATTGACCTGATATTATTATTATTATTATATACATTTTGTATGAAATTCTCGAATTTTTTCGGTGTTGTAGTTGAGTTATTATTATTGTTAGGTTGTATTTTTACGCTTTGCGGCGTATACCAAACTTACGGGTCAAAACTAGGTAACTGCAGTGTCTGTGTGTATTTATATATATTTATTTATTAGATAGACATACTTAACACAACAATTAAATCGTTCTAAATACGTGCCTTTCCAAACATTTGACCTGTCATTAAAACAATGAATGGTATCATTCAATTTATCATACAAACTCATACAATCACATCATCTCGGACTCTCATTTACTATCAGACCGGCTGTCTCCCACCGACTTTTCAATGGCAATTGTTCTTCTGTCCTTGTCGCGTTCGTTTAGTGTACACAAGAGTGAAAGGGACGGAGATATTGAATAATGGCGGTGTGGCTGCGCGTGCGCTGCGAACCGTTACAAGAGCTCTGGTATAAGTTATGGAAGGAAAGCGTAATTCACTTTCGAATTCGTCTGTGAGAAAGTGTCACGTAAAAAAAGTAATGAATCATTAACAAACTGTTTATTAATAGCGGAAATAGATGTAAATAAATGTAATATATATTCCGTTTATAAGGAAATATAACTTTTATATCATTTCTTATAATTCTCATGTTAGTTACCACATTCCTCCGAAATGATTTGGCCGATTTTTATGAAATTTTATATGCATATTCAGTAGGTCTGAGAATCGGCTACTAACTGTTTCTCATACTCCTAAGTGATAAGGGTTGTCCACCCCTAACATTTATTTAAAATTTCATGGACATAATTTTTCATTTTATTTTTTTATAATGTTGCATTAAAAATACTTACAACCCAATTTTCACCAACTTCTAATATTTTAGTAGCGATTTTAATTTATATGGCAAAACAATATTTGCGGGGTCAGCTAGTTACTTTATAAATGGCAGAAGGCATTTAGATATATCTAATTATCTATAGATACATCGAACGATTTATTTGCATTATACAATGGTAGATGATAGGGGCAGTGAATTAGTAAAATAAACATATGTATATAAATAAAACGTGGATGCGTTATTGCTGAAAGCAATTATTTCGAGGCAACAAGGAAAATTCTAAGTTAAAATAAAATTATAGTAATTAAACTTATCATGTTTATGTTTTCATTTTCGACATCAATAATCTTGATTAGCTACAAAAAGTTTTGTAAAAACTTTTTTATTATAATCGTCTTGTTATAATCCTGTGAACAATATATTTTTAGTTTATATATGTATTGTTATAGGTAGGAAATTTGGGAAATATATATAGCAATGGGAGAACATGCCCCTATTGCCAGCAATACACTAACCAGGTTGACATTACCTCTATGGGATCCCCGTGTCTCTGGCAACCTTTGTGGAAAATTCCTAGCTAACTGACCTGGCCTTATGCTCATTTTATTGTCCTCCACTGGTTCCCTACTAGCGTATACCTTCAGTTACAGTTTAAACATACCATCATTATTACATAGTATAAAACAAAGTCGCTGTCGCTGTCTACTCGTCGCTATGTATGTTTAAATCTTTAAAACTACGCAAGGGATTTAGAAGCGGTTTTTTTAAATAGATAGAGTGATTCAAGAGGAAGTTTTATATATATAACACATGTACACCCGTGCCATAACTTGTAATATTATAAACCCGAAATTTTGTGAGTGTGGGTGGATGGATGTTTGTTCCTCTTTCACGCAAAAACTACTGAATGGATTTTAATGAAACGTAACAATGATATAGCTTATACATCAGAATAAGATATAGGCTATAAATTTTAAGCGAGTGAAACCGCTAGTCTACCATAAAATAAAGAATTATTATTGAAAATAACAATAACACAGCTTATACATGAGAATAATCCATAGGCTATAATTTTCACGCGGATAAAACTTCAGGTATATGTAAGTACACTAAAATAAAGAAATGTTATTAAAATCGCTATCCACTCGCTTCTTGGACCGCCAATATGAACCGTTATTGCCGGTTCCATTCGAAATGCGCTTTAGTTTTATTTGCTAGGTAAACGGGCCAATTTTGGTGTCAATGTGGGTCACCGCCAAGAAAATGTCACGTGTTTCTGTGGCTTTTGAAAGTTACCTTAAATTAATAAGGCAGATAGCAAATGTAGTAATGCAGGTTTCTAAGTTTTTATTATTACAAATTCAAATTCAAAAATCATTTATTCATGTAGGACATTTTAGCCGCTTATGAACGTCAAATTTTTACATTATAATTTTATTTTTTCCCTACCGTCCAGTTCGGTATATAGATCCAATTGCGAAGAACTGGCAAGAAACTCAATTGAATTACTTTTTTTTTTAAAGTCAGTTTATTTACAATGTATTTTTATATAGGTGTCTATGTCTAACATTAAATGAAAATTCAATGCATGAATGATTGCCATGCACACTCGTCATTCAAGTAATCGTTTAGTGAGTAATAGGCTTTGCTCAGTAAATATGATTTAACAGATGTTTTGAATTTATTTAAGGGTAATTCCAATATATCCTTTGGTATGTTATTGTAAATTTTTATACCTATTCCCATAAAAGACCTATTAACCTTTTCTAAACGATACTTGGGGACAGCAAGTTTGTCTTTAAATCTAGTATTATTACAAGTTATAAATAGATATCAAACATCATCTCTACATGTACATTATCTTTGCCCGTGGTTTTAGTCGCGTGAAATTTGTATATGTTATTATGATTTATAATCTTATATATAAAGTTCTCGTGTCACAGTTTTCGTTCCCATACTCCTCTGAAACGGCTTGGCCGATTCTCATGAAATTTTGTGAGCGTATTGAGTAGGTCTGAGAATCGGCCAACATCTATTTTTCATCCACCTAAATGTTAGGGATAGTCCACCACTAAATTTTTTTTTATTTTAAGGCTAAACAACGTTTGCCGGGACAGCTAGTATTACTGTAAAGTGTCATCAAAATCCGTGCAGTATTTTTTGGTGAAAGAGTAACAAATGTCCATCTATCCATCCATTAATATAAAATAATTTTCCTAACGTCTGTACGTTGAGATCTATTGAACTATGCTGTTTTTAATGCAGTTTTCAGCAATAGATAGAGCGATTCAAGAGCAAGGTTTACACACACAGCAGCAATTGCTGAGAAAAATTGAGATTTTTACATCAAAATGGTTTGTAATTAAAAACCATTCGAAATTGATATTTATGTGTTTAGTTTTTCTTATCTTCTCTTTCGATACGTTCTTGACAGAACGGTCGTGGTCATTATGTGGTGTGGTAAAAAGCTGATGTGATCCACCTTACGGATTGCCATTATACTCTCTACTGGCTGCCAATCAGGTACACTCTTGAACTAGAAATAGAAATAATCTTTATTCAAATAAACTTAATATAAGCACTTTTTTTTTATTCTACCGCTCATTCGGAATGCAGACTCATCATAAGAAGAATGAGCAAGAAACTTGTGTGTTGCTCTTTGCTCGTAGAGTGTACTGGATATTACTGCTTCATATCCTTGACATAATTTTATTGGTTATTGTTTCATGATTTATTAACTGTTGTAACAGAGAAAATAATTTCAAAGAATGGTAACATAGATATATATAATACTAGTTACTCGCCCCGGCTTCGCACGGGTGCACATTTATTATATGTATAAAGCTTCCTCTTGAATCACTCTATCTATTAAAAAAACCGCTACAAAATCCGTTGCGTAGTTTTAAAGATTTAAGCATACATAGAGACAGCGACTTTATTTTACACTATGTAATGATAAGATAAGATTATACTTCGCATCGCTTTATGTGTTCTACCACATACAACGGACTGTGTTTTGAAGAATTGTTCCACATGATGCCGATGGTTACCTTTTACCATCGCACCGCTCGACATCGACAAGGAATAGAATAACCACCAGAATGTCATATTATAATGGTATTGCAAAAGCAAATAGTGTAATCTGTGTTCGTAACCCGTAACAGACCAGTGTGGTCCAGAGTTTGTTTTATACTATGTTAATAAGAAATTATAAAACATAGATATATATAGTATATCGGGACTGATTTAACACTGAAATTTTTCAGAATATAATTGTAAAATTAAACGAACTTACCTTAAGTTCTATGGATGCTTAGTCCGAGATTCCTTCAACCTACAACTTCCTTCTAACACGTTTATTATCGTCCAAACAAAACAGTAAATCATGTATTATAGAAATAAACGAGTTCAAAATTCATTAAATTAATTTATAGACCGGACAGTAAGTTCTCTGACCTTAGCGTTTATGTTAATGTCACGAGATCCAATCCAGTAAATATATATACATATTTATGGATAATCCTTATATATATATATATATATATATATATAAATATTTCACGTCATTATGTTTGTCCGGGATAAACTCCGAAACTACTTAACTAGTTGATCATTGAACTCGTGACGGCCTCGGTGGTCTAGCGGTTAAGCATGCCGCGGCCGTCTTACTTCCAATGGTCACCAGTTCGATTCCTCGCACGGTACAAACATTTGTATTCTTGAGTATGATTGCTTGTATCGGTCCGGGTTGTTTTCTATATATTTACATATACAAACGAATGTATATATATAACATTCTGCTTAGCTTGGGACAAGATGCACA
This sequence comes from Achroia grisella, assembly GCF_030625045.1. NCBI lineage: Eukaryota > Metazoa > Arthropoda > Insecta > Lepidoptera > Pyralidae > Achroia > Achroia grisella. The sequence continues at coordinate 651,475 of NW_026713024.1, read as the reverse complement.
CTGTGTGAATTCTCTTGAGATATTATTTATTACAAATCTTTGACTTTCTCAACTTTTTGTATACTATAACACACATGTATTATACATATAAACCTTCCTCTTGAATCAATCTATCTATTGCTGAAAACTGCATTAAAATCCGTTGCGTAATTTAAAAGATATACATTCAAAGGTATTGTAAAAAAACTGGGAATAATCCTGAAATAAAATATAATAGCCTAATAAATATATATAGCCTAGCCCTTTTTATACATATCATTATATTTTTTGGCCACCTGGCCCGTTGGAAACCAGATAATTTGGATAAATGGATAATGGTAAGCCACGTGGACGAAAGAAGAGGCAGAGGTAGGGCACCTGCACGCTGGACTGATCCTGTTGGAGAGGTCGTCAAACCAAATATACAGTCGGCGGTCCACTTAGCACAAGATAGAAGTGCCCGGAGAAATTTGGTTGGAAAAAGCATCCCTGGTGCTCATGACTCTCAGTCTTAAGGAATTGACAAAGAAGAAGGAATATATATCATGTACCTACTAATACCTATGTACTCAGTACCTATATATTTCAGATAATAGCAAAAAAAATTCCTCGGAGTCGATTTGACTCCAACTTTATTGTAAACTAGCTTTTGCCCGCGGCTTCGGTCGCGTTAACTTATCCCCTTAGGGGTGGAATTTATCAAAATCCTTTCTTAGAGGATGCCTACGTCATAGTAGCTTTATGCATGCAAAGTCTCAACCCGATCGGTTTAAAATTGACAAAGTTTCATATAAACTTTCATCCCCTATTTTATCCCCTTGGGGGTAGAATTAATCAAAATCCTTTCTTAGCGGATGCCTACATCATAACATCTACCTGCATGCCAAATTTCAGCTCGATCCGTCCAGTGGTTTCGGCTGTGCGTTGATAGATCACTATGTCAGTCATCTTTGAGTTATATATATTTAGATATTTAGAAGTTACTCTGCAGACAATACAGACGGACGGTCTGTAATCTAATTTACTTGAGAAACCTAATATATTCTCATAGCAACGTCAGCTACTATAAAATTCATATCAAGCACTGCCCACACGATTACGGTTTTTTTTTACAGAAATATAACCAGATTTATCTAGAATCTCCTGTTTAGGTAACCGGTTTTAACTGGATATGTGGTTTAGGAAATACCAAATTTGCGTACGAGATGTTTGGACGGAATATTTTTTATGGGATATCCGCCGCTTTTCTTGGTATTTGATTGGATAATTCGGTTTCTTGTTACATTTAACGAAGTTTCTAAAAAGGTTACAAGACGTCATGTATTGTTGTTTATATGTATGTATCTTGCTCATCCTTGCTCTTTTCGGGCTGCTCTAATGCTGTTGGCCGCAGCTGGCCTTTACAGCTTCACCGGACGTTAGGGGGCGAGTGTAGATGGCACTCCAAACCAAGGTAGGACTTATGGAGCGGCTGAAGGCCAACTCCCGCCTAACGGATACGAGTTTAGTGGGCACCGTTAGGAGTTCGAACCTCGGCTCATTAGATATTAGAATGCAGTTTTAAACTGATACAGACAACCATCTAACTCTTGACTTCAAAATATTTGTCCATGGCAGGAATCGAACTTGCGACCATCTGAAGTTAAGTGGTTTGCTAAACCGCTAGAACATCCAGGCCATCAGATATGACTTAAGTGTCATAAGATATTTAATTTAATTATTGATGAATATTTTTTTTATACCTAGCACAATTAAAGCAAACATAAAATAAATGAACATGCAATAAACAACCCTAAAAAAGGGTTAAATAAAGACCATCAGACAATTAATTTACGTAAATACAGTAGCTGGTGATATTATTAATTCGTCAACCATAATTACAGGAGCAAACAAATAAAATAAAGCTTTCACTGACGCTTTAAGCTGCGATCAGATTGACGTAAATCCCGCGGGACCGGGCCGACACATAATTCACTAGTTGCGGGACATTCGTTAATTAATTTGAAGGACAAAGTGGGACGGCGGATCCAACGCAATTTGTGTATCGCGAGTTCAGGCAGTTTGTAATTTGAGGTTTAAAAGTCATAGGCCCAGGAATACTTGTTACAAGTCTTGACTTGCCTTAAGTTTTTATTTTGGGACTGGACGGTAGGGAAAACAAATTATAATGTAAAACTTGACGTTCATAAGCGGCTAAAATGTCCTACATGAATAAATGATTTTTGAATTTGAATTTGAATTTGAATTTGAATTTGAATTTGAATTTGAGTTTGAGTTTGAGTTTGAGTTTGAGTTTGAGTTTGAGTTTGAGTTTGAGTTTGAGTTTGAGTTTGAGTTTGAGTTTGAGTTTGAGTTTGAGTTTGAGATTGAGATTGAGTTTGAGTTTGAGTTTGAGTTTGAGTTTGAGTTTGAGTTTGAGTTTGAGTTTGAGTTTGAGTTTGAATTTGAATTTGAATGTGAATTTGAATTTGAATTTGAATTTGAATTTGAATTTGAATTTGAATTTGAATTTGAATTTGAATTTGAATTTGAATTTGAATTTGAATTTGAATTTGAATTTGAATTTGAATTTGAATTTGAATTTGAATTTGAATTTGAATTTGAATTTGAATTCGAATTTGGACTACTCTATGCTGGCCGCAGCTGACCACCAAACCAAGGAAGGACTTATAGAGCGGCTAATTTACAAATAATCCTAATTTTTTTAATAGCGAATTTTATTTATAAGGCAAAACGTTTACCGAGTCAGCTAGTAGACAAATAGCGATGAATTTATATTTTTGTTTCTAAAAAATAATCAGATTATACCTGCTTTTATAAGTGCAACAGCGGTTCTTTCATTACTCGGTGTTCAAAAAAATCTAGACCGAGTCCAAAGGCCTGATTTGTAGCCTAGATTGACTTCACCTTTCGTCACAGTCTGACGTCAGTGACAGTTGCTCAGTCCCGTTGTTGTCGCTACGCAAAAATTTAAACTGATATCGCAAGTAAAAGTGTTACACTTTTAATTAAATGAATAAAAACTTACACAATAATGTTTTTAAACGTAAATTAAAAAAAAAATATTGACGGGATCGGTGGTCCAGTGGTTTAGCACACCGCCTTATATTTGGTGTTCGCGGGTTCGATTCTTCGCACGGTGCAAACATTTGTATTCATGAGTATGATTGTTTGTATCGTGTTTGTGTCATGTATGTATTTACGAAAATAATATATCTAAGTATGTATTTGTATCAGTTGTCTAGTACCCACAACACAAGCTTTAGCTAGCTTAACTTGGGTCTAGATGTTGCTGTGTGAATTGTCCTGAGATTATTATTATGTTATTATTATGATATATATTTAGCATTTGTATGTATATGTGTTTAGTATTCATAGAATATCTAGTTAGATATTAGTTTATAAGATAGGTGGCGCACTATGAAAAGATAGTTATCTTTTCATAGTGCGCCATATCTTTCCCTTGCCCAATACTTCTATTTCCCAGGTTATCTGTAAGAGATTGCTTTGAGATTATTATTATTTTCACTGTTGTCATATTTTCTCAACTTTTGTTGCTGTTTTATTCTGCTTATTATTATTATTATAGAAATAAAGATAGTTTTGTAATAATCAATTTATTATACCTATATATAATATAGGTATAATAAATTGATTATTACAAAACTAGCTGTCACTCGCGACTTTGTATGTAACGTCACTTGAAGAAACCCTTATTCATACTTATTTGTTACTCTAAACAACACATATCAAAAATTAGAGATGTGTTATTATAAGTAACTCGATTGCTATACTTATTAGTAACTCGAGTTACTAACTCGAGTTAAATCGAGTTGAATTCTGCCAACTCGAGTTGGAAGAATTCATCTGGTGAATGAATGGATTAAGTGAAAGAGCGAGATCATGATTCTGTCATCGAACCAACAATAACATGAAATTTTCCGATCATTTCATATCATACAATTGTCACTCGTCACATATATTTCAATATTGATTTGAGCTTGTTATAATTTTTTTTTTGCATATTCGTCTGATTATATTATCAATAAAATGATTATGCATTCCATAAGTCCTTCCGCGGCGTTAAAGTACCATTTCTACTCGCCCCCTAAAGTTCAGTGAAGCTTTGAAGGTTAGCTGCGTCGAAACATTAGAATTATTCGAAAAAAAAAATAAAGTTTTTATTCCAGGTAACTCGAGTCAACTCGAGTTCACTCGAGACAACTCGAGTTAACTCGAGTCATGTTTATTACGAGTTAGCACATGTCTATCAAGAATCAACAATCATGTCCTAGCAATAAGGTACAAATCCTAACAAATATGCTCATAAAACACTGTAACCTAGAATATACAGTCTATGAGTACATTTACATAAATAAACCAAATGACGTCATAAACAGCCCCTATTTATCAACAACTGTACGGTATTCTAAAAAGAAATCTAGGCGCATAATGTATATCCGACATTTTTCAAACGTTATACCTTCTGGTAGTACAAAAGTACTACAAATCATAATATTTGTTGTACTTTGTCTCAATACAGGCGACAGGGCGTGATGAGTTCCCAACGAAGTGAGGTATACGACGCCAGCTGCACACTTAGTGGGAAAGGGTTCCAAGCGTGATATTACGACATTGAGGCTGGGTTACATTATTGTAAAATTCAAATTAATATTTCCATGTAACATAATTATTATCTCAGGACAATTCACATAGCGCTAGACCCAAGTTAAGTAAGCTAAAGCTTGTGTTATGAGTACTAAAAAACATAGATATTTTTGGTAAATACATATTATACATAGATAACACCCAGACCGATACAAACAATCATACTCATGAATATAAATGTTTGTGCCGTTCGAGGAATCGAACCTGCGACCATCGGAAGTAAGATGGAGTGCTAAACCGCTAGACCACCGAATGCCGTCAAAATATATCGTAACTTACGCAGTTTAATGTGGACTGTACCATTACATAGTATAAAACAAAGTCGCTGTCGCTGTCTCTCCGTCCCTATGTATGCTTATATCTTTAAAACTACGCAACGGATTTTAAAGCGGTTTTTTTAATAGACAGAGTGATTCGAGAGGAAGGTATATATGTATAAAACATGTACACCCCTGCGAATCCGGGGTGGGTAGCTAGTATGAGATAAGATATAAAATTAATATGTATATACATTTATTTTTTACGACCTCGGTGGTCCAGCGGTCTAGTACACCGCTTTACGACCGATGGTCGCGGGTTCGATTCCTCGCACGGCACAAACATTTTGTATTCATGAGTATGATTGTTTGTATCGGTCTGGGAGTTTTGTATATATAATGTGTATGTATTTTCAAAAAAAAATATCTATGTATTTGTATCTAGTACCCATAACACAAGCTTTAGCTAGCTTAACTTGGGTCTAGATGGCGCTGTGTGAATTGTCCTGAGATTATTATTATTATTATTTACCAAAAAAATCTATGTATTTATTTATTTATTAGAAACCAACAGCGTTACAATTTCATTTACATTAACGTATGTTGTAATATTAAAGCTACTATATGTTTCACTTAATTAACACAAAGTATGTAGTATTGGTTTGCGCTAAAACAAAATAACAAAATAGGAAATCAACGAATTAAACTGAACACATAAAAAAAATGAATTAATTAAATGATTGAATGAACGAGTGTGGAAGCTATTCATCTCCATATAATATATACTACACACTGATGCCGGTAATTTGTTCATACAATGTATGCAGTGTGCATATTATAGATACTAGACTATCGCTTCGTAACTGTCACTTATATATTTAACAATGTATTTAACACATTTAACTGAATGTCTGTATAGTATTTTCAGTTAGCCTTACTTTATACAGAAACTGGTTCACGTGTATTCCAATCCTACGGTCTCTAAAATGAAGAGTAACAGAAGACCGTCGCTCGTCGGGTCCCCGTATACAAATTTAGTTATGTTAAAATTACGTAGAAATATAACACCTACGGTTAGGGTTGCCGAATAGAATGGAATAGAAAATTATTATCATTCAAAGAAATTTATATCTATCTAAATATATATAACCCAAAGTGACTGACGTAGTGATCTATCAACGCACAGCCCAAACTACTGGACGGATCGGGCTGAAATTTGGCATGCAGGTAGATGTTATGATGTAGGCATCCGCTAAGAAAGGATTATGATTAATTCTACCCCCGAGGGGATAAAATAGGGGATAAAGGTTTGTATGAAACTTTGACAATTTTGAATCGATCGGGCTGAGAATTTGCACGCATAAAGCTACTATGACGTAGGCATTCCCTAAGAAAGGATTTTGATAAATTCCACCCCTAAGGGGATAAATTACGCGAGCGAAGCCACGGGCAAAAGCTAGTTTAAAATATTTTGCTTTATATTTATATATACTTTTTTGACATTTCTCATTTATATTAGTGCAACGCCAACAATATTTCTCTGCACCACTCATGGTTGCCTGGTAGATAACGCCGCAAGGTGTCAAGTCAATATGTACACATTGTTTTTGTGCATTAAAGTTAAATAAATAAATAAATCATTTATTCAAACAAACTTAATTTAAGCACTTTTGAATAGTTAACATTTTTTTTATATCTACATCTCATTCGGAAAGCTGTCTCATCACAAGAAGAATAAGCAAGAAACTTGTGTGTTGCTCTATTAAATAATCATTGTAAGTTCACATTTTACAAGTCGAAACGTGTGAATACAAACTACCAACCAGCCGACTTTTAAAACAGTGCACTGATTTCAAAGGAGGTTAATGAAGAGTTAGTTAGTGAGTTACTAGTTAGTTAGTGAGTTATTAATTAGTGAGTTATTAGTTAGCTAGTGAGTTATTAGTGAGTTAGTAAGTTACTAAAGAAGACTTATAAACAATTGTATCATTTATTTTATATTTTTACATTGACACTATCTGACCAAGCAAACGTTGTTTTGCCATAGAAATTACTAGCTACTCACCCCGGATTCGCCCAGGTACATGTATCATACATATAAACCTTCCTCTTGAATCACTCTATTTATTAAAAAAACCCGCACAAAATAGGTTGCGTAGTTTTAGAGATTTAAGTATACATAGGGACGGATAGACACCGAAAGCGACTTTATTTTTTAGCGTTTTTTACTACATGCATATGACTATATATACGGTAATATAATATATTCATATGCATGTGGTAAAAAACGGTTATTACAATATTACAAACAGACTACAGATATTTTATTTATATGTATAGATAATGACATATATTATATAGAGTACAATACTGTATATTAGAGTAAGGTTGGCAACCCTACCGATGTTGCTACCTCACGGTACTCTGATTAAACAAATATATTTTATGTGTACGAAGTTTAGATTAGTCATTATTCTGTACAAATATGGTTTTTATATGAAACTAGCTACTCGCCCCGGCTTCGCCCAGGTATATATATATATCTATATATATAACTCAAATGTGACTGACTAACATAGTGATCTATCAACGCACAGCCCAAACCACTGGGCGGATCCGGCTGAAATTTGACATGCAGGTAGATGTTATGACGTAGGCATCCGCTAAGAAAGGATTTTGATTAATTGTACCCCCAAGGGGATAAAATAGGGGATGAAAGTTTGTATGAAACTTTGTCAATTTTAAACCGATCGGGCTGAGACTTTGCATGCATATAGCTACTATGACGTAGGCATCCCCTAAGAAAGGATTTTTGATAAATTCCAGTAATGGGATAAATTAACGTGAGCGAAGCCGCGGGCAAAAGCTAGTCTATACATATAAATAAAATTGGAAACAAGCGTTGTCAGTTCTTCTCATCTCGATATCATTCCGAACTGCCGGTAGATTTGATATATCATAAGAGTCTGTAATAGACCTACATTAATAAAGATATTTTGAATTTGAATGGAATTTTGTATTTATAGTTCTTAGATCTTCATACAACTTTACGATTTGTTTAGTTATGCTTAGTAATTTAAACCACTCCCTTCATCTCGTGAGATCATGTGCTCTCAATACCTACACTGTTAACTAAGGCCGGATTTGACCAAAGAAACTGATCGCGTTTAGTTCGAACTGAACGCCATTAAAACGTTTAAACCTGTTCAAAGCTTCATTTTTCATTTCACCACTACAAATTTCGCTAAACACGTTTATAAATTCTTAACGTCCGATTTCCTACGGTTAACTCTTTAAACGTATTTCAAACAGCTGTCAGTTGTCAAACAGTCATCAATCCAATTTTTGACATTATAATATCGGGAATAAAAAATTGCCAGTATTACCAAAAACCTCAATAAAATAATGTTTTGTATAATAATATATTGGAACTTAAATATCTGGCCGTTGATTGTAGAAGATAATTTAAATTTTATATAATGAAATCTTTTCTATTGTTCGTAAAATTTTCCTTTTGACATATCGCGTGAGCCTTATTACTTTTACCAAATACATATATTTTACTTTCATATTACACTCTGTCGCTGCGCATTCAACCTCTACATTAAATATTGTAAATAATATTTTGTATTCGACGGTACTTATTATATTAAAAACTAAAAAACTTATCCTGATTATCACATGATTGAATTACAAATTCACACGTTTCAACTTGTAAAATGTGAACTTACAAGGATTGTTTAAAAGAGCAACACACAAGTTTCTTGCTTATTCTTCTTGTGATGAGACAGCTTTCCGAATAAGTGGTAGATTTTAAAAAATGTTGACTATTCAAAAGTGCTTAAATTAAGTTTATTTGAATAAATGATTTTCTATTCTATTCTAAATGTTTCTTTAAATTATTTATTTATTTACTTAAATTACCCATTGCATCAAATATTATTTCATGAGCGTGTAACACTGAACGAATGAAAATCTAAACTTCATTTCGGTAAACGCGATCTGTATAACGCTGGTGAATTCCGTTCAAAGTAAAACGAGATCAACGTCGTTCTTTCTTTCGAGTTTACGCTGAACCCCGTTTCCTTGAACTTGGTTTATACTGCGACTGGTGAAATCCGGCCTAAGAGCTGTTAAATTACGATACCGTCCAATATTTACTCGCTGTTCGCAGAATAATTTATGTAAATACTTTATTTGTTGCTTACATTAAACAGAAAGCCGAAACTATCGGCATTTACGGTTTTTCCGTTCAATTAACCGGGCGGTTGCAATCAGCTCAATCGGGCACAGATATTCGATATTCGTGCATTACTATTGTTGCCATATTACTTTTGGCAATGTGGGACACCTAAAAATTATTTCCAAATGTCGCACTATTATGTTATTATTCGTTTTTAGTCTACAAGCGTAACCTTGTATCAAGATGTTACAAATGAATGTGGATGGTTATAAGGGCAGAGGAAGGCCAAAAAAGAGATGGATGGACTGTGTGAAAGATGATATGGTAAGAAAGGAAGTAAATAACGAGATGACTGCGAACAGGGATGAATGGAAGCGAAAAACATATTACGACGACCACGAATAAATGGTATAAGGAACAAGCAGATGATGAAGCGTAACCTTGTATGTATTTGTAAAAAAATAGTTATATTTTCAATTTATTTTTGGCATTAATTTATTTTGAATTTACTCGGTCTTATTCGGTCTAAGTTATTAAGTTGTAATTTAATTTGATTTTAATTGACATTTATAATATATAGGGCCTATCTATTCCTATAATATATACCATATTATAGGAATAGATGAAATTCCGCAAGGATCACTCGTTCCTGAGTATGACGGATGACCCAGGTAACATAGTACTCAACGAACGAAAGAAGCACAATGACCCGGTTTCAATTTTATAACGAGAATGACTGTTCAAAGTTACTACACGGCATTTACCGAATTTAGAGAATAGCCTGTATCAATGTTGATTGATACATGTCTCCTTGTGATAATGTAATGGTGCACCCGCCTGCGCTAACGATTTACGCTGGCGGGGCACCAGTGGAGGATGATAAGATGAACATGAGGTCAGGTCAGTTAGCACATCGTGACAAATTCACTAAGAATTTATAACATGGTTTCCAGGAGGCACCACGTGGAGGTCAGCCTGACATATGGTACATTGCTAGCAATAAGATCATTAGTCCACATTACTAACAATCCCCCCCCCCTCCCCGAAAAATTGTAAACCCCTAACATTTTACCCCTAGATTGTGTTTTTCCTAACACTGATAACTTTCGAAAATAACATCGGATCTTTACTCTAACTGGACAGTGGGACAGATAATCTGAAAGTATCCCTCCAAATTCAGAACGAACGGTTACCGTAAACATTACCGGAATATCTGTAATGACCGGAACCGGTAATCTGCGACTATTGACGCCCACTTTACCGGTTAATCGGATTTCCGTAGATTTAACCGTTTGTACTGTGTTGGGGCGTTTGTGGACGGTAAAAGCTGAAACCTTTTTAATAAAAACCCTTGCTCTGTAATAATTATATTAATGTATTTTCACAGGTACGTAATCTGGTGATTTACTTATGTTTTTCGGTAAGTGTTATTTAATATGCTTTGGGTTTTTAAGCTTTCTGTAGCGTAATTTTTTTGATACACAGATTTTGTTATTAAATTTCGAAATTATTTCTAACTCCATAATTACAAGTACAACACAAATACAAGTTAAGAATGTTGTAACCCTTTGCTTGTACGACCGTCTGTATATCAAATCTATACATATAAATAAAATTGAAGTGTCTGGTTTGTAATATTGAAATAACCGTGTTTTACTACAAGCATATGAATATAAATACGGTACATACACCAAAATAACATTTTTTACAATTTTTGTATGTGTGTCTGTTTGTTCCGGCTAATCTCTGAAATGGCTGGACCGATTTTGACGGGACTTTTTGGCAAGTAGGTGATGTAATAAGGAGTAACTTAGGCTATTTTTATTTTAGAAAAAGAAAGTTAAATTCCACGCGGACGAAGACGCTGGATCAGTTAGTCTATTAATATTTAAAATGATGGATGGTTAGATACACATATAGATGACATCAAATAACCTAAATAATAATAAAAAAAAACATCTCAGGACAATTCACACAGCGCCATCTAGACCCAAGTTAAGGTAGCTAAAGCTTGTGTTATGGGTACTAGACAACTGATACAAATACATATATATATATATCTCTGCATTTGTATATATAGTCGTTAATACACTAGATAACTAATGCAAATACATCGATTTTTTTTGTAAATAATAATAATAATCTCAGGACAATTCACACAGCGCCATCTAGACTCAAGTTAAGGTAGCTAAAGCTTGTGTTATGGGTACTAGACAACTGATACAAATACATATATATATCTCTGCATTTGTATATATAGTCGTTAATACACTAGATAACTAATGCAAATACATCGATTTTTTTTGTAAATAATAATAATAATCTCAGGACAATTCACACAGCGCCATCTAGACCCAAGTTAAGGTAGCTAAAGCTTGTGTTATGGGTACTAGACAACTGATACAAATACATATATATATATATCTCTGCATTTGTATATATAGTCGTTAATACACTAGATAACTAATGCAAATACATCGATTTTTTTTGTAAATAATAATAATAATCTCAGGACAATTCACACAGCGCCATCTAGACTCAAGTTAAGGTAGCTAAAGCTTGTGTTATGGGTACTAGACAACTGATACAAATACATATATATATCTCTGCATTTGTATATATAGTCGTTAATACACTAGATAACTAATGCAAATACATCGATTTTTTTTGTAAATAATAATAATAATCTCAGGACAATTCACACAGCGCCATCTAGACCCAAGTTAAGGTAGCTAAAGCTTGTGTTATGGGTACTAGACAACTGATACAAATACATACATATATATATCTCTGCATTTGTATATATAGTCGTTAATACACTAGATAACTAATGCAAATACATCGATTTTTTTTGTAAATAATAATAATAATCTCAGGACAATTCACACAGCGCCATCTAGACTCAAGTTAAGGTAGCTAAAGCTTGTGTTATGGGTACTAGACAACTGATACAAATACATATATATATCTCTGCATTTGTATATATAGTCGTTAATACACTAGATAACTAATGCAAATACATCGATTTTTTTTGTAAATAATAATAATAATCTCAGGACAATTCACACAGCGCCATCTAGACCCAAGTTAAGGTAGCTAAAGCTTGTGTTTTGGGTACTAGACAACTGATACAAATACATATATATATATATCTCTGCATTTGTATATATAGTCGTTAATACACTAGATAACCAATGCAAATACATCGATTTTTTTTGTAAATAATAATAATCTCAGGACAATTCACACAGCGCCATCTAGACCCAAGTTAAGCTAGCTGAAGCTTGTGTTATGGGTATTAGACAACTGATACATATACAAAGATACATTTTATTTTGTAAATACATACATAATATACATAGATAACACCCAGACTGATACAAACAATCATACTCATGAATACAAATGTTTGTGCCGTGCGGGGAATCCAATCCGCGACCATCAGAAGGCAGCCTGCTAAACCGCTAGACAGCCGGGTCGACAAGAATAGAGTCTAAATAAATTCTTAAGCCTTAAGGTCTTTTTAAAAATGTAATATATCACATCTAAGTGCTGTAACTACGTCTTAGAATTTCCGATATTACTCACAAGAATGTGCTCCTACACGGTTCTAACTCATAACTTAACTCGGTCTAGCGGATGGTTGCGGGTTTGATTCCTCGCACGTCACAAAATTTAATTTTAGTATTTATATGAATGAATTTATCTATATAACTGTGTTGATGGTCGCAGTTCGATTCCTCGCACGGTACATATATTTGTATTCATGAGTATGATTGTTTGTATCGGTCTGGGTGTTTTCTATGTATAAATGTATGTATTTACAAAAAAAATATCTATGTATGTATTTGTATCAGTTGTCTAGTACCCATAACACAAGCTTTAGCTACCTTAACTTGGGTCTAGATGGCGCTGTGTGAATTATCCCGAAATTTTATTATATAACTTTTACACCGGTAATACGGTAATTCTAACAGGCCGGAGTGCCGGCACTGCCGGCTAAATATCCGGCTCTAGAACCGTTCCGGGACACAATGCCGGCTGCTCGTTTGTAGTATGTTTTTGTATTGTGCGAATCACAATACAGAATATGGTGTTTCCTTTTTTTTTTTTTGTTATGCAATGTTTTCAGTTGTCTATGATTTTTTTTTCCGTAATAAAAATAAATATATATGTGTATATGTAACATAATAAATCTTAATGATGAGTATTATATTATACTAGCTGTACCCGCGACTTCGTCCGCGTGTAATTTAACTGTATTATTCTGAAATAAAAGTAGCCTAAGTTACTCCTTATTACATCAGCTACCTGCCAATAAAAGTCCCGTCAAAATCGGTCCAGCCATTTCAGAGATTAGCTGGAACAAACAGACAAAAATTGTAAAAAATGTTAATTTGGTGTATGTACCGTATTTATATTCACAACTCTACCTGCAGACATTACTATCTGTAATGCAAACGTGTGAAAGACAGTATAAAAGAATAGGTACGAGCTGAGTTTCTTGTCAGTTCTTCTCATCTCGATGTCATTCCGAACTGACGGTAGATTTGACATATCATTAGAGTCTGTAATAGACCTACATGAATAAAGAATATGAATTTGAAAATTTGAATATAAACAAATTTTCGCATTTATAATGTTACTAGCTTTTGCCCACGGCTTCGCTCGCGTTAATTTATCCCCTTAGGGGTGGAATTTATCAAAATTCTTTCTTAGGGGATGCCTACGTCATAGTAGCTTTATGCAAGCAATGTCTCAGCCCGATCGGTTTAAAATTGACAAAGTTTCATACAAACTTTCATCCCCTATTTTATCCCCTTGGGGGTAGAATTAATCAAAATTCTCTCTTAGCGGATGCCTACGTCATAACATCTACCTGCATGCTAAATTCCAGCCCGATCCGTCCAGTGGTTTGGGCTGTGCGTTGATAGATCACTATATCAGTCGCCTTTGAGTTATATATATTTAGATGTAGTAAGATGAATTTGTTATTATAGTTAAGTGTACATGTATAGCAATATTGTAGGGGATTATTCAAACTGTCTAAGTGCATCCCAATCCTAAGCTCAGTAGTGCAACTGAATTCTATGTACTAAAAGGAATTGTAGCGCACTGTTTTAGCACTTTGACTGTACATCCGATGCCCAATGTAAATAATACTGTATAGTCTAAGTTGTAAGGTCTAAATTCGTAAATAACACCAATTGAAGTGGTGTTGTGTCTGGTCTTCGAGTCTACATCCAATGCCCAATATAAACATCCTTATTGTCTAAGTTATAAGGTCTAAATTAGTAAGTAATAGTCAACTCAAAATTGTGTTGTGTTTGGTGAAATTTATATTTTGTATCGACAGTAAGTAGCTGAGTAGTTGTTTGTATATTAACAAGTGTTTGCCCGCGGCTGTGCGTGACCACGATTGTCCAAATATATGTGTCTATGTCCTTCTACTTAAAAACCTGGTCATGAATTGAACTAATTTAATCAAGAGACAAAATGCAAATAAACAAACAAAAGAAACAAGCTGAAAATATATTAAGAACTTTCATAATAAATTAAATTTTATGACCACGCAATTTGACTGAGGCTATTAAATATTATTCAGAAATGGGAATAGAAATAATCTTTATTCAAATAAACTTAATATAAGCACTTTTGAATAGTCATATTTTTTATTCTACCACTCATTCGGAACGCTGACTCATCACCAGCAGAAAGAGGAAAATGCAAGCATATTGCTCTTTTAAAAAAAATTGTTTAGAATTACATTCTTAAGAATTTTGAGTAGTTAAGGTAAAATAGATATAATTTTCTATAATAACACAATATCTTATATATAAAATTCTCGTGTCACAGTTTTCGTTCCCATACTCATCCGAAACGTCTTGACCGATTCTCATGAAATTTTGTGAGCGTATTGAGTAAGTCTGAGAATCGGCCAACATCTATGTTTCATCCCCCTAAATGTTAGGGGTAGTCCACCTCTAAATTTTTTTTTATTTTAAGGCAAAACAACGTTTGCCGGGACATTTAGTATTATATATAAATAAATACTCAATGATCTGATACGCATATGTAAAAGATCTTAAAGTTTGGATGAAAGTTGTGTGTGAATTGAGAAAATAGAAAGTGAGAAAAAGACTAAACGAAATTGGTCTCGGTGGTCTAGCGGTTCAACACACCGCTTTACATCCGATGGTCACGAGTTCTATTCCTCGCACGGCACAAATATTTGTATTCATGGGTACGATTGTGTGTATCGGCCTGACTGTTTTCTATGTATGTATTTATGAAAATATCTATGTGTTTGTATCAGTTATCTAGTACCCATAACACAAGCTTTAGCTAGCTTAACTTAGGTCTAGATGGCGCTATATGTATTATCCAAGCGATTTATATGTCTAACAAAAGAATAATATTTAGTTAGATATATAGATCGTTTCCTATATTAAATCAGAATTATTGGCTGAGAACTATCTTTGAACGTTATAAAACTACAGTTAGTTAATTAAAAACACCGGTTATTGGATGAGATTGTCTTGTAAATTATAAAAATGTTAGATTTATAACACCATAAATTTCAATTAAAGCACAAAACGAACTTAATTGCATGCTAGTTTCAGTTGGTCGTGGAAGAAAATCTACTCATCCTTGGATTTTCATTTAATGTTAGACATAGTCACCTATATAAATACTTATGCATTGTAAATAAACTGGTTTAAAAAAAAAAGTAATTCAATTAAGTTTCTTGCCAGTTCTTCTCAATTGGATCTATATACCGAACTGGACGGTAGGGAAAAAAATTCTAATGTAAAAACTTGACGTTCATAAGCGGCTAAAATGTCCTACATGAATAAATAATTTTTGAATTTTGAATTGTAGGTGTAAATTCATTTGCCACGGTTGGCATGCGGGTTGGTGATCACAGTGTGATGGTAGTTACTCAGTAGAACGCTGTCGCCCGTCCACTGGTCAATAGAATAGAATAGAAAATCATTTATTCAAATAAACTTAATTTAAGCACTTTTGAATAGTCATAACAATTTGTTTTTTATCTACCACTCGTTCGAAAAGCTGTCTCATCACAAGAAGAACGAGCAAGAAACTTGTGTGTTGCTCTTTTAAATAATCCTTGTAAGTTTACATTTACAAGTCGAAACATGTGAATACAAACTACCAACAAGCACTAATTTTTGGGTCAAATATAAATATGCAATAAGATTAAATCAGTCGTAGTGATAAGAGCAGACCAGTCCCTACAAGCAGCACTCGTTTCACGAGTATGACGGATGAGCCAGCCATCACTGCGTTCGACCATATTTTAGGGAGCCCAATGAATCCCATAGAGCCTTTTACGGTACCCACGGGAAGAGAGGGGTATACTTACGGCGACACCACCCGCCAAACCGACTGTGGACTGACGATCTGGTCAAGATAGCTCGAAGGCGATGGATGCGAGCAGCGCAGATTAGTTTATAAGTAATTTTCTCCCTTCTTGGTTTGGCTTCATATCTACCTTCTAATACAGCCTGTATATTCCAGCGGCAACTGTGCTAATTTAGAGGATGCTGTTAGTGAGACAATAGTTTCGCTAGATGGAAGTAATCCAGGGTTGTCACATAAATTACCCACAATATGAATTTAAAAATAAATCTATATTTTTCTAAACATGTAGAAGCTCATTTGAAAAGAATAAAAACTGAGTTTATTAAAATAGAAATAGAAATAATCTTTATTCAAATAAACTCATTACAAGCACTTTTGAATAGTCATATTTTGATTCTACCACTCATTCAGAATGCAGATTCATCACAAGAAGAATGAGCAAGAAACTTGTGTGTTGCTCTTTTTAATAGATGTTTTTTTTTATATAAATAATTACAGTATAACAAGTAAGAGGCATGCGATAATCAACATAGAGGTCGCTACGCACTCATTATTAATGTAATCAGATAATATTGTCAGTGCTATGGATTTAAAGTTTTTCTATAAAAACATTATTATCGTTAACGAATTCTTCAATTTTTTTATTCTCAGTTCATCTCATCTCATAAGTCTGTAATAGACCTACATGAATAAAGATATGTTGAATTGATTTGACCCCATGCCCATCTGGTGCCCTGCAATCGTAAACCGTTAGAGCAGGTGAGTACACCATTCCATTATCATCCTTGACGACCTCGGTGGTCTAGCGGTCTAGTCTACCGCTTTACGACCGATGGTCGCGGGTTCGATTCCTCGCACGGCACAAACATTTGTATTCATGAGTATGATTGTTTGTATCGGTCTGGGTATTTTCTATGTATAATATGTATGTATTTACGAAAAAAAAATATCTATGTATTTGTATCAGTTGTCTAGGACCCATAACACAAGCTTTAGCTAGCTTAACTTGGGTCTAGATGGCGCTGTGTGAATTGTCCTGAGATTATTATTTTTATCCAAAAATTCTCATCTCCCCTCTTATTTTTATTATTATTATTATTATTATTCTTATTATTATTATTATCCTTACTAATACTAATATTACTAAGGATGATAATGGAATCTGTTAGTTCCTTCAAGAAAAGATTAAAATCATACCTATCTGCCATTGAATGATTACTCTTATCATTATTTATTTGTTTATTATGATGAATATATTTATGTATTATATGATATGTATGTTTATTCCTATATTTTTGTATTACTATTTATATTTATGTATTTTACTTTTGTTTTAGATTATACAATTTGTTATTTGAATTCTATTTAGTATCTATCCTTTGACATTTTTTTTGTTTGCACCAATTATTACCCACTCAGTACCACATATCCCACTGTTTTAGGTTGACTGGAAGAGATCTCTTCTAGGGATAAGTCCACCTTTGCTCACATTGTCTCTAAATTATAATATTTTTATATTATCTGTGCAATAAAGAATATTGGTATTATAAATGTGAAAGTAGTGATGTTTGACCTATGTTTGACCCTTTCACGCAAAAACTACTGAACGGATTTTGATGAAACTTTACAGTAATAGAGCTTATGCATCAGAATAACATATAGGCTATATTTTTTATTGAACCTTACCATAATAAAGCCATGGATATGATTTTTGTGTTCGATTTTTATGTTGGTAGAAAACGAGACGGATGACAACCCTGAGAGGACTAGTTTAGTGTACTGGTTTGCCGGCTGTTCACCGGCACGAGTTACCTTACAGGGCTCTCGATGTACGGTTATGTGGCTGGCAATTTATGAGGAGATGTCTTTATACAGTGCGGCAAACACCCGCAGTACTATCAATATTGGTTTCATTATACCCATAAGTCTCTGAATGTCGTAGTTTACGGAATTGTATGCGTGTTTGTGTGTTTATTCTATTAAACTGCTCTGAACTGTATATGTGTTTGATATTATTATCTAAATATATATAACTCAAAGGTGACTGACGTAGTGATCTATCAACGCACAGCCCAAACCACTGGACGGAGCGGGCTGAAATTTGGCATGCAGGTAGATGTTATGACGTAGGCATCTGCTAAGAAAGGATTTTGATTAATTGTACCCCCAAGGGTATAAAATAGGGGATGAAAGTTTGTATGAAACTTTGTCAATTTTAAACTGATCGGGCTGAGACTTTGCATGCATAAAGCTACTATGTCGTAAGCATCTCCTAAGAAAGGATTTTGATAAATTCCACCCCTGAGGGGATAAATTAACGCGAGCGAAGTCGCGGGCAAAAGCTAGTTTAAGTATAATTATTTTTGTCTGACTGGTCCGGATTTAATTCCTGTGCTAACATGACGCCTCTCAAATTGCACACCTGCCCCTCACGTATGTTAGGATCGAGTATCGTAAATGTCGGGTATTGTACGCGTCGACCATTGTTTTTATCTTCTATTAGTCACTTGAAGAGTTGTCGTGGGTTCGAATCTGGTCGAGAATTAAAACACAGCTTACGTAATATCAACAAACTAGTTTTACCAAAGTGCCGTTTGACGAAAGTTAGTAATTCGTTTTATGGAAATTTCGTAAGGTTTTACAACATACTGCCAGAGTCTGACTCAATTTGTCAGAAATAATATTCAAATGTCTTATAAAATATTTTCATTGTAAAAAAGCTTATTCTAAAAGTGAAGAATTTATAATTGATAATAATGTTTTTGTACAAAATATCTAACTTAAAATTCATAGCGCTGACAATGTTATCTGATTGAACAGAGATTAAGTGCGTAGCGGTTTCTATGTTGATTGTCGCATGCCTAATCCTTATTAATGTATATTTACTCAGAACAGCATTGATTTGCAAGAGTGTTACTTTTGGAAGAGCAACACGCAAGTTTCTTGCTCATTCTTCTTCTGATGAGTCTGCGTTCCGAATGAGTGGTAGAATCAAAATATGACTATTCAAAAATGCTTATATTTGAATATAGATTATTTTTATTTCTCTACTTTATTATAATTTATATTTATATAATGAAATGTCCAACCATCTTCTCAAACTTTCTCTCCATACACACAAGATAATTAATTTAAGAAATTCCATTTCAGTTATAACAACACATGCAATGTTTTCCATCGAGCAAGCTGTGTTTGCAGACCTGCTTTTAATATCGCAAAATATTTTCTAAACATCTCACAACTGTATGCGAAATTCGGTTTTAAATTTAACGTGTCTGAGTGCATTTTCCGTTTTATATTAAAGTTTTGTGCCTTACGTTATCAGAAAGTAAACTATGTTCGTATTATAGTCGTTAAATAGTGGTTTGCAGACGTACATACAGACTTAGCGTTCTTGTTTATTAGTGAATGCATGTCGCCAGACTGTTTGATGTGAGATTTTATATATTAGATAAGTTAAACATACATACATACACGACATATTGAGGTTTGTTATCTGTTACATGAGAGAAATAAGCTACTTTTTGATGGCAGTTCTTTACAGCAATTTTTTTCAATTTAACACCGACTATTTGGTTTGTCTAATGAGAAGAATGAGCGACGAACTTGGGTGTTGCTCTTAATCTAAACAAAATTGCAGTTTATTAACGCAAATATAAGGACTTTATTAATTCATCATCATCACCATCATCATCATCATTATCATCATCATCGTCGTCTCAACTGGGAAGTCGTACACTGTTGAACAAAGGCTAAATAAAGATCTCCATCATAAATGAAGACATACATATGTTTCTTTTTTTTTTTAATTAATATTTCACTTGGTTAGACTTCCACGACACACATAGCCTCGTTTGAGGTCATAGACAAACTGTACCTTAAGTTAAGTTAACGATATAAAAGTTATTATTATTCTTATTTGACGTAGGTTCTAACAAAACCAAAGGTAAACCAAAACTCAAAATTTACGCCAAAAATGGTCTAATATAAAAAAAATAACTTACCAATCCTGAAGTAATGTATTTAGTGGTAATGTGTATGACACAATTGAAAATCAATGTAATGAAAATATGACGACCTCGTTGGTTTAGCGGTATAGCACACCGCTTTACGACCGATGGTCGCGGGTTCGATTCCTCACAACGCACAAGCATTTTTATTCATCAATATGCTTGTTTGTATCGGTCTGGGTGTTTTCTATGTATAATATGTATGTATATACAAAAAAATATATATCTATGTATATGTATCAGTTATCTAGTACCTATAACACAAGCTTTAGCTAGCTTAACTTGGATCTAGATGGCGCTGTGTGAATTGTCTTGAGATTATTATAAAATAAAAACAGATATAAAATGACATCTGTCGCCAACTTCAATGAAAAACATTAAAAAAAGGGGTTCTCATAATCTAAC
Source organism: Achroia grisella (assembly GCF_030625045.1). Lineage (NCBI taxonomy): Eukaryota > Metazoa > Arthropoda > Insecta > Lepidoptera > Pyralidae > Achroia > Achroia grisella. The sequence goes on along the minus strand of NW_026713024.1, from coordinate 630,587 downwards.
CCTTGTGTGAAATTTAAGAGTTTTACCAGGACCGGCGTGGTCAGTGGCATTTAAAGTTGCTGATTGCTGTTTTCCCACCTTACCTTATCTACAATATCTATTTTATATTTTATTAACGCTGCTTACCGAAGCACCAGGGGTGGCCCCTGGTGCTTCGGTAAACATTATAAAAATGCTAATTGTGTAATTACAATAAGTAGAATTTATTAACTAAATTGAAGAGGTCGTTAACGATAACAATGGTTTTGTAGAAAAACTTAAAACTCATTGCGCTTACGATATTATCTGATGCAATCAGAACGAGTGCGTAGCGGTTTCTATGTTGAGTATCGCATGCCTCTTACTTGTTATTGTGTAATTATTTATATAAAAAAACATCTATTCAAAAGAGCAACACACAAGTTTCTTGCTCATTCTTCTTGTGATGAATCTGCGTTCCGAATGAGTGGTAGAATAAAAAAAATGTGACTATTCAAAAGTGCTTGTAATGAGTTTATTTGAATAAAGATTATTTCTATTTCTATTTCTAATACAATAAAAAACGCTGCGTGAATTGTCCTGATATTTGATGATTAATCATCACATATCACAATCCACACAGCGCCATCTAGTCCCAAGCTAAGCAGAGTTACAACTGATATAAACATATAGATACATATTATATATACATATATATATATATACATAGAAAACACTCAGACAAATATAAACAATCATACTCATGAATAGAAATGTTCGTACCGTACGCGGAATCGAATCCGCGACCATTGGACTAACGATACTATTATTTATTTAACTTGAATAAAAGCCTATATTGTTTGCTCATTGCTCACAAGTTTCTTGCTCGTTCTTCTCACAAGTTTCTTGCTCGTTCTTCTTGTGATGAGACAGCTTTCCGAACGAGTGGTAGATAAAAAACAAATTGTTATGACTATTCAAAAGTGCTTAAATTAAGTTTATTTGAATAAATGATTTTCTATTCTATTCTATTCATAATGTAGTATTCTATAGGTACACTAGCTACTCAGGCCGGGTTCTCCCGGAATCATTCCATCTATTTTTTTTAATAGAAAAAAAAAAACAGCTTCAATATCCGTTGCGTAGTTTTAAAGATTTAAGCATACGTAAGGACGGACAGACATCGACAGCGACTTTATTTTATACTATGTAATGATAATGTTTTTTAATTTGTTGAGTGTTTAACCAATAAAAAAAAATTTAATCGTTTGCCATTATAATATCTATCTATATATGTATCAACTGGCGATGATAAATTATAATAGCATTGTGTGCTATACTGTTACACTTAATTAATTAAGTGGCAGAATAAAGCGTGGGTAGACACAAGATGGATGGTCAGTGGTGCCAATAAGAAGTTATATTTGTTACTATCTGTTCCCGCGACTTCTGCTTGGAATTAACTTTATTTTTTCTAAAATAAGTAACTTAAGTTACTTCTTATTACATCAGTTACTTGTCAAAAAAAGTCCCGTTGAAATCGCTTGGAATTAACTTTATTTTTCTAAAATAATAGAATTTTTCTAAAATAAGTAGCCTAAGTTACTTTTTATTACATCAGTTACCTGCCAAAAAAAGTCCCGTCGAAATCGGTCCAGCCATTTCAGAGATTAAGAGTATAAAACAAAGTGGCTGGACTTTGTTTTATACTATGTAATGATATTGATTAATTAGAAATAATGTTAACAAACGAGGACTTATCTCTACAAGAGATCTCTTCCAGTCAACCCAATACAGCGTGGCATTGCAAGTCAAATTGTGTGGGTCAAATTGTGCAAATAATAATTGAATAAAAATGCCATAAATAATTAAAACTAAACTTAAAAATATAATGTCCAAATGTCCAATAAAAATATTAATACAATATACATAAAGATACAAAATATTAATATATAAATAAGTATACATTTTTTTATGAATGATAATGTAATGATGCACCCGCCTGTGCTAACGGTTTACGCTGGCGGGGCACCAGTGGAGGATGATAAGATGAACATGAGGTCAGGTCAGTTAGCACATAGTGACAAATTCACTAAGAATTTATCACGATGGTTTCCAGGGAGAACCGCGTGGAGGTCAACCTGACATGGTACATTGCTAGTAATGGAGTCATGAGTCTACATTACTAACGATCTTCCCCCCATGATGATGATGATGATGTAATCCCGACAGATTTCGGCCACGGCGACTATCTTCAATTCCGATTTTGCCGTTGATGTCCTCGCATGTGACTTATGTACTTCTCCCTATATAGGTATATTTAATGTTGCTATCTAAATATATATAACTCATAGGTGACTGACTGACATAGTGATCTATCAACGCACAGCCCAAACCACTGGACGGATCGGGCTGAGATTCGGCATGCAGGTAGATGTTATGACGTAGGCATCCGCTACGAAAGGATTTTGATTAATTCTACCTCCAAGGGGATAAAATAGGGGATGAAATTTTGTATGAAACTTTCTCAATTTTAAACCGATCGGGCTAAGACTTTGCATGCATAAATCTACTATGACGTAGGCATTCCCTAAGAAAGGATTTTGATAAATTCCACCCCTAAGGGGATGAATTAACTCGAGTGAAGTCGCGGGCAAAAGCTAGTGTATCATAAATTTTTGGAAAATGCGGAGCTAATGGTTACAAATTGCAATTGCAATGAAAACTAGACCGTTTTAATATTAATCTTAGTGGGGAAAATGGAGATTGTTAGTAATGTGAATTAATAACCCTATAGCTAGCAATGTACCATGTCAGGTTGTCCTTCAGGCGATTCGCCTTGGAAAACGTGATAAATTCCTTTTGAATTTATCACGATGGGCTAACTGACCTGAACTCTTGCTAATCTTATCATCCTCCACTGGTTTTTTTATCGGACTACTCTAATGCTGTTGGCCGCAGCTGGCCTTTACAGCTTCACCGGGCGACCGGGCGAGTGCAGATGGCACTCCAGCCCCGCGGAAGGACTTATTGTTGTAACTGGCTAATCAGATATTTATTTTATATTCTAAATTTGTATTTGAATTTATAGTTCTTTTATATTACATTCTTGTTTTTGATACTTCAATTCCTTCTTTTCTATTCCTAATTGTCAGTAGTCTATATTAATATATTTTCTCCGTTTTACCTAGTCTTTTTCTTATTACTACAACACTTATGGATCGGCTGAAGGCCAACTCCCGCCTGACGGATACGACTTTAGTCTGAGGACACCACTTGGGGTTCGAACCTCGGCTCAGGCCGTCATAATATCAATCCCCCTTCGAATTGGACAGGGGATCGATCGGAGGGGACCCCATTATCATCCATAAAAAAAATATTAATCGGAGTATCACATAGCATTCCCGACAATCCTTGCAGATAAAATGAAACGTTATCCCTAGTCCTTCAACGGGGAATTCATTTAAGTGAAATTTAATTGCGGCAAGCATTGAAGAACTCGTTTTATTTTTACTTTTATCTGATGCATCGCCATTTTTATTTTATTCGTTTTATCTTTCATTAATTCCTATTATTTCAATAACTAACCGTGCTAACGGTTAGTTATAAAAATACCTTAACGGTTAGATATCTATACATATAAATCAAATAACAAAATATTAATAGTCATTACATTTTTTTTTAATCTACCACTCATTCGGAAAGCTGTCTCATCACAAGAAGTACGAATAAGAAACTTGCGTGTTGCTATTTTTTTTAATCTACCGCGCATTCGGAAAGTCTCATCACAAGAGGAACGAGCAAGAAAGTTACGTGTTGCTCTTTTAAATAATTTTATTCTTAATTCACATTTTTAAGTTTAAGTGTGTGAATACAAACTACAAATTAGCACTAATTCAATTGAATACTCAAATAGAAAAAATATTAAATATACAACTAACTGGCAAGCTGACTAAGCAGCACCCGTTCACGAGTATGACGGATGAGCCAGCCATCGCTGCGCTCGACCATATTTTAGGGAGCCCAATGACCCGGCCCACCACGCCGTCTCAAGTCTGGACATTTTAGTGAGCATGACTACTCATGCTTACTCAAGACACTTAAATTTCAGAAAATAAAGTATCTGTAGAAAGTAATTGTGAATTTAGCGAATCGCAATAGACACCGTTGCTCAAATTACAAAACCAATTTCAATTAAATTCCCGTTTTGGAGATTTAATTACATATTAATTAATAGGTTTCGGTTACTGAACGATGAGTAGATCTGATGAGCCCGACGACCAGTCGACTCTGCTGAAATTCTGTTGTTACTGCCTTAGAGCTAGTTCGATTTCATGCATTATTGTTGTAGAATATAATAAAGGTATACTAAAGCGTAAAAAAACAGCAAAAAATGAGTTAATCAGTCAACAACAGTAATAATAATAATCTCAGGACAATTCACACAGCGCCATCTAGACCCAAGTTAAGCTAGATAAAGCTTGTGTTATGGGTACTTGACAACTGAGACACAGTTTGTTTTTGTAAATACATACATATTATACATAGAAAACACGCAGACCGATACAAAAACACTAATGAATGCAAATGTTTGTACCGTGCGAGGAATCGAACCCGCGGCCATCAGTAAAGCGGTATACTAAACTGCTAGACCAGCGAGGCCGTCAACTCGAATATATGATAAAGAATCGCCGTTGTTTACTTTATGTTATAAATAAACTATGTTCTGTCTATCTATCTATATTCTAAAGAATCTTTAATCAAATGGATTCTGTCTATCTATATTGTATGTGAAAGTGTAGTTTTTACTATATACTAACGAAACGGGAAGCATTTAGTAATGAATCTTTAACAAACGATCCGAATACCGAATATTAACCGCATCAACTTTAAACCGCGGCACGGTTCATGTAACTACAACACTAACATTAATTTAACTGCGCCCCGGAAAGTTACGATAAATTCCCTTAACTGGTCCAAACCGAGATAACTTTATTAGATACACTCTCACACTGACCAGTTAAAGTACCTTAATTTAACTTACACTTCTAAATTAAACTAGTTTTAATTATAATAAATCCTTACTTAAGTAATATTATGAATGCGAAAATAATTCTGTTTGTCTGTCACGTTTTCACGCAGCTACTGAACTATTTTATGAAATTAGGAACACTGATTTATATATATATATATATGAAATATGGTATATTAATAAAGTAGCCATTATCCTTTTCAGGGTCTCTCTCTCTCTCTCTCTCCCTCCCTGAAAACAAAATAATGGGCTACTTTTTAATCTTCAAAAGGGGTTGTAAAGGGTTGAAAGGGGAGACGAAAGGTTGTATGGAAGTATCGTCATTTTTAAGGCATCATTTTGAAACTTGATAAAATATAAATAAATATGACATTCAAAGTTTGTAAAAATTTTACCCTTAAGGGGTACCAAATTTAATTAAATGGGGATGAAAGTTGGCCATTCGTCATCTGTTCACATTTCGCTGAATACATTGGTAACACCCTCTGTGTTCCGGTTTGCAGGGTGTATTTCCGTGTATATTTATCTTTTTGTATACAACTCCAGAACTCCTCAATCACTGCCTCAAATGTTTCCAACTGCACATAGATGATTTATCTAACTCGCAGACTATTGGTATAGTATTTCATTCGAAAAAGAAATACGTATCTGTTCTAGAAGGAGTAATGTTTGTTATTGAGAATAAATTTATTTAGTAATTTTGTTATTTGTTAGAATCAAAAACAAATCTGAGCATAGACTTATTAGTCTGTGTTCAGATTATATTGCTGTATAGTATTCTATAGAAATAATCTTTATTCAAATAAACTTAATATAAGCACTTTTGAATAGTCAAGTTTTTTTATTCTACCGCTCATTCGGAATGCTCACTCATCACAAGTAGAATGAGCACGAAACTTGTGTGTTGCTCTTTTAAATAAATATTGATTTACTTATATTTAATGAACAACAAGGATTAGGCATGCGGACAATCAACATAGAAACCGTTACGCACTTAATCTCTGTTCAATCAGATAACATTGTCAGCGCTATGAATTTTAAGTTAGATATTTTCTACAAAAATATTATTATCATTTATAAATTCTTCAATTTTATAATAAGCTTTTTTACAAAGAACATATTTTATAGCTACAGACTTTGGCAGTTTGTTGTAAAACCTTACGCAATTTACAGCAAACGAATTACTAACTTTCGTCAAACGGTACTTACTAATAACATAGACCAGTAGTTGCACAGACTAACAAACATTACTACTTCTGCAACAGTATTGTACTTTACATAACTATGTTATTAAAAAAATTTGATTGTTTGTTCGTAATGGATAAACATACATTTAACTTGACCGATTTTTATATATATTTTTCATGTACAGGCAGCCACATTATCAGCTAGTAAAATGGGCTTGAATTTTAGGTCCTGATTATAATTAATATAATCAGGTTTTTAATGAAAAGTATTTGATACAATTATAGGGTTGAAAATCAGTGATTGAGAGGCGCGGATATTTTAAAAACCCAGAACATTGCCAAATAACTATTTAGGACTTCCGAGGACACTTCAAGAACTAGGACATGTCCTGGGAAAACAGGATGGTTGGCAATTTTCTACCGCATATATCACGGGGAGTGTTCTGAGGAATTGTTCGTATTAATACCAGCTGCTGAGTTTCACTACCGTACCACCCGCCAGAAACTGTCATCCACAGTGAGGTTTTCTAGAAACTTTTTGCCCCGCACAACCAAATTGTGGAATCACCTTCCAGCAATGGTATTTCCGAACCGATACGATATTGAAACCTTCAAGAAAAGAGCTTATTCCTTTTTAAAAGGCCGACAACGTACTTGCAATTCCCCTGGTGTTGCGGGTGCTCATGGGCGGCGGTAATCACTTACCATCAGGTGAGCCGCATGCATGTTTGTCCCCTGTGGTATAAAAAAAAATGTATGAACCATTTTGTCGCCAAATAATATTACAAATCCTATTCTAGTATGATGATGATGTCGTAATGTCTTTTCGTTACGATACCATTTTATAAGCGTTGTTATATATATATATATGATATATTATATGTTGATATATTATATTATCATACTAATAATGTATCTGTCTATGTGTATTTTTTATGACTGAATCATTACATAGTATGAAACAAAGTCGCTGTTTCTGTCTGTCCGTCCCTATGTATGCTTAATTTAATTAACGCAACGGATATTGAAGCGGTTTTTAATAGATAGAGTGATTCTAGAGGAAGGTTTATATATATAATACATGTACGTCCGTACGAAGCCGGGGCGAGTAGCTAGTAATATTATAAAGCTGAAGAGTTTGTTTGTTTCATCGCAATAATCTCAGGAACTACTGATTCGAATAGATAAATTATTTTTATGTTGGACTATCTATTTGTCGAGGAAGGCTTTATGCTATATAACATTACGCTACGACCAATAGGAGCGGAGCTGCAATAATAATAATAATAATCTCAAGACAATTCACACAGCGCCATCTAGACCCAAGTTAAGCTAGCTAAAGCTTGTGTTATGTGTACTAGACAACTGATACAAATACATAGATATTTTTTTTCGTAAATACATAGAAAACACCCAGACCGACACAATCATACTCATGAATATAAATGTTTGTGCCGTGCGAGGAATCGAACCCGCCACCATCGGACGTAAAGCGGTGTGCTAAACCACTAGACCACTGAGGCGTCGCAACTGTATTTTAAAATAAAACGCAGACAAAGCTGCGTGGGTCAGCTAGTAAATAGATGTAAGAAGTATAGGCACACACTAGAGACGAGTAGATATAGAAACCGTGATAAATAAATATTGTTCAAGAATAGAATAGAATAGAATAGAATAGAAAATCATTTATTCAAATAAACTTACATTGAAGCACTTTTGAATAGTCATAACATTTTTTTTTTTAATCTACCGCTCATTCGGAATTCTGTCTCATCACAAGAAGAACAAGCAAGAAACTTGTGTGTTGCTCTTTTAAGTAATTTATTCTTACTTACAATTTAAGGCAATTTATTACAAGACAATTTGAACCTAAAATAAATATAAATATTTATAGTATATATTTACTTTTTGTAATGGCAACAATTAACAAATTAAAAAAAGAACCATAGAAACTGAATTGTCACTTCCCTTCTGTTTCAATCTTCAATCTATCAAGCCATATACACTGTTCTCCTGTAAATCGAATATAAAAAATATAGTCCAAATATAATAAAAGCATGTTTTGGTTTATTAATCCAACAGATATTATTAGATAGATATCTGACCTAGAAACTTGTCTACAGCTGGCAACCCTAAAGAAACAATTCCTGATCACCTTTTTGCCAATTCCGCACTGTTGGAACCAACTGTTTCGACTTGTAAACGATCTTTGCTGCTCTCTGGTCTGGCTTTTTGCTCAAAGTTTTGCGGTGTATCGCTTCTTTGATAGCTAATTGATTGCTCTGTGCTTACTGTACAGAGCACTCTAATTGGGTTACATCTTTGTGGATCGGAATGACGATGTAATATCACTTTTATGACGTATAGAAATAAATGCTACATTAGCTAAATTGCATGATTGTTGAGTGATCTACATATGAAAAAACAGATAAACAAAAAAGTCATTTTTACATTCATATTTTTAGTTATAGTAGAAAAAAATTAGTACTCTTGTTTTCTATTATGACGGTCTCGGTGGTCTTGTGGTTTAGCACACCGTTTTACTTCCGATGGTCGCGGGTTCGATTCTAACACTGTACTTTTGTATTCATGAGTATGATTGTTTATATCAATCTGGGTGTTTTCTATGTATGTATTTTAAGACAGACAGTAAAGTCAATGTTTGTACCGTTCGAGGAATCGAACCCGCGACCATTAGATGTGAAACGAGGTGCTAAACCGCTACACCACAGAGTCTTTATAAATATATATCTAGAGAAAAGAAATCATTTCTCTGAGTGTCTTTCTTTAAGACTAAGCTTATCAAATACTGATAATAATTATAATTTATTTGTATATATAATAACAGATAACAAATAAAATTATCATGTGTATTGATAAGACATCATTTAACATATAAATTAATTTTTATTTCTTTATTACATTTGCTCCGCGAATAATTATTCTCTGCAGTATGTATGGTTGACTGGTAGAAAATGAGATAAGGTGTTTGTTTGCTGGAGGAATATTGCGATGTTTTAGTTGTTGTATTAATTAAATAAAAAATGGTTATAATTTATTATTCACTGATTTTAATAGTGACGCCACGGAATGTTCGAGAAGAAGTGAAACAAATGTATATATAGTAAAGTGAAACAAAACAACATGGCTTCATTCGTGACGTTCCAAATTTGAATTTTATAATTTTACTAGCTGTTCCCGCGACTTCGTCCGCGTGGAATTTAACTTTATTTTTTTAAAATAGCCTAAAGAACTAAAAATTATTTTGTTCGTCTTAATTTATTCGTTCCATTAGGTACTGATAGGTTCAAACTAATACATTTACATCCTGCATCATCCCTTATTTTATCCCCATGGGAGTTGAATTTATCAAAATCCTATTTAAGCGAACGTGTTCATCATAGTAGCTCTAATCTTTAATTTCAGTTCAATCAGTCGAAAATCTAAGAAGATTGATACAAACTTTCATCCCGTATTTTATCCCCTTAGAGGTGGAATTTATCAAAATACTCTCTTAGGGGATGCCTACGTCATAGTAGCTTTATGCATGCACTCAGCCTGATCGGTTTAAAATTGACAAAGTTTCATACAAATTTTCATCCCCTATTATAACCCCTCAGGGGTGGAATTTATCAAAATCCTTTCTTAGCTACTTCATAACATCTACCTGCATGCCAAATTTAGATTTTAGATTTTAGATGCCTACGTCATAATATCTACCTGCATGCCAAATTTCAGCCCGATCCGTCCAGTGGTTTGGGCTGTGTGTTGATAGATCACTATGTCAGTCAGTCACCTTTGAGTTATATATATTTAGATTTTTAAATGTAATTATATGTCTATTTGCGATCGCAAACACTATTAAATCACGCAAATTCACAATTACTTTTTGTATTATGTACATTAAAGTATTATAATTAGAATAAACAAGTTATTAAATATTATTACATTTAATCTACAAGAACTATTACTTAATACTATCTAACTTGGCAAGGCACTAAAGTTTCTTACAGTCCAACGTTACGTGGGGACGTTTACGTCGCCCAAAGTACCAACATCGGCCGCTCAAGTTAATCAGCAATTGGGGCAAGTGGCCAAGTTGAGGAGTTAAGATTAAAACCGCATTAGCGAGGCGCCAGGTGTGGACAAGTCGGGCCCAACTCGTGCTTGACCTTTCACCGGGTTTTAGTTGACTACAATTAGTTTTACGGTAGTTAGCTGTTGACCAAAGTTTCCTGGATCCTAAATATTTATAGTTCAACGGTAATTCTATTTTCAACGGCGGCCATCTTATTAAAAAACGTTTATTTAGGACTAGCTGTGACCGCGACTTTGTCCGCGTGTTATAGTGACCTCGACCAAACAAAGAAAAAACGTACATTGTATGTGATTACAATTATGTATATGTATTATTATATACAGATATGTATGTTACTTTGTATATATGTCAACATATTTGTTATTTCTTAATAGAAACAGCTATTCTGTTTCCTTCTATTATTGTACGCACACTGCCCGCTCGTATTTATTTATTTATTTATTTATAAAATTACATGCTCTCAGTGAGTACCAAGTACCAATGCACTCACCAAGGAATAAAACGTATGCAATACATACATTAATATTGATACTAGTGATGACAATAAGGTCATAAAAAAATGAAAAATAATAAAAAATAAAAACACCAACTATACAAAATACAATAATATCAATAATCTAGAAATATACTAATACTGAGACTCCTCAAAATTTGTTACCGCTCTGTGAAACTCTGTGGCAGTACAATTAAATATGTCAAGTGGAAAAAATATATAAGTCATTAAGCAGACGGAGTGCTCTTGAGAGTGGTGCATGATCAGCATTTAAGGTTCTACACAGAGCAGGGCAAATTACGATTCCGCTTTCCAAGTTATAGCTCGTTTCCACTCAGGGTTTGCTGGAACAGAACTCTTACAGAGTTAAGCTCGCCTGCTGTACATCTTTATTTAATATAAACTATATGTTTGTATTTCTTTTTGTGTACAATAGAATAAATAAATAAATAATATTAAATGATCTAACCCAAAAAAGGCAAATATAATGAAAGTTTATATATATATAAACCTTTCTCTTGAATCACTCTATCTATTAAAAAAACCGCTTCAAATCCGTTGCATAGTTTTAAAGATTTAAGCATAGGGACGGACAGACAGCGACTGCGACTTTGTTTTATACTATGTAATGCTGTGTTATCGGTTCATGTAAATAGACTACCGTTACCACTTACCATCGGGTGGCTCTCCAGCTTGTATGCCACTCCATTTTCATTTAAAATATGCTTTGTTCAGAACACCCTCCTGTGTTATTTTTTTCTAATAATGACAGTCTTAGTCTGTTCGCTGAATAGTCAAGTGAATAAGTCTGTCATCCATGGTAACCACACCATCACTTTCCTGATTACCATGGATAGCTAGGAAAGTGGTAGTGTGGTTACCCACACTACCACTTTCCTGGCTAGTAGGCCAGTAGCAGAGGAGTGTAAAAAAAATGAATAAGTCTGTCGTACATCGTAACCACACCACCACTTTCCTGGCCAGTAGGGCAGTAGCAGAGGAGTTGAAAAAAGTGAATAAGTCTGTCATATATCGTAACCACACCACCACTTTTCTGGCCAGTAGGCCAGTAGCAGAGGAGTGTGAAAAAAGTGAATAAGTCTGTCATATATCGTAACCACACCACCACTTTCCTGGCCAGTAGGCTAGTAGCAGAGGAGTGTGAAAAAAGTGAATAAGTCTGTCATATATCGTAACCACACCACCACTTTCCTGGCCAGTAGGCCAGTAGCAGAGGAGTGTGAAAAAAGTGAATAAGTCTGAAGTACATCGTAGCCACACCACCACTTTCCTGGCCTACTGCAGAGGAGTGAAAAAAAAATGTATATTTTAAAAGCAGTCTCCAATGTTTTAATCATTGGAAGTACTATAAAATTCTCTGTGAATTAACAGAATACCTCCATTTGTTATTGTCGTCCCTTTAAAAGTCCAGCGCCTCTGAATAATTTAAACGAGTATGCTTCCCTAGTACGAATATGTCAGAAGTTATTATTAACTGTTATAGAAATAGAAATATTTTATAGAACTCTTACATACTTAAATGGTCAAAATTTAAAATATCTTTATTCATGTAGGTCTATTACAGACTCTTATGATATGTCAAATCTACCGTCAGTTCGGAATGATTGCGAGATGAGAAGAACTGACGAGAAACTCAGCTCGTATACTTTTCAAATAAATGTTATACATGTTTACAATAATACAGATTCATTATAAATTGAGTGTGAGTGACCACCAGCATATAGGGAAAGAGTTTGTATCGTGGAGGTCAAAGCAAGTTTAACAGTCAAAGTTACATTTTTAGCGGCTATGTTGGAGCCGCTGGTAGCCCGGAAACACCACCCCCATCGGCCAGTAGTCCTCCTTCATGAAGGTGGTGTTCCAGCATGTTGGGGACCCGGTCCACGAACGCTTTGAAGCTCGCGTTGTGACTCGACTCCAGCTGCGTCACCCTCAATGTCAGGTTACTTTTGGTCCGGATATAGTCGACAATGTACTGTTTTGTGGAATCATGTTTCAGCAATGGTAGGTATAGCTGGCAAATTAGTCTGAAATCTAAATATATATAACTCAAAGGTGACTGACTGACATAGTGATCTATCAACGCGCAGCCCAAACCACTGGACGGATCGGGCTGAAATTTGGTATGCAGGTAGATATTATGACGTAGGCATCCGCTAAGAAAGGATTTTGATTAATTCTACCCCCAAGGGGATTAAATAGGAGATAAAAGTTTGTACGAAACTTTGTCAATTTTAAACCGATCGGGCTGAGACTTTGCATGCATAAAGCTACTATGATGTAGGCATCCCTTAAGAAAGGATTTTGATAAATTCCACCCCTAAAGGGATAAAATAGGGGATGAAAGTTTTAATAAACCTTTTAGATTTTCAACTGATTGAACTGAAATTAAAGATTGGAGCTACTATGATGAAGACGTTCGCTTCAATAGGATTTTGATAAATTCCACCCCTAAGGGGAATTAACGCGAGCGAAGTCGCTGGCAAAAGCTAGTTTAACGTATAAATCGTGTGTTAATTTAAATTTATTTTATTAGAATCGATGTTACGACCTTTGGATGTTTGTGGCGTGCATATTAAGTCGGGATCCAGTGAGGTATAGAGAGGTTCAAGAAAATACGTGTATGTACGTTTATTCACGTTTTCATACGATCCCCAGTAGATTGAGGAAGTGACTTGAGCCTCTCGGCTGTCAGATTTATACTAAATGTGTAGGTTTCCCTACGACACTGTTACTACTGCGTAATAGTTTATTATTTTCATGTACACCAAGCAAATGGGGTTCTGAATTCATCGGTATTTTAGCAACAGACTTACTAATGTCTTATCATTACATAGTATAAAACAAAGTCGCTGTCGCTGTCTGTCCCTATGCATGCTTAAATCTTTGAAACTACGCAACGGATTTTGAAGCGGTTTTTTTCTAATAGAGTGATTCAAGAGGAAGGTTTATATATAATACATGTACACTCGTACGAAGCCGGGGCGAGTAACTAGTTAATATTATAAATGCGAAAGTTTGTCAGTATGGATGAATGGATGTTTGTAACTCTTTTACGCAAAAAGTACTGAACGGATTTTGATAAAACTTCACTTTAATATAGCTTATACATCATAGTAACACATTGGCTATAATTTAAAAAGATATTAAGTATTTTTTTAAATAATATGATAAATGTCAAGTACGTGTGATGAAGATGTAGTTTCGCGGGTCGACTTGTCAAATTAATATTATAAACACGAAAGTTTGTAAGTATGGATGTTTGTTACTTTCACGCAAAAACTACAAAACGGATTTTAATGGACCTTTACAGTAATATAGAGTACTAGCTACTCGCCCCGGCTTCGTACGGGTGTACATGTATTACACATATAAACCTTCCTCTTGAATCACTCTTCAAAATCCGTTGCGTAGTTTTAAAGATTAAAGCAAACATAGAGACGGACAGACAGCGACAGCGACTTTGTTTTATACTTTGTAATGATGCATCAGAATAATATATTTCAATGAAATTTATACACACGCAGCACACAGCAGCAGCTAGTATTACATAGAACTGTTGCCAGCAAGCAGCTTGCTTACAAGTTGTGTTCTGGTGTGACGGGTGAGATTTGGCAGTGAAATAACAGGGCATGTGGATATGACAACCTCAGTTCTTAGAAATAGTAAAGCGTGAGAGACAGACGTCAGACGTGACATTGTAATATGATTTTTGTAGCTCTATTCTGTACAAATCAAATCAAATTAAAATATCTATATTCATGTCGGTCTATTACAGACTTATGATATGTCAAATCTACCGTCAATTTGGAATGATTTCGAGATGAGAAGAACTGACAAGAAACTCAGTACAGATTTCGAGCTTTATCTACTCATAATAAAAATTCAAAATATTTAGAATAAAATTATGTATATATTATTTTTTTAAAAACTGAAATAATAATGATAACTCAGAAAAATTCACACAGCGCCACCTAGTCCCAAGCTAAGCAGAGCTTGTGTTACGGGTACTAGACAACTGATATAAATACATGGATACATTTTTTTTTGTAAATGAATACATATTATACATAGAAAACACCCAGACCGATACAAACAACCATACTCATGAATACAAATATTTGTACCGTGCGAGGAATCGAACCCGCGACCATCGGATAGTAAAGCGGTGCGCTAAACCACTAGACCACCAAGGCTGTCGGATAGAGAAATAGAATAGGAAATTCTTGATTAAAATAAACTTTAAATTGAAACACATTTCAATAGATGTATTTTTGTAAACATACAAGCTCATTTGAAAATAATACCAAGTGAGTTTCTTGTCAGCTCTTAGAAATCAATATTTTGAATTTGTAATTTGAGTTCCAAAAAACAGCAATATTCATAATATTAATACTAGATTTAAAGACAAACTTGCTGTCCCCAAGTATCGTTTAGCAAAAATCAATAGTCAGTCAGTGATGGCTGGCTCATCCGTCATACTCGTGAACTAGTGCTGCTTGTAGGGACTGGTCTGTTCTTATCACTACGACTGATTTAATCTTATTGTGTTTTTATATTTGAGCCTAGATAAATTAGTGCTGGTTGGTAGTTTGTATTCACACGTTTCGACTTGTAAATGTGAACTTACAAGGATTGTTTAAAAGAGCAACACACAAGTTTCTTGCTTATTCTTCTTGTGATGAGACAGCTTTCCGAATAAGCGGTAGATTTAAAAAAATGTTGACTATTCAAAAGTGCTTAAATTAAGTTTATTTGAATAAATGATTTTCTATTCTATTCTAAAATAGGTCTTTTATGGGAATAGGTATAAAAATTTACAATAAGATACCAAAGGATATATTGGAATTACCCTTAAATAAAGTCAAAACATCTGTTAAATCATATTTACTGAGCAAGGCCTTATTACTCACTAACCGATTACTTGAATGACGAGCGTGCATGGCAATAGTTTTCATGTTCGGGATTTTCATTTAATGTTAGACATAGACACCTATATAAAAATACATTGTAAATAAACTGGCTTTAAAAAAAAAGTAATTCAATTGAGTTTCTTCCCAGTCCTTCTCAATTGGATCTATATACCGAACTGGTAACGGTAGGGAAAAAATAAAATTATAATGTAAAAATTTGACGTTCATAAGCGGCTAAAATGTCCTACATGAATAAATGATTTTTGCATTTGAATTTGAGTACATTAAAACTATTTGAAATTTAAAATCTGGTCTTCAAATCGTAGTTTCTTAAGTATAATACTCACAGCGTTATACAGACGTACCTAATGAATATATATATAATAAATACCATTCTATCTACAAGTTGTAAGCTTAGTTAATTGAAAACTGCATCGATCTGCGATGTCGCATCCTGTTAGGTCGGGCCGGGTCACATCGTGTCACCGCTTTTCTCAGTCAATATAGAATACCTATTATTTTTTTTATTGGGTTGTTTGGGCTATTGTCAGATGTGTAGCACTTGTAGCACTACGACCTACATAGATCTATTGTGCTCGCCCTTTTCAAAGTTCGCTACCTAGACCCGTCGGGGACAAGAATTGAAGGATATTCTTAGGAGCGATCGTTTTTATCTCCTCGGTAAAGAGTGTAAACTTTCCAAAGGAGATATTTCGTTTATGCATGAGTGGGCTACAGCCACATAGGATGTGAAGCGGCGTTTCCTCTTCAGTTTGAATACCCATAGTTTAAAACAGTTTTAAATACGATGTTTTGTTTTTCGACCTGTTCTAACCTTTCCCTGGCTTACAGGGCTAATGCTAGTTCAGTAGCATAGGACTACACAGAAATACAAAAAGGATAAATATTGTCTTGAAAGTAACTGTAACTTACATATGGTAGTATGTCGTAAATGTTTACTCTGTGTTATCCGCCTAGGTCTATGTATGTATGTGTATTATTATATTTATTATTATTTTATTATATTTATTATATATGAAGGTATCCGCTGAAAACCAGCGTCGTGGCACCCCGTCACGACATATGCTGAGCGGAGACCTATTTGGGACTGTAAAATTTCTATAAACCGATAAAATGTAAATTAAAATTTAAAAATTATTTTCTGTGTACCAAATAATCAATTTTCTTTCTTTCTTTCTTTCTTAAATAACATTGTAACGATTCTTCTGAGTGTTAAATAAATATTATTATTGTATTATTATAATGCTGGCCGCAGCTGGCCTACAGCTTCACCGAACGATGTTCAATATGCTAAAATAATGAATAATTGTTAAAAATATACCTTTAAAAAGTAAATAAATAAAAAATTACGGCCTTGTTGGTCTAGCGGTTTAGCATACTGCTTAACCTCCGATGGTCGCGGGTTCGATTCCTCGCACGGTGCAAACTTTCATTCGCAGATACATAGTATTGTATAAAATTACTTAGGCTACTTTTATATTATTTAAAAAAAAATAAGTTCCACGCTAACGTCGTCGCGTTGGTATGTTCAAAGCGACATGGACAATATAGTAAAAAAACATGTAAATTAACGTTAAATTTGATTAAAATGCATAATAATCTTTATTCAATTGTCTGTCTGTTTGTTTGTTACCGATAATCTCTGAAATGGCTGGACCGAGATTATGGGACTTTTATTGGCAAGTAACTGATGCAATAAGGAGTAACTTAGGCTACATTTATATTAGAAAAATAAAAAATAATTTCACTTGCACGATTACGCGGGTATAGCTAGTGTTATTTGAAGATACTCAGGCTACATTTACTGCAATTTTTTTTATTAAAAAAATAATTTTCATTAATTTTTTCAATTAATTTTTTTTATTAAAAAAAACTTTATGACATCGTGGGTGATATAATAATAAAAAATAAAAAATAAAAAAAAAAACCATAAATTTTATTGAAATGCATAATAATCTTTATTCAACATTTACCATTTACATACAATGGCGTCTAACCTCAAGTTTTCCTGAAGAAACCTCAAGGCGCCTCTGAAATATGAAATATATTTCGGAGACATTTTATCTCTAATGCGAGTTCGATGTCCGCCCCCAGCAATGCGGAATGCAACGAAAAATGCAATTTACTTACATATTATTTCTTTCATTGCTTGCCAGTCTGTATAAAGACGACATTATATTCATATTGTTTGGGAAACTACTCTGCTACCAAAATGTTAGGGAATTTACTCTCTGTATATATATAGTGAAAAATGAGTGGAAGCGTCAGTCACGTACCTGTATGCTTCTGCGGATTTCTTGGGCTTCAGGGTCTCGAAGATATCTTCGCTAGCTTTCCAGTTTCACAGTAGGTTTCACAGTTCTAATTTATTTTAATTCACAACACAATGCGCGCGCGTCATGGCCGCCGTACAGTCGGTTCAGTACTAGTTAAGGGAGGGGAACGAAAGGCGCGGGAACAGAAACTAACGGACTCTAATATAATAATCTGTGCTTACGATGGTACAGGGTAGATTTTGAACACATATAATAATAATAATAATTATGTCCCTGGACTATTCATACAGCACCATCTAGTCCCAAGTTAAGCAAAGCTTGTGTTATAGGTACTAGACTACTGATATAAATACATAAATACTTTTTTTTATATTTAATGGAATTAGGTTCTATTTTGCGGAAGTCCATTTCACTACTCGATGGATTTGTATTATTTTGTTTAATTCTGCTGCAATTAGCATGTGTGAATAGAATAGAAAATCATTTATTCAAATAAACTTACATTGAAGCACTTTTGAATAGTCATAACATTTTTTTTTTGATCTACCGCTCATTCGGAAAGCTGTCTCATCACAAGAAGAACAAGCAAGAAACTTGTGTGTTGCTCTTTTAAATAATTTATTCTTACTTACAATTTAAGTTGAAGTGTGTGAATACAAACCACCGATTAGCACTAATCAATGAAATAATAAAATAGAAAAAACATTCAATATACAACAACTGGTTAAACAATTAATAAGAGAAAATAAGTCATAGTGGTTAGAGCAGACCAGTCCACACAAGCAGCACCCATTCACGAGTATGACGGATGAGCCAGCCACCACTGCGCTCGACCATATTTTAGGGAGCCCAATGACCCGGCCCACCACGCCGCTACAAGTCTGAACATTTTAGTGAGCATGACTACTCAAAACACCAGACCACGTCATAGCTACTCACAATTTCCATCTGAGACCACAAATATTCGGTGTGGAAACTTGACTACCGTTACGACCTCTAATGGTGATCAAACTCCGACCGTTATTGAGTCTATACCCATATTGCGACACGTGTTTCGCCTCTGAACGTGGCATCATCAGGCGTTGAGTAGAGTTCGGATATAGCTTGGAAGACTAGTGTTAACTCTTCGGTTGAAACCGCGACTGACTCACGGTTTGGTCACTAAGTAGTGCTTTTTTTTTTTAAATACATACATAATATACATACACAACACTCAGACCGATACAAACAATCACATTCATGAATACAAATGTTGCTAGTTAATTTTAAACTTTCGTTTTTAATATACATTATTTAAATTATTAACCGGGTCTTAACACGAATAATTTTATGGCAAATAAATGTATTTACCTCTCTCGACGTTTCGACTAGGTTGCACTAGCCGTGGTCACGAGAACAAATGTTGCTACCGTGCGAGGAATCGAACCCGCGACCATTGGAAGTAAAGCGGTGTGGTAAACCGCTAGACTACCGAGGCCGATGCTGTCAAATGTTATTCATTCATTCGTTCATAATTTAAGAGCTACGCTCTTGTCGGTGGAGCTCTTGCCACTTTCCGCGATCTTCCATCATGCTCTTTAATTCTTGATACGACACGACTCCCATTTTGTCCTCAATTTGTTTGATGCAGCCATTCCTTGGTCTTCCCCTCCCCCTCTTTTCTTCTATTTTCCCCTCAATAATAATTTTCATGAAATCATCGTGCCGTATCAAGTGCCCTAACATGTTATTCATTCATTCATAATTTAAGAGCTGTCGCTGAGCTTGTCGCTGGAGCTCTTGCTGTTTTTCCACGATTTTTGGAAAAATCTCATTATTTGATGTTATGATACGACTACAACTTTTTCCCTGATCTGCTCAATTTTACAGTGTCTTGGTATTCCCCTTTCCTTCTACGTCATATGGCATTGAGCTTCCTAAAACATGGTCGATCGCAGTGATAGCTAGCCGCTCAAATTGTTTATAATTTTTCCCTACCGTCCAGTTCAGAATATAGATCCAATTGAAAAGAACTGGCAAGAAACTCGATTCTTCTTCTTTCGTTTCAACGACAACTAAATACATACATTTAAATATATTTTCTCCAGAACGGCGCGACGATCCTTTAGAAACTTAGAAGAAACTTAATTGAATTACTTTTTTTTAAAAGCCAGTTTATTTAGCTGTACCCGCGACTTCCTCTGCGTGGAATTAACTTTATTTTTCTAAAATAAGTAGCCTAATTTACTCCTTATTACATCAGCTACCTGCCAAAAAAAGTCCCATCAGAACAAACAGGTCTGTCTGTTTGTTCCGGCTAATCTCTGAAACGAACACATTTTGATGGGACTTTTTTTTGGCAGGTAGCTGATGTAATAAGGAGTAAATTAGGCTACTTATTTCAAAATAATAAAAAAAATTGTAAAAGAAACATTTTGGTGTATGTATCGTATTTATATTCATATGTATGTATTAAAAAACGGTTATTTCAATATTACAAACAGACACTCCAATTTTATTTATATGTATAGATGTATATTTATAAGTTCTATGTCTAACATTAAATACTTATTATAAACTTATTCTTTCAGGTACTTTCCATAAGAGATCCACTCGTCTGCCGTGTAGTATGGAAACGCAAGTATTATTAACTCGGTCGGATTCCGCCATCTGAACACTTGGTAATGTATCTTAATACTGCTATAGCATTCACAGAATTTGATTTGAATCAATCAATAGCTAGATTTAATTTACTTGGTAATCCATTAAACAATTTAGAATAGAATAGAATAGAAAATCCTTTATTCAAATAAACTAAGTTTGAATATTTGAATAAATTATTTCCTATTCTATTCAATAAGCAAAACACAAGTTTCTTGCTCATTCTTCTTGTGACGAGTCTGCGTTCCGAATGAGTGGTAGAATAAAAAAAATGTGACTATTCAGAAGTGCCTGTATAAAGTTTGTATTCACACACTTAAACTTAAATTGTAAGTAAGAATAAATTATTTAAAAGAGCAACACACAAGTTTCTTGCTTGTTCTTCTTGTGATGAGACAGCATCCCGAATGAGCGGTAGATTAAAAAAAAAAATGTTATGACTATTCAAAAGTGCTTCAATGTAAGTTTATTTGAATAAATGATATTCTATTCTATTCTATTATATTCAATAAGCAACACACAAGTTTCTTGCTCGTTCTTCTTGTGATGAGTCTGCGTTCAGAATGAGTGGTAGAATAAAAAAAATATGACTATTCAGAAGTGCCTATATTAAGTTTATTTGAAATAGAAATAGAAATAATATTTATTCAAATAACCTCAATGCCAGCACTTTTGAATAGTCATATTTTTGAATTTACCAACTTAATAAATACGTAATTTTTGAATGAAGATAATTTCTATTTCTATTAAAAATAATATATTTTATATATGACGACCTCGGTGGTCTAGCGGTCTAGCACACCGCTTTACGACCGATGGTCGCGGGTTCGATTCCTCGCACGGCACAAACATTTGTATTCATGAGTATGATTGTTTGTATCGGTCTGGGTATTTTCTATGTATAATATGTATGTATTTACGAAAAAAAAAATATCTATGTATTTGTATCAGTTGTCTAGGACCCATAACACAAGCTTTAGCTAGCTTAACTTGGGTCTAGATGGATCTGTGTGAATTGTCCTGAGATTATTATTATTATTATATGTTATTTAAAATAAATTATATTGAAAATTATCAATTTCAACGATTATCAAGTATAATAGTTGTTGATAACAATAATATCCACCGTTATTACAATGGTATTGATCTTGTAGAAACTTTGATATCGGAATTAACTATCAAATAACTATCTGAAGCTACTGTGTAATATAGCTAATGATAATATCTCTGTATAACTAATAAACCGCCCGGCTTCACATGAGTCCATTTATAGTAGCGTTGTGTAAGTTTATTTATTTATTCTTTAATGCACAATATAACTTGTACAAAATCGAGCTTAGTGTCGTATGGCATTCTCCACCAGCTAAACTTTAGGTATACAGAAAGCGTTTTGGGGTAGTTATGTCAAAATACAATCACAAGATTACTAATAACTATTATATAATATATATGAAATGTAAATAAATATATACATATAATAATATATATAGTATACCTGATATTATATAATGTCATACATTAATTCTAAATATAGATAAATATGCAATGCAATACAGTTATAACTCATTTTGGTGACTCAAGAGAAAATTAAATAATTTCTTTTTAAAAATGGGCTTACTCGATGCTGTAATTTGTTATTGGAAATAAAGATATAAGTGTGAAGGATGGAGATGATGACGACGAGCAAAAGAAAACGGCACCGGTACGGTCGTAGAATGTTGTAATGACTTGTGTCATATATAAAACAATATAGTGTTATAAAAAATAAATGGGATAAGGAATGATGATGATGATGATGGCGATAATGATGATCGTGATGATGATGATGGCGATGATGGTGATGTTGATGATGGTGATAATAAAATATAAACAATAAAAAAGGTTTATAAAACAGTTTCCAACAATAAGGGTAGAAAATGTTAAAATATATTAAAATGGTTTATAAATGTAAAGTTATAACAATGATTTCAACGAGAAATACGTAAGTTTCTTGCTCGTTCTTCTTATGATGAGTTGAGATCAGTTAATTATTAAATGAATTAGCGGTAGATTAAAAAAATTAAGTATGACTAGTCGAAACTGCTTAAATTTATTTGAATTAAGGATTTTCTGTTCTGTTCTGTTCTATTCTACATAGATACTAGAAAAAAATTCTGGGATACAAAAGGGACATATTGTGCCATACTGTCCCCGATCGATCCCCCATCCAATTCAAACGGGGATCGAAATTACGACGGCCTGAGCCGAGGTCCGAACGCCTACCAGTGCCCTCAGACTAACATCGTATCCGTCAGGCGGGAGTTCGCCTTTAGCTGCTCCATAAGTCCTTCCTTGCTTTGGAGTGTCATCTGCACTCGCCGCCTATCGTCCGGTGAAGCTGTAAAGGCCAGCTGCGGCCAACAACATTAGAGTAGTCCGAAAAAAAATACATTACTTTCAATTACTTGTACAATAACTTTATTCATGATTCAAGATATATAAAACCAACTAACTGCTTTATATTCGAGGGTAAATCTGTGCTTAACGCGCTTCTGAGAGCTTTAAAAAGCTTTTAAAGTCAATAATCGAAGTGCAATTCAAGTAGGGGTCTCAGAAGAGGTTCGTAAGCTCCCGAGTTGTCTAGTTCGCAGTTGATACGTAACTAAACTTGGGAACTGCGGGCGCTTTTACAGAAGAAGTTCGCTAGGCCCCTCGGAAACGATCTGTTTTTATAGCTTTTCGATAAGTTCAAGAATGACAATTTTCGAAATGTTATATTCATCATTATGTTTTTTATATTAAAAAAAATTAATATAAAAAACATCTATTCAAAAGAGCAACACAAAAGTTCCTTGTTCATTCTACGCAAAAACAAATCTTGGGTTTGGTGGATAATCAATAATTCTATCATATGGCAAGTACATAAAATTGCTGTTCCTAATCCGATCACTGATAATGATATAAGTAATGAGCAAGAAACTTGTGTGTTGCTATTAAAAAGAGCAACACACAAGTTTCTTGCTCATTCTTCTTGTGATGAATCTGCATTCCGAATGAGTGGTAGAATCAAAATATGACTATTCAAAAGTGCTTGTAATGAGTTTATTTGAATAAAGATTATTTCTATTTCTATTTCTATTTCTAGTGTGATGCAGACAAAGTCGCGCGGGGCAGCTAGTATTCTATAAAACTACTTTACTTTCAATCAATTGTGCAATCATTGTGTTCACGGTTCAAGATATATAAAACCAAATAACTACTTTATATTCAAGGGTAAATCTGTACTTAACGCGCTTCTGAGAGCTTTAAAAAGCTTTTAAAGTGAATAATCGAAGTGCAATTCAAGTAGGGGTCTCAGAAGAGGTTCGAAAGCTCCCGAGTTGTCTAGTTCGCAGTTGATACGTAATAGCCCAAGATGTTACTAGCAATATGTGAAAAAATTGAGTTTCATAAATTAACAAATTTGATATGAAATTGTATACACCGTTGTTACCCAATATATGCTTTCAATGCGTCTGGTAGGATGATAGAACCAACAAAACTGTCTGGCAGTTAAGGAAACACAGTTTAATAGTTCTCTGAATAGTATATATGTTAGGGAATTTACTCTCTGCTACCAAAATGTTAGGGAAAGTACTATGTATATATATAGGGAAAAATATGTGTGGAAACGTCTGTCACGTACCTGTATGGTTCTGCGGATTTCTTGGGCTTCAGGGTCTCGAAGGTATCTTCGCTAGCTTTCCAGTTTCACAGTAGGTTTAACACAGTTCTAATTTATTTTAATTTACAACACAATGCGCGCGCGCGTCAAGGCCGCTGTACGGTCAGTTCAGTACTGTAGGTAAGGGAGGGGAACAGAAACTAACGGACTCTAATATAATAATCTGTGCTTACGATGATACAGGGTAGATTTTGTACAATATATAAACTTAAGCTTTAATAAAATAACGTAAGTATATTTATAAAATAATACACTTTAGGGGTATCCGGCGGGGGGTTGAAACAATACTAAGTGTCTGGCAATAGCAGCGCAAGTTATAATACTGTTACGAACAATATATGAAATAAATGAGTTTGTTTAAATAACGAAATTGATATGGAAATTTTCACACCTTTGTTACCTGTTACCTGCCAAAGGAACCACGATCCAGGTTTCATGTTTGGGGATCGTTCTTACCTGTGTTAGGGACACACATACAAGAACTTTAACATTTATCTTGGGCTATAACCAAACTTGGGAACTGCGGGCGCTTATGACGTAGATGAAGATGTTGGTTCACTCGCTTCACGCGTTCACACTCTTGCGCTGCTCACTTCCCATTCGGGCTGAGTGTAAATTGGGCATTATATTTATTGAGTGGCGATATACCGGCAGTGTTTCGACCGCCATGATCACGAGTAAACTCAAGAGCAGCAGGTAGATGGTAAATAAATACTTTTTTATGCGCAGACATATGCGTCTATGTTCACAAGTCTTCGTTTGTTGCTATTATTGGTCATAAACCAGTATATAATCATGACAGTCTTGTAGGTGTGCTATAGTTAGCGTTACTTCCAATGGTCGCGGGTTCGATTTCTCTATTCCACCGGACACGACCTATACACACAAATGTTTGTGCTGTGCGAGGAATCGAACCCGCGACCATCGGAATAAAGGGCTGTGTTAAACCACTAGACCACCGAAGTCGTCATAATTTTCTGTACCAATAATAATCATTAATATATAGTTATGATTGAAAATTCGAAATTTGAAAGACAAGTTCCTACAAGCGAGCGTGAACTAGTATGACGGATGTACCCGCCAATTTGAAGTGTAACTAAGAATCCTAAATTTGTAGACTGTGCTTCCACATAACTTGTACAGTCAGGTACATAACATGTACGTGCTTAGCGCGTTAACTTAGCTGCTAACTTGGTGAACTGTACACGATGCATTATGTATGTTTAGTGAGGTTTATGCTGCTTCTTCTAGTTTTCAGCGTTAGACTCTTTATTGAAATTTCTTATGCAGTTATAGTTTGAATGATGTTTATTCTTCTTCTCACAGAAAATATATAATAATAATAATAATAATCTCAGGACAACTCACACAGCGCCATAATATATAGTCCCAAGTTAAGCTAGCTAAAGCTTGTGTTATGGGTACTAGATAACTGATACAAATACACAGATATTTTTTTTTCGTAAATACATACATACATATTATACACAGAAAATACCCAGACCGATACAAACAATCATACTCGTGAATACAAATGTTTGTGCCGTGCGAGGAATCGAACCCGCGACCATTGGACATAAAGCGGTGAAAATATGTATCATAATAAATATGCATAATAATGTATCTTTACATAGTAGTAGGCGGGGAAAAATGTTGGGGCACTTGATACGACACGACGAACTAATTAACAACATCATAGAAGGAAAAATAGATGGAAAGAGAGGAAGGGGAAGACCGAGACACAGCTATATCAAGCAAGCTAAAGAAAAAGTTGGAGTCGTGTCGTATCAACAGCTAAAAGAACTGATAGAAGATCGTGGAAGGTGGTGGGAGCTCCACCGACAAGAGCACAGCTCTTAAATTATGAATGAATACATAGTGAAGGATTTATGAGGAAAAATATCGAGATAAAAGAAAATGCGACGAATATGACAGCGATATAAAAAAGAATATCTCAAACAAATATGATTATAATATCAAAAATAATAAAAAACTTATCAAGGCTCAATAATATAAATACCTATGAAATTAGTTACATATCGTTTACGCTGTCATTGAGCATATACTTTTTGTGCACGACGCACCTCTTTGTATATTATTTATGTATTTTGTCTATTATATTATATAGAAAAACTAGTTGTCCCGGCAAACGTTGTTTTCCCATATAAATTAATAACGCTATAAAAAATAGGGGTTCATGATAGAAGGGTGAAAATTTAGGATTGTATGTATTTTTGTATGTTGTATCATAAAAAAATAGAAACTAAAAATTTTGACTAAAAAATAAAAATAAAAATTTAAGGGTGGATTACCCCTAACATTTAGGGGGATGAAAAATAGATGTTGGCCGATTCTCAGACCTACTCAATACGCTCACAACATTTCATGAGTATCGGTCAAGCCGTTTGGGAACGAAAACTGTGACACGAGAATTTTATATATAAGATGTATCTCGACATAGTGAAGAGGAGGTATCTGGTGTGTTTGATGAGTGTGAGCTACTGAGGGTTTAATGAGGACAAATAGGGAGATATAAGAATATGCAACTAATACGACAGTGACATATAATATAATAGAATGTTACAAAAAGAATATATCAAAAAATATGATTATAAAGTTAAAAAATATTATAAAAACCTATCAAGAATCAATAAAATAAATACCTATAAAATTCTCTATACATACATAGTATAAAATAAAGACGCTTCCGCTGTCATTTCGCTTATATATTTTTAACTACGAAACTAATTTTAGTGCAGTTTTTGCAATAGATAGAGTGATTCAAGAGGAAGGTTTATATATATAATTCATGTACACCCGTGCGAATCCGAGGCGCGTAGTTAGTAAAACGAAAAAAAGACAATAATTTGTACATATTTTATTTACTTAACCATTTCATTACTTAAGTATTTTTTATTTTGTAAATACATACATAATATACAAATCACCTAGACGGATACAAACAATCATATCCGTGAATACAAACGAGGAATCGAACCCGTAACCATTGAAGTAAATCGGTATGCTAAAGCACTAGACCACCGAACCCATCAATATTATACTGTAATGTATACTAATATTATAAGGCCGAAGAGTTTGTTTAAACGCGCTAATCTCAGGAATTACTAGTTGGAATTGAAAAAATATTTTTATGTTGGATAGTTCATTTGTCGAGGAAGGCTTTTAGCTATATAACATTACGCTACGACCAATAGGAGCGGAGCTGCAATGAAAACTATTGCAAGAGGTGGGGAAATTAAAACTAACTGAGTGCTGCTTGTAGGGACTGGTCTGCTCTTATCACTACGACTGATTTAATCTTATTGCATATTTATATTTGACCCAAAAATTAGTGCTTGTTGGTAGTTTGTATTCACACGTTTCGACTTGTAAATGTAAACTTACAAGGATTATTTAAAAGAGCAACACACAAGTTTCTTGCTCGTTCTTCTTGTGATGAGACAGCTTTCCGAACGAGTGGTAGATAAAAAACAAATTGTTATGACTATTCAAAAGTGCTTAAATTAAGTTTATTTGAATAAATGATTTTCTATTCTATTCTATTCTATAAGTTGCGCGAGTCAGCTAGTCTTTTATATATGTTATGTGGTCTTTTATATATGTTATGTGGTCTTTTATATATGTTATATATGTTACATATATATCTGAAATTCTGGGATTGCTGCATACAGATATGTGTTATCTTTCCTCCGCAGCATCTGTTCTCCGCACTAGCTGCATTAGTGTAATGGAATAGTGGGCCATGAGTTATTTTCTCTTAAACGGCTCCAGAAAATATGTCGTTATTTCATTGCTCAGTGCATTAGAATTTGCTTGTTACTTTACTGCAGCTTATGGTATTAGAGAAATAGAAATCTTCACTCAAATAAACTTAGTAATAATAAAACGTAAAAATACAGTTACAAGGATTAATTTAAGAGCAACACGCAAGTTTCTTGCTCGTTCCTCTTGTGATGAGACAGCTTTCCGAATGAGCGGTAGATTAAAAAAAACATTGTTATGACTATTCATAAATGCTTAAACTAAGTTTATTTGAATAAATGATTTTCTATTTTATTCTAATAATGTAACTCAAACATTGTGCACATGACATCCTCGGTGGTCTAGTGGTTTAGCATATCGCTTTACTATCCGATGGTCGCGGGTTCGATTCCTCGCACGGTACAAACATTTATATTCATGAGTATGATTGTTTGTATCGGTCTGGGTGTTTTCTATGTATAATATGTATTTATTTACAAAAAAAATGCGTCTAGTAAAATAACACAAGCTCTGCTTAGCTTGGGTCTGACGTTGTGTGAATTGTCCTATCCTAAAATATTATTAAAAATATTATTAGAAAAAAAATCTTTAGTAAGTAAAAGGTAAGCGGACTATAAAAATAGATAAAATAATATATATACACATACTAACGCACATGCTGTGCGTTGATAGATCACTATGTCAGTCACCTTTAAGTTATATATATTTAGATTAATGCAGTCCTTTTTTAATTCGTGGATTTATTTCAATAGATTTTAATTATTATAACGTGGTTTTAGGTCAGTCACCAGTTTTACAAATTGGCTAACTCGCTAATCAGGCGAACCATTCCACCATTATATCGATTTTATATTATCGAGTGTATCGAATCGTTTAATGGACCGAATCGGTTATACGAATCGAGGACGTCTGTTTATCGACGCCTTATTTAATTTGCATTATAAGCTTCATAGTTTTAGGACATTGAACATTAAAACATATGTTACTAGCTACTCGCCCCGGCGTCGCCCGGGATCCGGCTTTGGCGCCAGGATGGGGTCACATAGTCGTGGTCAAGTTAAGAACTTATAATTTAACTTCGATAACAATAGATACAAGTAAAAAGTAGGTATTTTATTAATGTACGTAAGTAAGCTTTTGCCCTCGGCTTCGCTCGCGTTAATTTATCCCCTTAGGGGTGGAATGATCAAAATCCTTTCTTAGGGAATGCCTACGTCATAGTACATTTATGCATGCAAAGTCTCAGCCCGATCGGTTTAAAATTGACAACCTTTCATACAAACTTTCATCCCCTATTTTATCCCCTTGGTACGTATATCCCCTATTCTATCAGGAGAATATGAACAATTTTTCAAGAAAAAAGAAGTTTATGTTAAATCTAAATTTACGGAATGGGCAACAGTAGGTATACTTAAAAGTAGAAATATTTTGTTTGATTTATACGATCAAAAAAAATATCGATTTGATGACAAATTCACCACTTATGTGAAAAATTATTCAAAAATTTTTAAAAAAGTTTGTATTACGGCTAAATCTAATTATATTAATAAACAAATTAACCAGTCTTCTGACAAAATTAAAACCATCTGGGGCATTATAAATAAAGAAACCGGAAGATCTAAATTAGCCTATAATCAATTTGCATTAAATTATGATAATAAATTAATAACAGCAACAAAAGATGTAGTTAATGTTTTCGAAGATTTTTTTGCTAATATTCCGATTAATATTACATCTTCTCTGGACTCATCTCCATCTCGAGCAAAAATATTACTAGAGTCTAATATCGGTTGTTGTGCTTTAAGATTTAAGTTTTCACATGTTAGCCCCGTTCATATCATAAAAATATTCAAACATCTAAATTTAAAAAATACAGAAGACCTTTGGGGCATGTCTGTAAAAGTAGTTAGTTCCTTTATAGATATTGTTGCTCCATATCTAGCTACTATTTTTAATAAATGTATTGATAATGGCACTTTTCCACAATTAATGAAATTTAGCAAATTAATCCCACTATTTAAATCAGGAGATAAATTTGAGCCAGGGAACTATAGACCTATATCTATTTTGCCAGTTCTAAGTAAGGTGTTTGAAAAGATAATGTTAAATCAAATGTTACAACACTTCAGGGATAACCGACTGCTTCACAGTCAACAATATGGTTTCACCGCCGGCAAGTCTACCACTGACGCAGGTGTAGCGCTGATAACACATATTTTCCAATCATGGGAGAAGTCACAGGATGCACTCGGAGTTTTTTGTGACCTATCAAAGGCATTTGATTGCGTGGATCATAAAACACTTTTGTACAAGCTCGAACATTATGGTATAAAAGATAATGATCTAAAATTAATGAGAACTTATTTAGAGGATAGGGTCCAAACTGTAGATATTGACGGTATAAAATCTAAGGGAGCTAATATTGGGATGGGCGTTCCACAAGGGTCAATCTTAGGCCCCTTTCTCTTTTTAATTTACATAAATGACCTTCCCTTTATGGTAGAGAAAATTGCAGATATAGTGCTGTTTGCGGATGATACTTCGTTAGTGTTTAAAATTGGACGTCAAACTAATCAATTAGACGATGTAAATTGTGCTATGTCTGCTATATTAAATTGGTTTACATGTAATAACCTATTATTAAATTCCAGCAAAACAAAGTGTATAAAATTTACACTTCCTAATGTAAGACCAATACATACACAGTTATTGCTTAATGACGAAATAGTAAATTTTGTTAATGATACAGTTTTTTTAGGTATAACAGTGGACTCGAAATTACAATGGGGGCCCCATATTTCAAAATTGGCCAATAGACTCAGTTCAGCTGCATATGCAATTAGAAGAATTAGGCAATTAACGGACGTGGCGACGGCTAAACTTGTATACTTTAGTTATTTCCATAGCATTATGTCATATGGTATACTACTGTGGGGTAAAGCAGCCGATATAAATACTATATTTATTTTACAAAAGAGAGCCATACGTTCTATTTATGGTATGGGTTCAAGAGAGTCATTACGTCAGTGTTTTAAAGATTCAAATATCCTCACCGTTACTTCACAATACATTTATGAGAATATCATGTATACACGGAAGAATTTAGACAGTTTTAGAAAACTTAAAGACTGTACAAATAGAAACTTACGCAATAAAAATAAGCTAATTTTACCTAAATGCCGCCTGCACAAAGTCAGTAATTCATTCTATGGTAATTGCGTAAGATTTTATAATAAACTGCCAGAATCTGCACTAAATCTGACAGAGAGGCAATTCAAATCTTATATTAAACAATTTTTGTGTAAGAAAGCCTATTACAGGATAGACGAATTCATAGACGACAACATATCAAGTAAATAATTAGTTTATTAGCATACAACGTTATAATTTGTTTATCTCATTGCTTTCTTGATTCAATTATTTTAGAAATATGAAAGCGTAGCGGGTTTTGTATTAATTGCCGCATGCATTCTTATGTGAAATGTGAATACTATAAACATCAGATGGCAATTGTGAGTAGCTATGACGTGGTCTGGTGTTTTGAGTAGTCATGCTCACTAAAATGTCCAGACTTGTGGCGGCGTGGTGGGCCGGGTCATTGGGCTCCCTAAAATATGGTCGAGCGCAGTGATGGCTGGCTCATCCGTCATACTCGTGAACGGGTGCTGCTTGTAGGGACTGGTCTGCTCTAATCACTATGACTGATTTCCTCTTATTAATTGTTTAACCAGTTGGTTATGTATTCAATATTTTTTTTTTTTGAGTATTTAATTGAATTAGTGCTAATCGGTGGTTTGTATTCACACACTTAAACTTAAATTGTAAGTAAGAATAAATTATTTAAAAGAGCAACACACAAGTTTCTTGCTTATTCTTCTTGTGATGAGACAGCATTCCGAATGAGCGGTAGATTAGAAAAAACAAAAAAATGTTATGACTATTCAAAAGTGCTTCAATGTAAGTTTATTTGAATAAATGATTTTCTATTCTATTCTATTCTATTCTATTCTATGGTAATGTGGTGTATGCACCAAAATAACATTTTTTACAATTTTTGTCTATTTGTTTGTTCCGGCTAATCTCTGAAATGTCTGTACCGATTTTGACGAAACTTTTTATGGCAGGAAGCTGATGTAATAAGGGGTAACTTAGGATACTTTATTTTAGGAAAAAATTTTTTTAAAGAAAAATAAAGTTAAATTCCACGCGGACAAAGTCGCGGGAACAGCTACAATAAATAGTAGGGAACAATAAATAGTACAATTATTTCACCGGTTTACAAAATATTACATAATATTAATACTAGATTTAAAGACAAACTTTCTGTCCCCAAGTATCGTTTAGAAAAAGTCAATAGATCTTTTATGGGAATAGATATAAAAATTTATAATAAGATAGCAAAGGATATATTGGAATTACCCTTAAATAAATTCAAAACATCTGTTAAATCATATTTACTGAGCAAAGCCTATTACTCACTAAACGATTACTTGAATGACGAGCGTGCATGGCAATAGTTGTTCATGCACGGGATTTTCATTTAAAGTTAGACATAGACATCTATATAAACATACATTGTAAATAACTGGCTTTTTAAAAAAAAATCAATTGAGTTTCATGCCAGTTCTTCTCAATTGGATCTATATACTGAAATAAACGGTAAGTAAAAAATTATGATATAAAAAATTCAAGTTAGATCAAATTGCACACAAGGTGCAAATCAAATTTGCAGTCGACTCAGTAGTTTAGGAGTCTATCGCGGACAAACAAAGTGACACGTAATTTTTATATAAAATGTTATACTTTATTAATTTTCTGCTCTCGGTGATCTGTAACGGGTAAATTTTGCATTAACAAGTATTTAATATGAAATCTTTTTTATTTTATTTATTTATTTATTTATTTTGTACACATTACATCGATGGTTGTAGACAGGACAATTAACAGCAATCCCTGCACTAAGCTCAGGGCTTGTGTCGCAGGAATCAGAAATAATTAATTACAAAAACATTAACTTAAAACAGCCTCCAGTTCAACGAGGTACAAAATTAACCAATATTATATCGGTACTTTACAAAGAATAATAATAAGTAAAATAAAGGTAAAGTTTGCGTGTAGGCTGGGTAGGTATATGAGCGTGCGTTTTGTGTGTGTGTGTGTGTGTGTGTGTGCGTATACAGAAGTTTGTGGGCGTGTGCTTTTGTATAGAATCATCGACTTTTTTTAACTACGGATATGCTGAGTTTCCAATTTCGGTCGCATATCGGGAATATTAACCACGTTAGTAGATTGGCTATTATTCGACTCCTGTAGGCGACAATTGATATGAATAGCACCGCCATCCCTACTCTCTATCTATTAGGGTTGCCACATTGAAGAGAAAGAAACATTTAAAATTATTTTTAAATCAAATAAAAAATTGTATATTAGTTTAAGACATTTTAACCGCTTATGAAGGTTTAATTTTTGGCATTAATATTTTTTTTACCGTGCAACCATCCCTGCTATCTATCTATTAGGGTTGCCACATTGAACAGAAAGAAACATTTAAAAATATTTTTAAATCAAATATGTAAAAAATCGTATATTCATTGAAGACATTTTAGTCGCTTTTGAACGTTTAATTTTTTACATTCTTATTTTTTTTACCGTGCGACCATCGCTGCTCTCTATCAATTAGGGTTGCCACATTGAAGAGAAAGAAACATTTAAAATTATTTTTAAATCAAATATAAAATCGTATATTTATTGAAGACATTTTAGTAGCTTATGAACGTTTATTTTTTTACATTCTTGTTTTTTTTACCGAGCAACCATCGCTGGTCTATATCAATTAGGGTTGCCACATTCAAGAGAAAGAAACATTTAAAATTATTTTTAAATCAAATAAAAAATCGTATATTCATTGAAGACATTTTAGTCGCTTATGAACGTTTAATTTTTTGCATTAATATTTTTTTTTACCGTGCAACCATCCCTGCTCTCTATCTATTAGGGTTGCCACATAGAAGAGAAATTATTTTTAAATCAAATAAAAAATCGTATATTCGTGTAAGACATTTTAATCGCTTATGAACGTTTAATTTTTTGTGTATTAATATTTTTTTCCTACCATCTAGTGATTATATTTTATTATTTCATTAATATTTTATCCAATTAAAGAGGGGAAACCGTGTCAGGTTGACCTTCATGCGGTTCCCCCTGGACAACATCGTGATAAATTCTTGGTGAATCAATAGGAGCCAACAGAATATCAGCGCTGCAGACTTATCTGTAGCTTTATGCTGAGTTGATTGCCTCTTCATCATTGCGAAACATAAAGCCACATCCGTTTTTTTATTTGTAAAATTTATATTTCTGTATCTCATCTATGCTATGTGTTTGTATAAAGCGTCTATCTATCTATCTATATCTATATATATTAGGGCAGACTTCCAGCGACAGCCCTACAGTATCGAATAATTGGCATGGTTTTAGTCGATGGTGAATTTATTATTCACGGATTCGATTCCGCCCCGTGGCGTTGGCTGGCTATTGAATTACTGGCTATTGATTATATTCATGTATGTACAGTTAAATTAACACTGTGGTTTATTGCAGGAAAACCTCAAGTTATAACAATCCTTACTAATATTATAGATGTGAAAGTAACTGTGTCTGTCTGTCTCGCTTTCAAGCCAAAACTACTGAACCAATTAAAATAAAATTTGGGACATACATAGTTTAGACTTTGAGAAAGGACATAGGATACTTTTTAAGGGAAATAGGGTTGAAAGAAGTGGAAATGGGAGATGAAAGATTGTGGACATAGGATACTTTTTAATGTGAAAAGGGTTGTAAGGGGTTGAAAGGGGGAGATGAAAGGGTATATGGAAGTATTGTCATTTTTAAAGATGCATGAAACTTATTTTTTAGGCTGTTGATGAAATATATGTAAAAATGATAGTTTGTAAAGATTTTACCCATAGGTGGTAAAATAAAATAGGGGGTGAAATTTTGTAAAATTGGTTATTCGTGGACGAAGTCGCGGACACAGCTGGTAGCAATAACAACATGGCAATGGAATAATAAACATTCAAAAATGTTGATAATCGTCCCAAATTCAAAACCCTTCCAATATAATTCTATATTCAAGACGAGATACAGAAATGCGCCAAATTATTAATCCGTGAAATATTAGGAAACAAAAGCCCAGTTTCGCTGGCCTTGGATAATTGAACTGCGATTTCAGCTCCCCGATTTCAGCTCCCCGAATTTAGCTCCCCGATTTCAGATATAATCTTGGAGATAATCCTGCCTTAGTCAGAGATGCGCACAGTAAATCGGAAATATTTGATATTTGCGTAGATACGCAAATATCAAATATTAAATAATCCGAATCAGATGATTCGGATTATTTATGATTGTATATTAATTTGTATTTTTTATCAAAATTATTTTGAATTATATGATTTTTTTTTCTCTGACGGATGGTAATGGAATGGTGCACCCGCCTGCGCTAACGGCATACGCTGGCGGGGCACCAGTGGAGGATGATAAGATGAACATGACGTCAGGTCAGTTAGGTTTCCAGGGGGAACTACTTGGAGGTAAATCTGACATGGCGCATTACTAACAATAGAGTTATTAGTCCATATTACTAACATTGCCCTTCTCCCAATAGAACAAAATAGACAGACAGACAAAAAATTATATTCATATGCATGCAGTAAAAAAACGGTTATTTCAATATTACAAACAGACACTCCAATTTTAGTTATGTGTATAGACTAGCTTTTGTCCGCGGCTTCGCTCGCGTTGATTTGTCCCGTTAGGGGTAGATTTAATCAAAATCCTTTCTTAGCGGATACCTACGTCATAACATCTACCTGCATGCCAAATTTCAGCACGATCCGTCCAGTGGTTTGGGCTGTGCGTTGATAGATCACTATGTCAGTCACCTTTGAGTTATATATATTTAGACATGGCCAAGGTAGGTCGGGTTAATCCACTATGCTCTCTGCCGATAGGAAGGCGGTAGAAAGCAAAAACGGCCTCGAAACTTCGACAATGGTGCTGGTAGGTACACAATGTGTTTTTTTTAGTGGATAAGAATCCTACACACCGCCTCATAGTCTTCATGCGGAAGGGTCTCTTTTGAAGATTTTTCACACTTTAAAATAGAATCTCTACGTTCTCCAAAGTAGATACGATATATTAGTAGTAACTAGTAGTGAAGGATTGTACTACCGTCCTTGCACTTTAGTAACGTCACGATTTGTAACAGCCATTGGGTGCTAGGTTCACACGGTGATCACGTGGTACGCAATAGTGGTACCTATTGTATCTATGATAAAGTTCAAAATAAAGATTTATTGATACTTTCCTATAATTAAATTTTTACACTTTCAAATTTTTAACTATTTCAACGTTTTATTAATTTATCTCTAATTAAGAAAATGTATCGAAATGAAGGCTGTCGTGGATAAGTGATTTACTGCCCTGTTGTACATCCATGAGGTCGTTAGTACAAATCAAAAATAATTTTTATGTTCTGTTTCGTTGATATTGTCCCCCAATAATAGTTTTTTTTTCATATTTGACAGCCTCGGTGGTCTAGTGGTGTAGCACACCGCTTTACTATCCGATGGTCGTGGGTTCGATTCCTCGCACGGTACAAACATTTGTATTCATGTGTATGATTGTTTGTATCGGGCTGGGTGTTTTCTATGTATAATATGTATTTATTTACAAAAAGAACAATGTAATCCTGTATTTATAACAGTTGTGTAGTACCCATAACACAAGCTCTGCTTAGCTTGGGACTAGATGGCGCTGTGTGAATTGTCCTGAGATATTATTATTATATTATATATATCGTTTAATGTACAGACAGCAATCGTTCACAATGTTACTATATATATACAAATATATACAAAGAAATAATATAGAAATATCTGTAAATAAAATTTTCAAAGGATATACTGTAAGTACACAAAAAAACATTCAACAAAACAAAAATTGTCTGTCGGTCTGTTTGTTCTTGCAAATCATTGAAACGGGTCGACCGATTTTGACGGGACTTTCACTCGCAGATAGCTAATGTTATAAGGAATAACTTAGACTATTTCTATTATAGAAAATATATTATTTTTCAATAAAAAAGAAATTCTACACGGAAGTAAGCGCTTGTAACAATATGTAATATAACTTTAATACATAACGCAACTGGATCATTGTACTCTTATATAACTTAACAGCATTATTACAAGCAAAGGTTAGATAAAACGAGCACAATATATAAATTGATTGCATTGCTTGCTTGTTCCCGGCGGCGGGAAGTGAAAGTGTTCCCACGCGTTCACGAAGTAGACGATGTGACGCTCCGCGCCGCGATGCGACCTCATATCGTGATCTACATACGGCCGATGTGAAATTATATATTAATAATGATTTATAGTAATCTATATATATATAACTTAAAAGGTGACTTACGTAGTGATCTATCAACGCACAGCCCAAACCACTGGACGGATCGGGCTGAAATTTGGCATGCAGGTAGATATTATGACGTAGGCATCCCCTAAGAAAGGATTGTGATTAATTCCACCCCTAACGGGACAAATCAACGCGAGCGAAGCCGCGGACAAAAGCTAGTCTATACGCATAACTAAATTGGACTGTCTGTTTGTAATATTGAAATAGTCGTTTTTTATTATATGCATACGAATATAAATACGGTACATACACTAAAAATATATTTTTTTTACAATTTTTGTTTGTCTGTCTGACTGTTCCGGCGAATCTCTGAAACGGCTGGATCGATTTTGATGGGACTTTTATTGGCTGATGTAATAAGGAGTAATTTAGGCTACGTTTATTTTAGAAAAATAACGTTAAATTCCACGCGGACGAAGTCGCGGGTACAGCTAGTGTTAAAACAGTAGTAGCAAATCTGCTGTGAGCAGTATAATGCTCAATACTACAGGCCATCCTCAACCACCACTGGTCCAAGTCAAACGCTTCATGAGAAGAGGTCACCAGTTTCATTTAAAACCACTCTTCCTTACCAAAAAAACAAATTAACAGGTAGTATAATATAATAAATAGTATAACAAATAATGTTGGGGCACTTGATACGACACGACGAACTAATTAACAACATTATAGAAGGAAAAATAGATGGAAAGAGAGGAAGGGGAAGACCGAGACACAGCTATATCAAGCAAGTTAAAGAAAAAGTTGGAGTCGTGTCGTATCAACAGCTAAAGGGACTGATAGAAGATCGTGGAAGGTGGCGGGAGCTCCACCGACAAGAGCACAGCTTAAATTATGAATGAATGATTAATAAATAGATAACGTTTGTTCAGTTATAAATAATCTATGGATCTACTGAATTAAGTTACTTAGCAAGGAGGTTAGTTTTTTTATAGCTTCATAGAAAACCATGGCCTGAAACCACTACACAGCTGACTTCAATTGCATTGTTAAAATCTTACCACGATTTATATTTATTTGCTGAGTTCCCGATATTTCGGTAGTGTTTCAAGTAGTTTACCCGTGATCATGGTGGTTGAAACACTACCGAAATATCGGAAACTCAGCAAATAAATATACAACGTGGTAAGATCCCGTGATTTTTACTAATTATACGTATATTTGAACGGCCTCTATTAGAACCGCAGCTAGGGGAAGTGACGACATATGTAGGGTTGCGGGTAAAACTGGAAAGAAGGGCTGAAGATCGTGCCACGTGGAGTGCCTTTGAAGAGACCTATGTCTAGCAGTGGACTACAGTTTTTAATTTTATAAAACTATATATTTTATGGAACATACATATGAAGTATCAACTATCGAATAAAAAAAGTCATCTAAATTGGTATACTTTTTAATCCGGAAAAAGGGTTATAAGGGGTTGAAAAAGGTTGTTAAAGATTGTATGGAAGAATCGTCATTTCTAAAGCTAGAAACTTTAGTTTTTAGACTTATAATTAAATGTAAATAAATATGACATTCGCAAGTTTCTAAAAATTTTACCCTTAAGGGGGTAAAATAAAATAGGGGATGAAAGTTTCTATACAAATTCGTTATTTTTGAATCTAGAACGATGTAACTTTTTTTATTGGAGTTTTTGGGTTAGTTTATTAAATATTTTTTCCTTATTTGGTCAAAGTCACTATTTTGACGAAGTAGTACGGCTAGTATGATATATAAGTATATTTTGGTATGTTATTCTGTCCATGTGTGCAGGCGAGGCTTCACACTAATCAGACGGGCCGTTAGCTTGTCATTCTACTTAAAGAATTTCGAGATCTTGATAAAACTTTAAGTTCGGGCATTAAATTAGTAAAATAATTACACAGAAAAGAAACCGGATTGGTGTCTGTTATCTCGGCAGTCGGAAAGTTGGCAGAAGTGCGCATTACCGGAGTCCGCTGCGAGTTCCGTTTACGGCGGACATAAAAAAGACAAACACGAGCAATTTATGAAGTTCCCTAAACGGCCCCGAGAGGGGCATAATTCGTGGGATCCCTCGTAAATCAAAGTTTCTTAAACTCTTAATTTTGGTCGGCGATGTGGACATGCTGTGTTGCCAACATAAATTGCGTGGAAACGACTTTTGGACGCGGATTGATCGACTGATAGACGATTGATAGACATTAAAAGACTCTACACAGACTCGATGTGGACGTGCTGTGTTGCCAACATAAATTGCGTGGAAACGACTTTTGGACGCGGATTGATCGACTGATAGACGATTGATAGACATTAACAGACTCTACACAGACTTTAGCCATTAATTTCAAGATGTCCTTAATTTATGGATAGCTTTTTATTAGGAACTTTAAAACTTTTGCGTTTAGTATTTAGTATTTATAGCGATTACTGTATGAAGAGTCGTGACTCATTAAGAGAGAAAATCAATGAGGCAAATATTCTCACCGTTGCTTCTCAATTTATATATTCAAATATCCTATATGTTCACAAAAATCTTTATCTATGTATTTAAAAAAAAACAGCAATATTTATAATAACATATACTAGATTTAAAGAAACTTGCTATCTCCAAGTATCCTTTAGAAAAAAACAATAGGTCTTTTATACGAATAGGTATAAAAATTTACAATAAGATACCAAAGGTATACTGGAACTACCCTTAAATATATTGAAAACATCAGTTAAATCATATTTACTGAGCAAGGTCTATTACTCACTAAACGATTACTTGAATGACGAGCGTGCATGGCAATAGTTGTTCATGCACTGAATTTTCATTTAATGTTAGACATAGACACCTATATAAATATACATTGTAAATAAACTGGCTTTAAAAAAAAAGTAATTCTATTGAGTTTCTTGCCAGTTCTTCTCAATTGGATCTACATACTAAACTGGGCGGTAGGGAAAAAATTATAATATAAAAATTTGACGTTCATAAGTGGGTAAAATGTGCTACATGAATAAATGATTTTTAAATTTGAATTTGAATATTTTTATGGTTTGTCAGTATTAACGCTACATAGTTTAATCTAGACTATTATAATATTATAAACAGGGATATAATAATAATAATAATAATCTCAGGACCATTCACACAGCGCC
The DNA here is from genome assembly GCF_030625045.1 of Achroia grisella. Lineage (NCBI taxonomy): Eukaryota > Metazoa > Arthropoda > Insecta > Lepidoptera > Pyralidae > Achroia > Achroia grisella. The sequence goes on along the minus strand of NW_026713024.1, from coordinate 589,879 downwards.
ATCTAGGCCCAAATTAAGCTAGCTAAAGCTTGTGTTATGGGTACTAGATAACTGATACAAATACATAGATATTTTTTTTTTTTGTAAATATATACATATTATACATAGAAAATACCCAGACCGATACAAACAATCATACTCATATATACAAATGTTTGTGCGTGCGAGGAATCGAACCCGCGACCATCGGTCGTAAAGCGGTTTGCTAGACCGCTAGACCACCGAGGTCGTCAAAATTATGTAATGAATAAACTTAATATATGCTGTTAAATAATCTTATCCACAGATTCCCAAGGATATACTACACGTTGTAGTATGTATAAAAATAATAATGTATGACCAATATAAACAATCATACTTATAAATACAAAGGTTCGTGTCGTGCGCGGAATTGAACCCCTGACCATCGACACAGTTATACAGATAATACTACTAGTATATGGTAATTTTTAGTAGTTCACGTCATAACTACTAAAAATTACCATATACTAGTAGTATTATCTCGATCGAGTATATATCGAGTGGATTGAGTAGTCATGCTCTCTAAAATGTCCAGACATGTGGCGGCGTGATGGCTGGCTCATCCGTCATACTCGTGACCGAGTGCTGCTTGTAGGGACTGGTCTGCTCTTATCACTACGATTGTTTTAATCCTATTGTGTACTTAATATCTGAAGATAATAAATTAGTGCTAGTTGGTGGTTTGTATTCGTACGTTTCGACTTGTAAATGTAAACTTACAAGGATTATTTAAAAGAGCAACACACAAGTTTCTTGCTCGTTCTTCTTGTGATGAGACAGCTTTCCGAACGAGTGGTAGATAAAAAACATTTATGTTACGTTATGACTATTCAAAAGTGCTTAAATTAAGTTTATTTGAATAAATGATTTTCTATTCTATTCTATACTAAAATTAATTGAAGATAGGTCTCGGCAGTTGTCCTGATAAATGTGTTAAAGTCATTCATAGCCAGCTATATCTCTATGTTCAAACTTTATGCGTTATCAAATAGAATTAGGAGCAAAATTTGAGTTTTACTTGCTGGCTATGTACCATGTACAGTTAACTAATTTGTGTATTTATATCCCAACAGGGATGCCAACCGTGAGGGGATCCTTGTAGAAATAATAGATTTATGGTCTTTGCTATGACATTCTCACCCTCATATAAAATTGTACGAGATTTTGATAATCTGTTACGATACGACTACGATAATCTGTAAAGATTATAGTAAAAAATCTGTTAGCTACCTTTATTTAACCAAATTTATTGTTAGCTACCGTTGAAATGCGCTTGTTAACGAGTTAGTTATCCGACTGCGACAAAAAAAAGTATAAACTTCTGTATTTTTATATTCGGTTTTTTTTTTTCAATCTATACTATATACTTAATTGGAGTGTCTGTTTGTAATATTGAAATAACCGTTTTTTACCACATGCATATGAATATAAATACGGTACAGACACCAAAATAACATTTTTTACAACTTTTGTCTGCCTGCCTGTCTATCTATTTGTTCCGGCTAATCTCTGAAATGGCTAGATCGATTTTGACGGCACTTTTTTGGCAGGTAGGTGATGTAATAAAGAGTAACTTAGGCTACTTTTATTTTAGAAAAATAAAGTTAAATTCCTCGCATCGAAATCGTGGGAACAGCTAAAATACAAATATATCTAATCTGAATGATGGAACATCCATATCCTCTGGGATTTTATATTGCTTTTCATATGTTACCATTGAAATAGTCTAGTCAGATATACCTAGAATTGAGAATGGCTTTTTTTTTGAAGTTTCTAGTTGATCCTTCTTTTATACAAATTAAAGATTACCATTGTAAGACCTATACATAAGAAGCACAGTACCGTGCTCGTCGATAACTATAGACAAATTGCATTACTATCAGTATGTGATGTTAATATTGAAGCGCAGTAATTATAACAGAACTTTGTTTATTTATTAAGACAAGTAATTTTTACAACAGACGTACATATCTGAGAGAGAGTGATCGGATTAAAAGGTAGTGAATGAATGAAACATAACAATAAAGGACCAACGATACAATGGATCAGTGTGTAATATTGCCACATCTAACTGTATTATATAAAATCTTTGAAAAAGCAAATTATAGTAGAATGACAATATTTGTAAATAATAATAATAATCTCAGGACAATTCACACAGCGCCATCTAGACCCAAGTTAAGCGAGCTAATGCTTGTGTTATGGGTATTAGATAACTGATACAAATACATAGATACGTTTTTTTTCGTAAATACATACATATTATATATAGAAAATACCCAGACCGACACAAACAGTCATGTCATACTCATGAATATAAATGTTTGTACCGAGCAAGGAATCGAATCCGCGACCATCAAAAGTAAAGCGGTGTGCTACACCGCTAGACCACCGAGGCCGTCATAAACATAATATATTGAATGAAAATCAAAACGGTTTCCAAAAAGGAAAATCCACCTCGCTAGCAGCTTTTAGACTCGTCAGTACCATTTTGAGTAACGTTGATAAATCTATAGAAGTTACAGCTGTGTTCTATGATATGAGCAAGGCGTTTGATTTCGTTCACATGAATGTACATATATTCACATGACAGTAATAGACTGTCTAAATGTGATAGATATGGACTTAGGGTGTAATGCTTATAACTAGTTAAAAACTTATTTAAGTCATAGAGTACAACGAGTTGAAGTAACAAATCTTGATCCACAGTTAAACGAAGTATTGTATAAATCTGATGATAAAGTAAAAGACATTGGGATACCACAAGGCAGTATTTTGGGTCCATTATTATTTATTTTATTTATAAATGTCCTACCGACTATAATCAGACATTTTTGAACTTTATTTGCGATACGATATAGCCATTGCGATACCTAATATTTATGACTCTGAGAATGTATATAATAATGAAATTAATAAAACCGTATCTGATGTTACTGATTGGCTAGAAGAAAATAATATAGAAGTTAATGTAAACAAAACTAAATATATTCAATATCTCAATCACCGAAATAACAAAACATTTGACTTAGTGATTAAACACAATGATCAAATAATTAATGAATGTGACAACGTGAAATTTCTAGGTATCATGTTGGATAGGCATACAAAGCCGCGGGTAATAGTTAGTTTGTTTGATAGAGGAAGAAATTGCATTACAGAAATTTTACTTATATATTTTACTGTATTTTTTTTATGTCAGAAACAACAGATTACGAAACTGCTATAAGAAGAATTGGGTAAGGCAGATGTACCCTCGCAGGCGACTTGTACACAGTCTCCCTTTAGTTACGCACAAGTACGCCAATTAAGGGAAGTAATCCACTACCTCCTACAGGTGGTCCCGCTCCACAATAAGTGGACCAACTTCGTAACAAAATACAGTAATAACATATAAATCTTCCAGGATATATTCCAAGTCGAGTAGAGCATTTAATATCAGTTAATAAAGTCCAAAGCGTGGCCTACTGTCCATTTAAAAATAATAATCATCTCAAGATAATTCATACAGCGCCATCTAGACCCAAGTTAAGCTAGCTATAGCTTGTGTTATGGGTACTAGATAACTGATACAAATACATATATACATATTTTTGTAAATACATATATATTGTACATAGAAAACATCCAGACTGATATAAACAATCATACTCATGAATACAATTGTTTGTGCTAGAGCGAAGAATCGAACTCACGACCGACGACGGTAATGGACGGCCTTATCGCTAAAAAGCAGTTAGGTATAAAATTTCATCCATTCTCATAATATAATCTACCTACATTCAAAGTTTCATTAGAATCCGTCCAGCTTAGTCGCGAAAAAGACAGACATTTACATTCAAAATCTTAGTATAGACACTCGTAACACTCCACGAATATATATCACTAATTTAATTCCAATTAATTAAGTCTTTCACAATGGTAATTAAATTTACGGGTTTATTTAAACCATTTTGCTCTTTTGTCTGCCGCAGTGGGGAAGCTCCTGAAACCAAGCTATTGAATTACAGTTCGGCTGAATAGTCTTTGTTCCGAATAGAATTGTACGAGGTCCGCATTAGATTAGAGACGGTGTTTAAATCTGCTTAAGATAATTGGGATTAACCTTTCAGATACGAGGGTGGTGCGATATTAATCTGATAGTTAAGTTAACTTTGTGTGATATTTTAACTGAGAGTGTGGTAATGTCGTAAAATTGAAAATTGGACTAACTTACCTAAGTGACGTCCAATTGTAATTTTGTGAACGTTGATCTGAAATATAATTGATTTACAGTGTAGTATTCCTATTCGCTACTCTATGGCATCGCGATTTTAGAGTTATTTAAAAAAAAAAATAATGCAAATTTATCTCTGTGATGTGGCAACCCCATGGATCACTGATTTAGAGCTGAAATCTTCAGATGTACATTACCCATTATGAACGGGATCAGCAACAGTAGGCTGATGTTGGGTCGGGCGGGTGATTATATTTCAGATCAACGTTCACAAAATTACAATTGGACGTCACTTAGGTAAGTTAGTCCAATTTTCAATTTTATTTCACGTTGATCTGAAATATAATTGATTTACAGTGTAGCTGTTCAGAGTCGCTTCATAATGGGTATTATTACTTATTATTAATAAAAGTATTTATTATAATCAGCATTTTTAATTATTTTTCAAAATAATGTAATTAAGCACATTGATTAATTGTTCATAAGAACTAAAAAATAAGAAAATTCTAATGTTAATATAATTCTAATCAGACTTTTTCAATTGAATATTAATTAATTATTCAATACTAATCGAATTCCAAAAATTGTGTATTACAACTATTTTTAGTTGGCAAATTATAGAATTTTCAGAAAGTCAATGTCCTGACCAATCAGCTGTTTTCCTTATCATGTCAAGAGATACGCCCGCTTTATTCACCGACGAGGTGGCGGAATGTTGTACTTACAATATCAATTCCACTATCCTCCAGAGTGCATTTGATGCATCTACTAATGGTATGCTATTATGTCCGATGGTAAAACTTTTGATATGATTATGAGGTATTGCTCCTTATTTCTAATTACTAATGTATGCTTGATTTACTCCTGAAGCATGTTAGCTGGTCATATATTTGGTTCTTGATGTTAACATGGAAGTTCTAAAACTGTTCAGTGAATTGATGGAAATAGCGATCTTATTTTCAGATATTAATATATACTCAAGTTTTATTATGTACAGGGTTTGAGCCCATTGAATAGTGGTTAGAACTAGTAGAGTTGTTAAATTTTGGCCGAGTACTTCAAGATTTAGAGTTGAAGTGTTTGGTAAACTAGCCAGATACCGTAATACCACAGATGGGTTCCACATTCCTCTGTATCGTTATAGTGATTATGTATTATGTATTATTATATATTATGATTTCAATCTATATACATGTCTGAGAAGAAACCATTTGATTCTGCCATCTGATCCTACCATGTGTTATAACCAATTCCACTCTCAAAGTTTTCAGTAAAGAATAAAAATAAAATAATATTATTATTATTGAAAGGGATGGAGCCAAGTATTGATCCTTGATTATGTTTGTGTTAACAAAACTGGCAACAGCTTTTGTAAGTAGTATAATACTGTTTCATTATACCTGTTGATACAGATGCTAGCTTGATGTTTAATGAACTCTCTGGCAAACCTCGGTGTCTGAATGTTGTCCACAGAAGAGGTTCGTTGTCAGGGTAAGTTGACAATATAGTGGATGAGCTGTCCTAAAGGGAAATAACAAGAGGTTATTATTAGTTTGCATATGATGGGTTTAGTTACCAGGAGGTATCAGAGTTAAGTCTCACAGCAGGTAAATTATCCAATTTTGTGTTGAACCATCGATATTACAAGGCAGATGGATTTTCCTTCCATGAAACATACCCATCACAATAAATCAATATGTGAGGTTTCAAATTGACTTCTTATTCATTGGAATGCCTTGACATTAATTTCCCATTCTGTGTCCATATTTGTGTAACAGGATTCATCAGCAACAACATTTTCTTTTGACTTAATGTATGATGCATAAATATTTATATTTATGTTTTCACACCAACTCCACATGTCTATAGTGGTGTCGTTCAAGTTTGAGTATTGAACACTGCCCATTTAGTTAAAGACATGCGATAGTAGTAATGTTATCAATTTTTGATAATACATTACAGTTTTGCAAACCATTGACGCCCAAACTAGGCAGCTAGTAATTCTAATTGGTAAATTACAACTGCTGTTCGGTATAAGATCATAGTCCTCTAACACTTTCATCATTATACTTATCATTGCAGTGTAATAGGGCCATGTAGCCCTTTTCATTGCTCTTTAAGTGTCCTATCATAAGAGATATAGCTGGACAGGCTGATACCAGAGTACCAAGTAACTTTACAAAAGCTCTTATTTAACAGTCTCAGATTTTTTAATTTTGTTGTTAACATTTTAATATCAATACATTTTTATAATGGTAATTTAAATCTCATAGTGTTGAAATAAATAATAAATCCAAGAAACTGGCAGGATGTAACTCTCTCTAAGTTAACATACTTTTTCAGAATTAACAATGAGACCCAAACATAAGAAAATAAGGAGGGTGACATGTCTATTGGCTAAACCTTTCTTATAGGTACATCCTATACCCATATAGTCATCAAGATATATTGTTGACAGGTAGCCATGCCTCTGAAGGTAAGCAACTACAAATACTGTGAATTGAAGTAGAATATTCTTGAAATATTTTACTTTAACAAATTTGTTAAGAGGCTTGAAATTTAGGTTGAACCAAAATTTTCCATTGAGGAATTTAATTCATTGTCTTCATGTTTACATTGTGTTACAGCCTCTAGATTGAGAAAATTATAGCAGTGTGAGTTTTCTTTTCACTTACTGACATATTATTTATTAGAGTTGTCAAATGTATTGGTTGACATATGAAAAAAAAAGGTGGGTACAATATCCTTGCACTCACTGCAGTATGACTGGATCACTAGTTAGTGACCGCCCTATATATATATATATATATATATATATATATATATATATATATATATATATATATTATCAGCATGTACCTGATGGCTGTATGTACCATTAGTGCCTGTTGGTGTAGGCACCTTATTGCAGTTTCTCGGGGCGCCGCTGGATCTATGGTGGTCTCTGCGGCTGAGTGAACTTGTAATTCCTTGGTCCACTTTTGTTGCTTCCTGTGAGTTTGGAACAGCTTGCCAAGTTGGACCCACTATGTTTACAGATTTGCTTGTAAACTTTGTTGTTATGGGTCATTGTAGTTTCTTTATGTGTATTGAGGAATAATAATTAGCTTTAATTCTTACTCCTAGGTTTTCTGTATATACATGTTTATCCTTTTTGTTTTTTCCCATCATTGTGATAAAAAATTATTTAACAATGGTCATAGAATCACCCTTCTTGTTTAATAAGATGATGGTTCCTCTCATTTAAGAGTTTGCTTGCATCACTCAATGATTTAAATAATAGAATGTTCTCAGCACCTGATTTTTAATTAGGTCTGAAAGAACTTGTCTAGTTATAGCTGTGGCTATACCTAGTTGGTGCTGCTGTGCTTCTACAGTTTTGTCCCTCAGTTTAGAGCTCTCATTTAAAATTGCTTTCACCTCAATACATATTTAGTATTGGGCCTAAAAATACTTACAGTTGTAAGAGATTTTTGTTTTTCTTCAATAAGTACTTGTTTGTTTGTATTATATTTGTGAAAAAATTATTTGATATATGTGAGAATATGTATCTTTCTGCTGTATCTTCATATTTTCCATCCAAAAATATTCATTCTTTCTCATAATCATTGCCAAAAGCTTCCCCATATGGTTCTAGGTCCTCCAAACTTGGTTCATCGCTGGCATAATGTCCCTTTTTAATATCTTTGTAGCAACTTTTAGGCACATAAGTGAGCTGTCACCAAGGTCTTCACTAACAGAAGTCTCAGTTTGTAATACATTTGTAATGTCTGAAATACAAGAGGCCAAGGTATAAATAAAAATATAAATGTTTTTGTCCCATTATGTAGCATGTACCTATCTCCTACAATATTCAGTTTTGTCATTGGTATCTCGTACCAAATGAGCATAACAAACTAACTAAAGGGTGCATCATGTGTCTCGTGACTTTAAGTACACGAATTCTATAAATAGAAACAACAAAATACGTGGTAGGTTCTCACAATTCTTTGTTCTGTACATAGGTATCTTGTACCAAAAAATGAATAAAGTAGACTATAAAAGTTGGTATCTCATACTAACGTCGATCTTCGTGTCTAAGTATCTCGTACTGACACGGATAGTATAAATAGAAACTACGAAATACATGGTAGGTACTTACGATTCTTTGTTCCGTATATAGGTATCTCGTACCAAACGTGAACAAAGTAGATTATCCACGTTAGTATCTCGTACTAACGATGATCTTCGTGTCTAAGTATTATCGTACGGACACGGATTCTATAAATAGACACCACGAAATACGTGGTAGATACTTACGATTTTTTTGTTACGTATATAGGTATCTCGTACCAAACGTAAACAAAGTAGATTATCAACGTTAGTATCTCGTACTAACGATGATCTTCGTGTCTAAGTATCTCGTACCGACACGGATTCTATAAATAGAAACCACGAAATACGTGGTAGATACTTACGATTTTTTGTTCCGTACATAGGTATCTCGTACCAAACGTGAACAAAGTAGATTATCAACGTTAGTATCTCGTACTAGCGTTGATCTTCGTGTCTAAGTATCTCGTACCGACACGGATTCGTACGGGAACGAAAAACAAACCCCACGTGTTGCCGGCGTCCGGATTGAGGTTAGGAAAAAAATTAAAAATAATTTCCGTGTACAAAATCTGGAAATCATTGAAAATTGTTGTACAAAATATAATTAGTTACCTTGTATATTCTACCCTGAGGGTCATTTATGTTAAACTTTATAGGGCTTGTGCTTCGTTTAGTATTTTGACTTGTACAACTTTTGATTCTCCGTCGAAACTTTCATATTTATTTCGACGCACGAGTCGGAAGTGATATTTTTGTTTCTCAGTAAGTTTCTTCAATAATTTATTGCAACTTGCCATTTTTAAAAGCCAAAACTTCATAAATTGTTTTAATGACGGCGATGCCGTTTCAAGCGCGAAAAGAAAAGTGATCCATGGGGTTGCCACATCACAGAGATAAATTTGCATTATTTTTTTTTTTTTTAAATAACTCTAAAATCGCGATGCCATAGAGTAGCGAATAGGAATACTACACTGTAAATCAATTATATTTCAGATCAACGTGAAATAAAATAACCGAATAGTGGCGTAACTTCAGTGGGTTTTACCGTTCCTATAGTTAAATTTAATCTAAGTAATATATCTAAGTTTATATAATTATATTATGTAATTTACCGAGACTTTGTAAAGAGATAGGGAAAGTATCCTTGTACAAAAATCCTCTTGAATCTATTCTAATCTAAATTTATTAACTCGTTTCACACAATATTGACATTCTTCCAAATTTCAATTTATAAATGAATCTGTATTATTGTAAACATGTACAACATTTATTTGAAAAGAATACGAGCTGAGTTTCTTGTCAGTTCTTCTCATCTCGAAATCATTCCGAACTGACGGTAGATTTGACATATCATAAGAGTCAGTAATAGACCTACATGAATAAAGATGTTTTGAATAATAATAATAATAATCTCAGGACAATTCACACAGCGCCATCTAGACCCAAGTTAAGCTAGCTAGAGCTTGTGTTATGGGTACTAGATAACTGATACATATACATAGATATTTTTTTTTGTAAATACATACATATTATACATAGAAAACACCCAGACCGTTACAAACAATCATACTCATGAATACAAATGTTTGTGCCGTGCGAGGAATCGAACCCGCGACCATCGGTCGTAAAGCGGTGTCCTTGATCGCTAGACCACCGAGGTTATGAGCTACAATTTACATATTAAACAACAGAGTCAATATGGACCACAGCTGAAAACATAGTTTCCAGAGCTGATTCTAAGTTAGACCCACAAGTAAAGTAACGAAACTGTCTGAAAAAGGCGTTCACCAGATATCCAATAACAAATATTTTCTATCCTGTAGAATATATAGTGTGTCTGGTCTTGACGTTTCCATTAAATTTTGTCTGCTCTTGTCCGTTCCGACTGACATTGTAGCGGGTTCATAAGATTGCTTTCAACTCGATTATTTCAGGTATTGAAGCACATTTTTTTTTAATACTAACTACTCGCCCCGGCTTTCCCGGGTGTACATATATGCGTGTAAACCTTCCTCTTGAATCACTCTATCTATTAAAAAAAACCGCTTCGAAATCCGTTGCGTAGTTTTAAAGATTGAAGCATATATAGGGACGGACAGTAACAGCGACTTTGTTTTATACTATGTAATGATAATAAGGAGGAAAGGGTATTGTTAGTAATGTGACTGATGATCTTATTGCTAGCAATGTGCCATGTCAGGTGTCTCCACGCGGTTCCCCTGGAAACCATCGTGATCAATTCTTGATGAATTTGTTACGATGTGCTAACTGGCCTGACCTCATGTTCGTCTTATCATCCTTCACTGGTGCCCCGCCAGCATATACCGCAAGCGTTATTTCGGAAATACGTACATACATACACCCAGAGCGATACAAACAATCATACTCATAATTACAAATATTTGTGCCGTGCGAGGAATCGAATCTTCGACCATCGGAAGTAAGGCGATGTGCTAATCCGTTAGACCACCGATGCCTTCAAAGTGAAGTTAATAATGATATATCTGATAAGAGTATTCTAAGGAGGAAATATTTGTTGTTTGTAATGAATACAATCGAAAAAGACTTGATCATTGTAAAAATCTTTTATCTGTGGATACTATTTTTAGCGAGTAAAATGTCTGACCTTCGGTCGAGCAGCACCGGTATGCAACTAGTTACTGTTGCAGTAATAAGTCGTTTAATTGCAAAAAAATTACGAGATAAAGGAAACGAGCCAGACATCCATAGCGCGTACAAGTTCACGGCGAAGGATTCGACCTTGGCCGTCCTCGACGCACGCTTAAGGCCGCTTCACACTCACGCATTCTGCAAAAATTTCAGTATCAATGCGATAATTTCTGGAAAATTTCAAAAAATTTCAAAGATATTCTGGAAAAATTTGAAAACACTGTAGTAGTCAGTTAATTCTAATGGTATTTTCTCCGAATTTTTAACACTATATAATTAATACATGAAACAAACACTTGTACACCTATATACAAAAATTGCGCGGATATTTCTTTTTTAATCTGCATAAAAATACATTAATTCAATATACAAAACATTATACACAAACGGTCAATATCAAATAATGTGAAATCGGCAAAGCGTGAAGTTAAGTCTGACATTGGAATACTGGATAATATTCAAACTTACAATTAAAATTAATTATTTAAATTGTAAGTTTGAAAATATATTTATCAAATATATATTTTGATGACCTCGGTGGTCTAGTGGTCTAGCACACCGCTTTACGTCCGATAGTCGCGGGTTCGATTCCTCGCACGGCACAAACATTTGTATTCAAGAGTATGATTGTTTGTATCGATCTGGGTATTTTCTATGTATAATATGTATGTATTTACGAAGAAAAATTACCTATGTATTTGTATCAGGTATCTAGTACATAACACAAGCTTTAGCTAGCTTAACTTGAGTCTAGATGGCGCTGTGTGAATTGTCCTGAGATTATTATAGATTGTTATGGACGAATTTCGGCCACTAGCCGACTACTAGTTGTAATAATAATTAAGAAGACGCTTAGTTACTCATAATAATATTTTAATAAAGAAAAACATTACATTACATCCTGATTATAATATAATATGTTCTCACATTGCCATGCCAAGCTGAGTAGGACTTGTGTTATAGGTACTAGACAACTAATATGAACACTTATATAATGTTCTTATACATACATACATAATATACAAACACCGAGACAATGATAGTCATAAATACAAATGTGTAACATTTGTATTCATGAATGTCATTGTTTGTATCGGTTTGGGTGTTTTCTATGTATAATATATGTATGTACCAGCTTTTGCCCTCGGCTTCGCTCGCGTTTATCCCTTCGGGGTGGAATTTATCAAAATTTTTCTTAGGAGATGCCTACGTCATAGTAGCTTTATGCTGCAAAATCTCAGCCCGAACGGTTTAAAATTGACAAAGTTTCATACAAACTTTCATCCCCTATTTTATCCCCTTGGGGATAGAATTAATCAAAATCCTTTCTTAGCGGAAACGTACGTCATAACATCTACCTGCATGCCAAATTTCAGCCCGATCCGTCCAGTGTTTTGGGCTGTGCGTTGATAGATCACTACATCAGTCACCTTTGAGTTATATATATTTAGATTTACGAAAAAAATCTACGTATTTGTATCAGTTAGCTAGTACCCACAACACAAGCTATAGCTAGCTTATCTTGCGAGCTAGCTTAGTTTGCCATGCGAGGAAGGGACCCGCGACCACCGGAAGTAAAGCGATGTGCTAAACTGCTAGATCACCACGGCTGTCAAAATATCATTAAATACATAAAGAGTGTGTAAAGAGCTTTAATATAAATATTTGTGGGATGTCGACGACATTCGCAGATATCTCAAATTCCCTTCGTGTCGATCAAATGTACGCTTATAAATGTTTAAAACCCCTACACGGTATGCTGGGGAACCTCTTGGTATTTATGTAAATGTTTATTGACTAAATTATTTTCAGAACGACTTCGAATAGCCATAATTTCTAGACAATAGAACAAGCCTCGGAATTACTGCTGGTACTTTTCCAATAGCCAGGACTAAACCCCTTGACGGTCCTACACCACTGCACTAATCCCGAAGAATCGCACGCATTTCCCTGCATGTCTTTCCCAAAAAAAATGGGGAAAAAAGTGGGTTAGAAAACCTCCAGAGATGGGCCCGCTATAGTGGGTCAGCGCGGTTGGAATCGCGGTGTATTACATTATTACACACTGATCCTGCCACTCCAGCATATGGCATTTGATGAGGGATATCTTGGACTTTTAGTGGGAGCCTTATAGAAGATATAGGTTCCATTAGAGACCTCCAGAGATGGGCCCGCTATAGTGTGGGTCAGCGCGGTTGGAGTCGCGGTGGATTACCACACTGATCCTGCCACTCCAGCATATGGCATTTGATGAGGGACATCTTAGACTTTTTAGTGGGAGTCTCATAGAAGATGTAGGTTCCATTAGAGACCTCCAGAGATGGGCCCGCTATAGCGTGGGTCAGCGCGGTTGGAGTCGCGGTGGATTACCACACTGATCCTGCCACTCCAGCATATGGCATTTGATGAGGGGTATCTTGGACTTTTGAATGGGAGTCTCACAGGGATATTCCCCAAGTAAAAAAAGAGGTTTAAAGCCATAGTGCCCTCATAAGTGCCTCTAATCCTCGAATCATACAGTTTACTTCCTGTCGCATCATAAGTTCACCTGCGGCCTAAAGTATTTAGTGATACAAAATTAAATTTTTAATATTAAATTGATCGCTTGACTGCGTATAATAATAATAATAATAATAATAATCCCAGGACAATTCACACAGCGCCATCTAGACCCAAGTTTAGCTAGCTAAAGCTTGTGTTATGGGTCCTAGACAACTGATACAAATACATAGATTTTTTTTTTTTCGTAAATACATACATATTATACATAGAAAATACCCAGACCGATACAAACAATCATACTCATGAATACAAATGTTTGTGCCGTGCGAGGAATCGAACCCGCGACCATCGGTCGTAAAGCGGTAGACTGGACCGCTAGACCACCGAGGTCGTCAAAAGGCGTAATTTGTCCTCTTCGATCGATCACCCGTCCAATACAACGGCCTGATTCGAGGTTCGAACTCCTAGTACTCCTAGTGATGCCCTCAGATAAAATCGTGTCCGTCAGACGGGAGTTGGCCTTCATCCGCGTCTGCTGGTTTAGAGTGCCATCTGCCCTCTCCCCTATCTTCCGGTGAAGCTGTGGAAAACAGCATTAGAGTAGTCTGAAAAAAATTCAGTCAAGTTTTTTGTTTTTTGTATTAATATTTATTTCCCTACCGTTCAGTTCAGTATAGACATTCAATTGAAGTAGGCTGGCAAGAAACTCAAAATTTTTTTAAAGTCAGTTTATTTACAATATATACGTATATAGCTAGTCTAATATTAAATGAAAAACCCGTGTCTGAACAAGAATCGCCATGCACGTACATGACTTTACAAATCTTCTGATAATTATTGATTTTACACTTTTCATAGAATAGAATTCAAAATTTTTTGTCGCTTATGAAGGTCGTATTTTTTATATTATATATAGATCCAATTGAGAAGAACTAGCAAGAAACTCAATTGATCTATCTATCTCTATGATCTACATATCTCGTTTATATAATCTGTAGTAATATAATCTGTATCACAATGAAGAAAAAAGTTTAATACATTGTTTATTCTATTGTTTTCTTTATTATTGACCTATAAGAGTGAAACTGCGTGTCAGCTATGTTAGCAGGTATGTGTGTATGTATAAATATCTAATTAACCAAGCCTGTTATCGTTGTACCACCCCGTACCTTGCGCGCGCGCATCTCCCCGTCCCGCTCTAATCCATGACTATACCTCTCGCTCGCGCACGGGAGATGAGCGAAATGACAAAACCTTGGCTGACGTAATTATCCGACTTTTTACGTTTTTTTTTTACTGTGTAACTTGTTTTTGATATTTGCTCGGGTCTTGAATTCTATAATTGACTAGCTGACCGGCGCAACTTCGTCTGCGTTTCATTTCCGCACCTTTTGCGATATTTTTCATTGCAGCTCCGCTCCTATTGGTCGTAGCGTAATGTTATATAGCTTTTAAGCTTCCTCGATAAATGGACTATCCAACACAAAAAGAATTTTTCAATTCGAACCAGTAGTTCCTGAGATTAGCGCGTTCAAACAAACAAACTCTTTAGCTTTATAATATAATATTATTTCTCCCTTTGATGGGGTAATAGACTGATCATTGCGGGTAAAAATCACCAAACAATGACAGTATAAATTATGAATGATGGGGATGGATAATTTTTAAGTGGAAGACAAAAATTTGCGGACTATTCCACAAGTGTTTAGTATTACAGCTTTTTGGAGAAGGATGAAAGTAAGTGGGTGAAGTTGTAATATCTTGAGGCTAGTGTGTAGGGATGCTGGGATGACACCTGTGGACGAGATAATAATTGGGAGTTTTTATTATTATTAATTATTAATATTATTATATATAAGTATAGATTTATGAAATGTCAATCCCACAGTGATTAGGATGTCTGTTGATCTGTACATTAATGTGTCCAAAGCCTGTACCTCTGAAATACTTTCTGACGGGACATTTGACACATCATAATTGTCTGTAATTAGAGTTATATAAATAAATAAATTCAATTATTTTATACATAGATATTTATATTACTTTTTTGCCATGTATAGAAAAAGGAACTGTGTCTTTATTTACAAATAAAACAAACTCCCAGAGTCTGTAGTCAATATGCCAGAAAAAAAATTCAAATGTGTCATAAAATATTTTCTTTGTAATAAAAGCTTATTATAAAATTGAAGAATTTATAAATGATAATAATGTTTTTGTAGAAAATATCTAACTTAAAATTCATAGCGCCGACAATGTTATCTGATTGGACAGAGACTAAGTGCGTAGCGGTTTCTATGTTGATTGTCGCATGCCTAATCCTTGTTAATATAAATATAATTAAATCAATATTTATTTAAAAGAGCAACACAAGTTTCTTGCTCATTCTTCTTGTGATGAATCTGCATTCCGAATGAGTGGTAGAATCAAAAAACTTGACTATTCAAAAGTGCTTATACTAATTTTATTTGAATAAAGATTATTTCTATTTCTATTTCTATTTATCAGAATGCGCTGTATCTCAAGAAGAAGAAGAAAGAAGATCAAGAATCTGAAAACATTGACACTGACAAATTTTAATTTATCAATAATACAATATTTTGTTGGTGTACTTGTAATTGTAACCTCTGTAATTATAACGGTATTTACCATTGGATAATAAGAATGGTAACATAGTAACATTATATTAGAACAAATATATTTTGACTATGGACTATATTATATAATAAATATATAATGTGTAATAATACAACCCTTCATCTCCCCTTTCAACCCCTGTAAGGGGTGAAACCCTTTATTCAAACTAATAGTAGTTTATATCCTTTCTCAGGGTCTAGACTATTTGCGTACCAAATTTCAATTAAATCGGTTCAGTAGTTTTGGCGTGAAAGCGAGAACGACAGACAAAGTTAATTTCGCATATATATATATATATAAATTTTCAGTTTTCAGTTTCCAATTTTCAACGGAGCCCTTAGGGTAAATAAAATAGCTCATAAACAAAATTATAGAAAATAATAATAGATCGACTTATAAACGACAATCCGAACAAAAATGAATATAAAATCAATTTAGTTTTGACAATCTATAATAAAATTAAAAATAGTTTTTCCCCCTTCGAAATTTTAGTATAGATTGGGTAATCAAAAACTGCTCTGATGGCGGACGACTCTGTTGACTTTAGCCGTGCAAATAACTCGTAACTCAGTGTGGTTTTTTCCCAGACAGCATCATTATTAATCTATTTTTCTTACATATTAAGGAAAACATTACTTGAAACTGCTTTGCTGCGGTTTCCTATACTCTACGAGCTGCCTCTCTAATGACAAAATTACATAAATCATAATGCAACAGATGTAATACCTGGACAAAAAGTTATTGTGCCATAGTACAGAATGGAGTATATTTTTGTGGTAATTTGTTTCTAAATCTGTTTAGTGTATTGTAATTTTTTTGTAGAATAGAATAGAATAGAATTGAAAATCATTTATTCAAATAAACTTACATTGAAGCACTTTTGAATAGTCATTACATTTTTTAATCTACCGCTCGTTCGGAAAGCTGTCTCATCACAAGAAGAACGAGCAAGAAACTTGCGTGTTGCTCTTTTAAATAATTTAATTATTACTTTACATTTTTAATTTTAAGTGTGTGAATACAAACCACCAATTAACACTAATTCAATTAAATACTCAAATAGAAAAAATATTGAATATATAACCAACTGGTTAAACAATTATTAAGAGGAAATCAGTCATAGTGATTAGAGCAGACCAGTCTTTACAAGCAGCACCCGTTCACGAGTATGACGGATGAGCCAGCCATCACTGCGTGAAGTAGTATTATAAAAATAGAAATATAGAATCAGTGGGATTATGTGAAATAGAAATAATGTTTATTCAAATGAACTTAAACTTATTAATATTATAAACGTGAAAGTTTGTGAGTATGGATGGACTTTGTTACTCATCAAGTTTGATGAAACTTTACAGTGATATAGCATATACATCAGAATAACATACAGGTTCTTTCAAGCGAGTGAAACCGCGGGCACAGCTAGTGTAAGCATAAATATGTAATATACAAGAAACATTTATTTAAAAGAGCAACACGCAGGTTTTGTTTTTCTTGTTCTTGTGATGAGTTTGAATAGTCGTATAAAAAAAGTGTTATATGACTATTCAAAAGTGTTTAAGTTGTACTTTAAGTTTATTTGAATAAACATTATTATTTCTATTAATAATATTATACAATACTAGCTACTCGCTCCGGCTTCGCACGGGTATACGTGTATTATATATGTATATATATAAACCTTCCTCTTGAATCGCTCTATCTAATGAAAAAAAAACCGCATGTAAGCATACATAGGGACGGACAGACAGCGACCGCGACTTTATTTTATAATACTATTTAAACTTTATTACTATATAATGATAACACTAAGACATATAAAAAAAACGTATGGGTAAGAATCTTTTTAAAATAGTATATATATATATATATATATATATATATATATCTGATATTTTTGATATTTCAATTTGCATTTTTTTCTCTATATAGTAAACGTGGACTAACTCGAGCAATTTCTTTTTCAGGTAATTTCAAATTCACGGGAGCCGACCTCATTTGAATAACGAAAAAGTAAGATTGTACGTTCATTCTCCGGCGTAATGTCTATTTATCTGTTTCGTGGTTACAAGTCGTTGCCGGTGTTGCCATCAGAAATTATACTATAGTTATGGAATTACAAAAATTTCCCTATTATTGTTGGTAAAATATTTGGTACTTTTTCATAAAAATTAAAATGTCCGAAAGAGTTTTGAACTCTTCATTTTAATTCCGTGTTATTAGTTGGACCAAAGAAGGGTTTTGACATTTATATTTAGGTCCGTTGTTTCTGGGATGTTAATGAATAAATAACCCTGGGCAATTAAAACAGCGCCATCTAGTCCCCAGTTAAGCTAGCTAAAGCTTGTGTTTTGGGCATTAGACAACTGAATATACCTAAATAATTAGATATATATTTTTTGTAAATAGAAACGTAATATACATAGAAAATTCAAACTATCATACTTACAGGGGTATTAGACAATTGATATAAATACTTAGATTTTTTTTTTGTAAATACATCATCATCATCATCATCACCGTCGCAGACCGGAAAACGTCCACTACTGGACATATCCCTCCCCCAAAGATCTCCACGACGATCGGTCCTGCGCTGCTCGCATCCAATGCCTTCCAGCGATCTTGACTAGATCGTCGGTCCACCTTGCTGGAGGCCCACGTTGCGTAAACAATCATACTCATGAATACAAATATTTGCTCCGTGCGAAGAATCAAACTCGCGATTATTGGAAGTGAACCGGTGTGCTAAACCGCTTTACCATCAAGAGTAGGATGTTTACTCAAGTAATATAATAAAAAGGGAAGTTTTTTGTAAAAACTACATTAGCAATAGACAACGTGGACTGTGTAAGATGAACATCTATCCATCTATAAAAAAATGGCAACACCTCTCTCATTTTAATGAACTTTTTACGCGTCTCCGTTTTTCCGCCAACAATTTTGCGGCAGAGAGAATCTGCATGAATAATAATTATGAATTATTTTAACGCTGTCGCGTTCGTCTTGTGACGAATTAGCGAAAAGTGTTCCCGCCTCTTAAGAATTTGCATACATTTGCATCTCATTATGGGGATGTGTCTAATTGCATCGCAATCGACACCGTACCTTCGTAATCAGACGTTCTTATCACTCCCCTCCGATCGATCCCCCGTCCAATTCAAACGGGGATCGAAATTACGACGGCCTGAGCCGAGGTTCGAACACCTAGTGGTGCCCTCAGACTGAAGTCATATCCGTCAGGCAGGAGTTGGCCTTCAGCCGCTCCATAAGTCCTTCCGCGGGTTTGGAGTGCCATCTGCCTCGCCCCCTAACGTCCGGTGAAGCTGTAAAGGCCAGCTACGGCCAACAGCATTAGAGTAGTCCGAAAAAAAAAATTACTCCATATAGGGCTCTTTCATTATCCTTTTTTATGACGACCTACCTAATACATAGTCTTCGTACTCCTATGTTCATGTAAATGTAAGTTAGACTCTATTTTCCGCAATCAACCTCATCTGGGCCATTGTACGGTTAAAGCCGAGTCTACTAGAGTAGCCAGCCAAGCTCCTCCCAAAAGCGCAGAAGACTCTTATTGTCTTCACAGGCTTCACGGAGCGACTTCACCGTTCCGAAGATTGTTTTCGTTGTGTGGCTTCTCCAAGCACTCCAGGATTACGTGAGCGGACGTTTCTTCGGCTTCAAAACAGCCCCGACAAAGAGGACTGTCTGTAGCGCCTATTGTGTACAGATATTTCTTTAAGGGACAGTGGCCCGTTATTGTCCCTATCATTATTTTGAGACCTATCAAGATTCAGTATCCGTTTTGTCAATCGTTTATTATTAGTATTAACATCATATCTGGCGAGGAATCGAACCTGCGACCATCAGGGGTAGCACCTATTGTATACATGTGTTTGTTTAATCACATAATTATTTTGAGGTTATGCCTATTTAGATTCAGTGGGCGTTTTGTCAATCGATGGTTTGTTTTTGGAATTGGTACTTTTGATTGTTTGCAATCTAATGTCTATAAATCTCATGCTCTGACATTTCTAAATAAACGTGTCATGCCCATAACGTATGCCTGTAATTTACATTGCCTTTTATTTCGCTAGTAATTAGTTAATTACCATCGCCCATGATCACTAGGGGAATTGCTGACGAGTGCCCAATCATTAAGGCCCTTTGGAGGAGTTCAATATCGAATCTGTTCGGAAATACCATTAGTGGACGGCGAATCCACAATGTGGTTATCTTGGCAAACATGTTTCAGGAAAAACGCGCCGTGGAGTGTGGAGTATTTCGTCCCGGAGGTCAGGATAGTGTATTGTTTTTGCCGGGTTGTATTTTAATGAAATTTAGTAATTGGACTGATACCAACTATTAAATTTCATGAAATAAATAAATCTAAATTTCATATAATTCAGATGCTATTAACATAACAGTTGCCAGTAGTATTTAGAATGCGGTTCTATATAGAAGGAAACCGTCTGGTCTCGACCCTCAGACATTGAGGAAGAAGAGATCATTACTATGCTGCTCGGGCGCTTCCTATACGTTTTATTTGGAGATTTCCTTTTTCACTGTTTTATTATGTCACAAAAGGAGGCAACATAAAAATTGACCTCGCAAACAAACTCTCCTTAGCAAATAGCGCTCTCACGGATCGTAAAAACGAAGGGTCCTATCCTTCAACTTCTACGTCTCTAGCTGCGTTTACACGTACGTCATTTCACGCGCGAATCGGATTTTACGCAGGAAAGAAATAGCGAGTAAATTTACAAAGCGAACGAGAAATACCGCGGGCACAGCTAGATCGCAAATTCCCGCGTCCTTTAATAATGCGTTCTTTGGTGCCTTTTTCAAATAATTACTTATCATCCAGTGATGATATGAATAAAAGAAGAGTATGTTCAGATATGACGACCGATAGAGAGCAGTGGACGAGAATGACATACTGCGCCGACCACAAGTAATGGGATAAAGGCAAGGCAATGATGATGATGACTTATCATCCAGTGAGCATTACCCTGTCCATCATCTGTGCGTGCTTTAGCACCTTTTTGAAATAATCAATTGACATTTCAAAATGGCGGACATCCGACTATAGAGCAAATACATAATTTTAGAATTATTGATGAATTATAAATCTTAAACATATCTTTGTAAAATAAAATCTGTGGGATAAATAATAAAATTTTAATAGAACTTAATGTAACATGAAGCATAGCACCTACCACTTTTGATGTTTTTTCCTACCTAAAGTTTGTCCGGAAGAGATTGCTTGCTTGCAATAAGACCTTCTTTTGTACATCTATATTTTTTGTCTGTATAATTCTTGAGTAAAATATTTGGTGTTATAAAGAAACTAAATTCAAAGAAAACCGCTTCAATATTAGTTGCGTAGTTTTAAAGATTTAACCATACATAGAGAGGGATAGACAGCGACAGCGACTTTGTTTTATACTATGTAATGATATCACAATTACAAGAAGGATCAACTAGAAATTTCAAAAACAAGTCCTCAATTCTAGGTATATCTGACTGGACTAATGGTATTATATGAAAAGCAATATAAAATCCCAGAGGATATGGATGTTCCATCATCCAGATTAAAAACACGCTGAATGTAAAAACACGGTGCCACTCGCGCTGCCAGTCCTTTGACTCGCGCACGAAAAACCGACAATCGAGGGGGCGCCGGGCAGCGCGAGTGGCAGCGCCAATGGCATGGGAAGTGTTTCCACTCGTGTTTACACTCTCGCGCTGCTCACTTCCCTGCTCACTTCCCTGCCCACTCGGGCCGAGTGTATTGAGCATTAGAGTATTCCGAAAGAAAAAGTAAATTCGCGTCGCCGCGCCCGATCGCGCGTGTAAAAACGCATCGTGTAAAGGCAGCTTTTCGTGTTGAAATTTAGTAGTTACAGAATGTAAACAGAACAAGTCTGGAAATCAAGAAATTCTAATTATCATAATTGAGTTTTTAAACAATTTCATTCGGACGCTTTCTTTTTACAGCAGCTGAGCAAGTTAATAAGGTATTAGAAATTAAATTAATAATTTCTTTTTGTATTAATTTACTAAAACACCTCAAATTGCAATTAACGTTCAGTCCTGAAAATACATCAAAGATCAATAATAAAAATGTCTGACTATCTGTCTGTTTGTTCTTGATAAATTGAAACGACTGGACCGATTTTGACGGCACTTTCACACGATATCCAATGTTATAAGGGCTAACTTAGACTACATTTATTTTAGACATATTATTTATTTTAATTCCACAAATAACATTTATTTGCTATAAACATATACATTAGTCGTCATTGCAAAGTAAAATTGTACCAACGCAGACAAAGTCACGGGTAACAGCTACATAGTATGTAGATAAATAACAAAATATATAACATGATAACGTGAAATCAAACGTTATTTATACAAAACGTTACACTCATCAAAGCTGCACAGCTTTGATGAGTGTAATGTTTTGCAACCGATGCCACTATTCACTGAGCATTTATTTGCAAGCAAAGCCGACCGGGCTACATGTAAATATTTGGTTAGTCCTGCTTCTACAGTCAAACATGTATGAACATGTTTTAGAGGTGTAAGTCAACAGCGCACTACTGTTATTTTAGCAAGGGGTAACTTTGTATTGAGTCATATGTTTATACATCCCACTCATGTTTTTATGTTGATTGTCGCATGCCTAATCCTTGTTAATGTAAATATAATTAAAACAATATTTATTTAAAAGAGCAACACACAAGTTTCTTGCTCATTATCCGATGAGTCAGCATTCCGAATGAGCAGTGGAATTAAAAAAATGTGACTATACAAAGAAATAGAAATAGAAATAATCTTTATTCAAATAAACTCATTACAAGCACTTTTGAATAGTCATATATTGATTCTACCACTCATTCGGAATGCAGATTCATCACAAGAAGAACGAGCAAGAAACTTGTGTGTTGCTCTTTTTAATAGATGTTTTTTTTTATATAAATAATTACAGTATAACAAGTAAGAGGCATGCGATAATCAACATAGAAATCGCTACGCACTCATTAGTGTAATCAGATAATATTGTCAGCGCTATGGATTTAAAGTTTTTCTATAAAAACATTATTATCGTTAACGAACTCTTCAATTTTAAAGTAAGCTTTTTTGCAAAGGAACTTTTTTATTTGACATATAAATCTTTTTTCTGGCAGATTTATAACAGACTCTGGTATTTTATTGTAAAACCTTACGCAATTGCCATAAAACGAATTACTAACATTAGCCAAACGACATTTAGGTAAAATCAGTTTGTTATTGTTACGTAAGCTTTTATTGGTGCAGTCACTAACTCTTTTGAAACTGTCTATATTTTTCCTGGCAAAAGTGCTTGTATTAAGTTTATTTGAATAAAGATTATTTCTATTCTATTCTGTTCTCATACCCCATCCACCATCTTCTGTCTTTTCTCCTCTACCCAAGACTTAAACGATAAGACCGCCTCTTGTATCTACATTTTTTTTTTACTACTATGTTGGCAAACAAGCATACGGCCCATCTGATGGTAAATGGTTACCGTAGCCTATGGACGCCTGAAACACCAGAAACGTGCGCGTTGCCGACCCTTAAGAAACCTTAATATACCCTTCTTGAAAAACTCCATGCTGAAGTCTCGTGAGAAAACCTCAGCAGGTAGTTCACAATGTAAGTGTACGCGGGAGGAAGCTCCTCTGAAACCGCATATTCTATGTTCTGTTTTTTGTATTTTTTTTAATGTTCACTAAAGAGTACTACATAAGTTTTTGACCTGGTCATGTCTGTATCCAAACAAATTGTTTTCCAAGCTTTGTTCCTCGTTGTATTTGTTTAGGAGCAGTTATTGTGACTGACAAACACACTGTTGAAATGTACCCGGCTTCGCTCGGGTGAAATGTGGGTAGATATTTCTGTAGTCATCGGTTCTCAGGGAATACTAAAAGTAAGCAAGGCATAGATTTGTAAAGCTTCGTTCATTGTGTTTAATAAATATAGTAAATAAAAAGTGCAAAAGTTTTTATACAAATAATTTTTATTTTGTAAAACTTTAAAGTTTAAGTTAGGCTAAAATTGGCTTGTATCCAGATCGTAAAACAAATTAATAAAAAAAATTGCCAAATTTGTCTCGCAATCGGCCAATTACAGGTTTAAAGAAAAAACACATACTCTTTTATCATAAAAAAGTGTCAAAAACAATATTTTCGCGAAACGTCTACGACCGAAGAAAATGCTAGTGAAATGAAAAGATGGCGACTGCGGTTTGTTTGTCAGTGTCATTAGAATTTAACGAAATACTCCATAATCCGAATTTTGCCTCGAAATCAATATTTTTTTATGTTTTGTTATTCACGTAAGGTTTCGTTCGAGTCTACCGTACCCCTTGACGAAATTATTAATATAGATTATAAGGCAAAACAACGTTTGCCGGGTTAGCTGGTTATCATTACTCATACATAGTATAAAACAAAGTCGCTGTCGCTGTCTGTCCGTCCCTATGTATGCTTAAATCTTTAAAACTACGCAACGGATTTTGAAGCGGTTTTTTTAATAGATTGAGTGATTTTAGAGGAAGGTTTATATGTAATACATGTACACCCATGCGAAGCCGGGGCGAGTAGCTAGTCATACATAGGTGTACATGTATACATACATGTACATGTGGTAGCTAGTCATACATAAATGATTGTGTCATTGTAGAAAGTCTCTTTGGTTAATTCTATTATTATATTCCACTATTCACCTTCTGTCGCCGTTTGTGTCGCAGGGCCGCTAATTATGTGGTCACGTTGACCCTCGGCGGTTTCCCTTTGTGCTGTCCCAACTTTGACCGCAGACCTTCCTCGTCACGATTTGCGGAGTTACTTTTATAGGCGGATTAAAGATAAACACTGAATGGCACTTACTGCGGCCGCGATGATCCAAAAAACGTTTTATGGCAAGAGTTTTTAATGTCTTAGGGATTTTTTAAACGGCCTATTTATAACCGATGATATTTTTAATGGATCTTAATTTGATTGGGGAAGACTAACACATAGCTGTGTTAAACAGATGAAGGAATAAGTTGGAGAAGTGTATCAGCAACGGAAGATTGATGGAAAATCGTGGAAATGGCGAGAGAACCGACAAGAACGCGGGTCATAAATTATAAATGAATGAATGAATGACATATAAAAAACAAACGAAAAAAATGTCGTCTTCATATTAGGTAGACTGGCAAACAATGTAAGAATTATGTAAGAAAATTGCATTTTTCGTTGCAGCCCGCATTGCTGGGGGCAGATATCGAACTCGCATTAGAGATAAAATGTCTCCGAAATATATTTCATATTTCAGAGCCTTGAGGTTCTTTCAAGAGGAAAACTTGAGGTTCGAGACGCTCTTGATTGATGTAAAGTCGTGGACAATGGTAAGAACTCCACCAACAAGGTCTCTTTCGGTTCTTAATTATGAATAAATGATGACAAGATAGTGCACTCATCTGCGCTAACGGTTTGCTCGGGCAGGGCACCAGTGGAGGATGATAAGATGAGCATGAGGCGAGATCAATTGTCCATCATGACAAACTGAGCCGAAATTTATCATGATAATTTCCAGGGCAACCGCGTGGAGATCATTGCTAGTAATCAATCAAATCAAAATATTTTAACTTTTTTACAAAGGAACTGATTTATACGATATTAAAATTTTTTTTCGGGCATATTTATGACAGTATCTGGTATTTTATTGTAAAACCTTGCGCAATTACCATAAACCGAATTGCTAACTTTAGTTACACGACATTTAGGTAAGATCAGTTTGTTATTGTTACGTAAGCTTTTATTAGTGCAATCACTAACTCTTTTGAAACTGTCTATATTCTTCCTGGCATACATGATATTTTCATCAAATCGTAGATCAAATGTATTGAGAAACAACGGTGAGGATATTTGATTCCTTAAAGCACTCTTGTAAAGACTCCGCGGAACCCATACTCTATATGTCCTGTTATTGATCTTGTTATAACAATATGTATGTAATGTTATTACGTTTGTTGATGACTTATGCGGTAGTCAAATTCTGGTAATTAACAACAACATATTGACGCTACACTTGATATGGCCACAGCGAAATGTGTATATATGAATCCACCGTGGAATAGGCCTAGTCTACCGCAATCTCTCGTATTTAGCGTAGTTTATTAATGCGGATCAATCATTAGAATATCATTAAAAAATATAGAAATAGAAAAAATCTTTATTCAAATAAACTTAATATAACCACATTTTAATACTCACACGTTTTTTATTACACCCTTCGTTGGGGTGAGTTGTCACCACGAGAAGAACGAGCACACATTAACAAGGATTAGGCATGCGATAATAGAAACCGCTACGCACTCAATCTTTATGCAATTTGATAATATTGTTAGCGCTATAAATTTTAACTTAGAAATTCGATACAAAAACATTATTTTTTATTTTAATTTTATAATAAATTATTTTCCAAAGAAAGTTTTAAATAAGCACGGGTGTACTATATATATAAACCTTCCTCTTGAATCACTCTATCTATTAAAAAACCGCTTCAAAATCCGTTGCGTAGTTTTAAAGATTTGAGCATACATAGGGACGGACAGACAGCGACAGCGACTTTGTTTTACACTATGTAACGATTTGAACCTTTTTTCCTAGCAGTTTGAGTACAGACTCTGGTAGTTTGTTGTAAACCCTTACACAATTTCCATGTAACAAATTGTATATATCGATTAATTTTGATAATCAAACTCTCTAAGTGATCTAGACCAGGGTAGGCGAACCAATGGCACGATTGCCATTGACGGCACGCGACACAATATTTTGGGCACGTCGTCGATCATAAAACTGTTTGAAGAAGCTGGCTCATGCTATTCTAACAATATTTTCACCTACCTATGCCTGCGAGTCATTACTTTCAGAGATGAATAACATTAAAAACTCGGTTAGAAACCGTTTGACAGATGAATCCAGTTCAGCATGCATTTTGCTAAAAGTAACATCGTACAAGCCAGACATAAATTATTTGTCATCTAACCTGCAGCAACAGAAGTCACACTAATTTTACAGTAATTTAATTTATTCGTGTAATGAAAACAATACAAAATGTACCTCTTTTGTTAATTTATTTCATAGAGAGTTTTGATAGTATTTATTATTATTATTTTCCAAATAATCAGAAAGTCAAAATTATTTGATGGCACGTTGATACATAAAGGTTCGCCTACCCTGATCTAGTCGAATCACAAATTCAAAATATCTTTATTCATGTAGGTCTATTACAGACTTATGATATGTCAAATCTACCGTCAGTTCGGAATGATATCGAGATGAGAAGAACTGACAAGAAACTCAGCTCGTATTTTTTTCAAATAATAGTGGAACATGTTTATAATAATACACAGTCATTAAAATTCAAATTTGGGAGAATAGAGTGACACAAAACTATCAATTGTGTCACCAAAACAGAAGTAGTGATATACAGACCACCAACAAACGAATGCTTGATATATAAACATAAACCAATTTTGGAGAATGAAAAAGATTTCGGTCCTATCACCGAAAACAATTATCTGCGACAGCAAATTGGATTCGACGGGTGGAATTTATATTAGAGAAGAGATCCGATTTATGTGGGACAAAACCGGGTTATGGATCTTCAATTTGGACTATAACAATAACTGGAGTAGGTACTGACAGACTTATAAACAGCGATAACAAAAACTACACAATTCTCGACTATACGGCAAGAGATCTCATTGCCTTTAAACCCCTTCCGATCGATCCCCCGTCCAATTCAAAAGGGGATCGAAATTACTATAGTCGAGGTTTGGACTCCTAGCTGAAACCCCTTCCGATCGGTCCGCCGTCCAATTCAAATGAGGATCGAAATTACTACAGCCTGAGCCGAGGTTTGAATCCTAAGCGGTGCCCTCAGACTAAAGTCGTATCTGTCAGGCCGGAGTTGGCCTTCCGTGGGTCGAGTCCCATCCACTCGTCCGTATCATCCGGTGAAGCTGTAAAGGCTACGGCCAGCATTAGAGTAGTCTAAAAAAAAGAATTCAGATGTCTTTAGAGAATTTTACATTCCAACTTTATTGTGACACGTTTATTTTCGTTTAAATAAAACAGTAAATCATATATAAAACAAAGTCGCTGTCGCTGTATGTTCGTTCCTATGTATATGTTTTTTTAATAGACAGAGTGATTCAAAAGGAAGATATTTATATATATATATGTATAATACATGTACACCTGTGCGAAGCCGGGCGAGTAGCTAGTTATAGAAATAAACGAGTTCAAAATTGATTACATTAATTAATAGACCGGACAGTAAGTTCATTTACCTCAGTAAGACCTTAGCGTATATGTTAACATCAAGAGATCTAATCTGGTAAATATATATACCTACATATTTATAGATAATCCTTATATACATAAATATCTCACGTCACTATGTTTGTCCGGGATAAACTCCGAAACTACTCAACTAATTGTTCATTGAACTCGTGACGGCCTCGGTTTAGCACTCGTTACTGAAGCTGTAAAGGCCAGCTGCGGCTAACAGCTTAGAGTAGTCCGAAAAAAAAATGCCTTTGGGTATTA
This sequence comes from Achroia grisella, assembly GCF_030625045.1. Lineage (NCBI taxonomy): Eukaryota > Metazoa > Arthropoda > Insecta > Lepidoptera > Pyralidae > Achroia > Achroia grisella. Next base: position 561,112 of record NW_026713024.1, on the reverse strand, counting down.
TGTAAGAATCATAAGTAAGATCCGCTAATTATGATGACTTAGGCTTTGAAGCCAGCTACCGGAAGAGAAACCCCAAGTAGCGCCGTGACTTGTGACACGGGTGTAGGTTTAAAAGGCCCTTTTAGAATGCATTAACACTCACCTTCACTACTTGCAGCTTCCCCCCAGGCCCAACTAAGACCGAGATAAACCCATTTCTAATACAATTCACTTTAGTATCCAAAACACAACCGGCACGTTCTGTGCTTGTCGACTGAATGCCGTGGCTTACTCAACGAAAGAGAATTATTCAACTACCGACCTCCGTATTTATAGACCGAAGTCAGTGTAGTAAGAATAGAAGCGGGGGTAACGGTTACCTTATGACAAACAACTTAGTTCGGTCTATAAATACTAGATGGCGCTATTTACAATATTTCTAATAATCTTTACATTGGGTACTTCATTAGTACTAAACACATACTACCTTCTTTTAATATCTTTTTAATTATATCGGATTTTTCTACAATATTGATGTGAACCCTAACATATATCTCTATGTATTTTTTTTAATATTCGAGTCTCCCATTTTATTTCATTACGCGATGCTTCATGTACAATTCAGTCGAGGAAGTCAGTTGGCGTCTCGTTCGATGGGGATTGATTTAATTTCCGGCATCGCTGTCGACTTATACACATTTTGGCTGCCGTTAGAAACATAAGGAAATTATAATTCAGAAATTTTATACTAGATGGCGTTACTTAAAAATTAAAACTCGCTACGGTTACATTTTGGCCAAACTGTATAAAGACTTCTTTACATTTGTTTTACTTGCAAATTCTATTGCGCGGATCGAGAAGCGCGGAGCGATCTTAGAGATCAGATGTGCACTCTTTGTGACGAGACTTCTCCGAAACGGCTTGACCGATCGAGACCAAAATTTCTACGAAAGACGACATCGGGCCTCTATCATTAAAAAAAAATCCGATCGATCAAGGCCGAGTTTTGAAGAATAAACGAGCTCCGCTCCAATTATGTAACCTGGTGTAATAAACAACACACTGGTAACAAACCTAGTACCTACAGTTCTTTCAGCAATTATTACCTGTATTGAAACCTATTCAATAACAAAAAGTGTTTTCCTTTATTAGTACACTTAGAACGGAGGTACTAGAAGGTTTCTCGGTTACGTAAATCCTCCAACATAATTTTTTTTTAATTTATTATAACTTCTATTAGTAGTCGTCTACAATTTTACAATGATAACGTTTACCGTCGACTACGACCGTTGATCTTATTTAAAAAAAAGTCTAATTTTCGACTAATTTAAAAAAGAAAAGCCTATTTCTTCACATACACTTATGGCAAACGTAAATGAACGAATATGTTGGGCTAAAAAGGACTTGTATCCAGAGCCGTAAAATATTAATAAAAAAAAACTTTTTTATCAATTGACGATGTCGGAGCGATCGTTTCTATTGGCTCACGAGATGAGACATGATGAATAAATTTGTTTAACTGTGAACTGTAAACTAGTTCAATGGTTCACGCAAAAAATAACAGTTTAACAAAACGGTTCATTCATTCAACGGGCAACTCTAACTTCTATTAGAATATATGATATAATATTATTTTTTATCATTCATCATATCATATCATATCATTCCGAACTGACGGTAGATTTGACATATCTGATCGAGATATGCAGTGGATTACATATATAGCAGTAAATATAATTTACTTTTGTTCCGATCACAGTTTATATAAGAGTCTGTAATAGACCTACATGAATAAAGATATTTTGTATTTCAATATATATAATAATTTTTTATTACCAAAATTATTCATTGTTATTACTTAGTTCTATATTACTTTCTATTTAGTGTACTTTTTACTATTTTTTATTTCTTATTACATTTTTTTTTATTTATTAGATTTTTTTTATGTGGCACTAAAAATACATACAACTCTATATCTTCACCCTATTATCACCAGGCTAGCCAGCCCCCTAGGCTAGATACTCCTGGTGTTTCAGGCGTTTATAGGCTACGGTAACCATTTACCATCAGATGGGCCGTATGCTTGATTGCCACCATCGTAGTACAAAAAAAAACAACCTCTATTTTTTAATAGAGATATTCTACTTAAACTTATAATGCAAAACAACGTTTGCTGTGTAGACAAATACAGAAAATAGCTATACATATAGCTAGTATATATATATATTTATGTATTCGTCTGATATAAGTTTCTATAAACCATTTGTAACACTTCACAGCCAGAGGGCGCTGTATCGGTTTCCGTAATTTTCCGGAGTCCCCGCCCCAGATGTCTGAACCCGATACTATCCTTTTGACTAAAGGGAGTTACGTTTTTATCAAAAGCATATAAAGCATCGTGAGAATATTTATTCACTATTCACAGAGTATCGTAATAAAGTTGGTACACGTCTCGCCTGCCGAGAATATAAATTGTTACACACTACTTTCTTTGCCTGTTAGCGATTGTTGGAATAGGTTTGCCGGTTTTATGATTAATAAAACTTATTAGGTTTATTACTTACTAACTGTGACCACGCATTTATAGATAGTTATTCTGATATATAAGCTATTTTATTGTAAAGTTTCATTAAAATCGATTCAGTAGTTTTTGCGTGAAAGAGTATCAAATATCCATCCGTTCACACTCACCTTCCGTGATTATAATATTACTAGCTGTACCCGCGACTTCATCCGCGTGGAATTATACTTTATTTTTCTAAAATAAAAGTAGTTTAAGTTACTACTTATTACATCAGTTACCTGCCAATAAAAATACCGTCAAAATCGGTCCCGCCATTTCAGAGATTAGCCGGAACAAACAGACAGACAGAGAAAAATTGTAAAAAATGTTATTTTGGTGTATGTACCGTATTTATAATCATATGCATGCAGTATAAAACGGTTATTTCAATATTACAAACAGATACTCCAATTTTATTCATATACATGTATTGATGTAGTAAGAAGATTCTAGTGAATATGTAAAAGAAAATACTTAAAAAAAAATATTAATTATTACATTATGGAATTTTATTACAATTTATTTCACTTTTTTTTATTATATCAGAATTTTTGAAATAAAATTCTAAATAAACTAAAAATGAAAGTTATTTTATGTATTAGTTACAAGTATTGTATGTATATATTTGACGCCGTCCAACAGTTACTTGTTACCACTTTATTGTTACTTAAATAAAAAACAATTAAATACTTTTAAACCCTAATTTTCTGTTATGAACTCATTCTTTAAAAATTCAAAATATCTTTATTCATGTAGGTCTATTACAGACTCTTATGATATGTCAAATCTACCGTCAGTTCGGAATGATTTCGAGATGAGAAAAATTGACAACAAACTCAGCTCGTATTTTTTTTTAATGTTGTACATATTTACAATAATACTATTTCATTTAAATTCAAATTTGGGAGAATAGAGTGACCACCAGCATATGCTATATAAAAAAATAAAAAAATCTAATCAGTGTTCGCAACCTGAACCTTTACTTAAACATTCGCTTGTAAGTAGTACAATATCAATTTGAGTGCCAACTTGGTTGCTAGCGACAGAAAGCCACAAATATTGAGTGACCCTTGTTCATCATGAATATTTAGATGGCTGGTACATAACTGCTTGCCCAACTAATACAGTTCTGACCCTAAACTGACGTGAAGTGGGACCGTTAGTAATATTTATAAATGCACAACGCTGAATTGTTGGAGGGTCGAGAGAGCTTGAATAGTTCGTATTCTCATAGTTCACAAGTTTGTTTTCTTAGTTACTGCAAGTAATATAGACTTACTCAGATCTAGTGCTATTAAATAACTAAATACTGTGAGTTTAAAAGCTACTGTTAGAGGTTTCTTTTTTTTATCATTGTAAATTATAACTTTATTATCACTAATTTAGAAAGTGACATGACAACATATCGAAAAGAATTACACGAGATGTCTTCACGAGAATATCTAGTAATCTTAAGTATCACTACTGTACTCATACCTCTAAGTGATAAGGGTTGTCCAGCCCTAACATTTTTTTTTTTATTCCGAGCAACATTTTTTATTTATAATGTGGCATTTAAAAATACATACAACCATCAATTTTCACCCTTCTAGCATCAACCCCTATTTTTTAATAGCGATTTTATTGTATATAGTAAAACAAAGTTTGCCGAGACAGCTAGTATATAATAATTCGCATACCAAAATATAGATGTGCATAGTGCAATACTAGCAATACTAAGTACTCAACGTATTTCGGGAGAATCTTAACGGGTATAATAATGAAATTACCTGTATAAAAAAAAGAAACATCAAAATCAGTTCACACTAGCGAAGATATAATCCACAATGAACTAATGTTATTGACGACCTAAATACACGTAATATTAAAAAAAAACACAGTCATGTATCATTCTAAGTTCTTTTTTCAGTTTCATTTCATTTCATTTTCATTCTAAGTTATTCTATAATATAATTCTATCACCTTTAACCCCAAAACCTCAGTTCAAATTACCTGTCAAGCAACGCCGCGGCCTCTATACATGTATGTACGCTGATATGGAAATTAAGGCGCGTATAAATCACTCGGTTGGCAGCTTTTCATTTGCAGTGCGGTAATCGTTATCACTTACGAGGCGGGCAGCAATTTTTAACATTTCGTACTTATTGTAGGCAAAGAGCTCACAAACCAAACGTATATTCTAATAAAATTCTGTGGCAATAATTGCACACAATGGTTAAAAACAATTCCGGTATTAATTACATGTATATCTTTGCATGTAACAATTACGTGTCACGTTGTTTGTCCGCGATGGACTCCTAAACTACTCAAATTCAAATTCAAAATATCTTTATTCATGTAGGTCTATTACAGACCATTATGATATGTCAAATCTACCGTCAGTTCGGAATGATTGCGAGATGAGAAGAACTGACAAGAAACTCAGCAGGTATTTTTTTTTAATGTTGTACATATTTAACTTTACTAATAGAAATTGAAATAATCTTTATTCAAATAACCTTATTACAAGCACTTTTGAATAGTCATATTTTGATTCTACCACTCATTCGGAATGCAGATTCATCACAAGAAGAATGAGCAAGAAACTTGTGAGTTGCTCTTTTGAATAGATGTTTTTTTATATAAATTATTACAGTATAACAAGTAAGAGGCATGCGATAATCAACGTAGAAATCGCTATATATATTATATATACTAAATTATAAAGTAGTTTAGTGTCATGAATTTTCTATAACATTCAATATCTGCTTTTTTTTCTTTCACCCTGTATAGCACAGGGTGAAAAAAAAAGCAGATATTGATTTCTTCATTTCCTACTTTATCTTATTATATATAGTTATTAATAACTAAATGTGTTTTTCTAGCTATTACCACAAATGAAAACGTTTTTTATATTCGTAATACTTTATTGGTACGTCTTAACAGAACTGTGGCCAAGACAAGAATGAATAATCGTCTCTAAATATCATTTACAGATCAGTTTTGTACCCTCACTATTTTAATAAAAAATATGAAACTAACTCGGTCGATATCAATAGCATTACTTCTATTTGTAATTAAACAATACATTATTAATAAGCACATAGGATCATGTTAATATTCCATTATTATAAATATATCTACTATACAAGTCTGTTTATTTATTATCGAAACTATTATCATCTGACATTATACATTATGTATTCTAAGCTATGACGTGGTCTACTGTCATGAGTCAGTAAAGCTCATTTAAATGTCCAGACAGGCGGTGACGTGGTGGAACGAGTCATTGGGCTCCCTAATTTGTTTCAGTACAGTGATGACTGTCTCTCTCGTTATGCTCGTGAACGGATGCTGCTTGGTCTGCTCTGATTACTATGACTGATTTATTTGATACTCAAGTGTCAACTTTACTATTTTTCGCACTTTGTATTCACATAAAATTCTTGAAAATGTAATTCTGAGCAACACGCAAATTTCTTGCTCATTCTTCTTGTGATGATTCTGCGTTCAGAAGCCTGGAAATGTTATAATTCAATATCATAAGATTTGCAAATAATATTATCAAATTGAAAATTCATTTTTGAAACGACAGATGTGAATGTAATAAATTTCACAAATGCATCTACTGTGTTAAGTCTTAAATTAGGCAATCTATTATATACGGAGTACATCATATTTATTTAATACTATATTACTATATTCTGTAATCAGAACAATTTTCAAAAGTAATATAACGTTTGGCGTTTTTTTTTAAATTATCGTTTGTTTTTATGTTTATGTTATTTACTTTTCGACACTCAAGATTTATCTGTTACAGCAAACATTAATTTCGAAAGTTATATAGTTGTTGAACATACAAAATAACTTTTATGTGTTCGTCTCTTGGACTATACGGCATTATAATTCGTGACTTACTCAGCTGTCATGTGTGAAATTGTTTCTTTTAATGTTCCAATTTTTTTGGGCAACATTTTCCCCAGTCCTTTTGTGTGGCACTTGGGTGGCTTTCTCTGTTGTGTAGGAAGTAATATCGATGTACAATTCACATCCATGTACAGTCTTGTTTGTTGGTTACATCGTAAATATGGTTTCTTTGTCAACTATTAGTACGTTTTCTTTATTAGTTTTAAGGTAATATTTGAGTATATCTTTAATTTTTATTTAAACTTTAACAGTTTTTATTTCCTGACTATATTTGGGTACATCCTTTATTAAGATGCAATGACGGAGCAAGAAGTATTGAGAATATTACTAATTTTTGTATCCAAGAAGTCATAATGTTTACTATAGGATCAAAAAAAAAACTACATAGGTCCAGAAGAATGAATACGAATAAGAATCCTATACTAATATTATAAAGCTAAAGAGTTTGTTTGTTTGAACGCGCTAATCTCAGAAACTACTGGTTCGAATTCAAAAATTCTTTTTGTGTCGGATAGTCCATTTAACGAGGAAGGCTTTAAGCTACATGACATTACGCTACGACCAATAGAAGCGGAGCTGCAGGTCAGCTAGTATATATAATATATATATATACATCATACAAGCATTGTCATTTCAGAGGACTAAAACAGCTACCTCTTATCCTGAAATTTCACTCCCACCCTCATGAGCACCCGTCCAAAATTAGCAAAAATTAAGAGTAGTATTTCATCTCCAAAAATACGTGAGTAAAATGCAGTTATTATTAAATCCATCTATTATGTGCTCATGATACTTTTAAAGACAAAACTGCATCCGTTGTTGTATTTCTCACAAAACTAGATGTTATTGATCCATTTGCTGTCTCTGAGAAGGATATTTGTAAAATCTGCACTAAGTTGCTTTATTATGTGTGTCTAAGTGCGTCGGTGACTGTACATTTTGTTGTTTTAGTTTAAATCTACCCTAACAAGGAATCTCCCAAGTGTAACACAAATTATAACAGCCGAGGTTTTAATCGCAGAGGAACAAAGGCGCTACTATTTATTAAGGACTATCTCCATCTACACGAAATACGTCCCAGTGGTCACGGCGAGGCCGGAGTCGCGTGGAAGTTATTGAACAATGCTCTTTACAGTTGCAACATTTGAGATAATCATACTAATGGAGCGATTACTGAAGCAGTATTGTTTTGTTTAGTTACATGCCTTTGTTATGTGAGACCGAAAATGTTTGGTGCGAAGCACTGTCCTCTAGGTAGGGTTTATTATTTAGCGTTGCCAGACGTCCTGTAATTTAGGCTTAGATTAAAATGTCTAGCCGGGACTAACTGTCCCATATTCGAATCCGTTTTTTTATTATTAAATCGATCGATCTACGCTAGACAAAATATTCACGCACGCAACGTTTGTACCCCTAATTTGAAAAAAAGCTAGTTGAAGACCGTTTGTAATTACGATTACAATTGTATTGATTTTTATAAATATGTTAAAACCAATAAAAATATGTCATAGCTAAATCAGCTATGACATATTTTTATTGGTTTTTACTCGTAAAATCAGCTAAAATATAAAAAAAGTAAGGAATGTCACTGTATAATTTTTTTTTATTTGTCCCGGGTAAAGAACTGAATTCCCGTATTTTTTGGCTATTTAAGCATTTTCCCCTTATAGGCTGAAAAACAATCTGGCAACTCTAGTTATGACCATCCGTAGAATAGAAGTATTCAGCATATATTAATAAGTGAAATACAAAGTCCAGTTACATAGAGGTTAGAATAGGTAGAAGAGAAGTAACCAGTATCTATATCTTAATACTTGAAGCAAAAATTTTGTACACCTCTTTACAAAAATTTCGCGATCGGAGGAGTATGTAATTTCACTCACTTTTAGTTTATAAAGAGAAGAAATTCAGAATGCTAATCTTTTTTTGAAATTACGCATATATCTATGAAAATACACTTATTTGTTTATTGTTAAAGTCTGTTCTCAAATTGGGAATAGATTAATATCGTTTGTCTTTTATATAATTTGTCTATAGTCTTACTGATTGTTAAATTAATTGTAGTCGAATTTTAATCACTAGGCTACCATTAGTTCAAATATAATATTAATTATGGTTGAACATCTAACCACTGGGCGACTACTAGTTCAAATAACATTACAAGCCCTTCTGACTTCTAGATAAAGACAACGACCACCCAGGTATAGAATAGAAATACTCTTCATATCACTATTCTTCGTGTGATGAAAGCATTGAGCAAGCATTTGAACATCTTTTCAGTAAAGACCCTATGGGTGAGCATTACCTTCTTTTAAACTGACAAAAGAAAAGAAAGAAAAGATAACAATGTTATGGTTAATAATATTATTGTGATAATTAATGCCCTTATAGTAATATCCGTTCGTCACCATTTATCTAGGATAATTACAGCTACAAATAGCTGGCTGCAATATCTCACCCGCGCTCGTTTGCCTCATTTGTTATCGTCCCGTTTATGAGATCTTACCTAAATGAATAGCGGAATCCTGTAACTTAACGTGAACTGAAATTGATGTCGTGTGAGTTTATACATTTGTATAAACCTTAATAGCACCACTACCGCAATGTAGATCTGTTACGATGATTGTTCTGATGTTCTTTTAATGTATTTCTATTTTGTTAAATTTTGTTATTGTGTTTTGTTATTTTGTATGATTTAAATTGAATTTTGCATTGCGATGAAATAACAATGTCAAAATAATAATAATACCAATAATAATTTCTGAATAGAGCTACAGTAATGGTCAATCATCAAACAATTCGTCACTTACACCGTATAAAAAGTACTACCAACAGCGCCCGTTCACGCAGGCAACAGTCCACAATTTATAAATATTAAATTTATTAATCAAAGCTTCCACTGAAAATTAGCATTTGGTCATTACAGCCTAGACACAAAGCTGACTGGAAACCAATTTGGTCGCAGCAATATTTTTAATTAATTAATTATAAATGTTAGTAATATTAGGCATGTTAGTTATATATGTTTGATATGAATGTTTTATAGGCTTGTATGCGTATGAGACGTGGACATTAAATCAAAAAGAGAGGGACAAACTGGAGGCTTTTGAAATGTGGTGTTGGAGAAGGATGGAAAGAATTAGCTGGAAGGATAAAGTAAGAAACGAAGAAGTACTACACAGGGTAAAAAAAGAGCATATATAGAACACAATAGAAAATAGACGAGGAAATATGTTGGGACACTTGATACGGCACGATGATTTCATGAAAATTATTATTGAGGGAAAAATAGAAGGAAGGAGTGGGAGGGGAAGACCAAGGAATAGCTACATCAAACAAATTGAGGACAAAATGGGAGTCGTGTCCTATCAACAATTAAAGAGCATGATGTAAGATCGCGGAAAGTAGCTTGAGCTCCACCGACAAGAGCGTAACTCTTAAATCATGAATGAATGAATGATGAATGTTTTGTATGTGACAAAGAAATAGATTTTACTTTCTTTCTTTAATTTGGTATAATGTCTTCACTAGCAAATGTGCAAATCTGCTATACGCTTGTCATTTCAATGGAATTATGATTCCTTTCAACGTAAATCTATTTAATAGGCGAATGTCTGGCGTATGTGAAATAATTATAACGATCTTTAATGTCACATTTAATATACTGTTTAGAGCTTACGTTAAGACGCATCTCTTGCTGAGTTAGTGGATGACGAGAAACGCGTACTCATGTCTAAAATTGTGGTTTACAATATGGAGAACGGTTCTTAAATAGATCGTATTATACAGTGTATATATTGTAAGTAATTTGTTTAAAACAGGATGTCTTACAGCTAGCTCTGCATTTTCATGGTATCACAAAACGTGCTACTATGAAAATTTTCTACAGTAACTGTTTAGATCAAATGAAATTTTGTTCATAGCATAAAATTAATGTTACACACTAGTCAGATTTCTTTAAACAAGTTTGTTTAAGAACTCAAATTTTAGTCTCAAACTCAATCGCATGTACAATCCAAGATAGTATAAAAAATTTAATTCAGAATAACTAATAAAATGCCCAGTATAAAATTTTTAAATAATATGCAAGCTATTATATTATTTATAATACAGATTCATTACAAATTCAAATTTGGAGAATAGAGTGACTATTAGCATATGTTATTGCAAAAGCAAAAAGTCTAATCAGTGTTCGTAACCTAAACAGACCAGTCCCCACAAGCAGCACCCGTTCACGATTACGACGGATGAGCCAGCCATCCAGAGAGAGGGAGCACATCGAAACTGAAAATTACCTACATCGTAATTTTATAGCGTGGACACACTAAGGATTACTTAAAATTATCTCTTTCCTATACGGTCCAAGTTTAATTTTTGTTTAGGTGCACATTCGACGTGAAAGATCCATAAAACAATAACCAAGAGACTCGATCACGTCAAATTCATAGCGTTTAATAGGAGGTGGTTTAACAAAATAACAGCCATGTCTCGTGACGCGACTATACAGCTGCACGTCGTTTCAACAAGTTATTATTCTCAGCTGAGCAATATCTGGAGCGGTTTATCTCTGTTCCACAGGGTGCAATGTATTACAGTGCAGTATACAATAGTCTGATACTCGTGTTGTATAATAATAGGGATTGTGATAGCGCTTCTTTGTTAATGAAGTTTGTATAGCATATCTCTATCCGAGTGTAGATAGAGGGTGATGTTTGCAATTCTAAAATTGTGCAGTGCTTATTGATTTAGTCGTATTTAGTTTAAATCAAGGCCCCCTGACGTCTGTTCTTATAGATGTATCATAACACTACATCTTCTTTACATTTAGTAAAATAGTAGTATAGTGACAACTGTCTATTTGTCTTGTTACCTGTTTGTGTGTTAATGTTTTAGGTAAAGTTACTTGAATGAATTGCGATACATTTTAAAAGAATAGTTAGTAGTTAGTTTAGGGGGCAAATTTATCCAAAATTTAGAATTCAAAATTTAAAAAAAATCAAAATTTAGAAATTATTTATTCATGTAGGACATTTTAGCTGCTTATGAACGTCAAGTTTTTACATTATAATTTTTTTTCCTACCGTCCAGTTCGGTATATAGATCCAATTGAGAAGAACTGGCAAGAAACTCAATTGAATAACTTTTTTTTAAAGCCAGATTATTTACAATGTATAGATGTTTATATAGGTGTCTATGTCTAACATTAAATGAAAATCCAGTGCATGAACAACTATTGCCATGCACGCTCGTCATTCAAATAATCGTTTAGTGAGTAGTAGGCTTTGCTCAGTAAATATGATTTAACAGACGTTTTGAATTTATTTAAGGGTAATTCCAAAATATCCTTTGGTATCTTATTGTAAATTTTTATACCTATTCCCATAAATGACCTATTGACTTTTTCTAAACAATACTTGGGGACAGCAAGTTTGTCTTTAAATCTAGTTTAGTTTTCTAAGACGTTATTAAACTATTTGTCGTTTATATCCCAGCGTCTTATTTTATATTTTCAGTTGAATAGTTTGCACCCAATTAAGATGTTCGCACCGGCCGGGCGCGTTCCGTTTCACGCTGCCATTTGCTTATGTCATTATCGCTGGCTCACTGGCTACGTGGAACGGATCGCTACATTCCTATATATGTACAGTTTACTTTATACCGTTTGTATAGATTTCATAATTATGCAAATCAGTAATCAAATTTGTGGTAAATAATGCTGTGATAATAATATCTTTCTCTTCATGTTCATCTTCATCTTTGTCTTTATAAAACTTTAATTTTAATTCATTGCTCATATTGTCATTCATTCCTTTATTATCTGTGTATTAAAAAATATAATGTTAACTAGCTGTGGCCGTGGTTTCAGTCGTGTGAAGTTTATTTCCATTCAGTCGTTTTATAATGAACTCGTCTTTATAAAAATTTAATTTTAAACGCTTCATTGCCGACATTGTCATCTTTATTATCTGTGAATAAAAAAAATATAGTGTTAACTAGCTGTGGCCGCGGTTCGGCCGCGTGAAGTTTATTTTTGAAGAGTAACAAATTAGATATTTCGTCCATCCATTTTTTTAATTTTTTTATAGGGTTGTTTGGGCTATTGTCAGATGTGTAGCACCTGTAGCACTGCAACCTACTTAGATCTATTGTGCTCGCCCTTTTCAGAGTTCGCTACCTAGACCCGTCAGGGACAAGAATTGAAGGATATTCTTAGGAGCGATCGTTTTTATCTCCTCGGGAGAGTGTAAACTTTCCAAAGGAGATATTTCGTTTATGCATGAGTGGGCTACAACCACATAGGATGTGAAGCGGCGTTTGCTCTTCAGTTTGGCAGAATCTGCAGATTCAGAGTCCATCCATACTCACAGACTTCCGCGTTATAATATTTATTAGTGAGACTATTTTTTTTTGGACTACTCTAATGCTTTGGCCGTAGCTTTTGGCCGCGGAAGGACTCAAGGAGCAGCTGAAGGCCAACTCCCCCTGACGTATTGCTTGTTTAAAAATACTTACGTCCTCTCGTAAATCCGAATTGCTGTTTATGAAGTAAATCATGTGTATTAAAATGAGGTAACATTTGTGTAAGTAATATATTTTCAAAAATCTTACTAAGTACTGGTAAAATTGAGATAGGTCTAAAATCTGATGTATTGTCTTTGTCATCAGATTTAAATAGCGGTATTATTTTACTCACTTTCATTAGATTAGATCGTTCTTATCGCTTATTAACCTGATTACGTCATCAGGGAGCTGCCAGCGACGGTCGTCCGTCGCTGGTACTTCCCTGGAGCAGTCCTTGACTGCGACTGCAGGTGGTTGGTGGTCGGTGGACTCTATGACGTCGGGAATACGGTTGAGTATCGGTGTGTCGGTCGACTCGAGAGATTTCTCGAGCCGTTACCATTTTTTTTTCTGACTACTCTAATGCTGTTGGCCGTAGCTGGCCTTTACAGCTTCACCGGACGTTAGGGGCGAGTGCAGATGGCACTCCAAACCCGCGGAAGGACATATGGAGCGGCTGAAGGCCAACTCCTGCCTGACGGATACGACTTTAGTCTGAGGGCACCGCTAGGGGTTCGAACCTCGGCTCAGGCCGTTGTAATTTCGATCCCCGTTTGAATTGGACGGGGGATCGATCGGAGGGGTCAATTTAATTTTTGCATTACAATGAATACATGTTATGATCAAAACGAAACTATAGCGCGTTTTAAAATGAACAAAGCGCCATCTAGTATTCCATGCCGTAAACTATTACGGCCAATACTTATTACAAATTTATACATGTAATTCTGAAGCAACACTTTTAAAAATACTAATATCAACGTTTCACATTAGTCAGTTTTTTTAAAAATCCCATGGGAAAGACACCTAAGTGTCTTATGGGATTACTATGTGATTTTTAACATTAATTTCATACGAGATACATTGAATACCATCCCACAATGGATTAATACAATCATTATGGATTATTGAATGAATTAATCACTATTGTGATTGAATTGATTGTAATCGAATTGATCTACCGTCCGGCCCATTACGCTGGAGATGTAATATCGCCATCCCCTGGATTATGGGATCATCGCAAATACTGTGGCTTTGGTGCCTCAGTTAGTGGAATAATTTGATTTTGGTATTGATAAAGCTGTTATTAGAAATGCGTTTGGATTGGAAACCTAAATGTCTATCTATAACTTGGAAACTGTTTCGATTGTCTTATAAATTGGTTTATTATAATCTAATAAATATCCCATCTACATGGACCCAACAACAGAGCTGGTGCGGCATGTGAATCGGCTGAAAAAGCCAAAGCATGTAAATACCTTTACTTGCAATAAAATTATTCGTGTTAAGACCCGGTTAATAATTTAAATAATGTATATTAAACATAGTTTAAAAGTAGTCTTACTACAAACTTTACTTCGAGTTTTTTTATTCTTTTACTTACCTCGTACTTTTATTGTTACAGGTACCTGTCATATTGCCATGTAAATAGAGAAAAAAGATCGTCAGAAAGGAGAAAACAGTTTATGAAGGTTTACGGTAGAGATAATAATATTAAAACTGATGAAATATTAACACAGCGTCATCTAGTCCCATGGTAAGCAGAGCTTGTGTTACGTGTACTAGACAACTAATATAAATATTTAATTTTTTTTATAAATACATACATAATATACATAGAAAACACCCAGAGGGACACAAACAATCATACTCATGAATACAAATGTTTGCGAACCTGCGACCATCGAAGTGAAGCGGTGTGCTAAGGCGCTAGACCACTGAGACCGTCTAAATAAATAAATGACTGTTGATATTATACGTTTTGAGACATGTGTTACTTATGCATAAGGAGCTTAGATGATATATTTTTTAACATTACGCGTTGTATATATGGATCTGAGTGTAATTGTAGAGCCAAAATCTAAATATATATAACGGAAAGGTAACTGACATAGTGATCTATCAACGCACAGCCCAAACCACCGGACGGATCGGGCTGAAATTTCGCATGCAGGTAGATGTTACGACGTAGGCATCCGTTAAGTAAGGATTTTGATTAATTCTACCCCCAAGGGGATACAATAGGGGATGATAGTTTGTATGAAACTTTGTCAATTTTAAACCGATCGGGCTGAGACTTTGCATACATAAAGTTACTATGACGTAGGGCATCCCCTAAGAAAGGTTTTTTTATAAATTCCACCCCTAAAGGGATAAACTAACGCGAGCGAAGCCGCGACCAAAAGTTAGTAGATTGTATATTTTTTAACGCTACGCTTGTATATGAAGCTGAGTGTACCTGTACAGCAAAAACAATGATACAGTCGACAAAAACGGAAACGTATTTTGTTGTAGTTATTCCCCACAGTTAACCTTGTTTTTTGCTATCCATACTTTGGTCACTTTTTTGTATATTCAACAAATTTTATATACTTACAAAACTACTATTAATTGATTAATTAAAAGTTAGTTACGTTAACCTTTATTGCTTTTAGATATTAAAAGATTGCAATTGAGTAAGATTTGTTATATTAATCACTAGCTTTTACCCGCGACTTCGCTCGCATTAATTTATCCCCTTAGGGGTGGAATTTATCAAAATCCTTTCTTAGGGGACGCCTACGTCATAGTAGCTTTATGCATGCAAAGTCTCAGCCCGATCGGATTAAAATTGACAAAGTTTCATACAAACTTTCATCCCCCATTTTATCACCTTGGGGGTAGAATTAATCAAAATCCTTTCTTAACGGATGCCTACGTCGTAACATCTACCTGCATGCGAAATTTCAGCCCGATCCGTCCAGTGGTTTGGGCTGTGCGTTGATAGATCACTATGTCCGTCACCTTTGAGTTATATGTATTTGGAATTAGATATTTTAGTTCGAGTACAAAAATGACGCAGAATTACAGAAGACAGTAACTGATAACAGTAACAGATTTATTACATAGTATAAAACAAAATCGCTGTCGCTGTCTGTCCCTATGTATGCTTAAATCTTTAAAACTACGCAACGGATTTTGAAGCGGTTTTTTTAATAGATAGAGTGATTCTAGATGAAGGTTTATATATATGATACATGTACACCCGTCCGAAGCAAAGCGAGTATCTAGTTAAGAATTAATTGAAGCTAACTTTACGAAATAATTCCCTCTATACGCCCTCCCCCTGCCCCTTCCTGCTCCATGGAGATCACCCCTTAATCAATAAAACGAATGATTATTTTTATTGTTTCCCAAGTTATTAACTAGTTGTACAGACAGACAAGTTATTGCTAAGCTAAGAACGTCTCTGTCTTCATTATAAGTTATTTCTATATATAGCACGCCACCTTGCTAACGATGGTCGCGGGTTCGATTCCGGTACTAATTTTTGTATTCATGAGTATGATTATTTGTATCGGTCAGGGTGTTTTATATTATGTATGTATTTACAAAAACATATCTTTGACACGTTGAAGATCGCATTGGAAACTCGTATTCCTCACATGGGGGCCAGCATTTTTATTATTGTTGACTAGTTGTACCCGCGACTTCGTCCGAGTGGAATTCAACTTTATTTTTCTAAAAATATCTTAAATAATTTAAATAATGTGTACCTCAGGTTATTGTACACTAAAAACATATTTAAAAAATAATGTACGTAATCTATACATATAAATGAAATCGGAGTGTCTGTTTGTAATATTGAAATAACCGTTTTTTATTACATGCATATGAATATACACCAAAATAACATTTTTTACAATTTTTGTCTGCCTCTCTGTCTGTTCCGGCTAATCTCTGAAATGGCTGGACCGATTTTAACATGACTTTCATTGGCAGGTAGCTGATGTAACAAGGAGTAACTTAGGCTACTTTTATTTTAGACATTTTTTTACAATTTTTGTCTGTCTGTCTGTTTGTTCCGGCTAATCTCTGAAATGGCTGGACCGATTTTAACATGACTTTCATTGGCAGGTAGCTGATGTAATAAGGAGTAACTTAGGCTACTTTTATTTTAGACATTTTTTTACAATTTTTGTCTGTCTGTCTGTTTGTTCCGGCTAATCTCTGAAATGGCTGGACCGATTTTGACGGGACTTTTATTGGCAGGTAGCTGATGTAATAAGGAGTAACTTAGGCTACTTTTATTTTAGACAATTTTTGTCTCTCTGTCTGTTCGTTCCGGCTAATCTCTGAAATGGCTGGACCGATTTTGACGTGACTTTTATTGGCAGGTAGCTGATGTAATAAGGAATAACTTAAATTACTTTTATTTTAGAAAAATAAAGTTAATATTCCACGCTATCCAAATTGCAGGTAACAGTTAATTAATAATACTGTCGTAGAATTTGTAGCCTGATCCGATGCAGCTCAAATCGCCAATGATTGGATCAGCAGATCCGCTGCAAACAGCATCAATATTTTGGATACCGCTACACAATCGTGTTAATTGTTCAAGTAGTACACTATGTTAATTTAATTATTTTCACTACCGATGGTGAATACACAACGAGCCGTGTTTTGATTGCATCCGCTGAATTGTGGAATTGAAATGAAGTAGAAGGCAGACGCATAATTGTTGCGATTGCAAGCCGGGTATTAAACTCTCCTGAGAGATATATCTATTCAAAAGTGCTTCTATTTAGTTTATTTGAATAAAGATTATTTCTATTTTTTGACAGATTTACTGTCATTTACTTTGTGAGTTTTGGTAGAAGTTTCTAGAACAACACACGAGAAAGGACGGGCGTTCCGGCTATTCTCTGAAATGGCTGGACCTATTTTGACGGGACTTTTTTTGGCAGGTAACTGATGTAATAAGGAGTAACTTAGGCTGCTTTTTTTTAGAAAATTCTATTATGGTATAAAAATAGAGTTAAATTCCACGCGGACGAAGTCGCGGGAACAGCTAGTATTAAGTAATTATTTTGTCTTCTACTTAATTGCTTTTCGTATTAAAACATATTTTATTTACCACACTATTTATATGTTTCAATTTAACATTCAAACTATCAGAATCTCATCTGCTGATAGTTCGTTAGCACGGCCATTACGCGACAGTCGAGTGTTCAAGATGGCCGCCAACTGAAATGGCGGGAAAGGTCGCCTCGTTATGTTCAATATGAAGCCGTTACACTATATGCACTATGCATTTGATGCAACGTCCCGTGTTCTCGAGATTGTTCGCATCATTAAGACAAACGTGTTTACAGCGCTAGATGTAATTGCAATATTAATATTCATTAATGCGTTTGATGTGATTCAGTTGAGTTTCTTGCCAGTTCTTCTTAATTGGATCTACATACTGTAGTGGGAGTAGAAAATAATTTTACGTTCATAAGAGGCTAAAATGTCCTACATGAATAAATGATCTTCGAATTTTGAAATATTTCTTCTTCTCAATTGGAACTGGACGTTCAGTATATAGCATTGTTGCAGATTAATGATAGACTGAAGATTTTCCTCAAGCGAGCGTCATCGCCAAGTATTTTAATTAATAACTTGACTTTAGACTAAAAAAATACAACAAATTGGCTTTTTAAAAAAAAATTTGAATTTTTTGCCAGATCTTCTCAATTGGATCTATGTACTGAACTGGACGGGAAAAAATTATAATAAAAAATTTTGACGTTCATAAGCGACTACATATATGAATAAATGATTTTAAATTTGAAATATAGCTTTTGTGTGTGTGTATGTGATTCAGTTGAGTTTTTTGTCAATAATAAAAATAGAAATAATCTTTATTCAAATAAACTCATTACAATCACTTTTGAATAGTCATATTTTTTATTCTACCACTTATTTGGAATGCAGATTCATCACAAGAAGAATGAGCAAGGAACTTGTGTGTTGCTCTTTTTAATAGGTGTTTTTTTTTATATAAATAATTACAGTATAACAAGCAAGAGGCGTGCGATAATCAACATAGTAATCATATAATATTGTCAGTGCTATGGATTTAAAGTTTTTAAACTTGTATTGATTTTGTTTGAATAAAGATTATTTCTATTTCTATTTCTATAATCAGATAATGTTGTCAGCGCTATGAATTTAAGTTTTTTCTACAAATACATTATTATCATTTACAAACTATTCAATTTTATATTAAGTACTTTTCCACAGTTCTTCTCAATTTAATCTATATACTGAAGTGGTTGGTAGGGGAAAAATATTAATACAAAACCTTATCTTATGTATAAAATTCTCGTGTCACAGTTTTCGTTCCCATACTCGTCCGAAACGGACCGATTCTCATGAAATTTTGTGAGCATATTGAGTAGGTCTGAGAATCGGCCAACTTCTATTTTTCCTCTAAATATTAGGGGTAGTCCACCCCTAATTTTTTTTTTTTAAGGCAAAACAATTTTTCCGGGACAGCTAGTAGTTCATAAGCTGCTGAAATGTCGTACATGAATAAATAATTTTTGATTTAATTTGATGATATAAACGAATTCCCGTACTTAACAAATATATGACATACATTATTTGTTCACGACAATTAATTTTTGTCAGTTTTTCTTAACTATGATATATAGTACTATATATATATTTTCTGACTAACAATGTTAATATCTCAAGACAATTCACAACACCATCTAGTCCCCAGCTATGCATAGCTTTATGGGGTTTAAATGTATGAGAGTGTAATGAGTACTATAGAGCTGATAAGAATGTTGTAAAAAATACACTTTGCACTAAAACTTGTTGTAAAAAAAACAACTACTTGAATGACTTAATTACAATTTTAACTTTTGTTATGAGGTATATAACTTTCCCATTGACATAGATAATGTAATAAACACTAAAGAAACTTATTCTAAATTTAGTAATGACATATTGTAATTTAAATAATGTAAATTAAATATTGTAATGGGTGAAAACTGTGATTGGTACAGTATATGCTGTAAATAATATAAATGACGTAGTGGAGTAACTTGAAACAGTCATGCTCGCTATAAAGTTCAGGTTCTTGTGGCGGCGTGGTGGGTCGAGTCGATGTGATCCCTCTAATATGGTTGAGTGCAATGATAGCTGGCTCATACGTCATACTCGTGAATACGAGCTGAGTTTCTTGTCAGTACTTCTCATCTCGAAATCATTCCGAACTGACATAGATTTGACATATCTGAGTCTGTAATAGACCTACATGAATAAAGATATTTTGAATTTGAATTTGAATAAATACATACCATATATAGAAAATACCCAGACAAACAAACATACTCATGACTCATAAACCTGGACAGATCACGCTTAGCTTAAGCAGAACTTGTGTTATGGGTACTACATAACTGATAAAAACAGATACTATTTTTGTAAAAAACAAACAGTCATACACATGAATACAAATGTTGTATTCATGTATATGATTGATACACATGAATACAAATGTTTGAATGGTACGAGCAATCGACCCTGCAACCATCGTTGAACTAAACCTAACAACTTTATTCGATTTCCACTTAACACCGTGCGAAACTGGATTGAAATCGATATTGAGATTGGACTCGAGAGTAAACCAAGCAGCTGAACTGCTGCTGAACTCGTATGAAAGGTCGTGGATGGTATTTGGCGAAGTGAAAATTGCGTATTACCAGCGATGTCCGGACGGCGGTGTCGTTGCTTTTTATGTAATGAAAATGAGTCCGCTCAACCTACATCGAAGTTTTACCGTATTTCAACAGCTCTCCGGAGAGATGGTAATGCAATCTTGCAAGTTTCAAATTATATAAAATCTTTCTGTGTAACGTACTTATACGTAAATACTAGCTAACACCACAAACGTTGTTTTGAATAGTTCATATTATTTGGAATTAAATTTCGACGTTATTAATTTAGTTAAATGAGCATTAACACGAATAATTTTATGGTAAACTAGCTGTACACGCGACTTCGTCCGCGTGGATTTTAACTTCATTTTACTAAAATAAAAGTAGCCTAAGTTACTCCTTATTACATCATTATCATACAATTTTTTTTATTTTTTCATATAAACAAAATTGGAGTGTCTGTTTGTAATATTGAAATAACCGTTTTTTGCTACATGCATATGAATATAAAATAACATTTTTTAGAATTTTTGTCTGTCTGTTTGTTCCGGCTAATCTCTGAAATGACTGGACCGATTTTGACGGGACTTTTTTTAGCAGGTACCTGATGTAATAAGGAGTAACTTAGGCTACTTACGTTTTCGAAATTTCTTTTATTCTAGAAAAATGAAGCTAATTTCCACGCGGACGAAGTCGCGAGAACAGCTAGTACATAATATAACAAGAAAACACAAACAATCATATTCAAAAATACAAATGTTTGTACTGTACGAGGAGGATAAAGTTAGAAATGCAGACGACTGTGCAAATGTTTCATATGTAAATCATTTTAATATCTTTAAAATAAATATATCGTTAACTCGCTGTTTATATTAAATGCCGGACTATTAACAACACTCTACATGAATCTCCGGTTATGAAATGATATGCCATTTTCAAATTAATAATAATAACACTACCCCTGGACTATGCAGGTTTTTTTTATAACACAGGGGACAAACGAGCATGCGGCTCACCTGATGGTAAGTGATTACCGCCGCCCATGAGCACCCGCAACACCAGGGGAATTGCAAGTACGTTGTCGGCCTTTTAAAAAGGAATAAGCTCTTTTCTTGAAGGTTTCAATATCGTATCGGTTCGGAAATACCATTGCTGGAAGGTGATTCCACAATGCGGTTGTGCTGGCGGGTGGTACGGTGGTGAAACTCAGCAGCTGGTATTAATCCGAACAATTCCTCAGAACACTCCCCGTGATTGGTCGCAGTGTTACAGGTCTTAGCACCTGAAAATGGCACAAAACCCCAAAAAATACCTCTGGAAAATTCACTCAACGTCATCTAGTCCCACGGTAAGCAGAACTTGTGTTATGTGTACTACTACTGTGTACGGAACAAACAGACAGACAGACAAAAATTGTAAAAAAGATTGTTTTGATGTATGTACCTTATTTATATTCATATGCATGTAGTAAAAATCGATTATTTCAATATTACAAACAGACACTCCAATTTTATTTATATGTATAGATTGTACCAATTTTTTTTTCTTTAATATAAATAAAATTCTGTTAACATGATAATTCATTGCATTACGTAGTTATATATTATTTTCTGTTTAGTTTACTTTTCATTATATAACCTTATCTAGCTATCTAGCGTATATTGAATGCGTCTATATAATTTATCTTTTAGGCATACATAGTGTTGGATTACAATCCAGTTTTGTACCGACCTACACGCTCCTAGTTATATTGTTTTGATTGTAATCTGTTTTGTATGCTAATAAATAAATAAATAAAGCTACTATGACGTAGACATTCCCTAAGAAAGGATTTTGATAAATTCCAACCCTAAGGGGATAAATTAGCGAGATAGCCTATGTATTATTCTAGTATATAAGCTATATTACTGTAAAGTTTCATCAAAATCCGTTCAATCGTTTTTGCGTGCAAGAGTAATAAACATCCATCCATACTTACAAACAGACGCGTTTTTAATATTACTAAGACATGTAAACACGAAAGTTAAAAATAGTATAATCGTTCCACCTTGCAAAAGATAGTTATCAAATATTTACGTTTCTATCCTAAAGCTACAAGCGAAAACTTAACAATATATATCTTTATTCATAGCCTAGAATTCTTCTTAGCTAAACAAAAACATCGAAATCACGCCCGGGCATTCGGGCTGAACAGTATTACGGCGGTGTACTGATGTTTAACCGGGAAACGGGTAGACGCCACTTCTGTAGTAAGTCCTAAATGTTCGACAGTCTTCGGAATTTGTCCGGGGATGCCCTCGGGCGCGGGATCAATCTCTCCGGGAAATGAGACGGGAGTTTTATCGACATTCGAGCGTAAACAAACGCCCGGTCAATTTCACTCTGAATATGCCTACATGGATGCTGGGAAATAAAAAAGAATCAGCAATGAGTGTATACAAACACACTCATTGCTGATGTTTTTTTTATTTACTAGACATTTTTTTATTTACAGTTTCTTGCCAGTTCTTCTCAATTTGATATTTTTTATATTTGTATTCTTTACTATTTCGGCCGCATGGGTAGACATTTTTTATTTTGAATTTCTTGCCAGTTCTTCTCAATTGAATCTGCATACTAAACTGGACAGTAGTGAAAAATATGAATAAAAAAAATTTTACGTACATAAGCGGCTATACTGTCCGGTTATAAGCGGCAGAATAAAAAAACTTGACTATTCAAAAACGCTTATATTAAGTTTATTTGAATAAAGATTATTTCTATTTCTATTTCTTACTAATATTATAAATGTAGGGATGTTTGTTACGTTTTCACGCAAAATCTACTGAACCGATCATCATGACATTTTGTACACATGTTCTTTAGATTGAACATAGGATACTTTTTATTAAAAAAAAAAACATGCGAGCGAAGCCGCGGGTAAAAGCTAGTCTTACATAAATAAAATTATTTTTGAATGGATTTATTTAGATTTACTAAAATATGGTCGAGCGCAGTGATGGCTGGCTCATCCGTCATACTCGTGAACGAGTGAAATGGTAAATGGATTACCGTAACCTATGGACGCCTGAAACACCAGGGGTGTAATGCGCGTTTCCGACCCTTATTTATTTATTTAATTAACACAATATAAACAGCTAATTGCCAACACGTTTATATTTTAAAACTATTTATACTACTTAAAGTTATACGATGATAAATATATTCTTATTTTATTTGTTATGGAAGGCAAGGCTTCTGTATAAACGTCAGCATCTTGGACCTTACCTAAAAATAAATTTAATAATTGCAATGCTCTCATAGTGGGAGAATTGATAGCGTGGCTTGTGTACCGACGCGGTTGCAAACAGTCGGACACGACGACTGGTGACACTTCTCACGTAATTCGGTGGGATATTGAATCCTATCCGTTCTACAACTGCGGGATTATCTATTTGGTTGCGCAGCTGCAAACAGTAATGGACAGCGAGTACTAGTTTCCTTCTAAGTAGTAATGAATCTATGTCTATCATACCTATTACAAATAAAGATGCGAATAGGAATGGGTAATAACCATATTTTTTCTTATATAAGAAGCGAGCAAATTTCTTTTGTACTTTTTCTAGAAGTTCTTATGAAACCTTTATATGGTCAGTGCGGTTTCTGAGGAGCTTCCTCCCACGTACACTTAGATTGTGGAAGGAACTATCTGCTGAGGTTTTCTCACGAGATTACAGCATGGGGTTTTTCAAGAAGGGTATATTAAGGTTTCTTAAGGGTCGGCAACGCGCACGTGACACCCCTGGTGTCTCAGGCATCCTTAGGCTACGGTAACCATTTACCATCAGATGGGCCGTATGCTTGTTTGCCACCATAGTAGTATAAAAAAAAATAAAAAAATCTACTCTACACACTGCACTACAGAGATTTCCCCAAGTAAAAAAAAAGCAATAAATTAACTGTTCTTGGTATAAAATTCAATTTTATAGCAATTCTCATTGGACTGTAGTCGTGTCACACGCCGGAAACGTGACGTATCCGTCTCGTCGGAGATTACTCAAGATGGTCACCAATCTATGTTACATAAATTGTATAGGTATATGGATTTTACTTGAGATTTTTATGTTATCTTAGTAATTTGTTATAACAAATTAATTAGAAATAACAATTAGTAATTATGTTAATATATTTTTTTTATGCAAGATAATGGAATGGTGCACCCGCCTGCGCTAACGGTTTACGCTGGCGGGGCACCAGTGGAGGATGATAAGATGAACATGAGGTCAGGTCAGTTAGCCCATCGTGACAAATTCGCCAGGAATCAATTTAATCAATTTATCACGTATTTATGTTTACGAAACAATACCGTATTTATGTTCATATGCATGTAGTAAAAAATGGTTATTTCAATACTATAAACAGACACTCCAATTTTATTTATATGTATAGATGTATAGATAAAAACACCAGACACTTAATACAGCTAAATATGTACATACAATCATATAAAAACCAAACTGGCTTTTTTTTAAAGTATAATCTATCTAAATATATATAACTCAAAGGTGACTGAGATAGTGATCTATCAACGCACAGCCCAAATCACTGGACAGATCGGTCTGAAATTTGGCATGTAGGTAGATGTTGTGACGTAGGCATCCGCTAAGAAAGGATTTTGATTAATTCTACCCCCGAAGTGATAAAATAGGGGATGAAAGTTTGTATGAAACTTTGTCATTTTTAAACCGATCGGGCTGAGACTTTGCATGTATAAAGCTACTATGACGTAGGCATCCGCTAAGAGAGGATTTTGATAAATTCCACCCCTACGGGGATAAATTAACGCGAGCGAAACCGCGGGCAAAAGCTAGTTACTGATAAATCATTTATCACGTGCCAACACCTAGTCGCACTACGTGATGCTTGCACAGTTTATCGTTAAAACAGCATCGTTATATATTAACAAGATCATTATTTACGTCAATATCCAAAATATAATTTATTTTCCTCTTGCCGAGTGACTCGAGTGCGAAGAAGTGAAGTGACGGTACGCTACAAAAGGGCCTGAAAGCGGGACGCTGCACTGTGGTGCAAGTCAAGGACGTCTAGACATAAAAATTAGCGTTAAATGGGTATTACGGGTATGTCACATCAACACTACAGTATGGTCTGATGCTATGGGGAAATGGAACAAACACAGATAAAGTCTTTAAAATTCAGAAAAAATGCATTAGGGCTATGTGCGGACTCCACTATAGGGACTCGTGCAAACCACTATTTAAAAAACATAGATTAATGACCTTAACTGGAATGTACATTAAACAAATAGTGTTATTTGTAATTCAAAATCCAGATATATTTCCTAAAAATAATGAAATGAGCCAAAGAAGTCAAAGATCGAGATTAGGAACGAAGCTGTGACATACGTGGAACGAAATTAAGTATGGTCAAAAATAATGTCTTCCATATGGCGATAAAAATTTATAATAAAATACCAGATGATATAAAGACACTTCAACGAGGACGATTGACATATAAATTAAATAGTTGGTTACTCGACAAATGTTTTTTCTCCGTAAACGAGTTTTTAAATTAATAATAGTGTAATAATAATAATATGTATTTATAATTCTCTGATGACAATTGATTTAATAATTAAATAATATTTAATATTTATATATTTTGCATGCCTAATGAGGCAAAACATAATGGGACATTATATTACAATAACAACCAATGTAAACCTATGTTTAGTGCAAATAAATTTGATTTGATTTGATTTGATTTGATTTACACGTCACGTTGTTTGTCCGCGATGGACTCCTAATAGTTATCATCAGCCCTTCTCTCTCGTGCTTACAATCTATCTTTATGTTAAATTTCATTATACACACTTTACGGTTTTTACGGTTGTTTACGAATATCACATAATGCATCAAACATCCAGATCAGCTAACTACTGAACCGATTGCAAATTTGATTTGCACATTGTGTGCAATTTGATCCAACTTGAAAGATAGGATAGCTTACATATCAATTTATAGTCTGCACACTATCATACACACACTGGCTAAATTCTATAAAGTTTATGTCTACATGTACATTAAAACTGTTAACCTTGTTTTGTGAAAGAACTGACTTCTGTTATACAGCTCACACTAGTTTGGGAGTCAGGACTGCATCAAACTATACACTGATGAAGGTTAAAAAGGATTAATAAATAGTCGCAATATTTTTTTATTGCCTTAGCCTTTACAGCAACGCGTAGTTGGGTCTGCTTATTATTTGTTTAATTCCGCTACGATTGTAAGATCCACCAATAATGTTGACGACTTAGGCTGTGATGCCGGCTACCTGCAAGGGAAACCCCAAGTAGCGCCCGTGACACGGGTGTAGGGTTAAGAGGCCCCTTTAGAATGCAATTAACACTCACCTTCACTACTTGCAGCTTCCCCCCAGGCCCAACTAAGACCGGAATACACTCATTTCTAATAGAATTCACTTTAGTATCCAAAACACAACCGGCACGCCCTGCGCTCGTCGACTGAATGCCGCGGCTCACCCAACGAAAGAGGATTATTTCACCCAACGAAAGAGGATTATTCAATTTTTTTTTCGGAATACTCTAATGCTGTTTGTTGCAGCTGGCCTTTACAGCTTCAAACCCTATGGAGCGACTGAAGGCCAACTCCCGCCTGACGGATACGACTTTAGTCTGAGGGAACCGTTAGGGGTTCGAACCTCGGCTCAGGCCGTCGTACCATCGGTCCCCGTTTGAATTAGACGGGGAATCGATCGGAGGGAGGGATTATTCAACTGCCGACCTCCGTATTTATAGACCGAAGGCAGTGTAGTAGGGAGAGAAGCATGACATACAACTTGGTTCGGTCTATAAATACTAGATTATAAATACTATTTACAAAATAGATATTAGATACTCAATTATATTCATAATCTTACAATTAGCTGAGTGGTCTCACAGTGGTCGCTATTGGAAGCGTTACGACCTTTTCCAATAGTGATCAAATTCTAACAGTTATTGGAGCTGCACCAATATTGACCAACGAAACGTGTTTAGAGACATCATTAGGTATTTGTATTTATTTGGATACAGTTTGGAAATATTTGAAGAGGCATACTTTTTTTTTAATGTATACACTAAATAATTAAAAAAATAATATTCACCAATTTTTAAGATTTTCCTCAACTGTTTCAAAGACAGCATATTAAAATAAAAATGTATTAAAGTATTTCTATGAACAGTTCAATATCCATAGTATTAAGTTTTCTTACTGCGGAACTAGATGGCGGTGTTTGTTAATGTCGAGAGCTGACTGTCTGGTTAGGGGCTACCCCCTAGGGAGGTGAAGATTGGAGCTACGGGCGGACCCTTTTGGGGACAATATTTTTTTGTTAATTTTATTTCACTCTTCTACTCTACTCATTTATGTTGATGGATGAAACCTCACTCGCCCATGTCTTGTGACTTAAACGGCTGGTTGACAAGAGGTACCATTGAGTGAAGTGAAGCCTTCTCAAGCTTGGCCCGGAGTGAATGAACTCACTGCATGTTATTAGAAGGCACTCGCAGTAACTCAGTCACGATAAATAACATTAGACAAACAAAATTACGTATTTGTCGAAAGCAAAATTCTTTTGTTAAATTGTAGCAATACATTGATATTCGATATTCTTTATTTGTAAAACATATCTGATTATAGTAATAACTGTACCCACGACTTCGTTCGCGTGGAATTTAACTTTATTTTTCTAAAATAAAAGTAGCCTAAGTTACTCCTTATGTGTTATAAAAAAACCTGCATAGTCCAGGGGTAGTGTTATAATAATAATAATAATAATAATAATCTCAGAACAATTCACACAGCGCCATCTAGACCCAAGTTAAGCTAGCTAAAGCTTGTGTTATGGGTACTAGATAACTGATACAAATACATAGATATTTTTTTTTTGTAAATACATACATATTATACATAGAAAACACCCAGACCGATACAAACAATCATACTCATGAATACAAATGTTTGTGCCGTGCGAGAAATCGAACCCGCGACCATCGGTCCACTAGACCACCGAGGTCGTCATTATTATTGTTAGTGTTATTAGCGTCAGTGTTATTATTATTAATTTGAAAATGGCATATCATTTCATAACCGGAGATTCATGTAGAGTGTGGTTAATAGTCCGGCATTTAATATAAAAATTAGTGAGTTAACGATATGTTTATTTTAAAGATATTAAAATGATTTACATAAGAAATATTTGCATAGTAGTCTGCATTTCTAACTTTATCCTCCTCGTACAGTACAAACATTTGTATTCATGAATATGATTGTTTATATTCGTCTGGGTATTTCCTTGTTATTTTTTATTTTTATATTTATTCATTTATTTCAGGCAACTAGGCCCATATTATAAATACCTTATAGACTAACATACATATAATATAATATTTAAAAACCAATACAACGATATTGTCTGTGTGATCACGGCACTGAAGACGGCAATCTGCCACGGTAGCGCCGATACACCACACCTTTCGGCCAGTAGTCCTCTTTCATGAAGGTGGGCAGCAAGTCGGTGGGGACCAGGGCCACAAACGCTTTGAAACTCGCGTTGTGACTCGACTTCAGCTGCGTTACCCTCAATGTCAGGTTACTCTTGGTACGGATATAATCGACAATGTCCTGCTCCTTAGTGGCGTAATGTAGACGGGACAGGTACATTGTCGTGGTCGGTGTAGCAGCACGCAGTTATATTATGTACGAGGTGATGTAGGTCGCGATTTCGTCAGCGTGGAATTGAGCTTTATTTTTCTAAAATAAAAGTAAGTAACCGATGTAATAAGGAGTAACTTAGGCTAAGTTACTCATTATTACATCAGCTACCTGCCAAAAATTGTCCCGTCAAAATCGGTCCAGCCATTTCGGAGATTAGCCGGAACAAACAGACAGACAGACAAAAAATGTAAAGAATGTTATTTTGATGTATGTACCGTATTTATATTCATATGCATGTAGTAAATAACGATTATTTCAATATTACAAACAGACACTCAAATTGTATTTATATGTGTAGATTGGGTGTTTGAGCTATTGTAAGCAGCTTGGATCTGTAGCACTGCGACCTAGATTGAAGAATCTTAAACTTTAAACAACATATTGATTACAGACCACCTTTTGTCTCTCTGTCGACCCCGTAACGTACCGTCGTAAAGATACGTCTATATAGTGAGTATAGTCTGTTTTTTAATTCCGAAGACAGATTTGACATTTCGGATGGTTTCGGACAGTTTTTGCATTTTTTAAATAGGGTTGTGACGCTACCGGAAATTAATATTAATTACTCATTTTTATAGGTTATTTAGAAATATGTATGGATGTTTATTTTAAACGCTTTAACACAAAATTAATAAAGTATAGGTATTAATAAATATATGGTTGTTGTACCAAATTACTTTTTTTAATTTTTAACTAAAATAAAGACTAACTAACTGCCTTTTTTATAAAACAAATAACATTAATCTAAATATATATAACTCAAAGGTGACTGACGTAGTGATCTATCAATTCACAGCCCAAACCACTGGACGGATCGGACTGAAATTTGGCATGCAGGTAGATGTTATGACGTAGGCATCCGCTAAGAAAGGATTTTGATTAATTCTACCCCCAAAGGGATAAAATAGGGGATGAAAGTTTGTATGAAACTTTGTCAATTTTAAACCGATCGGGCTGAGACTTTGCATGCATAAAGCTACTATGACGTAGGCATCCCCTCAGAAAGGATTTTGATAAATTCTACCCCTAAGGGGACATATTAAAGCGAGCGAAAGCTAGTGTCATATATCATAAAACAAACACCTATTTCAAATATTTAGCTGTTTGTAAGGAAAAATATGTTAGTATGTAGCTTAATACGGTAAAAATGACTATTTATACGGAAACGACAAAATGTATTTTTATGCTATATAATACGACGACAGTAATGGAAACACTAGTATATGTACGTAAATTATAAAATTCTGTTGTTGAAACGTCATTAAAAGCTTAAAAACCGATTAAACAAATCGGTATCTCAGGTACAACACTACCCCGCTGTAGTTGGTAACATTAATAATAATAATCTCAAGACAATTCACACAGCGCCATCTAGACCCAAGTTAAGCTAGCTAAAGCTTGTGTTATGTGTACTAGATAACTGTATATATACATAGATATTTTTTTTGTAAATACATACATATTATACATAGAAAACACCCAGACCGATACAAACAATCACACTCATGAATACAAATGTTTGTGCCGTGCGAGGAATCGAACCCGCGACCATCGGTCGTAAAGCGGTGTGCTAGACCGCTAGACCACCGAGGTCGTCGAAACATTATTTAGAAGTTTGACATTTATACCTGTCAATTTAGGCTCCGGAATTAAAAAACAGACTATAGTTAGGAGTATAAAAAAAATGATATTGTTCACACCCACTCAGCAGTTATCTCCAATGAAAATCTTTCCGCACCATTAGCCGACTGTGTGACTGTATGTGTGCGTCTCAGTTTTGACAAGTTCGCTGAACCGAAGTCACTCACAACGGGCAGATGTCTATGAATTGGATGTGACATATTATTCTGTTCGCGGTTTCACGTGGAATTTATAGCCTATATGTTATATATCACTATCACTACATATTATAAAACAAAGTCGCTGTCGCTGTCTGTCCGTCTCTATGTATGCTTAAATCTTTAAAACTACACAAGGGATTTTGAAGGGTTTTTTTTAATCGATAGAGTGATTCAAGAGGAAGGTCTATATAGATAATACATGTACACCCGGGCGAAGCCGGGGCGAGTAGCCAGTAAGTCATATTACTGTAAAGTTACATCAAAATCTGTTTAGTAGTTTTTGCGTTAAAGAGTAACAAACATCCATCCATACTCACAAACTTTCGCGTTTATAATATTAATGACATATAGACTTGTAATAGGTCCCTAACACAATTTTAAATTTAGACAAATTTTTGACGGCCTCGATGGTCTAGTCAGTCTACACTGTCTTATTTCCGATGGTCGGGGGTTCGATTCCCCGCACGAACATTTATATTCATGAGTGTGATTCTTTGTATCGATCTGCGAGTTCGAATGCCGGCTTCGCACGGATGTACGTGTATTATATATATATAAAAATGAATCGCTAAATGTGTTGGTAAGCGCTAATCTCGAGAACTACCGAACCGATTTCGATAATTCTTTTTTTAGAATATTCCTTGAGGTACGAGGATGGTTCTTACGGAGAGAAAAATTTAAAAAATTGCCTAAAAATGCCTAAAAACAGCAGTTTTCTGTAATCCCATACAAACAATTCTTAATGATACTTAAAAGTCAATTTGAACTTTAATACCATACCATAAAGTTCAAATGTTAGTGGAGAGGTTCCGGGAATTGTTTAGTATAGAAATCAGTAATAAAATGTCACTTGAAATGTAAATGTCTCATTGATATGTATTTATAATATTACTACAAATCTAAAAGAAAAATTTAATAAGTGTTATGTGATTGTAACTCATTTATACTGGACAAGCCTCTTATAAGATATGCCTCCATAATGTTCAACAGTCAAGTCTAAGGTCTGCAAGTTCCATTAATAAGGCGGCGGAAATATTTAGACAGAAGAGCCCGAAATGCAACGAATCTCATCTAATCGTACTGCTCAGGAAGAATCGACAGTTAGGCGATACGAAGTTCGCCCGGCCAGCTAGTCATATATATAAACCTTCCTCTTGAATCTCTCTATCTATTAAAAAAACCGCTTCAAAATCCGTTGCAGTTTTTAAGATTTAAGCATACATAGCGACAGACACCGACAGCGACTTGGTTTTGTACTATGTAGTATAAATAGAATATACTGTACCGTGAATGGACATACTAAGCTATTTAAAAGCTCAGTTCTAATTTAGGAAAATCATATTTATTATCAAAACCATAAAGTCTATATATGTACGGAGTGTATCAATCACATATCCACGTCGGATATTGAAAAATATGCTCTAAATGAATAGACATAAGGTTGAAATTATGTTTTTATGTGGTGATGCGTACAAGGAGGTGAAGGCTCGGGTACCGTTGCTAGATTACCAAGTCTCAGGTCGTTGACCCGTGCGTACGCGCAACTAGTGTCGTGAGAAACTGATCTTTTGCGTAAGATGTGTCGGATACAAACAGAAAATGGGAGTTGAGATGTTAAAACGTAGTTTTATGTAATCTACAGAACGAATCTAGTTACTTAATTTTTATTTTACTTATACACTTTATTACATACAGAAAAATATTAATTATTATAAATATATATATAATAAACTATTTTTATATAAATGATTTTTTCTAAAATAAAAGTAGCCTAAGTCACTTCTTTTTACATCAGCTATCTGCCAAAAAAAGTCCCGTCAAAATCGGTCCAACCATTTCAGAGATTAATTATTAATAATTAATTATGTTTAGATATGACGACCGATAGAGAGCAGTGGAAGAGAATGACATACTGCGCCGACCCCAAATAATGGGATAAAGGCAAGGCAATGATGAATTAATTACCAGCCATTTAATAATTAATTTGCCGGAACAAACAGACAGACAGATAGACAGATAAAAATTGTAAAGAATGTTATTTTGGTGTATGTACACCAAAATTACAAAATGTTTTTTTGAGTATTACAAACAGACACTCAAATTTTATTTATATACATGTATATACGATCACAAGTACTGGTGGCGGCCTTATCGCTAACCTACCTTTAGGTAGATGGTAAAGATATTAGAGCTTGTGATATGGGTACTAGACAACTAATATAAATATGTGGATGCATTTTTTTTTTGTAAATAAATACATATTATACATAGAAAACACGCAGACCGACACAAACAATAACACTCATGAATATAAATATTTGCGCCGTACGAGGAATCGAACCAGCGACCATCGGAAGACGGTGTAGTAACCGTTAGACCACCGAGGCCGTAAAAATGGATCTCAATGAAATATGATTACAAACATTCAGACCCATTTTAATATACAATTAGGAACATATTTCAAGTCTATATCTTATTAATCTATCTCTAATCTAAGTGAATACACATTAACAAGGATTAGGCATGCTACAATAAACATAGAAACCGCTACGCACTCAATATTTAAATAATTTTAATCTTAACAATATTATAAACGCGAATGTTTGTAAGTATTGATGTTTGTTACTCTTTCACGCAAAAGCTACTGAACAGATTTTGATGAAACTTTCCAGTAATAACACATAGGCTATATTTTATATGGAAATTTAGCGCGAGTGAAGCCACGGGCACAGCTAGTATACATATATTGCGTGGTTTACTATTAACTGCGATTACATCAATAACTCCCTGGGAATTGTCCGCGTGTCCGGACAGTCCTCCCAGTTAATGCATTGTATATTACAGGATATCGGGTTCGATTCCCGAGGCGGCAGCGCGATGTGATGAAGGTCGTTCAACTACAGACGCAGGTGCAGAGTTGCTTAGACACGTATTTGCTGCATGGGAAACTAAAATGGATGCGATAGGTGTTTTTTGTGACCTTTCTAAGGCTTTTGATTGCGTTGATCATAATACATTGCTAAAAAAACTTGCTTTTTATGGCGTCAAAGACAATGCTTTAAATTTAATAAAATCTTATCTATCTGATAGAATACAGAAAGTGAAGGTTAGCAACGCTACGTCTGACGGGTCACTTGTGCAAATGGGTGTACCTCAAGGATCTATTCTCGGTCCATTTTTATTCCTAGTTTACATTAATGATCTCCCATATGCCATGCAGGATAGATGCGGCATAGTATTATTTGCAGACGATACTTCATTGATTTTTAAAGTTAATAGAATGACTAATAATTATGACGATGTAAATAGTGCTTTGCGGCGTCTCCTGCACTGGTTTACAACTAACAATCTTATGTTAAACGCTAAAAAAACAAAATGTGTTAATTTCTCTCTGTCTAAAAGTTTTAATACTAATTGCAATATTAAATTAAATGACGAATCTCTGGAATTTATAGAATCTACTGTCTTTCTAGGAATCACACTAGATAATAAAACAAAATGGGGTGCACAAATTCAAAGCCTTGCAGCGAAACTAAGTTCAGCAGCTTTTGCCGTGCGTAAGGTTAGACAGTACACTGATACTGATACTGCTAGATTAGTCTATTTTAGTTATTTTCATAGTTTACTCTCTTATGGAATATTACTATGGGGAAAAGCGGCAGATATTAAAAATATATTCATATTACAAAAACGTGCCGTTCGAGCGATCTACTGTATGAAGAGTCGTGACTCATTAAGAGAGAAATTCAAAGAGGCAAATATTCTCACCGTTGCTTCTCAATTTATATATTCAAATATCCTATATGTTCATAAAAATCTTGACTTATTTCCAAAAAACAGCAATATTCATAATATTAATACAAGATTTAAAGACAAACTTGCTGTCCCCAAGTATCGTTTAGAAAAAGTTAATAGGTCTTTTATGGGAATAGGTATAAAAATTTACAATAAGATACCAAAGGATATGTTGGAATTACCCTTAAATAAATTCAAAACATCTGTTAAATCATATTTACTGAGCAAAGCCTATTACTCACTAAACGATTACTTGAATGACGAGTGTGCATGGCAATAGTTGTTCATGCACTGAATTTTCATTTAATGTTAGACATAGACACCTATATAAATATACATTGTAAATAAACTGGCTTTAAAAAAAAAGTAATTCAATTGAGTTTCTTGCCAGTTCTTCTCAATTGGATCTATATACCGAACTGGACGGTAGGGAAAAAAATAAAATTATAATGTAAAAATTTGACGTTCATAAGCGGCTAAAATGTCCTACATGAATAAATGATTTTTGAATTTGAATTTGAATTTGATGCCAGGAAATTGAGATAGCTATGCGATAATATGGCTGTTTATGACAATGATAGATTCTGATTTAATAATAATAATAACCACCGAAATAATTCCAATCGTTATGTCGGTGAACGGTCTTATCCCAACCAGTCTGGAACAACATCTCAGACGGTTGGGATTCCGTGGCGGCTCACTCCCGGGAAAGATGCAGAAAGCGGTGCTCTTAGATTCTGCCCGCATTGTACGCCGGTTTCTCTCCCTGGGGTCCTGAACCCCGGCCGACTGTGCTTCTGCCGGGGGTATGTTGCCATCTCATCTCCTTAAGAGGGGAGATGAGAATTTTTGTATAATGATAATAATAATCTCAGGACAATTCACACAGCGCCATCTAGACCCAAGTTAAGCTAGCTAAAGCTTGTGTTATGGGTACTAGATAACTGATACATATACATAGATTTTTTTTGTAAATACATACATATTATACATAGAAAACACCCAGACCGATACAAACAATCATACTCATGAATACAAATGTTTGTGCCGTGCGAGGAATCGAACCCGCGACCATCGGACGTAAAGCGGTGTACCAGACCGCTAGACCACCGAGGTCGTCTTTTAATTGATTGTAGATTAGCAGTTTATTAAGAGTAAACTGATCGCTATCGAACTGCAACACAAGGAACAAGGAATGTTTACATGGTTTGTTTTATTAAATTTATAGCACAAAATGAACCAGCTTATGTCTCGCCTGATGGTAAGTGATTACCGCCGCCCTAGAACACCCGCAACACCACGGGTATTGCAAGTAAGGCCGACAACGTCGGCCTTTTAAAAAGGAATAAGCTCATTTCTTGAAGGTTCCAATATCGTATCGGTTCGGAAATACCATTGCTGGAAGGTGATTCCACAATGTGGTTGTGCTATTATTGTTTTTAGGTATATCTATAGTATTTAGTAGTAGACCAGGCCACGCCTTGCTGTGGCTAAGATGCCTCTGCTGGGAAGCAGCCGGCTTCCGGCCGGCCGGCAGGTAAACGAACGAAGCTTGAGTGGCACACCCCAGCAGTACGCCCGGGTGAAGAGCACAGCTCGAGGCCCGTACCCGGCGGTCCGTAACGACCAGCGGACAACCCTGTCACGTCAGGGAAAAACATACATATTCTTTTAGTAATTAATTCCATAACAAAATGGTGTATAAATATGAAATGTTTCATTGAATACTACTAGTAGTATTCAATGAAACATTTTATATTTATATTTAATAAGCCTAGGCTTGACCTACTAGGGCAATGGATAATTTTGTGTCATCTAAATATATACATATAACTCAAAGGTGACTGACTGACATAGTGATCTATCAACGCACAGCCCAAACCA
Organism: Achroia grisella; assembly: GCF_030625045.1. NCBI lineage: Eukaryota > Metazoa > Arthropoda > Insecta > Lepidoptera > Pyralidae > Achroia > Achroia grisella. The sequence goes on along the minus strand of NW_026713024.1, from coordinate 524,331 downwards.
CTGGACGGATCGGGCTGAAATTTGACATTCAGGTAGATTTTACGACGTAGGCTAACTGTTTTAGCGGATGCCTACGTCATAACATCTACGTAGGCATCCGCTAAGAAAGGATTTTGATTAATTCCACCCCTAAGAGGATAAAATAGAGGATGAAAGTTTGTATCAATCTTCTTAGATTTTCGACTGATTGAACTGAAATTAAAGATTGGAGCTACTATGATGAAGACGTTCGCATAAATAGGATTTTGATAAATTCAACCCCCATGGGGATAAAATAAGGGATGATGCAGGATGTAAATGTATTAGTTTGAACCTATCAGTACCTAATGGAACGAATAAATTAAGACGAACAAAATAATTTTAATTCTTTAGGCTACTTTTATTTTAGAAAAATAAAGTTAAATTCCACGCGGACGAAGTCGGGGGAACAGTTAAATTTTAAATACATCTAATTATTGAAACCTCCTCAAGTAATACAAATTGATACTCCAATTTCAGGTATCAACCAAGTTCGAACTCACGACCTTGTGGTTAACTCCCGGTAGTAACTAAACTGCGACGTTCAAAAACAATTATGTAATTGAATTAACAAATTCTATTCACAGGAATGGGATCATCCTTTTTGTTTCAAGCACCGTTATCTTAATTGTGCTCTCAACTAATACCTACCGGGATGATTTGGATGGCGTCCAGAGTGGTCCAGAGTACCTAAATTCCTGACCGTCAGTTCACTGTACGCGGTCATGTAATGGTCAGACTAATGTTGCCGCTATAACGTCATTATTAACCAGATACATATACATAGCTTTTTTTTATAACACGGTACAAACGAGCATGCGGCTGACCTGATGGTAAGCGATTACCGACGCCCATGAGATAAACAGACCGACAGACAGACAGACAAAAATTGTAAAAAATTTTATTTTGGTGTATGTACCGTATTTATATTCATATGCAAGTAGTGAAACGGTTATTTCAATATTACAAACAGACATTACAATTTTATTTATATGTATAGATTCCATGAGACAATATTAATATTTATTATAATAATCTTTAATAAATTGTAAATAAATTATATATTTCTTTTATATATAATCTATGAGCATATAATTTTATATAATATATTGTTTATATATGTAAATATATATTTTTTTAATTTTGTATCGTATTTTTCTTTATTTTATAACATTTATATGTTAATCATCATCGCAGCCCGGAAGACGTCCACTGCTGGACATAGGCCTCCCCCAAAGATCTCCACGACGATCGGTCCTGCGCTCCTCGCATCCAATGCCTTCCAGCGATCTTGACCAGATCGTCGGTCCACCTTGCTGGAGGCCTTCCTTTATATGTTAATATCAATTATTAAATTGCACTGCCTTATTATTTCTGATCAGCACTGACTGTTGAAATAGAAATAGAAATAGAAATAATTATCATTCAAATAAACTTAATATAAGCACTTTTGAATAGTCACATTGTTTTGTTTTACCGCTCATTCGGAATGTAGACTGATCACAAGAAGAATGAGCAAGAAGCTTGTGTATTGAAGACTCTTTTAAATAAATATTGATTTACTTATATTTAATTAACAACAAGGATTAGGCATGCGACAATCAACATAGAAACCGCTACGCACTTAATCTCTGTTCAATCAGATAACATTGTCAGCGCTATGAATGTTAAGTTATATATTTTCTGCAAAAACATTATTATCATTTATAAATTATTGACTTTTATAATAATAGAAAGAAAATATTTTGTTTTATAGTTGACTGGTAGAGAATGCCATCAGACATTAAGTCTAGTTAAATGTGTACAATATTGTGTGCTAAAGAATATATAAATAAATGCATGAGATTATTCATAGTCAGCAGAACATTGACGACCTCGGTGGTCTAGCGGTCTGGCACACCGCTTTACGTCCGATGGTCGCGGGTTCCATTCCTCGCACGGCACAAACATTTGTACTGATGAGTATGATTGTTTGTCGGTCTGGGTGTTTTCTATGTATAATATGTATGTATTACGTATGTACGAAAAAAAAAACATATCTATGTATTTGTATCAGTTGTCTAGTACCCATAACACAAGCTTTAGGTAGCTTAATTTGGGTCTAGATGGCACTGTGTGAATTGTCCTGAGATTATTATTATTATTATTATTATATATATAGAAATTACACTCATGAATACAAATTTTACAACGTGCGAGGAATCGAACCGGCGACCATCGATATTAAACCGGTGTGGTAATCGCTAGACCAATTTACACTCATGAATACAAATTTTAAAACGTACGAGGAATCGAACCGGCGACCATCGAAATTAAAGCGATATGCTTAACCACTAAACCATCGAGGCTGTTATGAATAAATATCCACTAAGTAATGAATGTCACTTAATTAAAAAACGTATGTCATAGTTTAAAAATAGATACTGCGCATGTATATATCCACTATTCAAATTTTACATTAGGTACATGCAGATGTTGATGGGTAACATGCTTAATGTAACCATACGTTCGGCTTTGGAAAGGACAGTCGCTTGCGATAAGCTTGAACAGCTTTCAAGCTTATCGCAAGCGACAGCTTGTATTATCTAAATATACATACTTAACTCAAAGGTGACTGACATAGTGATCTATCAACGCACAGCCCAAACCACTGGACGGATCGGGCTGAAATTTGGCATGCAGGTACATGTTATGACGTAGGCATCCGCTAAGAAAGGATTTTGATTAATTCTACCCGGAAGAGAATAAAATAGGGGATGAAAGTTTGTATGAAACCTTGTCAATTTCAAACCGACGGGCTGAGACTTTGCATGCATAAAGCTACTATGACGTAGGCATCCCCTAAGAAATAATTTTGATGAATTCCACCCCTAAGAGGATAAATTAACGCGTCCTCTAAAATGACTTGGCCGATTTTATTAAATTTTATATGCTTATTCAGTAGGACTGCGAATCGGCTACTATCTATTTTTCATACCCCTAAGTGATAAGGGTTGTCCACCGCTACTATATTTTTTTTTATTTTTTGGACAAAATTTTTTATTTATTTAATTATTTTTTATTTTATTTTTTTGTCATTAAAAATTCATACAACCTTATATTTTCACCCTTGTATCACCAACCCCAATTTTTTTATAGCGTTATTAATTTATATGGCAAAACAACGTTTGCCGGGACAACTAGTATTGTATATATTTTTGTTTGTATGTCGGTACTTTATGTGCAGAATGCTATTACATCTGCTCTATAAATCCTTATCCTTACTAATATTATAAATGCGAAAGTAACTCTGACTGTCTGTCTCGCTTTCACGCCAAAACTACTGAACCGATTTAAATGAAATTTGGTCCACAAATAGTCTAGACTCTGAGAAAGGACATAGAGTATTTTTTAATATGAATAAAGGGTTTTAAACCGTTACAGGGGTTGAAAGGGATGATAGGTTGAGGAGATGAAAGGTTGTATTATTACAAATTACAAATCACCTTCCAGCAATGGTATTTCCGAACCGATACGATATTGAAACCCTCAAGAAAAGAGCTTATTCCTTTTTAAAAGGCCGACAACGTACTTGCAATTCCCCTGGTGTTGCGGGTGCTCATGGGCGGCGGTAATCACTTACCATCAGGTGAGCCGCATGCTCGTTTGTCCCCTGTGTTATAAAAAAAAAAGGTATTTGGGTAATTAAAATACAAGAAATAAGACTGATTGAACAGAGATTAAGTACGTAGCGGTTTCTATATTGATTGTCGCATGCCTAATCCTTGTTGTTAATTAAATATATAATAGAAATCTCTCTTTTAATATATGTAATTTATTTAAAAGAGCAACACACAAATTTCTTGCCCATTCTTCTTGTGATGAGTCTGCGTTCCGTGAGTTTGCGAGCGGTAGAATAAAAAAACTTGACTATTCAAAAGTGCTTATATTAAGTTTATTTGAATAAAGATTATTTCTATTTCTATTTCTATTTCTATTTCTATTTCTGTTTCTGTTTCTGTTTCTGTTTCTGTTTCTACTTCTATTTACTGAAACGCTTCTAAAACTAGTTATTTTATTTATTAAATATTTTACTCGTCTTTTAGATGTCCCACTTTGTACATAAATGAATGGTCACCTATCACGCTATTTAACATGATGACGCTAAATGAAAATGAACACATATTTGTAATTTATAGTCAGTTAGATGATTTGCATCGCTTGTTAGATGCGCTTGCTTTGCGGCCATTGTTCCAGATGAAAAACTGAAGATTTTCCGCAAGCGAGCGTCACCGTAAAGTAATTTTGTTAACAACTTCATCGTTCGAGTCAAAATAGTTTTATATTAGTACAACTAGATGGCGCTGTATTTTTGCATATATATTTCTAAAACGCGCTGTTAAGATTTTTTTGTCGTACGTTATATAGATATGTAATTTTTTTATATTCACACCCTGACGACCCCATAACGGCAGGTAACTTCCCCACAGGCATACCCGTTCCACCCCGACCACACTTTTACATACACACACGACACCGTCCTCGCCGGCGAAGATGACGACCTCAAACACACATTATGGCGCATTCAACCGGGCGCCTGCGCATGCCCGGGCGCTCCACACCGGCGCCCCCGGGCGTCCTCTGATCGATCCCCCGTCCAATTCAAACGGGGATCGAAATTACGACGGCCTGAGCCGAAGTTCGAACCCTTAGTGGTGCCCTCAGACTAAAGTCGTATCCGTCAGGCAGGAGCTGGCCTTCAGCCGCTCCATACGTCCTTCCGCGGGTTTGGAGTGCCATCTGCACTCGCCCCATAACGTCCGGTGAAGCTGTAAAGGCCAGCTACGGCTAACAGCATTAAAGTAGTCCGAAAAAAAAATTATATTCACAAAATTTCAATTCACGCGCCATCTAGACCCAAGTTAAGTTAGCTAAAGCTTGTGTTATGGGTACTAGATAACTGATACAAATACATATATTTTGTCGTAAATACATACATATTATAAGTAGAAAACACCCAGACCTATATAAACAATCATACTCATGAATACAAATGTTTGTGCCGTGCGAGGTATCGAACCCGCGACCATCGGACGTAAGGCGGTGTACTAGACCTCTAGACTATTGAGGTCGTCGGTTATCACCTTGTACAGTAACACATCTGCTTACCATCAGTCTGGCCGTATGGTTGTACAACACAATAAGGATTACTCAAAGCCATCACAACTTCGTATTCATCAAATGTCATTGCGACTTACAACCACATCCATTCTTGTTCGCTATAAAGATACAATTTATTAATCGATTCTCGACTTAATCTTCTAAGCATTAAGAATTACTTTATCAACATCTTAAAACTGTCACGTCCGTGTGCGTCCAAAACTAGTAATTTACATACAAATCTAATTTAGACCTTATCGTTTACAAATTAAAGTTTAAAATAAACAAACAATAATGTAAGCCGTGTTACTAGTTGTATATTAGTATGTTATTATTGCAATAAAGACTTTATATCGAAGGTATAAGGTTGCGTTTTGTTTGTTTGGTTTACGATTGTTTGTCGTACCATTCAGTGCCAGGCGCGGTGGTATGCGCGTGAGCAGTTACAAATTACAATATCGATTGTTCGTTGTCGTGTTTGTTTGTATTTCTAGGTACAGGTTTTGCCCCTTTTTTTTATTTCCTTTGGTTTGCCCTTGACCTTTTTTTCCAATTGGTCAAGCTTTACTTAAGTTCATACTTATTTATATACTTACAAGTTACACACGACTATAATTAAAGTAACTTAGGCAAGTTGGGGGGAAGGGGATTGTTAGTAATGTGGACTAATGTTCCCATTGCTAGCAATGTACCATGTCAGATCGACCTCCACGCGGTTCCCCATGGAAACCATCGTGATACATTCCGGTGAATTTGTTACGTTGGGCTAACTGATTTGACCTCATGTTCATCTTATCATCCTCCACTGGTGCCCCGCCAGCGTAAACCGTTAGCGCAGGCGGGTGCACCATTACATTATCATTTAAAAAAAAAAAACTTAGGCAAGTTGGAAGGAAATGGGGATTGTTAGTAATGTGGACTGATGATCTTATTAGCAACTGCACTTAACATTTCTAAAATGAAAGAATTTTTCTAAAATAAAAGTACTCCTTATTACATCAGCTACCTGCCAATAAAAGTTCCATCAGAAACGGTCCAGCCATTTCAGAGATTAACCGAAACAAACAGACAGACAAATTCGCGACTTCGTCCGCGTGGAATTTCAGTTTACATTTCTAAAATGAAAGAAGTTTTTTAAAATAAAAGTACTCCTTATTACATCAGCTACCTGCCAATAAAAGTTCCATCAGAAACGGTCCAGCCATTTCAGAGGTTAACCGAAACAAACAGACAGACAAAAGTTGTAAAAAAATTTTTTGGTGTATGTACCGTATTTATATTCATATATGTATGTAGTAAAAAACGGTTATTTCAATATTACAAACAGACACTCCAATTTTGCTTATATGTATACATAATCACTAGCTGAATTGGCTGACATTGCTTTGCCATAGAAATAGAAATAGAAATAGAAATAATCTTTATTCAAATAAACTCATTACAAGCACTTTTGAATAGTCATATTTTGATTCTACCACTCATTCGGAATGCAGATTCATCACAAGAAGAATGAGCAAGAAACTTGTACATATAAATTAAAATCGCTATTAAAAAATAGGGGTTGGTGATAGAACGGTGAAAATTTAGGGTTGTATGTATTTTCAATGGGACATTATAAAAAATTAAATAAAATTGTCGAATTGAAAAACAGTTTTTTGGAGTGAGGCACCCTTAACACTTGAGGTATAAAAATTAGTTATAAACCTTTTCTAGGACCTACTGAATGTAAATATAAAATCAAAATCGGTCAAGCCGTTTCGGAGGAGTATAAACATGAAACCTATGACACGAGAACTTTATGTATTCGATATTAAAACTAGTGTTACTATATTATATAGTGTTATTATATTCCTAACTATCTATTCCCGCGACTTCGTCTGCGTAGAATTTAATATTTTTCTAGAAGAAAAGTAGCCTAAAGAACTAAAAAATATTTTGTTCGTCTTAATTTATTCGTTCCATTAGGTACTGATAGGTTCAAACTAATACATTTACATCCTGCATCATCCCTTATTTTATCCCCATGAGGGTTGAATTTATCAAAATCCTATTTAAGCAAACGTTTTCATCATAGTAGCTCCAATCTTTAATTTCAGTTCAATCAGTCGAAAATCTAAGAAGATTTATACAAACTCTCATCCTTTATTTTATCCCCGTAGAGGTGGAATTTATCAAAATCCATTCTTAGGGGATGCCTACGTCATAGTAGCTTTATGCGTGCAAAGTCTCAGCCCGATCAGTTTAAAATTGACAAAGTTTCATATAAACTTTCATCCTCTATTTTATCCCCTTAGGGGTAGAATTAATCAAGATCCTACCTACGTCATAACACCTACCTGCATGCCAAATTTCAGCCCGATCCGTCCAGTGGTTTAGGCTGTGCGTTGATAGATCACTATATCAGTCACCTTTGAGTTATATGTATTTAGATATGTAGTTTGGCGGCTTCGGTAGTCTAGCGCCTTAGTTCTGATGGTCGCAGGTTCGATTCCACGCACGCTACAAACATTTGTATTCTTGACTAAGATTGTTTGCAACGGTCCGGGTGTTTTCTATGTATATTATGAATGTACCTATTTACAAAATACACCGCTTTACACCGTTTTGGGCTTTGCGTTGATAGATCACTATGTCAGTCAGTCACCTTTGAGTTATATATATTTAGATACCAAGGCGTACGGTACTAAATAAAAAAACAAGCTAAAGTATCTGATTGTACAAATGGGGCCATTTTCATTAATTTTACATGAACATCACCGGTTACAGATTTAATAAAACCTCTCAGGCACTGAACATAGATTTTTTGCAATAAACTGACCCTCCAAATTGGTTTCAGGCCTTTGTAATCCAACATGGTTAGACAAATCACCACAATTCGATTTTCAACCGACTTCAGAATGTAGCAGAGTCTTAATTCGACTGATTTTTATATATACGTCATTGTTGTACAAAATTTTAGTAATGGTGAACTGGGATACTTTGTCCGGACACTGGTGAAGAATGAAGATGAGGTCCTGTTAGTAGCCCATCATCATACTTTCCCTGGCGTTCCCCGCCGATCGAGCCCCGTCCAATTCAAACGGGGATCGAAATTACGACAGCCTGAGCCGAGGTTAGAATCCCCAGCCGTGCCCTCAGACTAAAGTCGTATCTGTCAAGCGGGAGTTGGCCTTCAGCTACTCTATAAATCCTTCTGCGGATTTGGAGTGCCATCTGCACTCGCCGCTATCGTCCGGTGAAGCTGTAAAGACCAGCTGCGGCCAACGTCATTAGAGTAATCCGAAGAAAAACCATCACTTGCAATGGCCCTATTGCAAGTGATGGTAGGGTTAGTTCTAGTAGGATGTCACTCAGTCCTAGTAGGGTGATCGGTAATGGGCACAGAAATGGCTTATTTATTCTGTGGTGATAAGGAATCTGGGATATCAATCGCTCTCTCATCCGGACTGTTTAAATTCATCTTGTACTAACAGTGTACACCGGCTTCGCACGGACGTACGCACCTTCGCACGTACTTAAAAGAAATTATACAGTTACGAATAATGTGTCCTAGTTTGCGTCGCATATGTGGATGCATATGAGAAAGTAGATATTGTGACATAATTGTAATAGTTAGACAGATGGTATCATAGACTTTTCTGTAGATATTGATGTCCTCTATAAAACTGCAGTACATGACTTTGCTCTATTAGTAAGAATTTCTGCAACGTATGAGATGTAAGTTTTTTTTTAAATATTTTTTCAATGCATTTGGGATATGAAAACTTTGATCATTATCGAAGTTTTCATCATCATCTATATATGTTCATCAGGGGTAATGTAAGGTTGTATTGGTACCAGAATTTTTCAAAATGGGTCCAGTAGTTCGGAGCCTAGTCAATGTAAACAAACTCACAATAAAATCTTGGAAAGATTTGAATGCTAGGATTTTTCATTTGTTTTTTTTTACACTTTGGTCCTTCGAGCTGGATCATAATGTCAACCCAATCACTGTTTTTAGATTTTAAAAATTGAAACACTACTGATCTATTGAAAACTGTCTTATTTAGAGTACATCTGAACAGAAAGACAAACAGCGCGTTGTGGAATCAAAGCAACGTCATCTAACGTCAAAAGTCTGAACAGAAAGCGAAAATATAGCGCGTTGTAGAATCAATGCCATTTAAAAGAGTGAATTCAACCCGACATATTTATACTATCAATATAGAAAGGTAAAATAGTAAGGTAGATCGTAGACAAAGTTCCAATCCAAATAGATCCCTTAGATTTACTGCAATATTAAATGGCAGTCAAGAAACGTATCGGGAATTCGTTTCGGTTCTCAAATTCGCATAAATTACTCGCGGGCGTTAATTAAATCGGTGCCGCGGTGTTCTGCAACGTAAACACGACTCGTACGACTCGTTCGTATTTCAAGTACAGCTGAATTAAAACACATAATCAAATCTTCAAGGGTTATAAGGGCAGAGGAAGGCCGAAAAAGAGATGGATGGACTGTGTGAAAGATGATATGGTAAGAAAGGAAGTAAATAACGCGATGACTGCGAACAGGGATGAATGGAAGCGAAAAACATATTACGCCGACCACAAATAAATAAGATAAGGAAGAAGCAGATGATGATGAATCAAATCTTCAAATCGATCTAGAAGTTCGGAGCCTATTCAATGTAAGCAAACACAATCAAATCCTTCGAGCCGGATGGTTTCTTCTCTTTGGTCCTTCGAGCCGGATCATAATATTCACCCCATCACTGTTTTTATATTTTAAAAATTGAAACACTACTGAACAACTGGAAACTGTATTAAAGAACTTTGTATAAGAATATGATTCGTTCGTATTTCAAGTACAGCTAAGTTTGTGATAACCCAATGCTTACATTTGAATTATAAACCTCTTTAGGTGAAGTAATTTTTAACGACCTACCTGCTTAGCACACTGGTTTCCTTCCTATGGTCGCGGGTTCAATTTCTCGCACGATACAAGCGTTTGTATTTGGTTGATTGTTTCTATGTTTATTAGGTACGTATTTAAAGAAAATGTATCCATCAGTTGTTTAGTATCTATAACACAAGCTCTGCTTAGATTGGGACTAGATGGCGCTGTGTGAATTGTCTGGTGTTATTATTATGAGTTGGAATGGTGAACGAGGTGACAACCCCCTGTAATGGTGACCTTTGCCTAACATGAGCAGTGCTAAGGACATCAGGGGCTGATCAAGTATTACGTCAGCACTCTGAAGAGGGTCTGTATTTTGGATGACACGGGGGTGGGGGAGTCTAGATGACGATGATACGTATATTCGAATTGACTACCCTCACATTGTCTTTGCTAAAACAGTATATTGACGACCTCGGTGGTATAGCGGTCTAACACCGCTTTACATCCGATGGTCGCGGGTTCGATTCCTCGCACGGCACAAACATTCGTATTCATGAGTATGATTGTTTGTATCGGTCTGGGTGTTTTCTATGTATAATATGTATGTATTTACGAAAAAAAAATTATCTATGTATTTGTATCAGTTATCTAGTACCCATAACACAAGCTTCAGCTAGCTTAACTTGGGTCTAGAGGGCGCTGTGTGAATTGTCCTGAAATTATTATTATTATTATATTAATCGAAAAATGTTTACGTAAGCATCTGGGGAGGGGGTAAGAGCTTTGCTTACAATGGGGATGGGGGTAAATAATTGTAATAAATCTGCTTACGTAATACTTGAACGGCTCTGTTGCAACTTTTTATATTGCAACACTAAAATAAAATTTATATTTTATGTAATATGGCAACATTCTTTCCTTCTTATCGCCGCTACATCGGAGACAATACAGAGCTGTGAACAAATTTTGGATTTTATTTAAAATATCACCATCTCATCACGCCAGCTTCCTTCAAAGCACCCATAAAATTCCGCTGCTGTTCAGGCTCACAATAAATGACTGAACTATCCGCCTAAACGACTTTATAAAATATCTAATTTAGAAAAGGCGGTCCTCGTACTTCGGCATGTTAGGTTCTCGAAATACCGACGTTAATTGAAGCGACGTAACTCGATACATTTTTCATATGTTTACATGAAAAGCTCATGGTTAGGATCCAAATTAACCGAAAGAACTAACTAAACAGCATCTGCGCAGACACCACACCGGCCCCACGGACATTGACCGCGCGACAACTGAAATCTCCTATTGACGTGATTGACTGAAACAAATGACGTATGCATGAGAAATAGTATTATCAAAACATTGTTCGACGTAACTTGAAATGATGTAAGTCGAGGATTGCCTGTAATAGTTTTTGTTATTACTAATATTACAAAGAGTGAGGTAGGATTTTGTTACGAGGAAAGTAAACCCAATGTAAAAGGTATATTATACTAAAATGTTAATATATACAAAACTATTTGATCCGCGCAATTTCGTCTGCTTTACATTTTCCCCGTTTTGACAACATTCTGACTAAAGTCATCCATTCATCCGTTTAGACATTGCTCTAGTCGGCACCCGTTCCACCCCGACCACACTTTTACACACACACACGACACCGTCCTCGCCGGCGAAGACGACGACACCCAACACAGCGCCCCCGGTCGCCCCTCCGATCGATCCCCTGTCCAATTCAAACGGGGATCGTTATTACGACGGCCTGAGCTGAGGTTCGAACCCCTAGTGGTGCCCTCAGACTAAAGTCGTATCGTAGCCGCTCCACTCGCTCCGCTCCACGATGGCACTGCAAACCCGCGGAAGGACTTATCCTTCCGCGGGTTTGCAGTGCCATCTGCATTCGCCCCCTATCATCCGGTGAAGCTATAAAGGCCAGCTGCGGCCAACAACATTAGAGTAGTCGGAAAAAAATGCTCTAGTCGAGTAGATCAAGTCTAATCAATGAAAAGATTTCATATACACCATTTTATTATCCAAATAATTGTCAAAGGATTGATTGATATTTATGTTTTTTATTGATTGAGTATTTGTTTCTTTAGAAAATAAATTGAATAAAAAAAAATTGGCAGGAATAATATTTTTCATGTATTTTTTTTGTTTCAGGTATATACATATCAACCATGTTACGAGAACGTATAGGTACGATCTATACTTATTCTTCTATCGAGTCAATGGTAAGTAATGTAGGTATATATGTCACTAGACGTCCTATTTGGTTGTAGCCCACTCATGCATAAACGTAATATCTCCTTTGGAAAGTTTTTTTTTTATAACACAGGGGACAAACGAGCATGCGGCTCACCTGATGGTAAGTGATTACCGCCGCCCATGAGCACCCGCTACACCAGGGGAATTGCAAGTACGTTGTCGGCCTTTTAAAAAGGAATAAGCTCTTTTCTTGAAGGTTTCAATATCGTATCGGTTCGGAAATACCATTGCTGGAAGGTGATTCCACAATGTGGTTGTGCGAGGCAAAAAGTTTCTAGAAAATCGTACTGTGGAAGACCGCCATTCATCCAGATGATCAGGATGGTATTTCAGTTTCTGGCGGGTGGTACGGTGGTGAAACTCAGCAGCTGGTATTAATCCGAACAATTCCTCAGAACACTCCCCGTGATATATGCGGTAGAAAATGCACAGAGATGCAATATCTCGCCGCAAAGCCAATGGGTCGAGTCTGTCACATAGACGTTGATTACCAATGATTCTGGCTGCTCGGTTCTGAATGCGGTCAAATGGAAGTAGCTGGTATTGTTTACATCTATCCTGAGGTGACAACCATAGATAGATAATAGATAGATAAAAATCTTTATTCGTATCCAGATAACACAAACAAAGAAAGTACAAACAAAATTCAAGTAACAAGTGTAAGGAAATAACACAGAATAATAATAAATAATAATAAAAAAAACAACACATAACACTTTAATTTACACATAAAATAAACATTAAAATACATATTAAGCGCCACAGGGATACGAAAGGGTTGAGCTACTCAGTGAAAAATTTGTCGTTGAGCAAATTTTCATCGCTCCTAAGAATATCCTTCAATTCTTGTCCCTGACGGATCTAGGTAGCGAACTTTGAGAAAGGACGAGCACAGATCTATACAGGTCCAAATCCGTCAATAAAAAAAATGTATTTTTGACAGATACACTAATATTATGTAATATGCTCTTATCTGTGGTAATTGAACCGAAGAAATTAAGCTCCGAAACCACTACACCAATGTGAATAATAATTTCACTATGACCAGACTAAATTGCGTAGCTTGATCGTGAAATGTGGTAAAAAAAAACAAAATATCCTTATTCCTGTAGGTCTATTACAGACTCATATGATAGTGACTGTTTTATTTACTACTAGCCGTTCCCGCGACTTCGTCTGCGTGGAATGTAACTTTGTTTTTCTAAAATAAACGTAGCCCAAGTCACTCCTTATTACATCAGCTATCTGCTAAAAAAAGTCCCGTCAAAATCGGTCCAGCCATTTCAGAGATTAGCCGAAACTAACAGACAGACAGATAAAAATTTAAAAAAATGTTATTTTGGTGTATGTACCGTATTTATATTCATATGCATGTAGTAAAAAACGGTTATTTCAATATTACAAACAGACACTCCAATTTTATTTATATGTATAGATGCCAATTTACGCAAAGGACCTTGGACAGTAGAGTAAACATGAGAGACTCTAGAACCAAGTTTACAATGAAAACAACAGTCAACTACTTTTATTTAATTTTTGCTATCGCACAGATTCGATCCTACGACCATTCCAGCTAAATTGAGGCAATCAACCACCGCGCAACGATACCCTGAAATAAATTGTCAAAAATCCAATCTGGTAGGGTAACGCCCAACCTTGACATTCACTCTTGACCTAAACAAACCGTGACTTGAACGATTTGACAGCAACCTCGCTGCCACATGCACTGTAGGGTTGTCACTTCATTGTTGTACTAACATTATATTTAAAATAAATTTAATTACTAACAGTTAATTTTAAACTTTCGTGTTTAATATACATTATTTAAATTATTAACCGGGTCTTAACACGAATAATTTTATGGCAAATAAAGGTATTTACCTCTCTCGACGTTTCGACTAGGTTGCACTAGCCGTGGTCACGAGCTGACTGCAGTAACAGCGATGTCAATGTAGATAGGTGACAGCAGTTTTTTCTTCATCTACCGTCGCTAGATTGTTTAACGAAAGTTCGCGACACACAGCACTCACGGTATCCGTACAATAGTCAATAAGTGTACATGTAAGTTACTCTCTCATCGACTTCCAATAGATGGCGCTAATTGTTAAAGATTATTAAAACTATGGTGGATTGTGAAACTGGGATTGTGAGTGACAGTGTTTGAAAATAAAAGTGTTTTAGTGGAAAAAGATCGACAAATAAACATGGTTACGCCAAACGCGATGCGTACCTGGTTTGTTGATGTGCATTGACACCCCTCCCGGCTAATTCAATAATCAGTGATGTCATAGCTTTCGCCGCTCGCGCACGTCGCACGCATATCGCACGCATGTCTTAATAATTATAATCAACCTGAGTGAATTCCTGAGATTCCCGTAACCGTGTGGGCCCACTGAAGAACAAGCACATTGAAGTAAGGGTAAGTCATTCATATTTGACCAGCCAGTTTCCTATACAACAATATAGTCCATCGAAGAAGGCTAGATCATAGCCACCGCCGCACCAGTTATTGGCCTTCCGTCGCCGGATCACAATAGGAATCGCAATTTATTTATTTAAAATTTGTTTTAATTTTTTCCTATTGTGAAAGTCGAGTGAATGACTCGCATGTAATATTGAACCTTATTGCGCATGTAATAGGATCTATTCAAATTGCATACCACGGTTGCACAAATATAACGATACATTGGTATTTTCGTTAATAAATAAGTTTATATTTATGTCGCTTCTGAATTGTTCATAACTCGCAGCAATTCTTCAATTTCGCTTTATATCTGTTTGCGTTGTTTCGTTCATTTAATTTCACATTCACCCGCATTATATCGATATTGTTCGATCGATCGAAGCTTCTAGAAATATTATAGTTGTCGTTATACTATTTGACGAAACAATATTACCTGTCGAATATTATGTATGATGATTGTAGTGTTTGAATGTTAAGATTGTTAGTATTTTAGTGTATGACCTTGAAATTTGCTGAAAGTCATTGTGTTAATTACCGTAGTCTTTACACAAGAAAGTGAGCAGGGAAAGCACACTATTTAATCTGAATAATTATTGATAAGCAGCGATTTTATTTCTGTTCGTAATAGATATTTTATTTCCTTGCAGTACTCGCCGTATAATACGCTGGTTATTGTAAATTGTTTGGGTATTTAGTTCGCATAGCTGTTTTATACAATACATAACGTGACCAGACGTCCCGTTTTAAACGGGACTGTCCCTTTTTATAACAACAAGTCCCGGTGTCCCCGAAATTAACTCTGGGACGCAAAATTGTCCCGTTTTTGGAAACTCGGTGAAAATATGTTTAGTCGAGCGGGCCGGTTGTGATGTAGATGTATTGTCTTGTAGACAAGCAATTAAAGTTTTTAAATTAATTTAAATTATTTTTACCTTTAAAGTTTTAAATTCACAAAGAAGTATCATATATCATTTTAAAAGTATTTAGATAATGATTAAGACGGCGTGGTTAATTTAATTGACTTATAAAAGGTGGCAATTCTAGCTTCTAATTTTTAAAAATGACATTTTTCTATTTAATCGACGATACGTCCTCTCGGTTGTCTGTAAGAGACTGCATATAGCGTGAAGACTGCCTATTGTTTACTTTTCTATTTACTGTATTTTCTTATTGTTTATTTTGTGTACACAATAAAGAGTTAATTATTATTATTTTTTTATATATGTTACATCTCCCTTTTTACGGGGGTAATACTTTTTTTTTAAAGAATTAGCTTTAATAAATTGTTTCCTTTATTGACTGTCTATTAATTGATATAAATAAATGTCCCGTTTTGAGTCAAAGAATAAATGGTCACGTTAACAATACATGTCGGTTAAAGATCGTGCCCTACGTACCTATGATTAAGTTATACGTGGTGTATCGACACAGTGACTAACAACAACGCTTTAGACTACTCCCGCGTAAAATAATAGTTGTGAACATAGTTATTTTATATCTTTTTAGTTATAGTTATAGATATATTATCTGATTTTCTATAAGACATCACTCACTTCGATTTCGCTTTATGTATAGTTTATGTTTCGCTCGCATATTTTTTGTAGATGTATGGTCGATACCTACATTCCGCATTGTCGCACTTATGTACCTACATACTACCGCTTATGAGTAGGTATATATAAATTTATTTGTCACGCGCTTTAGTGTTTAAAACGTTAGTGTGATTTACTTCTCGCACCGCATATTTAAAATATTGCTTTTATGCATTATTTTATTTTTCTCGCATATAGGTATATATAGATAATAGTTGTACCTACTTTTCGCATTATTAATTAGTAGTTTTATAGCATAGTAAGCATATATTTTTTATGTATGCTAGTTTATATCGCGCATCATTTCTCGCATTTGTGTACTTTATTTTCGCTACAAGTACATCTGTCTGTCTTGTAGGTATTTAGTACATTAAATACCTATTATACTTTATTATTGTTTATCGCTCGCCCTTTTACGGTAGTACAGGTATAGTTGTACGTTATTACCGCACATAGTTTTATATATCGCATTTATTGGTTTTCCTTTGTTATTTTTTAAGAAGTATATATATAAATAATAATAATGGCTAACACAAACGCAAAATTAAAAATGTATGAAGCAAAACGTGCACAATATTTTTCGCAACTTCAGTCTATTTATGAATTATCTTCGAAAACTAAAATGGAGAAACATCGTAATGTTTTTATTGCAAAGGTTAGCCTGATCGATCAAATGCGCACCGAGTATGTTAAAATTGTCGATGAAATTATTCTCCTTAATTTGGAACTAAACCCTGATTATGTAGTTAATTATCAATCTCTCACCGCTTTTGACGAAATGTTTTATTCTATAAAGATGATGGCGGTCTCGTTACAACCTCAATCTTCGCGAACTCCAGCTCCCGCTTGTCAGTCTGCTTTACCAGACAACAAACAGGGATCAGTAAGGATCCCCCAAATTGTGTTACCAGTCTTCTCAGGTGATATTTTAGAATTTCCTTTCTTTTACGAAACATTCAAACAGGTTATTCATGACAATGAATCCTTTTCGGACTCAGAACGTTTTCATTATCTTATGAGTCACCTATCAGGAAAGGCTAGAAATCTGTGTGCTGGCTTAGTACCAGCAGCCGAAAATTATCCTATATTGTGGCAAGCTTTAATCGACAAGTATCAAGATAAACGCTCTCTTGCAACGTCATATTTAGATAAATTATTTTCTTTAAAATCAATTAACGGTCCTTCGGCAATAAACTTAGAAAAATTTATTGATACTTTCTCGTCGACTATCGCAGCATTAAAGCAACTTAAAATTGAAAAGCTGGATGATTTTATATTTATTTATATGGGATTAAAGGCATTAGATCAGGCTACCGCGCAGTCGTATGAGTCATCAATTAGAGGAGAAGATGACATACCGCAGTTTGAAAATTTTATAAAATTTATACGTCAACACGTAAAAATATTACAACGCACGTGTAACCGCACCGCCGGCGCCGCTGCCTCCACCAAGTTGGACGGTCCCGCCGCCGCGTCCGCCAGTGGTCGTGCACAGTCGCATCAACGATCGATCGCTCGATCGCCACGTACATTTTTAGGTACTAATCCTACGCAACGCATTTATTGTTCCTTATGTAAAGGTGATTCACATTCTCAATTATATAAATGTAAACAATTTTCAACTTTCACAATTAATGATCGATTTAATTATATTAAAACTAACCGTATGTGTACTAGATGTCTAAGTAGTCAGCATAACTCTTTCAGTTGTCAATCAACTTCCGCCTGTCGAAATTGTAACAATCCGAGACATCATACGTTACTTTGTTTTAAAAATAATAATTCCGCACCTACGCAAGTATCTCAGGGTACGAAAAACGCACAGACATCTTCTACGCACGGTCGCCAATTACCACTATCTTCTTCGTCGCAATTGCCTCCGCTTGCGCACACACAACCCACACAACAGACACGATTAGAACCAACTCCCGTTCCTATTGGAACCACCACTGGTGGAGACAAGGAGTCGTTATGCACGCTTTCATCGTCCATTCATGAGCAGCCGTATGTGACTGAAGTACTTGCTACTGCCAAGGTATTTGCTACTGCTCGTAATGGGAGTGATGTTGTCATTCGCTGCTTATTGGACCCCGGGTCACAAAAGCATTATATTACTTCTAAGTGTTGTTTAAAATTGGGTTTAACCATGCAGCCGGACGCACATACCACCGTTAAGGGTATAGGTGGCGCCACTGAACCAGTTAAGGGTGCAGTTGATCTCTCTTTCCGATCGAGATTTAATCATGAGCAATATTATAATATTCGCGCTTTAGTTTTGAATAAAATAACAGGTAACTTACCAACATGTCAAATTGATGTTGGCGCGCTCAGTTACTTAACTAATATTCCGCTCGCAGATGATACGTGGGGAACACCATCAGAAATTGACCTTTTGATTGGTGTCAACCTATTCGCGACCCTTTTGTCTGGAGGTAAAATTATAAATTCACCTGGTACTCCAAACGCGTTGGAGACTGTTCTCGGTTATCTTATTTTAGGTGAAGCTCCCACCTTAACTTCTACGTCTTCTTCATTCTCGTTCTGTTCCACCACTTCGTGTGAGGTTTCAGTATTAATTCGCAAATTTTGGGAGATTGAAGAAGTAGATCGCAAACCAATAATAAGTATAGACGATAAATACTGTGAAGATTTTTATACCACAACGACCACTCGTAACGAATCAGGTCACTGCGAAGTCGCTTTACCATTTAAGTATAGTTCTAAGTCTTTAGGGAACTCTTTCGATATCGCTAAACGCAGATTTTATCATTTGGAACGTAAATTCGCATCGAAACCGCAACTGAAATACCTTTATGATGAGGTAATTCACGAATATATAGAAAAACAATATATTTCTCCCGTAGACGTAATTGAAAATAACAGCCCTAGTTATTTTATACCGCATCACGCAGTCTTACGTGAGGACAAAGTGTCCACGAAAATAAGGCCGGTACTAGACGCAAGCGCGAAGTCTAGTACTGGATTTTCGCTTAATGATATTCTACATACAGGTCCTTCCTTACAACAGGATTTATTTATTATTCTCTTGAATATGAGATTGTTCGCAGTCGCCATCTCAGCTGATGTGCGACAAATGTATTTACGAATAAAAGTTCGCCCGCAAGATCGTTGTTTTCAACGTATTGTATATAGATTTAGTCCTAATAAACCGCTCCAAGTCTTTGAATTTAATAAAGTTGCATTTGGCTTACGTTGCAGCCCGTACTTAGCGTTACGTACTGTAGCTCAGTTAGCTTCCGATGAAGGAAATAAATTTCCAATCGCGCATGAAATTGTAAAGAGAGACATATATGTTGATGATGTTGTTAGTTCAGTTAAGAATAGTAAAGATGCCTCGCAGGCAGCATCAGAGCTCACCGCTTTATTTTTGACTGGTGGATTTGAACTGGCAAAATGGACTAGCAATTGTAAAAAGGTCTTAGAGCACATTCCAGAAAGTAATCGTTTTTCGCAAAATCTGGAATTCGATAAGGATGAAACGCTTAAAATTTTAGGTTTATGTTGGTTTCCATCAGATGATGTTTTCGCATTTAAAGTTACTCCCATTAATCGTCCATGCACCAAACGCAATATTTTATCATCAGTCGCACGACTTTTCGATGTTTTAGGTTTAGTCGCGCCTATAATATTATATGCAAAGCTTTTAATTAAACAACTTTGGATTTTAAAACTCGATTGGGACGAAACGCCCCCGCAAAAAATTGTTCGCACGTGGAATCAATTCCAATCTGAATTACCACTCATTTCTAACATTAAATTTATTCGTCATATAGGTGTTATTGATAATTGCAAATTAAACATTCTCGGATTTGCTGATGCATCCGAACGCGCATATGGTGCTTGTGTATACGCGTATATTGAACTGCCAGATGGTACTTCAAATATTACACTTTTATGTGCCAAGTCAAAGGTAGCACCATTAAAGGTAATTGCTTTGGCACGATTGGAATTGTGTGCCGCTGTAATTCTTTCTAAATTAATCAAAATTATTTATCAAGTTTATTCGCCAAGATACCCCATAGAATCGGTATTCGCATTTTCGGATTCTACGGTCGCATTAAATTGGATACACTCGTCGCCACACAAATGGCATACGTTTGTTGCGAATCGAGTATCGCAAATTCATGAAAACATGGAACCAACGCATTTTTATCACATTAAGGGCACGGACAATCCCAGTGACTGCCTGTCTCGGGGACTGAGTCCTGCTCAACTCGCAACTCACCCCCTTTGGTTAAATGGTCCACCATGGATTTGTAAACCAAAGGGACAATGGCCAATTAAGCCATTTCTTGCTGCGGATTCATCGGACATTCCAGAATTAAAACCTATCGCACTGGTTACCATTGAAGATTCTATGGAACCTTATTTATATTCGCTCGCTCGCAAATTTTCGTCATGGATGAAATTACTTCGTGTAATTTGTTATATTTATAAGTTCGCTAACATTCTTCCACGCGGCGTCATATCCAGTTCCGATTTGGATTTCGCCGAACGTATAATTATTCGCGCTGTGCAGGGGTTTCATTTTAAAAACGATATTAGCAAGTTAAATAATAAAAAACCTTGTACCGCATCAATAATTAAATTAAATCCATTTTTATCAGACAATCTCTTAAGAGTTGGTGGTCGTCTGACTCATTCTGATGAAGATTTCGATTATAAACACCCTGTATTACTTCCGGGCAGAGATCATATAGTTCAATTAATCGTAACACACTTTCATCGTAAAAACCTGCATACAGGCCCAGAATTGTTAATGTCAATACTACGTACTAAATATTGGATTCTCGCAGCTCGACGTATGATTCGCACGATCGTAGCTAATTGTAATATTTGTTTCCGCAATAAACCGCGTCCTACATTCCCACCGATGGGTGATCTGCCTGCACTAAGGGTGAAGGAAGTTCCTAAAGCCTTTGTCCATTGTGGCTGTGATTTCGCAGGTCCGTTTTTTGTAACCCCTTATCGCGGTCGTGGTATAACCACTCGCAAAGCATACGTTTGCTTATTCACGTGCTTAACCACTCGGGCTGTTCATATTGAGCTCGCAAGTGAATTGAGTACAGTTTGTTTTCTCGCCGCGTTAAAACGTTTTCTCGCTCGCCGCGGTCCTATTCAATGCATGTATACGGATCATGGTACTAATTTTATAGGGGCACGATCCTACCTACGTGAACTTTATTTGTTTTTATCGCAAGAATGTAGATCTGTTTGGGATAAGGAATTAGCTAACAATGGAATTAAATGGACCCTTATCCCTCCTAACGCACCGCATTTTGGAGGATGCTGGGAAAGTAATATAAAATGTGTCAAAAGCCATCTAAGTAAAGTCATTGGGCTACAAATTTTAACCTTTGAAGAACTTACGACTGTTCTTACACAAATAGAATCGCTATTAAACTCTCGCCCATTGACCGTCTTAAGTTCAGATCCGTCGGACCTGGAAGCATTGACACCTGCTCATTTTCTTAATACTATACCGCTAAAACACTTCCCAGCACATGACGTAAGTGACGCTATTCCTCATCTTTTGAAACGACACGAGCTTTTAGACCAACTCGTTCAATCATTTTGGAAGAGGTGGCATCGGGAATATTTGCATACGTTGCAATTGAGACGCAAATGGAACACGCCGGCCTTTCCTATCCAGGAAGGCACGATAGTAGTTGTTATGCAGGAGAATTTAACTCCATTACATTGGCCTCTTGGTCTTATAACACGAGTTTATAAGGGTAAGGACGGCATTATTCGCGTTGCCTCAGTCAAAACAAAGGCTGGTATTTTTCAAAGGCCAGTGGTAAAATTATGTCCATTGCCTTTGCAATAATATGTATTCTATAAGATAGGTAGTACGCATTTATAATAGGTTAATAAGTTAAGTTAAAATCCTTTGCATTTTTCTTATTTAGTAAATTCCGCATTTGATATTTTTTGTATTTTTTCTTTCTTGTTTTTTGTATTTGTCGCATTCGCAATAAGGTTCAATTGTGTAGTTCCTTTATTTTTTTTTCTTTTGTTAATTTTACTTTGACATTATGTCAAGGCGGGGGGCATGGTTACGCCAAACGCGATGCGTACCTGGTTTGTTGATGTGCATTGACACCCCTCCCGGCTAATTCAATAATCAGTGATGTCATAGCTTTCGCCGCTCGCGCACGTCGCACGCATATCGCACGCATGTCTTAATAATTATAATCAACCTGAGTGAATTCCTGAGATTCCCGTAACCGTGTGGGCCCACTGAAGAACAAGCACATTGAAGTAAGGGTAAGTCATTCATATTTGACCAGCCAGTTTCCTATACAACAATATAGTCCATCGAAGAAGGCTAGATCATAGCCACCGCCGCACCAAAACATTAAATGTAGTTTCTTTGTTTTACAGGTAATCTTTGTTGTATTACGATAACTCGTTTATAATTTGTAATTTGTTTGTAACAAAAATTGTAAAAGTTTAAATAAAATTACTTTGTCTTACATAGCAACTCATGGTTTAGTTTGTCGAGAGACCTATTAATAGATAATTGACTTATATGTATGTACAGATTATTAGCAATATAAAAAAATTAGTTCACAGAATACGTTCGGGAAATATTCGATTGGTAATGTTAATTTACAAAAATGATATAGGCCTGTTTACACACTCTGTGGGTTTTTACTTGGGGACAATCCCTCATGGTTTGCCTCCTCCAGGGTGTAGTGCCCTTTGATTTGAGACTCATACTTACAAAAAACTCCAAGATGTTCCTCGTACATCGTCGAAGCCGCGATGTAGGTTTAAGATAAAAAAGGTACCCAGAATATACGTTCTGCTTCACTTGGAACTAGATGGCGTTGTACATTGTCGAGGGTATAATATTAATTACAATGTTACGTATAACGTTGCTGAGGCTTAATGAAGTGTTATTATTGTGACAAGTGACAGCCCTATAAGCGAGCTCGTCGCGCATAACTTGTGCAAACAATTTCACTCGACAAATAACTCGTATATTTTCGGGTGTCATCTTTAAAGAAGTTCGAAAGTAATATTTGTTACAAATAGCGAAATTAAAATTGTTATTATGTATATATATAGCTGTTGTTATCTAAATATATATATAACTCAAAGGTGACTGACATAGTGATCTATCAACGCACAGCCCAAACCACTGGAAGTATATATAGATAGACAGATAAGTTCTTTATTCAACAATTACAAACACATATCATACATGAGATACATTTTATAAATAGAAATAAAGTTTACAAATTAAAAATGCAGGAATATAAATATTACAAATTAAAAAATGGAGGTGGCTTTATGTGTCGCAATGATGAAGAGGCTACCAACTCAGCATGAAGCTGCAGATAAGTCTGCAGCGCTGATATTCTGTTGGCTCCTATAATTAAATACTTACATACATATACGTGAATGTTTTTATATTACACTTCGAGCTCTTAAACAATTATACAATTACAAAAATTTATACAATATATAAATAGATTAAAAATGATGTGATGTGTTATGTTATACATATATTGTTAACCTATACATACTACGTACATATATAATAGGTGTTAGCATATATAAGGTCGCTGGCTAAACGCGCCGTGAATCAGAAACTATTGTTCCTGACCATGCTTACAGACTTCGGTCGTTGAAAAAGATTCCTCAGATAAAGGACCGGGCTGAAATTTGGCATGCAGGTAGATGTTATAATCCGCTAAGAAAGGATTTTTATGAATTCCACCCCTAAGAGGATAAATTACCGCGGGCAAAAGCTAGTTTTTACTAATATTATAAATGTGAAAGTAACTCTGCTTGTCTGTCTATCTGTCTCGCTTTCACGCCAAAACTACTGAACCGATTTAAATGAAATTTGGTACACATATAGTCTGGAACCTGAGAAAGGAGATATACTACTTTTAATCCGAAAAAGGGTTGTAACGGGTTGAATGGGGATATGAAAGGTTGTATGGAAGTATCGACAATTTACGTGGACGAAGTCGCGGACACATCCAGCTCATCATATAACTGCACATGTGTCATTAGGTTATTAATCAGTAGTTTGGCTTCAAGTGTACTATATTATAGAAGGTATGCATCATCACAGCCGTATCATTACGATCAGCAGAGCGTATCCACCGTCATTGAGCGCTGGTGACCGTCGAATAAACTGCCGCAACCTTGCACTTGATATTCTCCAGTTGGCCTCTGAAGGTGACAATTGGAAAGTATGGTTTAAACGCATTTTATTTGTTACTTTGACTATTATCATTTACCATTAGTTTGTACTGTCAGCTTATTTATCATTACATATAAATAAAATTGGAGCGTCCGTTTGTAATATTGTAATAATCGTTTTTTACTACCTGCATATGAATATAAATACGGTACATACACCAAATTAACGTTTTTTACAATTTTTGTCTGTCTGTCTGTTTGTTCCGACTAATCTCTAAAATGGCTGGACGGATTTTGACGGGACTCTTTTTGGCAGGTAGCTAATGTAATAAGGAGTAACTTAGGCTACTTTTATTTTAGAAAAGTAAGGTTTACTTCCTCGTGGAGGAAGTGGCGGGATCAACTAGTTATGTAATAAATTTCTGAACGCATCCCGTTTGTCAGGTATCAGTAGTTTGTATAGGAAATTAAAATTGTTGTTTTTACTATTTTACATGCAATTTCTTCATATTTTATCACAGTTTAAAGCTTCACTGGACTTCCACGAATGTTGTAAGACTAAAATTAGTCAAATCGGTTCTCGAGTTTTAGCGGGACTAAGGGACAGCAATTCGTTTTTATATATATATATAGATAGATAAAACAATTGTATTAAAAAATATCTCTAAAACGAGAAATAACACGCAGAGTAAATATCAATTATTACGGGGAAAGAACAACTGCATATTTGGTTCCAAAAATATATAACAATTTAGATGGGTCACAACGAAATTCTAATTTAAGTAGACCCAGTACTGAGGTCGAAATTAAAAAGAGCACTTTTAG
Organism: Achroia grisella; assembly: GCF_030625045.1. Classification (NCBI taxonomy): domain Eukaryota; kingdom Metazoa; phylum Arthropoda; class Insecta; order Lepidoptera; family Pyralidae; genus Achroia; species Achroia grisella. Next base: position 498,956 of record NW_026713024.1, on the reverse strand, counting down.
AAAAATTAAGGAATAAATGTATTTTAATTGTAATTGTATCTAATTACTAGCTTTTGCCCGCAGCTTCGCTCGCGTTAATTTATCCCCTTAGGTTGGAATTTATCAAAATCCTTTCTTAGGGGATGCCTACGTTATAGTAGCTTTATGCATGCAAAGTCTCAGCCTGATCGGTTTAAAATTGACAAAGTTTCATACAAACTTTCATCCCCTATTTTATCCCCTTGGAGGTAGAATTAATCAAAATCCTTTCTTAACGGATGCCTACGTTATAACATCTACCTGCATGCCAAATTTCAGCCCGTTCCGTCCAGTGGTTTGGGCTGCGCGTTGATAGATCACTATGTCAGTCAGTCACCTTATAGTTATATACATATATTTAGATTGCTAAATTTCTGTAAATCGTTTATTTATGTATATATATGGTAGGTAAGTATAGAAAAAAAAACTGAGCGATATCTCGCCAACAAACTGTTCTGCAGTTTGGCGAGTCAATGTATAAAAATAACTGTAGTTATCTTTATTAAATAAATAAAAAAAAAATGCAATAAGTTAGCATAGCATAGTCAGAAGAAAGGCGATCACAGTTATACCATCATCATCATCATCATCGCAGCCCGGAAAACGTCCACTGCTGGACATAGGCCTCCCCCAAAAGATCTCCACGACAATCGGTCCTGCGCTGCTCGCATCCAATGCCTTCCAGCGATCTTGACCAGATCGTCTGTCCACCTTGCTGGAGGCCTTCCCACGCTGCGTCTTCCGGTCCGTGGTCGCCACTCGAGGACTTTACTGCCCCAACAGCCATCTGTCCTACGAGCTATGTGCCCTGCCCATTGCCACTTCAAAGTCGCAATTCTTATAATTCCATAGTGATGCATATTTCCAGTAGATCCTTATAAGTAGATATCGCAGTCGGCAGCCTCAATCTGGGGTCGGATAGCTTCGATTCCCGGTAATAGTGGTTATAAATCAACACGGACAGTTTTTTATGGCCCGATTTGCCCGGACCGGCTCAATTTGTGTACACTAATGACACGCTTAACTTGGGCTTAGCTGCTTTACTTACCAACTTGGTTTTGTGGTAGGCTCGATCTCCGATTTTGTCTATACCTTTCATCCTATCCCTCAATTTTGTATAGGTAGAAAATTTTGACCGTGAACAAAAGACAACGTTATTTTTTTTATTAGCCAACTATGGGGCCTTTTAAGTTTTACGTAAGCAGATGTATTACAATTACTAGGGTACTATAAACCTAACACTTCACTTGTGTCTATATATATGGTTTACTAGCTTTTCCCCGCGGCTTCGCTCGCGTTAAGATGTAATATTATTAATTAGGTATAGTTTTTCAGGCTTTACATACAAACTTTCATCCCCTATTTTATCCCCTTAGGGGTGGAATTTATCAAAATCCTTTCTTTGGGGATGCCTACGTCATTGTAGCTTTATGTATGCAAATTCTCAGCCTGATCGGTTTAAAATTGACAAAGTTTCATACAAACTTTCATCCCCTATTTTATCCCCTTGGGGGTAGAATTAATCAAAATTCTTTCTTAGCGGATGCCTACGTCATAACATCTACCTGCATGCCAAATTTCAGCCCGATCCGTCCAGTGGTTTGGTCTGTGCGTTGATAGATCACTACGTCAGTCACCTTTGAGTTATATATATTTAGAAGAAAGATAAAAGAAGTGCTAGCGACGTATGTGTGCATGAAGCTGTGACTGTATGACTATATGTAAGATAATGATCACGTTACTAGTATAAAATGTCGCTAAATATACTATTATTTTCTACAATAAACAACGAAGCTACACGTGTAAGGTAATCTATACATCTACACATAAATAAAATTGGAGTCTCTGTCTGTAATATTAAAATACCCGTTTTTTTACTACGTGCATATGAATATAAATACGGTATATACGCCAAAATAACACTTTTTACCATTTTTGTCTGTCTGACTGTTTGTTTCGGCTAATCTCTGAAATGGCTGGACCAATTTTGACGGGACTTTTTTTCGCAGGTAGCTGATGTAATAGTAGGAGTAACTTAGGCTACTTTTTTTTAAGAAAAATAAAGTTAAATGCCAAAATCACACGCTTTTTGTCGGTCTGACTGTTTGTTCCGGCTAATCTCTGAAATGGCTGGACCAATTTTGACGGGACTTTTTTTCGCAGGTAGCCGATGTAATTAGGAGTAACTTAGGCTATTTTTTTTTTTAATAAAAGTAAAGTTAAATTCCACGCGGACGAAGTCGCGAGTACAGGTATTGTTATATAATTCTCTATTCAACAATAACTTAGAACGGTTACAATCCACATCCAAGGTCATATCTGTTCAATGCCACATTTGAATGGCAAAAACTTTACCGATTCCAAACCACTAAGCTACTGCAAAGAAACGTCTGCAAAGAATTGCTGCTAATTTTATTACAATAACAACCCGTGGTTCATCATCTCAGCCCGGAAGACGTCCACTGCTGAACAAAGGTCTCCCCCAAAGATCTCCACGATGATCGGTCCTGCGCTGCTCGCATCCAATGCCTTCCAGCGATCTTGACCAGATCGGCGGTCCACCTAGCTGGAGGCCTTCCCACGCTGTGTCTTCCGGTCCGCGGTCGCCACTCGAGGACTTTACTGCTCCAACAGCCATCTGTCCTACGAGCTATGTGCCCTGCCCATTGCCACTTCAGTTTAGCAATTCTTCGGGCTACGTCGGTCACTCTGGTTCTTCTGCGGAGATCTTTCTGATTCGATCACGCAGAGAAACTCCGAGCGTAGCCCTCTCCATCGCTCTCTAAGTGACATTAAGTTTATTCATGAGGCACATACATAGTTAGCGACCACGTCACTGTGCCGTTTGTTTTTAATATTTTTTAATAAATTCCACCTACTAATTGTACCGTCTTTGTTCTCGGTGTAGTAATTGTAAAAATCCAATTACTCGTTCGTTTGTAGTTTGGTAGCCAAGAGTGAATTTTATAAAATTGCTGCTGAAAGTTTCCACAGAATAAAACTCTGTTTTCCGTTTCTTTCGCTGTCTAATTCGTCTGCAACTTCTTTCCCACTTTCCTTCTTTTATTGAAATAAATGACGCCCTTGCTGCGCTGTCTGTTTAACACTAGATGTAACGCGTGACGTTGCTCGCGTTGAATACAGCCTGTGTCATGATTAATCTTGCTATAAGTGAAAGAATCTTTGAAATCGTTTAAGTGTTTTTGAGAAAATATACATTTTGAACAAATCAACTGGTATTTTGAATATAATTAGAGTTTAATACATATATTTACGTTTTGAGAACGTTGTAGCATTGTGGTTTACAACCGGAGTAAGTCAAGATTTACTCATAAGGTCGAAAGTTTAAATTTAGTCGACCCAGTAAAAAACTTTGTGTGTCAATTTATATTGGTAACTGTCTCTACTGTGAATGAAAACACTGATAACAAATCCAAATAAAAGTCGAGTGGTAACGGTACCTTTACCCCATAACAATCCTAGAAATACAAAAGGTAGGGGTAGGCTCGACTTTGCTTTTATTCAAATACTAGCTACTCGCCCCGGCTTCGCACGGGTAGTCATGTATTATATATATAAACATTCCTTTTGAATCACTCTATCTATTAAAAAAACCGATTCAAAAATCCGTTGCGTATTTTTAAAGATTTAAGCATACATAAGGACGGACAGACAGGTTGTTTTATACTTTGAGTATTTAATTGAATTAGTGCTAATTGGTGGTTTGTATTCACACACTTAAACTTAAAAATGTAAAGTAATAATAAAATTATTTAAAAGAGCAACACGCAAGTTTCTTGCTCGTTCTTCTTGTGATGAGACAGCTTTCCGAACGAGCGGTAGATTAAAAAAAATGTAATGACTATTCAAAAGTGCTTCAATGTAAGTTTATTTGAATAAATGATTTTCTATTCTATTCTATTCTATTCTATGTAATGATGAAGATACTTAGCGAAATGTGGAAATATCAAGTGTTGCGTTCAGTATCACGTAGTTAACTGACAATGGCTCCGACTACCCCATCTGGTTTTATAGTCGTGATGGTTTATGTGTGTATGTTTTATATATATATTCAAATTATCTGTTAACCTTTAAATGAATCAAAACTACGACGAGTGACTTTTAAAAATATGAATGTATTACTGTTGGGACTAAAAAGGTTGATTTTGAAATTCTTTTCACTTGCTTCTAAAAAGGATTTTACCGGTCTGTATAGCTCACGTTCACAGCATCCTTTTCATCTCTTTACATTTAAACAAAGGCGACATTAATTTTAGTCTTAATTAAATTGAAAGAGAGAAAGAGATGGTGAAATATTGAATGAATTCAAGCCACTAATTGCTTCTAGTCCGTATTACACAGTGTTTCTCAAACCCGACCCCCAATGGGGGTCACGAAGCTTTACTCGGGGGTCGTCGACTGAAAGAAAAATCGAGGTCATATACAACAGAAACACAATTTTTGTGGGAAGGATGTGCTTGTTTATTTTTCAACTAGCTTTTGCCCGCGGCTTCGCTCGCGTTAATTTATCCTCTTAGGGGTGGAATTCATCAAAATCCATTCTTAGGGGATGCCTAAATCATAGTAGCTTTATGCATGCAAAGTCTCAGCCCGATCGGTTTAAAATTGACAAAGATTCATACAAACTTTCATCCCCTATTTTATCCCCTTGGGAGTAGAATTAATCAAAATCCTTTCTTAGCGGATGCCTACGTCATAATATCTACCTGCATGCCAAATTTCAGCTCGATCCGTCCAGTGGTTTGGGCTGTGCGTTGATAGATCACAATGTCAGTCACCTTTGAGTTATATATATTTAGATAGTTTATCAAATTTTGGTGATATTTTTGAAACATTAATAACACAACACAAAGGTTTGATAACCAAAACGACAATCGTATGTTTTTGTAGCACTACCTTTATCTTTAACCTATCAAGCCATCAAAGCGGTGTGACAGGTTTCATATAAGATTTATCCAAGGCAATTGTAATCCGAAACAAGTAAAATTTTTACAGTTGTATATTAAAAAAAAATTGAAATTTCAAAATTCAAATCATTTTCTAAATGCAGTCTATTTCTCTTTTTAGTTTTAATATCTACCATTGAGGAAAATGTCAGTTCACACAATTATGAATTGGCGAATGGTATTGATAATTTAAGAGCTCTTGCCAGTTCTGGATATTAGTGTTTTCTTATCATAAATACATCGATATTTTGCGAATAAAAATCCATGGTACTAGATAAATCTCTCTGGCGGTATCGAGCCACTTAGCTTGAGGCGAGACTTCGCTTCGCTTTGTGTGTTCTACCGATTATACAACGGACTGTGTTCTGAGAAATTGTTCGACATGATGCCGACAGCCACCTTTTACCACCGCACCGCTCGCCATCGACAGGGAATTCATCCCCACACACTGGAACCTAAGTGGCCCGATCAGTGCGGTTTCAGAGGAGTTTCCTCCCACGTACAGATTGTGCAATGAACTTCCTGCCGAGGTTTTCCCACGAGACTACAGCATGGGGTTTTTCAAGAAGGGTATATTAAGGTTTCTTAAGGGTCGGCAACGCGTAAGTGATACCCCTGGTGTTTCAGGCGTTCATAGGCTACGGTAACCGTTTACCATCAGATGGGCCGTATGCTTGATTGCCACCATCATAGTATAAAAAAAACTAAAATTAAAACAAATCAATAATTAAATTAAATTATATCTTTAGTTTTCTATGACATAAGGGGGTCGCCAAAATATTTTAACGTGTAGAGGGGTCGCGAAATCAAAAAGATTGAAAAACATTGATCTATATATATAACTAAGTCTATCTGTCCTGCAGATGTCTGGCTGTCCGGAGATGAATCTTGTGCCCCTCCTACTTAATTTCCGTCACTGATGTGTTTGAATATGAATTGATCTGTAATATAAATGGCTCACTTTATTAATGGTTTTTAATGTATAATTAGATTAAGAAATAAAAATGACTCTGTTTTATTGTAAACATGTACAACATTTATTTTTCTTGTCAGTTCTTCTCATCTCGGGTCGATGTGCTCTCTGATATGGTTGAGTGCAATGATGGCTGGCTCATCCGTCATACTCGTGAACGGGTGCTGCTTGTGGGGACTAGTATATTCTTGTTACGGACACTGATTAGCCTTTTTGCTTTGGAAATATACATAATATATATAGAAAAACACGCAGACCGATACAAATAATCATATATGAATACAAATATTTTGCACTGTGCAAGAAATCGAACCCGCGCAAGTAAAGCAGAGTGCTAAACCACTAAATTTTTGCACTGTGCGAGGAATCGAATCCGCTACCCAAGTAAAGCAGAGTGCTAAACCACTAGACTACCGGAGTTGTTAAACCGTATAGAAACTTATGGATCATTCAATAGTAGGTACATATGTAGCGCCGCATCTGTCCCGTCTCGCAGCACGTATAAATCCTAACCAGATGCACATAACGTTCACTGGATCTATGGCTGAGCGGAACGACAGCTGCATAATGCTGGCACATCCAATGAACCTCGCTATGGAAGTTTACGACGCGAGAAAATTCATGATTCTTCGGAAATATCTCGCAACTGGATTTCCAATTCGATATTTGTCAGTTATCTGGTAGCGTTGGATTGTTTTTGGTACAGCAAACCAGTTTCCGAATAAGTTTTGATATAGTAATAATATATATTGTCATAAACATGTTTTTAAACAGTTCGGAGGGATATAAATATGTGGAATTATAAGGACAAAGATCATAAACGTTCTAGAAATAGAAATAGAAATAATCTTTATTCAAATAAACTCATTACATGCACTTTTGAATAGTCATATTTTGATTCTACCACTCATTCGGAATGCAGATTCATCACAAGAAGAATGAGCAAGAAACTTGTGTGTTGCTCTTTTTAATAGATTTTTGTTTTATATAAATAATTACAGTATAACAAGTAAGAGGCATGCAATAATCAACATAGAAATCGCTACGCACTCATTATTAGCGTAATCAGATAATATTGTCAGTGCTATGGATTTAAAGTTTTTCTATAAAAACATTATTATCGTTAACGAATTCTTCAATTTTATAGTAAGCTTTTTTGCAAAGGAATTCTGTAGTTTTGAAAGGACATATGAATGTGGGTTATAAGGGCAGAGGAAGGCCAAAAAAGACGGATGGTATTTACTGAACAAAGCCTATTACTCACTGATGATTACTGGAATGACGAGCGTGCATGGCAATAGTTGTTCATGCACGGGATTTTCATTTCATGTTAGACGTAGACACCTATATAGAAATCCAGTAGAGTATCTTGCCAGTTCTTCTCAATTGAATCTGTATAGTGGATGGTAGGGTAAAATTATAATACGAAAAATTTGACGTTCATAAGCGGCTAAAATGTCATAAATGCTTTTTGATTTGATTTGATGGACTGTGTGAAAGATGATATGGCAAGAAAGGGAGTAAATAACGAGATGACTGCGAACAGGGATGAACGGAAGAGAAAAACATATTACACGGAATCAAATGAATTTAATATAGAAGCTGGTGATGAATTCGGGCGGTTAACTGACTAACCTGTAACTTTTGAAATGAGTTATGGTAAAATAAATACAGTTGACATTCATTCAACGTTGCTCACAGATGTTCTCTTGGATTTCATTACAGATTCTGTAGTACAATATTGGTTGGTTGAAGATTTTGACGCAACATGCTGCGATGGCAGGCACGCCGTCGATTTTTGATTTGATTTGATGGACTGTATGAAAGATGATGTGGAAATAAAGGGGGTAAATAACGAGATGACTGCGAACAGGGATGAATGGAAGAGAAAAACATATTACGCTGAATCAAATGAATTTAATATAGAAGCTGGTGATGAATTCGGGCGGTTAACTGACTAACCTGTAACATTTGAAATGAATCATGGTAAGATAAATATAGTTTATATTCATTCAACAATATGTGTGCTCGCGGATTTCATTATAGTTTCTGTAATACAATATTGGTTGGTTGGAGATTTTGATGCAATGTTCTGCGATGCACGGCACGCCGTCGTCTCGGCGATAATTTTTAAAATTGCACTCGCAAAACTCGTCTATCAACATTTTCTTCGCGGATGATTTTTAATATTCCGTCCCGGGGAAGATGCCGGATAGGATGGGACGCGGAACGGCTGACGACGGTTTCTGCTTGCTAGTTATTGTAGAATGAAATATTTTTAATATTAGTCTCGATCCGATTTTATAATTAAACTTGGTTAGGTTCTGTAGAAATACGTAGAGTAATTTTATGGATAGACTTTTTTTTGTAAATAAATGCGTAATAATAAAAATTAACCACAATAACCGAAAAATGGTTACAGTTTGACCAAATTTGTAGGTTTTCTTAAATGACTATAATTTTCAAACTGCCTGGGATAGATTTTTTTTTCTAATTCTTCTCATGATGGTTACAATCAATCCTGACACCCCGATTCGGCTTGACGTTGAGTTCTGGGACAACCTGTATATAAAAATAAAAATAGACCACTACAAACAATCATACTCATGAATACAAATGTTTGTATCTTACGAGTAATCGAACCCGCGACCATCTGAAGTGAAGGAGTTTACTAAACCGCTAGACTACCGACGTCGTAACTAATTATGAATCTTGGATTAATTGGTTCGTTATTGTCTGTTACATCGACGAAGTGTCAGGAAAAGTTGAAATCAAAGTTTTTTCTCGAACCCACAACGTTGGGAATCTATAAGTTAAAGAGTACTGGACCCTTGACCACCTCTTTAGTTCTCACTTCATTTCATATAACCCATCTTATACAGTTACTATATATATACAGTTACTGAATTCAGTTTATCATCAAGTCCACATTCAATGGCGGATTTTATAACAATTAGTAGTCATTTCATAAGTGAGATTACATGCGAGTGTGTTTCGTTTCCGGTTGTTATATTATATCGGTTTCCTGTCTATTGTACACTGTCAGGTGTGTTGTGGTATGCAATGACCCTGAAGTGACAATGAGCTGACAACATCACGTTTCTAGGCAGTTTAACCATTTTTAAAAAAGGTGATCCTATATTTCTAAGTTCCTATATGACAGAAGAACAAGAAGATCCTAATATTTCTTATTACTTTACGTCCGATCGTCGCGGAATCGAACGTGCGAGCATTGGACGTAAAGCAGTGCGCTAGACCTCTAGACCACCGAGGTCGACATGAGTAAGATTGTTTGTATCGGTCTGGGTATTTTCTGTGTATAATAAATATGTATATATATATATGTATATGTATCAGTTGTCTAGTACCCATAACACAAGCTTTAGGTAGCTTAACTTTTTAAGGGTTGTTTCGGCTATTGTCAGGTGTCTGTAGCACCTGTAGCACTGCGACCTACTGAGATCTATTGTAAAAAGCTAAAGCTAAATCTATTGTAGCTTAACTTGGGTCTAGATGGCGCTGTGTGAATTTTCTTAAGATTATTATCATTATATAATTATCATTTCGATTAAGAAATTAATCTATGAAGTTCTTCCGTCATGACCTTCTTTAATAGCAACCGTATCAAGAAATATTAAGATCTTTTTTAAAAATGGCTAAACGAACATTGAATAGCAAATATAAATATTTTCTAACATCTTAACTTTGTAATAATAATCCATAGTAAACGTATTCTTATTTGTATAAAATTTTCCTTTTCTCAAAATCAGGGTATTTTAAGTAATTGGAATAGCAATCAAGCAGATGGCATGAATGGATACTTAGGATCTATTATACGTTGCCATTCTGGCGGACTAACATATTATGCCTCTGTAATAACTACAAATAGGTAAGGTTGATGAACTCAAACCGATGACTGTACAAAAACTACCTCGTTATATCGTCGTGAAGGTCTTTACAAGGTAATTTTTAATTGTAAGTATGAAAATTGAACAGAATTGGACACGTACGAGAAGCATTATAAAATCCCTGAGGATGTAGGTGTTTCATCATCCAAAGCAGATATATTCTTATATTTGAGAGAAACTAAACGTGTAATACTAGTAAAGCTCACTGTAGTATAGGAAACAAATATACCTAAACACCATGTTTATTATATATACACAACAAATAAATATTTAGAACTTATAAACGAATCAACGATAAATCACTATGAGATTAATTTATATACGGTTGAAGTGGAAGCAAGAGGTATACCAGCGAAATCTCTCAACAATCTTCTAAAAGATCTTGGCCTGACTAAAACTATAGTACTCGTAGGTTCGATACTAGAATGTGCATCCAAAGCTACATTAGCAGGTTCCTACCAGATTTGGTCGTGTAGGGAGAGAAACACGAGCGGTGAAGATGTGTTGCCGTACGTTGACAAAGGGACCCCTTTAACCTGCTCCCCAGTCACAAGTCTTGGGAACTGCTCGGAGTTCTGCCCTACAATCGGGTGCCACCCCATTGTATCCGAAATGCTATGAAGTCTCTTTTTTTGGACATAGTTCAATCGAGAACTGACAAGAAACTCGATACACCAGCTCGGTGTATCCGTGGAATGCTAAGAAGTTCTCTCTCTTTCTGGACAATTAAATCCAGAACTGTCAAGAAATTCTGTTTTATTTCATATTGTAGACATTGTAGTCTATAATAAATATACTGCTCTGATGTATATTTATATATTAATAGAGGTATTATAGTAATAATAAAGCATTGACAAGGCTGTATACCTCGTCACAAGGTCATTTCTCGCGTGTCCAATTTATTTCTATTCGTGATAAATTACATATGTTCATTACACTCACATTACGTGTATAATAGCATAGAATAGATATTACAGATGTCATGTAGTTATGATGGAAAAATAATATTCCATAGTATCGTTGTTCAAAATTATTTATTTCTCTCTTGCATCATTTTGTACAAAATTGCCTTGATCCTCTGGCTCATCTGTTTCAGCCGCCAGGCATCTTGATTTAGGTAGCTAAGTACAATTCTGCCACCTGAAAGCCGTCAGTTCTACTGATTTATTTATTTAATTCATAATTTAAAAGCCACGCCCTTGTCGGTGGAGTTCGCAACTTTCCACGATCCTCTTTAAATGTTGATACAACACGAGTCCAATTTTGTCTTCAATCTGCTTGTACCTTGGTCTTCTCTTTCTTTTCTTTCCTTCTATTTTTTCCAAAAATAATTTTCTTAAATTCATCATACCGTATCAAGTGTCCTAACATTCCCATCGTCTATTTTCTATAATATTAAATATCTGCCTCTTTTCTTTCACCTTCCGTAGTGTTTCTTCATTTGTTACTTTATCTTTCCAGTTAATTCTTTTCATCCATCTCCAACAGTCATAGGTATTTGTTTTTATTTATTTATAATAAGTTCTTTATATAATTCATCATCATCTGTTTCTTCCTTATCCCATTTGTGGTCGGCGTAATATATTTTTTTCTTCCATTCATCCCTGTTCGCAGTCATCTCGTTATTTACTTCCTTTCTTACAATATCATCTTTCACACAGTCCATCCAGCTCTTTTTTGGCCTTTATCTACCCTTATAAGCATCCACATTCATATGTAATACTTTCTTAATAGTTTGACTTAACATGTTGTTCAAAAGACCGTTATTCCAAGAGCACATGAGCCCCCATGCTATTTATAAAGCGATACAAAACTGTAGAAAGCCGGAAATAAAACTAACAGTTCCATTTGGAAATGCTTTTAAAGACAGTCCACACAAATCTGCGAGTTTGCTTTGTACGGTCAACTGGCTAAATCTGTAGTGGGCAGGAAAATCGAGAGGCAGCGAGAAAAACCGAAATGAAGTCTGTATTGACGGACTGACTGAAATTGGTTGCATTTTGTTTTAAATTGTACTATGAAATAGTCTACATTTTAAAACTAGATTTTTTTTAGATCAGTGGTTCTCAAATAGTTTTTGCTGCGTACCACCTCAAAAAAAGCCTCAAACCTTGCGTACCCCTTATTGTAACAATCACACTAATATTATAAATGGAAAGTTTGTGAGTGTGTGTGTATGTTTGTTGTACTGATAGCCGCACGTACCCCTTTGATGCAACTTCACGTACCCCTAATTGGGAAACACCGTTCTAGAGTAATCGTATTATTCGTAGGTATCAGTCATTCAGGTATAAAAAGAAAGATTAAAGATAAGTCGTGACCTATTTTAAAAATCTGTGTAAATTTAAATAATCTTATTTGTAAACCTTTAATAAACAATGAAAAGCTTTACAGATATTTCTCACATAAAACTGATCGTATTTTCTTGCAAACTAAATTACTTTTAAAATAAATCTAGTTTTTATTTATGTCAATTTAAATTTAAAAATCTTTGCAAACGCACGACCATTTTACATTTACTTTACTTTATTTTATACTAGCTAGTCGCCCCGGCTTCGGCTGGGTGTATACGTATTATACATATAAACCTTCTTCTTGAATCACTCTATCTATTAAAACTAGCTTCAAAATCGTTGCGTAGTTTTAAAGATTTAAGCATACATAGGGATGGACAGACAGGACAGCGACTTTATTTGGCTTCGCACGGATGCATTACACGTCTTTGAATTTCTCGGCTTGTTCTATACTATAACACTCATGTATTATACATATAAATCTTTCTTTTGTATCACTGGATCTATTGATGAAAACTGCATCAAAATACAAAAAGTTAAATCTTTTTGGATTTTGATGCAGTTTTCATTTCAGCTGTAGTTGATTATAGCCTTTGTTTTATAGCATGTAAAGCTGACAAAATCGTGATTACTATGAAGTTACAACAGACTCCAAACACAATCAAGATATCTCGACATATACCAAAATATATAACCGTCAGGATACCGTAGCAAGTTCGCTAGCTGGTGAATATATGCAAGTGGGTCAACATTGCACTAAGTTGGAACCACCTGTCACCAGCTGCATACTAAACAACATCCAGCATCTAAAGCGAGGATGATTCGAAATTATGCATACGGATATTGTTAGCAAAATGGGTCACAATTGGCCATTTTTAGTGACAATGCGGAAACAAAGGCACAGGCCACAAACTGCAATTGCAGTCCGTGATACTCATGAACAAGTGCTGCTTGTAGGGACTGGTCTGCTCTTATCACTACGAATGATTTAATCTACTGTGTATTTATATTTGACCCTAATAAATTAGTGCTGGTTGGTAGTTTGTATTCACACGTTTCGACTTGTGAATGTGAACTTACAATGATTATTTAAAAGAGCAACACACAAGTTTCTTGCTCGTTCTTCTTGTGATGAGACGTCCACTGCTGACCAAGGCTTCCCCCAAAGATCTCCACGACGATCGGTCCTGCGCTGCTCGCATCCAACGCCTTCCAGCGATCTTGACTAGATCGTCGGTCCACCTTGCTGGAGGTCCCACGCTGCGTCTTCCGGTCCACGGTCGCCACTCGTGGACTTTACTGCCCCTCAGACATACAACATCTTATGAGTTTTATTTATTATTGTTGTTAGATTTATCATTTTCGTTTTTTTTTTTGAGAGACATACACTTATACAAACGGATAAAGTACCAGGTATCACTAGAAACAAATTGAATGATTAATAACATCATAATCATCATCACCATCATCTCAGCCCTATAGACGTCCACTGCTGAACAAAGACCTGTCCTAAAAATCTCCACGATGATCGGTCCTGCGCTGCTCGCATCCAACGCCTTCCAGCGATCTTGACCAGATCGTCGGTCCACCTTGCTGGAGGCCTTCCCACGCTGCGTCTTCCGGTCCGTGGTCGCCACTTGAGAACTTTATTTTACCTCTCAAACATATAACATCAGAGTATCATTCTTATACTGTTAATGTTATTAAAGATTCAATAACTTCGACACTGACACTGCCTATCGCATCAAGGAACCAGCGTGAAGGTACACAAGTTTTAAACGATCCAATATCCACACTATTAAACTGCCAATATATCCACTACCATTAAGTATACCCTTGGCGGGAACTTAAAATTAACCGTGGAGTTTAGAGTAGCAGCCAACTTATACGGTGCTCCAATTTTATCCAATTTAAAGTTGCCCAGCCAAGAGCCAACGTTGACATGCCACCAACGAAGTACGAACTTACATCTGTTAAATCTCGACACGCTTTGAAAATATTGCCAATTCTGCACATAGATGGACTAGGTGATCTAGCAGTTTTGCACGCCTGTTTTTTTGTGCCTTGCCTTAATAATCATTTCTCTCAGATATCTTTAATGTATTCATCTATACATATAAATAAAATTGGAGTGTCTGTTTGTAATATTGAAATAACCGTTTTTTACTGCATATGAATATAAATACGGTACATACACCAAAATAAAATTTTTTTACTACCTGTCTGTTTGTTTTGGCTAATCTCTGAAATTACTGGACCGATTTTGACGAGACTTTTTTTGGCAGGTAGCTGATGTAATAAGACACTCCAATTTTATATATATAGACTAGCTGACCCGCGAACTCCGTTCAGCCTCAAAATTAAATATGTTAAAGGTTTTTTTAAGTTTAGTTACGCAATACATTTTGACTGAATGCGCCCCGTTTGACAGGTATCAGCAGTTTGTATGGGAATATAAAATTGTTGTTTTTACTATTTTACATGCAATTTCTTTATATTTTATCACCGTTGAAACCTTCCTTGGACTTCCACGAATATTTTAAGACTAAAATTAGCCAAATCGGTTCAGCCGTGCACGAGTTTTAGCGAGACTAACGAACAGCAATTCATTTTTATATATATAAATAATAAAAAGAATACTATAGGAAAAGACACGAAATACGAAAATTGAGAAACTATTGACTTAATAGAATAATTACATAGTATAAAACAAAGCCGCTGTCGATGTCTGTCCGTCCCTATGTATACTGAAATATTTAAAACTACGCAACGGATTTTGAAGCGGTTTTGTTAAATAGATAGAGTGATTTAAGACAAATGTTTATATGTGTAATACCTGTACATCCGTACGAAGACGGGACGAGTAAATAAATAAGATAATAAAAAGGAACATCTATTTAAAAGAGCAAAACACAAGATTCTTGCTCATTCTTCTTGTGATGAGTCTGCGTTCCGAATGAGCGGTAGAATCAAAAATATGACTATTCAAAAATGCTTGTAGTAAGTTTATTGGAACAAAGATCATTTCTATTTCTATTTTTATTGTTTAACCTGTTTTTTTATTGGATTGTTTAATTGTTTTCAGGTATTTTATTACTTTAAACATTCGATTGCTGTTCTTGTGGTGGGTAGCTACTTTAAGTATATAACAAGAATATACATTATAAAAACTATAAATTTTATTGTAAATTTAGAGTAACAAATACATTTCCGATTAGCCAGACAAAAACTATAATGAAAACAATTTTTTTGTCTGTTCATACAGATAGCTAAAATTTCAGTAAAGAATAAAATTTAAGTTGAAAAGAGTTTTTGACGACAGCCTTGTATTAAGTTCATAATACAGTTATTCAAGCGAGCTTTCAGAGGGGGCTTACGCAAAAATTATGGCATCCACAAAGCTCTTTGTTTTGTTGGTTTTTTTTAATATCCCGCGATAATCCTAGCCTCATTGTTATCTACCTCCGACTGCGGTATTCAATGTATTTTTATGATAAGATGCAACCACCGTTTTAGGGGTGTTAATACCCTTTAAAACTATCCCCTTTGAATCTTTATCTAGACACGCGGTAGCGTGTCAAGCCGAATTTAAGTAAGAGAACTGGCGAGCAGCACCGTGTGTATATTTACACGAACCATTTGGAGCCACTTTTGACCCCCTCATAACTCAAAAACTCTTTCACATAAACCTGTCAAATTTGGTTCATATACATACACATAGACCTTAGGGTACAGTATATTATCCTAAGTTATAAGAAGAAATGATGTTTTATATTGTTATAAATACATTTCAGGACAGACACAACTTGGCACCCATTTAGATCTCACCTCTTTTGTCGTAGAAGTCAACAATCAAGGCATATATCATAATATTAAACTCGGCTATCATTTCACATTTATGTTTTTGATGGGATTATGTTTTCAACTGTAGGTTGAGCACACAGCTCTATTTTCGATCGTCGCGGGTTGGATTCCTTCCACGGTACAAATATTATACTAATCAACTTATTGTTTATATTTCTGTCTGGGTGTTTTCTATATATATATATATATAGTATAATACTAGCTGACCCGTGCAACTTCGTCTGCATTTCATTTCCCCACTTTTGCAATATTGTTCATTGCAGCTTCGCTCCTATTGGTCGAAGCGTAATGTTATATAGCTTAAAGCCTTCCTCGATAAATGGACTATCCAACACAAAAATAATTTTTCAATTCAACACGACCAGTTCCTGAGGTTAGCGCGTTCAAAGACGCAAACAAACTCTTCAGCTTTAATATTAGTATACATATGTATTTATAAAAAAATGTATATCACTTGTCCAGTACCCATAACACAAGCTCTACTTAGCTTGGGAGTAGATGGCGCTGTGTTAATTATTATATATAAATTGTATAGTATATCTAGCTTTTGCCCGCGGCTTCACTCGCGTTAATTTACCCCCTTAGGGGTGGGATTTATCAAAATCCTCTCTTAGGGGATAGGTTCAAACTAATATATTTACATCCTGCATCATCCCTTGTTTCATCCCCATGGGGGTTGAATTTATCAAAATCCTATTTAAGCAAACGTTTACATCATAGTAGCTCCAATCTTTAATTGCAGTTCAATCAGTCGAAAATCTAAGAAGATTTATACAACTTTCAAGCTCTATTTTATCCCCTTAGAGGTAGAATTTATCAAAATCCTTTCTTAGGGGATGCCTACGTCATAGTAGCTTTATGCATGCAAAGTCTCAGCCCGATCAGTTTAAAATTGACAAATTTTCATCCCCTGTTGTATCCCCTTGCGGGTAGAATTAATCAGAATCCTTTCTTAGCGGATGCCTACGTCATAACATAGCCCGATCCGTCCAGTGGTTGGGGCTGTGCGTTGATAGATCACTATGTCAGTCAGTAACCTTTGAGTTATATATATTTAGATACATGTATGTACACCCGTGCAAAGCTGGGGCGAGTAGCTTATAATGAAGATCTATTTAAAAAAGCAACACACAAGTTTCTTCGTCATTCTTCTTGTGATGAATCTGCATTCCGAATGAGTGGTAGAATAAAAAATATGACTATTCAAAAGTGCTTGTAATGAGTTTATTTGAAGAAAGATTATTATTTCAATTTTTTTTGTTTAACATGTTTTTTTATTGGATTTTTTTCCTTGTTTTCAGGTATATTATGACTTTAAACATTCGATTGCCCTTCTTCAGACTCGGTAAGTTTTATTGGATTGTATTTTTGTATATACATTACACTGTATCTTTGTGTATGGGTATTCATCTTTAATCATTACATAGTCTAAAACAAAGTCGCTGTCGCTGTCTGTCCCTATATATGCTTAAATCTTTAAAACTACGCAACGGATTTTGATAGATATATAGTATAGATAATAGATAGAGTGAGTCGAGAGGAAGGTTTATATATATAATACATGTACACCGAAGCCTAATGAATCTACGACCATCAAATTGCGAGGCGGACTTTTGAACCGCTACACCAGCGCGATTATATTTATTTAAAACAAATTAATACATTGCCTTCGAACCATTCCCCCTGGTCACGCCATTGTGAGGGTTTTATGCGTAAAAAATTTCCATCGTAAATAAATATTGGTAAGAGAGGAGCGATCTCTTAAATTTTTACGATCGCCCCGGTAACAAAGTTCGATTCCCCGGCAAAAAGTTATGATATACAAGTGATCGTTGTATGTTATGCGTGTCAGGTGTGTATTATTTTAACTAGTAGGTTTCCGTGGTGTTGTTTGTGACTATCTAGATTAACTCAAAGGTTACTGACTGACATGGTGATCTATCAACGCACAGCCCAAACCACTGGACGGATCGGGCTGAAATTTGGCATGCAGGTAGATGTTATGACGTAGGCATCCGCCAAGAAAGGATTTTGATTCTTTCTACCCCCAAGGGGATAAAATAGGGGATGAAAGTTTGAATGAAACTTTGTCAATTTTAAACCGATCGGGCTGAGACTTTGCATGCATAAAGCTACTATGATGTAGGCATCACCTAAGAAGGATTTTTATAAATTCCACCCCTAAGGGGATAAATTAACGTGAGCGATGCCGCGGGCAAAAGGTAGTTTTAGCAATAAAATCAGTGTTCGAGTAGTATTCAACCAAGGTATTTATTTAGCAAAAATCCCTCAACAATTGATCAATCAATATATCAACTAATATCATTATCACGAAGTTGTGGGCTTAAAACCCCACAAACATGATAAATGTCAGGTAAGTGTGATGCAGACAAATTGCGCGGGTCAGTAAAGTCCTCGAGTGGCGACCACGGAAGACGCAGCGTGGGAACGCCTCCAGCAAGGTGGACCGACGATCTGGTCAATCGCTGGAAGGCATTTTTTTTATGGATGATAATGGAATGGTGCACCCGCCTGCGCTAACGGTTTACGCTGGCGGGGCACCAGTGGCGGATGATAAGATGAGCATGAGGTCAGGTCAATTAGCCCATCGTGACAAATTCACCAGGAATTTATCACGATGGTTTCCAGGGGGAACCACGTGGAGGTCAACCTGACATGGTACATTGTTAGCAATGAGATCATCAGTCCACATTACTAACAATCCGCTTTCCCCCCGCTGGAAGGCATTGGATGCGAGCAGCGCAGGACCAATCGTCATGAAGATCTTTGAGGGAGGCCTATGTCCAGCAGTGGACGTCTTCCGGGCGGGTCAGCTAGTAAAACATAATTATGGAATAACAAAAAACGTTTTTGTTTTTAATTAATTAAAAATTAAACCAGCAACAGTCACAAAGAATGTTTTATGTAAATAATGAACCGCGTTATAAAGAAAGCAGTTGTGTAATTGTAATTATTACAGCGGCGGTAATCCGATTATGTTTCTTAGTTAATTCTGATTTCCTTATAATTCTTAAATTAATTAAACAACAATACACTCGGCTGATATTATTATTTTTGTCGAAATTAAAATGAAAGTCGTCGAGTCGTTTAATAAATAAATAAATAACTCTGGACAATTAACACAGCGCCATCTACTCCCATGGTAAGCAGAGCTTGTGTTATTGGTACTAGACAACTGATATAAATACTTAGATAATATATATTTTTCATAAATACACACATAATTCAAAATTCAAAATATCTTTATTCATGTAGGTCTATTACAGACTCTTATGATATGTCAAATCTACCGTCAGTTCGGAATGATTTCGAGATGAGAAGAACTGACAAGAAACTCAGCTCGTATTTTTTTTTAAATATATGTACATGTTTACAATAATACAGATTCATTTAAATTCAAATTTGGGAGAATAGAGTGATATAATATAATATAATAATCTCAGGACAATTTACAAAGCGCCTTCTAGACCCAAGTTAAGCTAGCTAAACCTTTTGTTATGGGTACTAGATAACTGAAACATATACTATACATAGTTATTTTTTTCTGTAAATACATACATATTTTATATAGAAAACACCCAGACCGATACAATCATACTCATGAATACAAAAGTTTGTGTCGTGCGAGGAATCGAACCGGCGACCATCGGAAGTATGGTGTCCTAAACCGCTACACCACAGGCCGTCATAAAAATAATAATATCAGCTGGAAGTATTGTTGTTTAATTAATTTAAAAATTATAATTAACTACGAAACATAATCGTATAACCGTCGACTTAATAAATAGGTACTGGTTAATTAATTGATAAGTGTCCAAGCTTCGACGACCTCGGTGGTCTAGTGGTTTAGCTCACCGCTTTAATTCCTATAGTCGCGGGTTCGATTCCTCGCACGGCACAAATCTTTGTATTCATGAGTATTATGGTTTATATCGGTCTGACTGTTTTCTATATATAATATGTAATATATGTATGTATTGATAAAAAAAAACGATGTATTTGTATCAGTTATCTAGTACCCATAACACAAGCTTTAGCTAGCTTAACTTGGGTCTAGATGGCGCTGTGTGAATTGTCAAAAAAAATGACTATCTACCTCGGGTTGATATAGGCTTACTTCTAACCATGGGGTAGACCGGGCTTCGGTAAGTGCATTTTCATGATGTATTATATCATTATACATCATAAAATGGAGTTTCTTAACATACGGTTCTGGTAGGATGAAGAACCAAGAAAACTGTCTGGCAATTTAGGAAACTCAGTTTAATAGTTCTCTCAATAATATATATAAAGTTTAGCTTTATTAAAATAACGTAAGTTTATTTATAAAATAGTATAGTTTAGGGGGGTCCGGCGGGGTGTTGGAACCACACTAAGTGTCTGGCAATGAGCAGCGCAAGTTATAATAATACTCCGAACAATGTATGAAAATATGGAGTTTCTTAAAATAACGAATTAAATATGAAATGTTTTACACCTTTGTTACCTGTTACCTGCCAAAGGAACCACGATCCAGGTTTCATGTTTGGGGATCGTTCTTACCTGTGTTGGGGACACACATACAAGAATTTTCACGTTTACTAATAAGACGTAAGTCTGGCCGTCGTGGGCTCTTGGGCTATTACTTCTAAACATGTATACGGGTAGACCGAGCTTCGCTAAGTACATTTTCATGATGTATTATATCATTATACATCTTACTAATGCTGGAATGCTGTACGCCACCCACAAAAGTGACAGCGCCAGAATAAATATTATTTAATCTGTTTGTTAGATACTTGTTAATTAATTGATAGGGTGCCTTAGCTTTGACGGCCACGGTGGTCTAGCGGTGTAGCGCACCTTATTCCAATGGTCGCCGGTTCGATTCCTCGCACGGCGCAAACATTTGTATTAATGAGTATGATTGTTTATATCGGTCTGGGTGTTTTCTATGTATAATATATATGTATTTATATACAAAATATCTAAGTATTTGTATCAGTTGTCTAGTACCCATAACACAAGCTCAACTTAACTTGAAATTAGACGATGTTGTGTGAATTGTCCAAGGATATTTTATTATACATTACTAGCTGTGCCCTCGATTTCGTCCGCGTGGAATAGTAAACTTGACCGAATAAAGAAAAAATATTTAATAATCTAACATTTTTAAACCTTGATTTTCATATTTGATCAACAATAAAAAATAAGTTTCAAGCTTTTTCGCATTAAAAAGTAGCATATGACATTTCTCAGGGTCTAGATTATCTGTGTACCAATTTTCATTTAAATCGGTTCAGTAATTTTAACCTGAAAGCGAGACAGACAGACAGACAGAGTTACTTTCGCATTTATAATATTAATCAGGATTAATCTTATATATAAAATTCTCGTGTCACAGTTTTCGTTCCCATACTCCTCCGAAACGGCTTGACCGATTCTCATGAAATTTTGTGAGCGTATTGAGTAGGTCTGAGAATCGGCCAACATCTATTTTTCATCCCCCTAAATGTATTTTAAGGCAAAACAACGTTTGCCGGAACAGCTAGTATATGTATATATATATAAAGTCGAAGTAGTATACCAAGATGTCACTCAAAATATATTTCGATTTTTTCTTAATATATTTTTTTTTCTAAGTTTAAAGCAATAATTTGTTTGTCAAAGTAAAAACTTTTCAAAGACCGATCTCTTTTAGATAACCCTATGTATGCAGTGCTATGCAGATTGCACTAGCACCGAGCTCATTTACTGCTGGCGTTAGTTATTTCCCGTTCGCGTCGGGAATCGATCCCGCTATCTCGCAGTATCCGCCGTAAACCCGCTTAACGTCTCCATTATAGGTGGCGTCTCTGAGACTGGGTTTTGTAGGTGAGCATTAGGGTTTCTTGCGTTAAAACCTAATTTCTAAGTTAACGAAACTGTTGGTGTATATTTACACATTTTAGATAAACAAACAGATAGATAAATTGTTTATTTTCCAATCTATACATAATTAATACATCAAAAAATACATAAATAATACATAAATAAAATTGGAGTGTATGTTTGTAATATTGAAATAACCGTTTTTACTACATGCATATGAATATAAATACGGTACATACACCAAAATAACATTTTCTAAAATTTTTGACTGTTTCTTTGTTCCGGGTAATCTCTGAAATGACCGTACCGATTTTGACGGGACTTTTTTGGCAGATAGCTGATGTAATAAGGAGTTACGCTACTTTTTCACAAACGCGATCAGTTTATTAAAGAAATGCGACCTTCGATTGTAAAATTAACTACCTGCCGAGGTTTTCTCTATAGACTACAAAATGTATTTTTTCAAGAAGGGTATATTAAAGTTTTTCCAGTGTTTCTGGCGTCCATAGGCTATGGAAACTGTTTACCATTAGATAAGTCTTATGCTTTATTAATTAGATTGTAAAATCAACTACTTGCCGAGGTTTTCTCTATAGACTACAAAATGTATTTTTTCTAGAAGGATATATTAAACTTTTTCCAATGTTTCTGGCGTCCATAGGCTATGGTAACCGTTTACCATCAGATAAGTCGTATGCTTTATTACTTAGATTGTAACATTAACTACCTGCCGATGTTTTCTCTATAAATTACAAAATGTATTTTTTCAAGAGAAGGGTATATAATGTTTTTCCAGTGTTTCTGGCGTCCATAGGCTATGGTAACCGTTTACCATCAGATAAGTCGTTTTTTATTACAACCATCGTATATCCTAAAACACAGCTATGAAATCATCAAATATCCTATGTATTTTTATGCCTGATCTGAAAATCTTTCATATTGGATTCTATTTACTGATACTGTTAACACCGGCTTAGAGTTACCAACGCATCCTCATACGTCATTTATGTTTGCCATTCGCTCCACAGTATCATAGCAATATGTCACTTGCCACACTGTATTAAACGAGGTTTAACCACTTACATTTCTCAACGTAAACACCTCTATTACGCCATTGGAAAGACGACTTTACACGACCCGAGTTAGGGTTGCAAATTGTTTGCAGTGCAGGTGGCTGATAAGTTTTTGTGGGTGTAGTGAATCTTCTCACGGATATTAGATTCTAAAGCTACAGGTTCTTGGATGGTGTCGTTCAACCGCGGTGTCACGTTACGAGAATTTTAAATTCAGTACGTAAAATGTAACAGTGTGCCATACATAGTCATTTTGTGGCAGTGGCATGTGCTGTTGGTCACTCTCTAGTGTGGACTTAAAAATATGACAGAATTATAATGGCAAATAGATAATCCCGCAGTTGCAGAACATATAGGACTTAGAAGTATCGTCAATAGGTCTTTTATGGGAATAGGTATAAAAATTTATAATAAGATACCAAAGGATATACTGGAATTACCCTTAAATAAATTCAAAACATCTGTTAAATCATATTTGAGCAAAGTCTACTCACTAAACGATTACTTGAATGACGAGCGTGGATGGCAATAGTTGTTCATGCACGGGATTTTCATTTAATGTTAGATATAGACACCTATATAAATATACATTGTAAATAAACTGGCTTTTAAAAAAATACTCAATTGTTAAAAAATGTAATTAAGCAATTTTTTTAGTTGTTTAGTAGCTCTAACACAAGCTCTAGACCTCGGTGGTCTAGCGGTCTAGCACACCGCTTTACGTCCGATGGTCGCGGGTTCGATTCCTCGCACGGCACAAACATTGTATTCATGAGTATGATTGTTTGTATCGGTCTGGATGTTATTGTATTTACGAAAAAAAATATCTATGTATTTTAGCTTTAGCTAGCTTAACTTGGGTCTAGATGGCGCTGTGTGAATTGTCCTATTAAAGAAAGATTATTATTATTATTATATTAAAAAAAAAACCTAACCACAGATGTAATAAAAATCTAAATAACTCGAATAAATGTGTAATAATTGTGTAATGAATATCAAAACATCTTAAACTTACACATATGTAATATGTGACATTGTGTGACATAATGTGACGAAGTATTACTTAGGACAGCTGTTGTCGCACCGTATTTATCTTAATGGATGAACGGGATGATCGATTAGAGACAGACACGATGCGGTGTAATTGACGAATTGTGTCTGTTCCCAACTTCAGACTTCATTTATAACGAAGTCAGAAATTATATAATGTACTAGCTGTACCCGCGACTTCGTCCGCGTGGAATTTAACATATTTTTATAAAATAAAAGTAGCCTAAGTTATTCGTTATTACATCAGTTAGCTATCAATAAAAGTCCCGTCAAAACAAAAAGTTAATTAGAGAATTTTTCTAAAATAAAAGTTGACTAAGTTACTCGT
The DNA here is from genome assembly GCF_030625045.1 of Achroia grisella. Lineage (NCBI taxonomy): Eukaryota > Metazoa > Arthropoda > Insecta > Lepidoptera > Pyralidae > Achroia > Achroia grisella. Next base: position 474,610 of record NW_026713024.1, on the reverse strand, counting down.
TATTACATCAGCTACCTGTCAATAAAGGTCCTGTCAAAATCGGTCCAGATATTTTCGAGATTAGCTAGAACAAACAGACAGATAGATAGACAGACAAAAATTATAAAAAATGTTATTTTGGTATATGCACCGTATTTAGTTATTTCAATATTACAAACAGACACTCCAATTTTATTTATATGTATACGATACATACACCAAATAAACATTTTTTACAATTTTTATATGTCTGTCTGTCTTTGTTCCGGCTAATTTCGAAAATGTCTCGACCGATTTTGACGGGACTTTTATTGGCAGGTAGCTGATGTAATAAGGAGTAACTTAAGCTACTTTTATTCTCTAATTAACATTTTGTTAAATTCTACGCTAACGTCGTCACGAGTACAGCCAGTCGTAAATAAAATTTTTATCTATCTATTAACTCCCGATGCTATGAATGTTTGTATATATGAGTACACCTCAGAAACTAACCGAGCATACTCTCCAGCGAAGGTAACAAAACACTTTAATGTTGAATTCAATATTAACGTATAATTAGTTATGGTCGTATGAACAAAGGATATATTAACATTGCTCGTTGAATATGGTTATCGAATCCTGTAACCAATGATCATATACCTCTTACAGCCTTATGTGAGTTATATATGTATATATATATAACTATGGAATTTAACTTTATTTTTCTAAAATAAAGATTTTTTCTAAAATAAAATTAGTCTTAGTTGCTCGTTATTACATCAGTTACCTTCCAAAAATGTCCCATCAAAATCGGTCCCGCTATTTCAGAGATTAGCCAAACAAACAGACCGACAGACAGACAAAAATTTTAAAAAGTGGTTTTTTAGTGTATATACCGTATTTACATTCATATGTATGTAGTAAAAAACGGTTATTTCAATATTGCAAACAGACACTCCAATTTTATTTATATGTATAGATAGATATGCTCGCTGCAATTAGAAAAAAATATCTTAAGTATATATTAAAAGTGAGGTGCAGGGCGTCTGGAACATATTATATATATACTAGCTGACCCCGCAAATGTTGTTTTACTATATAAATATAATCGCTGAAAAAAAATTCTTTTCTTTCTTTCTTTCTTTCAAGTGATACATTTGCTAAGCAAACTATATCCAATAACAATTTGTGTAAAAGGTGATACGCAATGGCTTCTGGAGAATGAGATGCAAATGCACTCGCTGCAATTAGAAAAACATCATAAGTACTTATTACATCATTATTAAGTGGAATTTCTTTTCTTTCTTTCTTTTAAGTGATACTTTCGCTAACCAAACTAAACATACTCCAATAACAATTTGTATAGGTAGGAGTGCAATGGCGTCTGGGGAATGAGATGCAAATGCACTCGCTGCAATTAGAAAAACATCATAAGTACTTATTACATCATTATTAAGTGGAATTTCTTTTCTTTCTTTCTTTTAAGTGATACTTTCGCTAACCAAACTAAACATACTCCAATAACAATTTGTATAGGTAGGAGTGCAATGGCGTCTGGGGAATGAGATGCAAATGCACTCGCTGCAATTAGAAAAACATCTTCAGTACTTATTACTTCATTATTAAGTGGAATTTCTTTTCTTTCTTTCTTTCAAGTGATCATTTCGCTAACCAAACTAAACATACTCCAATAACAATTTGTATAGGTAGGAGTGCAATGGCGTCTGGGGAATGAGATGCAAATGCACTTGCTGCAATTAGAAAAACATCTTAAGTACTTATTACTTCATTATTAAGTGGAATTTCTTTTCTTTCTTTCTTTCAAGTGATACTTTCGCTAACCAAACTAAACATACTCCAATAACAATTTGTATAGGTAGGAGTGCAATGGCGTCTGGGGAATGAGATGCAAATGCACTCGCTGTAATTAGAAAAATATCTTAAGTATTTTTTACTTCATATTAAGTGGAATTTCTTTTCTTTCTTTCTTTCAAGTGATACATTTGCTAAGCAAACTATATCCAGTTAATTTTAAACTTTCGTGTTTAATATACATTATTTAAATTATTAACCGGGTCTTAACACGAATAATTTTATGGCAAATAAAGGTAGCCCAGTCAGCTCGTGACCACGGCTAGTGCAACCTAGTCGAAACGTCGAGAGAGGTAAATACCTTTATTTGCCATAAAATTATTCGTGTTAAGACCCGGTTAATAATTTAAATAATGTAAACTATATCCAATAACAATTTGTGTAAAAGGTGATACGCAATGACGTCTGGGGAATGAGATGCAAATGCACTCGCTGCAATTAGAAAAACATCTTAAGTACTTATTACATCATTATTAAGTGGAATTTCTTTTATCTTTTCTTTGAAGTGATACATTTGCTAAGCAAACTATATCCAATAACAATTTGTGTAAAAGGTGATATGCAATGACGTCTGGGGAATGAGATGCACCCTCGGTCGCGCCGCTGGCTGCAGTTTGCGCTGTACCTCCTCTCACTGAGATTGGATGGCTATACGTCTGAGATTTCAATATATACTCGTTCTATTGTTGACTGCAACACTATGTCAGCTGACTATTTACCTATAGTATATTAACGTGTATACACTACCTTCTAGAGCAGAGATTAGATTTTCGGTTTTGAGTAGACCCCCCATTCTTAACTGGTATTGATTTTTTGTAAACTAACTGTAGTAAAGTTTAGTGTTAAAACCGTAAAGTAAAAAACAAGATGATCGCTGTCGTATACCCCTTGCAGTTTGTCATTGGGGTCTATATAGATCACTTTGGGAATCACTGTAAGCTTATAAATTGAAGAATTTATAAATGATAATAATGTTTTTGTAGAAAATATCTAACTTAAAATTCATAGCGCTGACAATGTTATCTTATTGAACAGAGATTAAGTGCGTAGCGGTTTTTAAGTTGATTGTCGCATGCCTAATTCTTGTTGTTAATTAAATATAAGCAAATCAATATTTATTTAAAAGAGCAACACACAACTTTCTTGCTTATTCTTCTTGTGATGAATCTGCATTCCGAATAATCGGTAGAATCAAAAAACTTGACTATTCAAAAGTGCTTATATTAAGTTTATTTGAATAAAGATTATTTCTATTTCTATTTCTTCTGGTCTAAACTAGGCACTTATGCTGTTCTAGATGTAAGTTGTAAGTGTAATAAAATTTCGAAAGGCTTTCTTTTTGGATAATAATTTGTATTATTTTATTTTTATTATTTATTTACTCTCAGCTTTTACTTTTTTTTTTACAATTACGAGCCGAAACCAAGTAGATGCTGTTTGTGTGTATGTGTCCGCGTGTGTATGAGCGTGCGCATGTGTGCGTGCGTATGAGCGCGTGTGTGTATGTATTCATTGTGTGACTGGTGTGACTAGTGTTATTATTATTATTCCTGCAAAAATTTACGCACATTTGTTATTATTATTACTATATTTTATTACTATAATTTATCTATTTCAATATTATATATTATTATAATATATTAATTTAAATTTATTACTAGTATTTACATAACCTAATTGTACAACTAAGAACCTAAAATTAAAAAGCTTAAAAAAAAAAAAACGATGACTAAAATATATTATTAAAAGGGGTCCCTTTAGGCAACGCGTTCAGCGTTCCCTCTTTGAATAGCTAGACTAATTATATTTGTTTGTAATGTACACAGCTGCCAGGGGAATGGAATATCTCATTTCTACGAGTTTTTTTTTACTCTTTCTTATTAATACAGAATTGAAATGACATACGAGATCATTCGGACATTAGGCCAGGGTAGGCGAGCCTTTATGCATCAACGTGCCATTTTTTCCAAAAAATGTTTAATGTGGTCATTGACGTGCCATCAAATAATTTAGACTTTTATATGGAAAATAATAATAATAAATACTATCAAAACTCTCTATGAAATAAAGTAAACAAAATAGGTACATTTTGGATTGTTTTCATTACACGCATAAATTAAATTACTGTAAAATTAGTGTGACTTCTGTTGCTGCAGGTTAGATGACAAATAATTTATGTCAGGCTTGTACGATGTTACTTTTAGCAAAATGCATGCTGAACTGGATTCATCTGTCAAACGGTTTCTAACCGAGTTTTTAATGTTGTTCATCTCTGAAAATAATGACTCGCAGGCATAGGTAGGTGAAAATATTGTTAAAATAGCATGAGCCAGCTTCATCAAACAGTTTTATGATCGACCACGTACCCAAAATACGAGGGTGGGTCAATAAGTCTGTGACTTTTTCAATGAAACACAGGTTTTTAGATAAAGTGTATTTTATTTTTCAACGTAATCTCCTTTGAGCTCTATACACTTAGTCCAACGTTTCTCAATTTTTTTTATCGCTTCCGAAAAATATGATTGGTCGAGGTCTTCGAAATAGGCATTTGTTTGAGAGATGACTTCGTCGTTGGAGGCAAATCTCTTTCTGCCGAGCCATTTCTTCAAATTTGGGATCAAAAAATAGTCATACGGGGCTAGATCGGGAGAATAGGCTGGATGAGGGAGCAATTCCTAGCCCAATTCATGGAGTTTTGCCATGGAAACTGCACATGTGTGCACCCGTGGTGGAAAAGGACTTTTTTCTTGGGCAAGCGCGGTCGCTTTTGTTTCAATACCTCATCAAACCGACCCAATAAGGTGCTGTAATATTCGCCATTGATTATTTTTCCTTTTTCAAGGTAATCAATGTGGATAACAGTCGCCATGCATCGCCATTTATAGCCAATATGATATTTAGACAATCTTTATATAAACATCCGAACTTTTCGCTCCAACACAAACATAATTTTCTTTTTACAACTTTACCAAAGCCTGCCTATACGTCCGTATTAGTTAAAATTTGAGACGCCAGCAAAAGTTAACATGTGCTCATTCAAATTAATGTTATTAACATACTTACTGTCTGTCTGTAACTTCAGAGCGACTTACATTGTTGTTTCATTAAGTACTCATCGTGCTATACGATATATGTGCACAATTACAGTTTCTGGGCCATGTTTCTTCTTGTATGTTACTAGCTGTGCCCGCGACTTCGTCTGCGTGGAAATTAACTTTATTTTTCTAGAAAACTTTCCTAAGTTACTCCTTAATACATCAGTTACCTGCTAATAAAAGTCTCGTCAAAATCGGTCCAGCCATTTCAGAGATTAGCCGGACCAAACAGACAGACAGACAAATATTGTAAAAAGTGTTATTTTGATGTATATACCGTATTTATATTCATATGCACGTAGTAAAAAACTGTTATTTCAATATTACAAACAGACACTCTAATTTTATTTATATGTATATATTTGGAACAATGAATCTTTTATTAATGGATACGTGACTCTGAGTGGAATGCAAATGAATTTTTTAAATTTTCTAATAAAAATTAGTTATACGTCAAGAATTGTTCCTAAACAAATGGCTTGGGTCTTAATAAGATTTTACGTATCAAGTTCCATCTGCGTAGGACGCTACTTGATGTAAGTATTATTATGTGAGATAAAAAAAACGGTGGTATCAAAATCTCTACTTTAAATGAGGTTTTATTAAAATTCAAGTTATATTTAACACTGTAACTGGCATATAAGAACTATAAATAAAGAATCTAAAACTATCGAAAAGTTAAAATAAAAAGACTTATTCCAATTTTAAATTTAGCGGTAAAATATCTACTTTTGAATGTGATTTTGTTAAAACTCAAGACTCGAGACAATTTACACCCTAACTAGCATGTAAGAACTCCAAATAAAAGATAATAAAAAGTAAAGATTCATTCCAATTTTAAATTTAAATTAAAATAAAATCTCTGCTTTAATTAAGGATTTATTACAACCCAAGATACAATTCACGCTGTAACTGGCATCTAAGAACTCCAATATAATCTGTGGCTAAATAAAAAAGAAATAATTCCAATTTAAAATATAGCGCTAAAATATCTGCTTTAAATAAGGACTGATTGGACGCATGTAAGGACTACAAATAAAATCTATGGCTAAAATCTAATAAAAAAAAGGTTAATTGCCTTTTTTAATTATTAATTTACCGCTAAAATATGTGCTTTGAATAAAACTCAATATACACTGTAACTGGCATCTGAGAACTACAAATAAAGTCTGTGCCTGAAAGTTAATAAAAAAAGATTAAATTCCAATTTTAAATTTCCTGGCTAAAACTTAATAAAAAACAGGTTAATTGCCTATTTTAATTTTTCATTTACCGCTAAAATATGTGCTTTGAATAAAACTCAATATACACTGTAACTGGCATCTAAGAACTACAAATAAAGTCTGTGCCTGAAAGTTAATAAAAAAAAGATTAAATTCCAATTTTAAATTTCCGCGCTGAAATTTCTTTGACATTGCCCTACTAAAAGGGCAATGTGGCTACTTTCGTTTTGTGTTTACAAATTGGGCCCAAACTAAATTGGCCAATCAAGGCGTACAACAATCATTGGAAAGTGCGTCGAGTCTTTCACTCGTTCCCATAGCTGTGAGCTATATGATATATCATAGCAATATCAACGTTAACTTGTAGGTTGTAAGGACTGATTCTGTTCAATGATTGCTTGATTATGGGTTTGCGTGAGGGTTTTCTAGTACAATGATAGTCGTTACATGTAATATATATATATATCAAATGTAAGTAATACATGTCATACGGCCGATGTTACTACTGCCTTTTTTTAGAGATGTGTCAACTTTAGTTAACTCGAGTTGCGCATAATTCAAATTCAGAAATCATTTATTCATGTAGGACATTTTAGCCGCTTATGAACGTCAAGTTTTTACATTATAATTTTTTTTCCCTACCGTCCAGTTCGGTATATAGATCGAATTGAGAAGAACTGGCAAGAAACTTAATTGTATTACTTTTTTTTAAAAGCCAGTTCAATGCATAGGTATTTATATAGGTGTCTATGTCTAACATTAAATGAAAATATCGTACAAGAAAACTATTGCCATGCACGCTCGTCATTCAAGTAATCGTTTAGTGAGTAATAGGCCTTGCTCTGTAAATATGATTTAACAGATGTTTTGAATTTATTTAAGGGTAATTTCAATATATCCTTTGGTATGTTATTGTAAATTTTGATCCCTATTCCCATAAAAGACCTATTGACTTTTTCTAAACGATACTTGGGGACAGCAAGTTTGTCTTTAAATCTAGTATTAATATTATGAATATTGCTGTTTTTTGGAAATAAGTCAAGGTTTGTATGAACATATAGGATATTTGAATATATAAATTGAGAAGCAACGGTGAGAATATTTGCCTCTTTGAATTTCTCTCTTAATGAGTCACGACTCTTCATACAGTAGATCGCTCGAATGGCACGTTTTTGTATAATAATATGAATATATTTTTAATATCTGCCGCTTTTCCCCATAGTAATATTCCATAAGAGAGTAAACTATGAAAATAACTAAAATAGACCAATCTAGCAGTATCAGTATACTGTCTAACCTTACGCACGGCAAAAGCTGCTGAACTCGCTGCAAAACTTTGAATTTATTCACCCCACAATTCGAGTTAACTCCAGTTGAATTCTGACTTTGTTTTATATAATATAATTATTTATTATTATAATTATATCATATTCCACTATTATTTGAAAAAAATACGACCTGAGTTTCATTTCAGTTCTTCTCATCTCGAAATCATTCCGAACTGACGGTAGATTTGACATATCATAAGAGTCTGTAATAGACCTACACGAATAAAGATATTTTGAATTTGACTTTGAATAATCTATTTAAACATAGTGTGATAATCCTTGTAAAAATGTGTGTGAATTGAAATAGTTCGTTGCACCGTGATGCAATTTAAACTTGTTACCAAAGCAATTTAAAGAGCTTAGCTTGTCTCGTAGAGTTAGCACCGTGTGAGGTGCAGGTTCGGTACCAGCCGGCGCTCGCTCCCTCAGATTTATAGACTTAGTGTACGGACACTATTTTCGCGACGTTCTTTTGAATTTAACAACATTTTTAACTGTACTTTTAATTTAATGTTTAAGATTGTTATCTACGTTGTTTAATCTATACATATAAATAAAATTGAAGTGCCTGTTTGTAATATTGAAATAACTGTTTTTTACTACTTGCGTAGGTATATAAATACGGTACATGTACCAAAATATCATTTTTTACAATTTTACTTTTATTTCTGAAATGGCTGGACCAATTTTGATGGGACTTTTACTGGCAGGTAGCTGATATAATAAGGGCTACTTTTATTTTAGAAAAATTTCACGCGTGACTGACTGACATAGTGATCTATCAACGCACAGCCCAAACCACTGCACGGATCGGGCTGAAATTTGGCATGCAGGTAGATATTATGACGTAGGCATCCGCTAAGAAAAGACTTTGATTAATTCTGCCCCCAAGGGGATAAAATAGGGGATGAAAGTTTATATGAAACTTTGTCAATTTAAAACCGATCGGGCTGAGCTTTTAATGCATAAAGCTACTATGACGTAGACATCCCCTAAGAAAGGATTTTGATAAATTCTACCCCTAAGGGGATAAATTAACGCGAGCGAAGCCTCGGGCAAAAGTTAGTTTCTTATACAAACTTATACAGAGTTCTATGACGGTACTATAATCTGAAACTGGCAAATATTCAAATAACCGTCTCATTTGGAACTAACTTGAGAACATCTGCAATTCAGAGAGGTTGTCGGTTACAAGTTGCAAGGCGTTGTGTTACGGAGACGTTCTGATCAATACTGGTGCATAGTTTCGAATAGTTCGTGATGTTTCTTTAATAATGACGTATCTAAACCTACACAGTGTTTCTCAAACCCGACACCCAATGGGGGTCACGAAGCTTTACTCGGGGGTCGTCGACTGAAAGAAAAGTCGAGGTCATATACAACAGAAACACAATTCTTGTGGGAAGGATGTGCTTGTTTATTTTTCTACTAGCTTTCGCCTGCGGCTTCGCTCGCGTTAATTTATCCCCTTAGGGGTGGAATTTATCAAAATACTTTCTTAGAGGATGCCTACGTCATAGTAGCTTTGCTTGCAAACTCTCAGCCCGATCAGTTTAAAATTGACAAAGTTTCATACAAAGTTTCATCACCTATTTTATCCCCTTGGGGGTAGAATTAATCAAAATCCTTTCTTAGCGGATATATAAGAGCACGAGCATAAACTTGTGTGTTGCTCTTTTAAATAATCCTTGTAAGTTTACATTTACAAGTCGAAACATGTGAATACAAACTACCAACCAGCACTAATTTATTAGGGTCCAATAAAAATATAAATTTAAATCAGTCGTAGTGAAAAGAGCAGACCAGTCATGACTATGACGGATGAGCCAGCCATCACTGCGCTCGACCATATTTTAGGGAGCCCAATGACCCGGCCCACCACGCCGCCGCATGTCTGGACATTTCAGTGAGCATGACTACTCATTCCACTCGACCACGTTACAGCTACTTAAAACTACTATATGGTAGTTACAGTATTCGCACTTTACATGAGGATGCATGCGGCAATCAATACAAAAGCCGCTACGCTATCATCTATCAAGAAAGCAATATGAAAAAGAATTATAACGTTGTCCGAAGTTCAAATGAAGAACTGGAGACTGAAACTTAAGCAGCAGAGAACGAGGCAAGTATATGCTCTTGTCGGCTATCAGATCCATGATAACCAACTTGTAAACTGTCGGCCACAGTTTAACAATGGTGCCGACTTGCCCGAAGTTGCTCTAGAGAAGTTACGAGATAAGGCTCACCCGTTACGACTTTGTTATCAAGGGATAACAAACTAATTGATACTCTGCAGATATGAGCTGTCTTCCACCTGTCTATCTTCACGATAGGTCTGGATGTTTTCTATGTATAATATGTATTTACGAAAAAATATATCTATGTATTTGTATCAGTTAGCTAGTATTAGCTAACTGATACATATAGCTTATATAGCTTAACTTGGGTCTAGATGGCGCTGAATTGTCCTGAGATTATTATTATTATATACTCACTTGGACACAACATATATCTAAAAATTGATTCATTAAATGATTTTTTTATTTGATTTGATTTTAAAGAATAGAGTTTTCTATAAAACTGTAACTGCTGATACTAATTTTTAAAATTAGCATCCATGAGTATGATTACAAAAAAACTAGGTATGTCTAAGTATTTATATCAATTGTCTAGTACCCATAACATAAGTTATATTTACCATGGGACTAACTATAGACGGATCGGGCTGAAATTTGGCATGCAGGTAGATGTTATGACGTAGGAATCCGCTAAGAAAGGATTTTGATTAATTATACCCCCAAGGGGATAAAATAGGGGATGAAAGTTTGTATGAAACTTTGTCAATTTTAAACCGATCGTGCTGAGACTTTGCATGCATAAAGCTACTATGACGTAAGCATTCCCTAAGACAGGATTTTGATAAATTCTACCTCTAAGGTAAAATTCCACCTATAACTCTACCTCTAAGGTAAAAATAGGGGGTAAAAAATTCGTATAAATCTTCTTAGACTTTCGACTGATTGAACTGAAATTAAAGATAGAGTTTCTATGATGAAGACGTTCGCTTAAATAGGATTTTGATAAATTCAACCCCCATGGGGATAAAATATGGTATGATGCAGGATGTAAATGTATTAGTTTAAACCTATCAGTACCTAATGGAACGAATAAATTAAGACGAACAAAATAATTTTTAGTTCTTTAGGCTACTTTTATTTTAGAAGAATAAAGTTAAATTCCACGCGGACGAAGTCGAAGAAACAGCTAGTATTAATGAATCCGTACTTAGCTGGGAGAGACCCAGTATATTATAATAATAATAATAATAATTTTATTGTGCAAAAAAAAAACAAATACAAAAGGGACTTAACTAAGGTTTATATATATTAATTCATATATATGCAATAGTTCTTAAAACTATTTAATATCAAGTCCAGTGCAGTAGTGTCTAAACTAGGCCTAGCCTGTATCTCAGACACCATTGCCCACCTAAAGATAACATGTTATACGATTCTTTAGAGGTGAACGAAAAAATAAGACAAATGTAGGGTATACTTATAAATAAAATAAATCGTGTCGTTGAGGCAATGAATGCGTCACATCGTATGGTCCAACTACAATCGGTGCATAAATACTTGCAAGTGCGACCACTAAATGTAGGAAGTTATATTATAATAAAACATGTTTGTTACAAAAGAAAACGGTTATACATATATTTATATGTTACATATACGCACAACCACATAATACATTAAGTGTAGTTTATATTCATTAAACATATCAATACATACAACGAATATACTTCTCATATAGATATATACATATATATTCACATGCTACATACAATATATAAACATATATATATGTAGTCATTAATAAAAATACATATCATTGCGAGTTGGTCATACGACAAGTGCAGATAAAGTTGTGGACGTAGTTAATACGAGTTGGTAACTACAGGGATATGATATAATACAATTTGCGGCGAGCCGGAACGTGACACGACTTGTCCGGCCTCAGACGCGGCCGTCCGCCCGCCCTACACCGCGGCCGCCCGCCCTGCGGACAGTTTATAATGACTCGTCTGATTACTACGACTGATTTAATCTTACTGTCTATTCATATTTGATCCTCATAATAAACTAGTAGTTGTTTTGTATTCACACGTTTCGACTTGTAAATGTAAACTTACAAGGATTATTTAAAATAGCAACACACAAGTTTCTTGTGAGACAGCTTTCCGAAAGAGCGGTAGATTAAAAAAAATGTATATATTAAAAAAAAGTGCTTAAATGAAGTTTATTTGAATAAAGGATTTTCTATTCTATTCTATTCTATTCTATTGATCGGGTGCTTTCTATAATGATATATTTAAATAATCTTTCTTTAGATATATGTTGTTAATTAATGAATCCGTACTTATCCCGGATAAACAGTAGTCGTTAATAAAAAGACATATCATTGAGAGATATAAATACGACAAGTGCAGATGAAGTCGTGGACGTAGTTAATACGAGTTGGTAACTACGGGGATGTGATAGAATACAATTTACGAGCCGGAACGTGACACGACTTGTCCGGCCTCAGACACGGCCGTCCGCCCGCCCTCCTTCGCGGCTGCCCGCCCTGCGGATAGTTTATATTATAATGACTCATCCGATCCGACTGAAACTTAAGGTGTTGGGTTTGTATCAGTTAGTATGATATTACATCAGCTACCTACCAATAAAAGTCCCGTCAAAATCGGTCCAGCCATTTCACAGTTTATGTTATAATGACACGTCCGATCCGACTGAAACTTAAGGTGTTGGGTTTGTATCAGTTAGTATGATATTACATCAGCTACCTGCCAATAAAAGTCCCGTCAAAATCGGTCCAGCCATTTCAGGATTAGCCAGAACAAATAGACAGGTGAAACAGTAGTCTTTAATAAAATGACGTATCATTGCGAGTTGGTCATATGACAAGTGCAGATAAAGTTGTGGACGGAGTTAATACGATGGTAACTACTAGAGTTGGTTGGATGTGATATAATACAATTTGCGGCGAGCCGGAACGTGACGTGTCTGCCCTGAGACGCGGCCGTCCGCCCGCCCTACACCGTGGCCGTCCGCCCGCCCTCCGCCGCGGCCGCCCGCCCCACAGACGCCTTTTATAATGACTTAGTTCGGTGTTGAGTTTATATCTTTTAGTACAATTGAATTTAGTGTTTAGTATTTTCTGTAATAAATAAATAAAATAAAATATGATACATATATCTTACTAATATTATAAACATGGAATATTGTGAATATGGATGGATGTTTGTTATTCTTTCACGCAAAAACTACTAAATGGATTTTGATGTAACTTTACATTTACATAGCTTATACATCAGAATAACATATAGGTTATATCATAGTATAAAACAAAGTCGCTGTCGCTGTCTATCCGTCCCTATATATGCTTAGTTTCTTGTCAGTTCTTCTCATCTCGAAATCATTCCGAACTGACGGTAGATTTGACATATCAAAGCAACACCTATTACTCACTAAACGATTACTTGAATGACGAGCGTGCATGGCAATAGTTGTTCATGCACGGGATTTTCACCTAATGTTAGACATAGACACCTATATAAATATATATTGTAAATAAACTGTCTTAAAAAAAAGTAATTCAATTGAGTTTCTTGCCAGTTCTTCTCAATTGGATCTATATACCGAACTGGATGGTAGGGAAAAACTTATAATATAAATTTGACGTTCATAAGCGGCTAAAATGTCCTACATGAATATGTTCAGAGGAGCTTCCTCCCGGGTACACTTAGATTGTGGAATGAACTTCCTGCCGAGGTTTTCTCACGAGACTACAGCTTGGGGTTTTTCAAGAAGGGTATATTAAGGTTTCTTAAGGGTCGGCAACGCGCACGTGACACCCCTGGTGCTTCAGGCGTCCATAGGCTACGGTAACCATTTACCATCAGATGGGCCGTATGCTTGTTTGCCACCATAGTAGTATAAAAAAAAAAAATGTTATTTTTTAATTTTATTATTATTATTACTAATATTTTGTTTTTCTCGTTTCAGGTACGTACCGAATGTATTTATTGCTGGCGACCTAAATAAAAAAACACCGTACGTATGTTTATAAAAAACAAACGAGTTTACGTTACATCCGATACATTAATTTTTGTCGTGTTGTCTGTCACGCCAACTATATGTATGTGAGTGTGTGTTGGAATGTTTGTAAATGTATCCGAGAAATAGTGGGAGCCCCTTGGCACGTTGGAATCAAATATTGCCAGCGAAAGTTGAACTTACAAATAGAAATAATTTTTATTCAAATAGTCTTAATATAAGCACTTTTGAATAGTCATATATGACGACCTCGGTGGTCTAGCGGTCTAGCACACCGCTTTACGATCGGTCGTGGGTTCGATTCCTCGCACGGCACAAACATTTTGTATTCATGAGTATGATTGTATCGGTCTGGGTGTTTTCTATGTATAGTATGTATGTATTTACAAAAAAAATATCTATGTATATGTATCAGTTGTCTAGTATCCATAACACAAGCTTTAGCTAGCTTAACTTGGGTCTAGATGGCGCTGTGTGAATTGTCCTGAGTATTATTAGTATTTTCCTTTTTTTTCTCTTCTTTTATGGATTTAAAAGAAGGTAATACTCACCTACACGGGCCTTAGCCAAGTGTGGGAGAGGTTGTGCTGAAGATATTGTTGAGGAGATTAACAATTTTCGGGTTATGCGACAGGTATTTAATATTGTAGTTTTCTGTAGGAGATATGTTTTGGATGGATGAATATTTAATGTTTGCAGACTATTTTGAAGTGTTTTGGGTACAATACCCGTAGAAGAAAGGTACAGTATATATAATATTATTTTTTATTTTTTCCAATCTCATTCTCCCGTCTTAAGGAGAGGAGATGGCAACATACCCCCGGCAGAAGCACAGCTATTATTATTATTATTATATATTTTTTTATTCAACTACTTGAGTAGTCCGAAAATAAATCTTTTTAACAGCAAGTTTTAAACTCTTGACCTTTCAGTTTTTTCGTTTATAAACCTATTACGTATCACGCTATTAAATTAATTATTCTGAACATATCACACAAAGCCATTAAGTCCCAAAATAATCAGAGTATTCTGTAGAATGTAAATCAATCGCCCCCAGACAAAAGAATCTACCAGGAAGTGTTCAAATGAGCTCTGCGGCTTTGAGTTTGTTTGCTGCACATCCCTGAGCGGCCACGATCTCACTCGAAGTAGAGGTGGATTCGATTGCATCGTCTAATTGTCTGATCGACTGTAAATGTCTAACTTGATGTATAAAATCTAGATTGGGATCGGTCACTAATGAAGGTTCATGACTTGTACCTGATTATCAAAATGAATTTGAATAATTTTGTATGTAGCAGTCCTCGACTTACGTCGATATAAATAAAATTGGAGTGTCTGTTTGTAATATTGATATAACCGTTTTACTACATGCATATGAAAATAAATACTACATACACCAAAATAAATATTTTTACAAGTTTTGTCTGTCTGTCTGTCTGTTTGTTCTGGCTAATCTCTAAAATGTCTGGACCGATTTTGACGGGTTTTATTACAGTAGTTAGCTGATGTAATAAGGAGTAACTTAGGCTACTTTTAGAAATACAAAGTTAAATTCCACGCGGACGAAGTCGCAGGAACAGCTAGTCTACTATGCCGCGGATCAGTACCTTATTTACCTAAAAGGTATATTACCGGTTATTTTGAAAGATCCCTCATTGGTTTAAAGCATTTTGCGATCCCTAATACGGTAATCTTATTTATGTAGATTGGCGCTTGTCCGTTGCCACTAAATGATTCCGCTGAAATTTATCGTTCTTCATTCATTCATTCATAATTTAAGAGCTACACTCTTGTCGGTGGTGCTCTTGCCACTTTCCGCGATCTTCCATCATGCTCTTCAGTTCTTGATACGACACGACTCCCATTTTATCCTCAGTTTGTTTGATGTAGCTATTCCTTGGTCTTCCCCTCCCCCTCTTTCCTTCTATTTTCCCCTCAATAATAATTTTCATGAAATCATCGTGCCGTATCAAGTGCCCTAACATTTTTCCTCGTCTATTTTCTATTGTTTTCAATATTCAAATTCTACATACTCTATGACTCTATGAGATGTCAAATCTACCGTCAGTTCGGAATGATATCGAGATGAGAAGAACTGACAAGAAACTCAGCTCGTATTTTTTTTCAAATAATAGTGGAACATGTTTATGATAAATACAGTTATTAAATGGAACATGTTTATGATAAATACAGTTATTAAAATTCAAATTTGGGAGAATAGAGTGACCACCAGCATATGCTATCGCAAAGAACAAAAAATTTAATCAGTGTTCACAACCTGAACAGACCAGTCCCCACAAGCAGCACCTGTTCACGAGTATGACGTATGAGCCAGCCATCATTGTACTCAACCATATTTGAGGGAGCACATCGACCCGGCCCACCACGCCGCCACAAGTTTGAACTTTATAGCGAGCATGACTGTTTCAGGTTACTCCATTACGTCAATTATATTATTTACAGCATAGGCTGTACCTATCACAGTTTTCACCCATTACAATATTAAATTTACAATATGTCATTACAAAATTTATAATAAGTTTCTTTATTGTTATTACATTATCCATGTCAATGGGAAAAATTATATGCCTCATAACAAAAGTTAAAATATATCTGCCTTTTTTCTTTTATTACCCACAAGTTTTTGTTAAGACATACAGAATTTTATCTGATCCTCATTCAATTATGTAGACGCTATGAATAACAAATACTTTATACGATTTCAAGTCACTTTGCGTGAAATATTTTGGTCTTAAATTAGTCACTGCGAAATTGGTCAGTGTGGCGCCTAATTTATTTTCACTGTGTTTAGACTTAGATTACAAGATAAAACTATTGAAATTAATTGAAACTTCGTGTAATGGATTAGCAATGATGTTATCATTCTAATATATAAACGCTAGGTTTTGCCCTCGGGTTCGCTCGCGTTCACAAGTATTATTATTAATTAGGTATAGTTTTTGCAGCTTCAATTTTCTTTAGCGTGTGTTAAAAATTAGGGCCTACAAAACTTGTTTGTACACAGTCAACACTTAGAACTAAAAATTATTTTGTTCGTCTTAATTTATTCATTCCATAAATTCAAATTCAAAAATCATTTATTCATGTAGGACATTTTAGCCGCTTATGAAGGTCAAATTTTTACATTATAATTTTAATTTTTCCCTACCGTCCAGTTCGGTAATATATACTGATAGGTTCATTAATACATTTACATCCTGCAACCCTTATTTTATCCTCATGGGGGTTGAATTTATTAAAATGCTATTTAAGCGAGCGTCTTCATCATAGTAGCTCCAATCTTTAATTTCAGTTCAATCAGTCGAAAATCTAAGAAGATTTATAGAAACTTTCATCCCCTATTTTATCCCCTTAGGGGTGGAATAACATCGGAGATCTCTTCCAGCCAACCTAGCGCTGTGACAGAGGTGGTAGTTAGCGGGCAACGATAGTGCTTGAGTACATACACACACTTACTAAATATATAAATAATAATACAATAATAATAATAATATATTATTTAATAATTTCTTAATACATGTGTATGCCTTTTTTTTTAAGTATACATTAGAACACATACAATTTTCTATTCTATTCTAATTTTATACATCACAGTAAGTTTCATGCGGTTATAAAGTTCATGCACGTGAAACCATAGGCACAGCTAGTCGTTTAATAACACATGAGGGGGAAATGGATTGCTAGTAATGGGAACTAGTAATTCTCATTGCCAGCAATGTACCATGTTAGGTCGACCTCCACGCGGTTCCCCCTGGAAACCATCGTGATAAATTCCTAGTGAATTTATCCTAGTGAATTTTTCCTAGTGAATTTATCACGATGGGCTAACTGATATGACTAGTAATTCTCATTGCTAGCAATGTACCATGTTAGGTTGACCTCCACGCGGTGTCCCCTGGCAACCATCTTGATAAATTCCTAGTGAATTTATCACGATGGGCTAACTGATATGACTAGTAATTCTCATTGCTAGCAATGTACCATGTTAGGTTGACCTCCACGCGGTGTCCCCTGGCAACCATCTTGATAAATTCCTAGTGAATTTATCACGATGGGCTAACTGATATGACTAGTAATTCTCATTGCCAGCAAGGTACCATTTTAGATTGACCTCCACGCGGTTCCCCCTGGAAACCATCGTGACGAATTCTAGGTGAATTTATCACGATGGGCTAACTGATATGACTAGTAATTCTCATTGCTAGCAATGTACCATGTTAGGTTGACCTCCATGCGGTTCCCCCTGGCAACCATCTTGATAAATTCCTAGTGAATTTATCACGATGGGCTAACTGATATGACTAGTAATTCTCATTGCTAGCAATGTACCATGTTAGGTTGACCTCCACGCGGTGTCCCCTGGCAACCATCTTGATAAATTCCTAGTGAATTTATCACGATGGGCTAACTGATATGACTAGTAATTCTCATTGCTAGCAATGTACCATGTTAGGTTGACCTCCACGCGGTTCCCCCTGGCCTGACCTCATAATAATAATAATAATCTCAGGACAATTCACACAGCGCCATCTAGCCCCAAGTTAAGCTAGCTAAAGCTTGTGTTATGGGTACTAGATAACTGATACAGATACATAGATATATTTTTTTTCGTAAATACATACATATTATACAGGAGTAAACACCCAGACCGATACAAACAATTATACTCATGAATACAAATGTTTGTGCCGTGCGAGGAATCGAACCCGCGACCATCGGACGTAAAGCGGTGTGCTAGACCGCTAGACCACCGAGGTCGTCACCTCATGTTCATCTTATCATCCTCCACTGGTGTCCCGCCAGCGTA
This sequence comes from Achroia grisella, assembly GCF_030625045.1. Lineage (NCBI taxonomy): Eukaryota > Metazoa > Arthropoda > Insecta > Lepidoptera > Pyralidae > Achroia > Achroia grisella. The sequence continues at coordinate 456,181 of NW_026713024.1, read as the reverse complement.
AACCGTTAGCCCAGACAAGTGCAAGATTTCATTATCATCCCCAAAAAATGACACGTAATGTGATATCCACTGTCTCTCTCGGTGTCAGACCTCCCGGCGTAGAGCGGGAATGGACCGGCGCACTCATTTACATTTTTATGAGACATCCACTGTACCTAGACGAAATTAAACTACGATGCACCCGAGAAGGTCTAGATTAAAACTAATTATATATGTCCACATGTTATATATGTCTCTGCGTGATCGAATCAGAAATAAGGAGATCCGCCGAAGAACCAGAGTGACCGACATAGCCCGAAGAATTGCGACTTTGAAGTGGCAATGGGCAGGGCACATAGCTCGTAGGACAGATGGCCGTTGGGGCAATAAAGTCCTCAAGTGGCGACCACGGACCGGAAGACGCAGCGTGGGAAGGCCTCCAGCAAGGTGGACCGACGATCTGGTCAAGATCGCGGGAAGGCATTGGATGCGAGCAGCGCAGGACCGATCGTCGTGGAGATCTTTGGGGGAGGCCTATGTCCAGCAGTGGACGTCTTCCGGGCTGTGATGATGATGATGATGATATATGTCCACCTCTATGACAGTGGGTAATATAATTTTGTTCAGCATTAGGGTCTACATATTTTATACGCCGTTACACTAAACTTACAAATGTACAAATTTAACCTCGAAAGTAGAAGCACGGTATTATTACGTTCTCTGTGCCTCGCTTTATCTACATTCATAACTAGTCGTGGCTAGACTATGTATTTTTTTTTATTTATTAACTAGTTGTTCCCGCGTAGAATTTAACTTTATTAATTTAAAAATAAAAGTAGCCTAAGTTACTCCTTATTACATCAGCTACCTGCCAAAAAAAGTCCCGTCAAAATCGGTCCAGCCATTTCAGAGATTTGCCGGAACAAATTATTTTATTACAAATTATCTTGTCTTTTGTATTTATTGGTTTAGCAGACCGCCTTACTATCCGATGGTCGTGGGTTCGATTCCTCGCACGGTACAAACATTTGTATTCATGAGTATGATTGTTTGTTTCGGTCTGGGTGTTTTCTATGTATAATATGTGTTTATTTACAAAAAAAAAATCTATCCATGTATTTATATCAGTTGTCTAGTACCCATAACACAAGCTCTGCTTAGCTTGGGACTAGATGGCGCTGTGTCAATTGTCCTGAGACATTTTTTTTTATATATATATATTATACCCTTTGATGGGGTAATAGTTATTATTATTATTATTCTTTATTTTTTCTCAGCTATTGCTGGTTTTTTTTTTTATTATTATTATTACATATATATATATATATATTTATTATATCTACCTTTTTACGGGGGTAATATATTCAAACACCTTATTATTATTGATCTCTATATAACGCGGTACGCACTCACCGCGTTATAGGAGGGTTGACTATATATCTAAATTGAATAACACAATTGTTTTTTGTTCGCTCATATCAGCAAGAAATCCGTTCTAACCTCCAGAGGCTGTAGTCTATGATATATTTACAACGGAGATGGTATTTTTTCTCCTACGGGATTAGAACCCCATATAATATGTATGAAATGATTACTTCAAGTGATCGATAGCTTTTTCATAGTTAAATATTGAAAAATACATTCGTCGGATCCGGTGGTTTAGTGGTTTAATACACCGCCTTATTGTCGCGGGTTCGATTCCTCAATATATAAAAACGTTTAAATTATAACGTACGTATTATTTTCAGGAGGATATTCGTTCAGGTAGTCTTAAGATTTTTTTAACATATAATCTTCGTCACTTCGGATTACATGTTCATACAGATAAGGCCAAAGTTACGTTTACATTCAGCCGCTTCCCCTGCCACTCGCGCTGCCGGAAATATTGGCGGGCGACAACTGAGCGAGAGGGCTGAATGTAAAAACACGCTGCCACTCGCGCTGCCAGTCCTTTGACTCGCGCACGAAAAACCGACAATCGAGAGAGCGCCGGCAGCGCGAGTGGCAGCGCCAATGGTATGGGAAGTGTTTCCACTCGTGTTTACACTCTCGCGCTGATCACTTCCCTGCCCACTCGGGCTGAGTGTAAATTTTGAATATATAATCCTCGTCACTTCGCATTACATGACCATACAGACTAGGTCAATGGTAATTTCTTAAAATCACTATAGCGGCAGGTGAATCAGCGGGCGTAGATAGTATTACATATCACAAACTATATCTAAGTGAGGCTTTTATTGTAACAGGGTGGAAGGCCCGCACTATCCAGGATGGAGTCCATTTAGAAAGACCATTTCACCGTAAAGAGGACCTCAAACAATTTACAACAATGTTATATCCGGGCCCCGACTATATTCGCGGGCGTAATAAGGAAAACATTAGTTCCATACAATGACGACCTCGGTGGTCTAGTGGTTTAGCACACCGCTTTACGTCCGATGGTCGCGGGTTCGATTCCTCGCACGGCACAAACATTTGTATTCATGAGTATAATTGTTTGTGTCGGTCTGGGTGTTTTCTATGTATAATATGTACGTATTTACGAAAAAAAAATATCTATGTATTTGTATCAGTTGTCTAGTACCCATAACACAAGCTTTAGTTAGCTTAACTTGGGTCTAGATGGCGCTGTGTGAATTGTCCTGAGATTATTATTATTATTATTATTATTATACAAGCGGTAATACAGTAATGTCTTCAAATATTCATCTATACATATAAGAATAATATAACTGATTATTTATATTATTAACCGGGTCTTAACACGAATAATTTTATGGCAAATAAAGATATTTACATCTCTCGACGTTTCGACTAGGTTGCACTAGCCGTGGTCGCGGTGGTCACCACGTGGTCACTCCATTTATATATATATATAAACCTTCCTCTTGAATCACTCTATCTATTAAAAAAAACCGCTTCAAAAGTCGATGTCACTGTCCGTCCCAATGTATGCTTATATCTTTAAAACTACGCAACGGATTTTGAAGTGGTTTCTTTCAATAGATAGTGTGATTCTAGAGGAATGTTTATATATATAATACATACACCCGTGCGAAGCCAAGGTGGGTAGCTGGTAAATATATATGTTACTAGCTGTCCCGGCAAACGCTGTTTTGCCACAAAATAAAAAAAAAATTAGGGGTGAACCCCTAACATTTAGGGGGATGAAAAATAGATGTTGGCCGATTCTCAGACCTACTTAATACGCTCACAAAATTCTGAATGATTTTCTATAATAGAATAGAAAATCATTTATTCAAATAAACTTACATTGAAGCACTTTTGAATAGTCATAACATGAGAATCGGTCAAGCCGCTTCGGAGGAGTATGGGAACGAAAACTGTGACACGAGAATTTTATATATAAGATTATATATGGCGAACTTAACATTAGATTAAAGGGAGAGTATTCACAAGAGAAATAGGTCTTTATGAGATGGGGGTAGAGTCTGATTTAGTATACACCACAGGACCACTACAGACATATCTTGTTAATGTGCCTCATAATAGTCGGTGTACCTTTACTGAAATTAATTTTAGTTATATGAGATTCAGTTATACTTAGGAATGACGAAGTTCTAGTAAGAAACTCGTACTAAACTCACTAGAAATAGTAAATCTACACATCTATACGTATAAATAAAATTGGAGTGTCTGTTTGTAGTATTGAAATAACCGTTTTTTACTACATACATATGAATGTAAATACGGTACATATACCAAAATAACATTTTTTATAATTTTTGTCTGTCTTACATCAGTTACCTGCCAAAAAAGTCTCGTCAAAATAGGTCCAGCCATTTTAGAGATTAGTCGAAACAAACAGACAGAGAAAAATAGTAAAAAATATTATTTTGGTGTATGTACCGTATTTATATTCATATGCATGTAGTAAAATACAGTTATTTCAATATTACAAACAGACAGTCCAATTTTATTTATATGTATAGATTAATTATGAGTATTTTAATCAATAAGGTATACTTATTTATGATTGTAAGTAGAGAAAAGAGCAGTCTCCGATGACCTACAATAAAATGGACGTACATTTTATTGTCTTGAAAAGTGATACCTTTCAGACGGTTGTAAGGTAGCCATTTTTATTTGATTGCCTTCTCTCGAGTTACTGCTGAGATTTTCTCCATTTAGAAATGCCACGACCAGAGCCTCTTATTTTACTAGTTGTTTCCTGTGACTTCGCCTGCTTTTTTTGAGATAAACAGGCTGTCCGTCCGCGAGATGCAATCTTTCAAATTTTTTTTTTTTGTTGTTTATATTGTATTTTTTACATTGCACTGAATAAAATATTTTTCTTCTTTTTCTTCTTCTTCTTCTTCTTCTTAAATCGCCAAATTTAATTAAGATCTTCTCTTTAATTAAGATAGTTACATTAGTAGGCATTTAAACTGGTTTATATATATATATATATACACTAGCTGTCCCGGCAAACGTTGTTTTTCCTTAAAATAAAAAAAAAATTAGGGGTGAACTACCCCTAACATTTAGGGGGATGAAAAATAGATGTTGGCCGATTCTCAGACCTACTCAATACGCTCACAAAATTTCATAAGAACCGGTCAAGCCGTTTCCGAGGAGTATGGGAACGAAAACTGTGACACGAGAATTTTATATATAAGATATTTTAAGTATATAATATAAATATTGTATTACAGTAATCTTATTGTTAGTGCCGCCTATCAATCTCACAAGGAACTTGGACAAGAAACTGAAAGTCCGCGCCAAATCGGTCCAGCCCTTTCGGAGATTTGCAAGAACAATAGTAGATAAATCGACCTAATCTTTTTTTTAAATTATATTTGATGTAAGCACTGTGTATATATATAACATAAGCATTTAGTGAAAAACTGTTAATTCGAAATTACAAACAGACATTTAAATTTTATTTATTTCATAGATAACAAAAAAAAATTATGAAACTTCCTCATTACTGAACGAGGTGGAGGTTAATGACAAAAGTTTACTTGCATAAGCCAAGGCGTAAGGTAAAGGAACAAATGTCTAGTAGGAATAATAATAATAATCTCAGGACAATTCACACAGCGTCATATATCAGTAGACCCAAGTTAAGCTAGCTAAAGCTTGTATTATGGATACTAGATAATTGATTCAAATACGTAGATATTTTTTTTTGTAAATACATACATATTATACATAGGAAACACCCAGACCGATACAGACCAAACAATCATACTCATGAATAAAAATGTTTGTACCGTGCGAGGAATCGAACCCATGACCATCGGAAGCAAGACGGTGTGCTAATCCGCTAGACCACCGAGGCCGTCATAATCGACTTGCATGTACAGTTAGCTCGTAATAAAGACAGATACAAACAATCATACTCATAAATACAAATATTTGTACCGTGCGGGGAACCGAAGCCGCGACCATTGGGCGTAAGGCGGTGTGCTAAACCGCTCGACCATCGAGGCGACTTGATATAGATCAACTTGCATGTACAGTTCACTCGGAATAAATGATAATTTCTTTGCATAATTTAAATTCAAATTCAAATTCAAAATATCTTTATTCATGTAGGTCTATTACAGACTCTTATGATATGTCAAATCTACCGTCAGTTCGGAATGATATCGAGGTGAGAAGAACTGACAAGAAACTCAGCTTGTATTCTTTTCAAATAATACTGAAACATGTTAATAATAATAAACAGTCATTAAAATTCAAAATTGTGGGAATAGAGTGACCAGCATATGCTATGGCAAAGAATAAAAAAATTAATCAGTGTTCACAACCTGAACAGACCAGTCCGCACAAGCAAATTTATAAAATTATAAGACTTTTTAAAACTGGCAACTGTATTCAAAAATTACAGTTTCCAATCCAGTAAATCGTTACCGTCGATCGGCTTATCGACAATGGCTATCTGATTGGTAGCATACACTGCCCGCCCGGTAACAAAGCCGTTTCATTAGGATTCGCTGAACGTCCTGACAATACGCTCCACTGCTAAAGGGTTGCTCATTGAAATGTTCGCTGTGCCTCGTTTAGTCTACGCCAACTGTCCGTGCAAGTTGCGCTATACTAAATCGCAGTCTCAGCGGTTTAGAGTTTTAGTATACCGTTATTTTGTAATTGGGTTATTTGGGCTATTTTCAGATGCTTGGACCTATAGCACTACGATTTGTACAGATCTATTGTGCTCGCCCTTTTTCAGAGTTGACTACCTAGACCCGTCAGGGACAAGAATTGAAGGATATTCTTAGGAGCGATGGTTTTTATCTCCTCAGGATAAAGAGTAGGTACGAGATGTAGGTACTCAAATTCAAATTAAATCAATGAATTTAATACATTTATGTTCTGTAATAACAGACACATAAGATATGTCTAATCTACCGTCAGTTCGGAGTGCTATCGAGCTAACAAGAACTAACAAGAAACTCAGATCTTATTCTTTTCAAATAAGCTTGTACATCTTTACAAAAACAGATTTATTTATCAATTCAAATTGGGGAGTATACAGTGACCAACAGCATATGCAATCAAGAGTTACATAAATAATACTAGCTTTTGCCCGCGGCTTCGCTCGCATTAATTTATCACCTTAGGGGTGGAATTTATCAAAATCCTTTCTTAGGGGATGCCTACGTCATAATAACCTTATGCATGCAAAGTCTTAGCCCGATCGGTTTAAAATTGACAAAGTTTCATACAAACTTTCATCCCCTATTTTATCCGTTTGTGGGTAGAATTAATCAAAATCCTTTCTTAGCAGATGCCTACGTCATAATATCTACCTGCATACCAAATTTCAGCCCGATCCGTCCAGTGGTTTGGGCTGTGCGTTGATAGATCACTATGTCAGTCACCTTTGAGTTATATATATTTAGATTACGTTGTTTGATTTAAAATCTATATATATAAAAATGAATTGCTGTTCGTTAGTCTCGCTAAAACTCCTGAATGGCTGAACCGATTTGGATAACTTTAGTCTTGAAATATTCGTGGACGTCCAGGGAAGGTTTAATCGGTGAATAAAATATGAAGAAATTGTATGTAAAATAGAAAAAACAACAATTATATTTTCCCATACAAACTGCTGATATCTGTCTAACTGGGTGCGTTCAGAAATTTATTGCGTAACTAAACTTCAACTTTAAAGAACCTTTGACACATTTGATTTTGAAGCGGAACGGCATTCGTGGGGTCAGCTAGTAAATAAATAAATTAAACCAACTCGCGCAAGTACTGGCTCGCTACTAAACTCACCTGAATAGCACCCACGGGCCCTCGTAGTAGTTACGTAGATTTATGCCCACTATCGATGGTTCTGTAGAAAATACTGCCCATTGGTGACCGTAGCACGACCTACAATGCGCTGCTAGTTCAGAATCCCAATTGTTTTTTATCTTTTTTACCTTTGGTGCAATAGGAATTGTTATCGGGTAAAACCTATCTGTAACATCGTAGCTCTTAAAAGACCCATTGCAATGATAATAATCTCAGGATAATTCACACAGCGCCATCTAGACCCAAGTTAAGCTAGCTAAAGCTTGTGTTATGGGTAGTAGACAACTGATATAAATACATAGATTTTTTTCGTAAATATATTATTATACGTAGAAAGCATCCAGACTGAGACAAACAATCATACTCATGAATATAAATGTTTGTGCCGTGCGAGGAATCGAACCTGCGACTGTAGGAAGTGAAGGATGTGTGAAGCCGCTACAATACCGAGGCTGTCGATGCAATGCGGATAATTCTTAGATATGTAGATATGTGTCTTACTTACAATGGTCGCCGCGCCGGTTCGATTCCTCGCTCAATACAAACATTTGTATTCATGAGTGTTGTTTGTACTGCTTTGATATTTATGTATTTATATCAGTTGGTAATACAGAAAACCTATGCTTAACTTGGGACTAGATAGCGTGAATTATGAATTTTTCTGTGTTAATAAACTGTCCATAAATTGTTTAAAGAGTGAACTAACATACATATTTATTTATCCTCATTATTATGATTATTATCTAAATATATATAACTCAAAGGTGACTGACATAGTGATCTATCAACGCACAGCCCAAACCACTGAACGGATCGGACTGAAATTTGGCATGCAGGTAGATGTTATGACGTTGGCATCAGCTAAGAAAGGATTTTAATTAATTCTACCCCCAAGGAGATAAAATAGGGGATGAAAGTTCGTATGAACATTTGTCAATTTTAAACCAATCGGGCTGAGACTTTGCATGCATAAAGCTACTATGACGTAGGCATCCCCTAAGAAAGGATTTTAATAAATTCAATGTCTAAGGGAATAAATTAACGCGAGCGAAGCCGCGGCCAAAAGCTAGTTATTATAATATAACGAAGATAAAAATAATAATAATAACCCTGGACAATTTAAATATATTTAATGTTTTGAAATATAGTTACTTACTTACTAGATTAGATTAAAAGCTACAGAGAATCTGCATAGAAAAAGCGTTACATTAAACTTTTATTATGCTTTCAAAACAAACTTCGAAAAACCCTAATGAACTCATTGCCTCCGTACAACTAAACAGCAAATCTCCTTGTTGCCTAAGCCGCAACCCACAAACCACACTTAAAGCTTAATCAAGAAAACTTTGTGCAAGTTCGAAGTTCTCAAGTTTCACGTTAAAAAATTCACACCGCACCGACTCGTCGCTGGAGTACTGGAATCGGGTTTATTAAGTAGCCAACTTTAAACGGGAAACTGGGAGTTGCTTGAGAACTATTATTAGTGCTGTTAATTTTTGTTTGCTTTTCAAATGCCTCTCTAACACCGAACGGAAGGTTCGGTGGATCGCATTGGTGGATGTTTTGAGAATTTTTTTCATCCTTACTAAAATTGCAAATGCTAAAGTGAATCTGTCTGTTTGTCTAGCTTTCACGCTGAATCCACCGAACCGATTTGGTACACAGATAGTCTAGATCGCGACTAAGGACATAGGTTACTTTTTAATGCGAAAAAAGGGTTGTAAGAGGTCGAAAAGGGAGATCAAAGGTTATATGGAAGTATTGACTTTTTACGCGGACGAAGTCGCGGGCGTAGCTATGTACGTATTATAGAAGATCCTGGAAAGTGGTGAGATCTCCACCAACAAGAGCTTCGCTCTTAAATTCAGATTCAAAAATCATTTATTTATGTAGGACATTTTAGCCACTTATGAACTTCAAATTTTTACATTATAATTTTATTTTATTCCCTACCGTCCAGTTCAGTATTCTCAATTGGATCTATATCCAATTGAGAAGAACTGGCAAGAAACTCAACTGAATTTTTTTTTTTAAACGCCAGTTTATTTACAATGTATATTTATATAGGTGTCTATGTCTAACATTAAATGAAAATCCCGTGCATGAACAACTATTGCCATGCACGCTTGTTATTCAAGTAATCGTTTAGTGAGTATTAGGCTTTGCTCAGTAAATATGATTTCATTACATAGTATAAAACAAAGTCGCTATCGCTGTCTGTCTGTCCCTATGTCTGCTTAAATCTTTAAACTTACGAAACAGATTTTGAATCGGGTTTTTTAATAGAGGACTTGATGGATGATGGAGATACTTGGGGACAGCAAGTTTGTCTTTAAATCTAGTATTACTATTATGTAAAGTCAAAATTTTTATGAACATATAGGATATTTGAATATATAAATTGAGAAGAAGGCACGATATATGAATAGGTATACAGTTTGGAATGTTTCGGTGAATTCCAATTCACCTGCAAAGGTACACGTTAGGGAGCTGCTCCGTGATCGATTGGCATCGGTCATTACAATAGATTATGTGTGTATATAATGGCCCGGTCCGGGCGCAATAAGCTCTCCCCGGACAAAAATATAACCGGTCCGACATTTACATAAAGGCGGAGAAATGTTGCCGCAAAAAATATTAGCAAAGCGCTTCAAAGAAATGCTGATGTGAATTTGAAATAGACGAGAAATTTTGTTTTTCCCCGAATATTTAACCGGTCGAAGCGAGTGGACGGTTCGTGTGGAATTGTGGAGCAAACTAATACACTGTTTTATTCGGAACTAGCTGTTCTGCGACTTCGTCCGCGTGGAATTTAACTAAAGTAGCCTAAAGAACTAAAAATTGTTTTGTTCGTCTTAATTGATAGGTTCAAACTCATTTACATCCTGCATCATCCTTTACTTTATCCCCATGGGGGTTAAATTTATCAAAATCCTATTTAAGCGATAGTCATCATCATAGTAGCTCCAATCTTTAATTTCAGTTCAATCAGTCGAAAATCTAAGAAGATTTATACAAACTTTCATCCCCTATTTTATCCCCTTAGGGGTGGAATAACATCGGAGATCTCTTCCAGCCAACCTAGCGCTGTGACAGAGGTGGTAGTTAGCGGGCAACGATAGTGCTTGAGTACATACACACACTTACTAAATATATAAATAATAATACAATAATAATAATAAATTATTTAATAATTTCTTAATACATGTGTATATCTTTTTTTTAAGTATACATTAGAACACATACCATTTTCTATTCATATTTTTTTCCCTTGGGAGTAGAATTAATCAAAATCCGTTCTTAGCGGATGCCTACGTCATAACATCTACCTGCATGCCAAATTTCAGCCCGATCCGTCCAGTGGTTTGGGCTGTACATTGATAGATGACTATGTCAGTCACCTTTGAGTTATATATATTTAGATTACTCTGTAAATTTAGCTCCTTGAAATAAATACTTATAACAAAGGTAGAGTTAATATATACGTAGATAAATTCATTAATAAAGAAAAGGCTTAAGGTTGAGTCCATATCTTCCATAATTATTTTGTCAGGGCTCTAGTTACAAGTCTGTTCTCATTTAATTACCTTGTAATTACTTTACCGTATTTCTATAATTCAAACTTATAAACGAAAGCTATAATGACAGGATAGAGAAATAGTATAAAAGAGGAAAGCTTACATGCACTAATTACATAGCTATATCACTAATTGACACGTTAGTCTGTCTGTATAATTGTCCACTAACGACGCGCTGCCGCGTTGTTCGACTCAGTGAATTTACTGCTGTAAATGCAACATGCACAGACGTAAATGCATTGTTATTACATCAGTACATATTATTGACAAGTTTATTAATAATATCTTCCATTAACTAGTTACGTACCAATTTTATATTGTTACTAGCATTTGCCCGCGGCTTCGCTCGCGTTAATTTATCCCCTTAGGGGTGGAATTGATCAAAATCCTTTCTTAGGGGATGCCAACGTCATAGTACATTTATGCATGCAAAGTCTCAGCCCGATCGGTTTAAAATTGATAAAGGTTCATACAAACTTTCATCCCCTATTTTATCTCTTTGGGTATAGAATTAATCAAAATCCTTTATTAGCGGATGCCTACGTCATAACATCTACCTGCATGCCAAATTTCAGCCCGATCCGTCCAGTGGTTTGGCTGTGCGTTGATAGATGATTACGTCAGTCATCTTTAAGTTATATATGTATAGATTTTCTGCTGAGATTTTCTCCCGAGACTACAGCATGGAGTTTTTAGGAATAAAGATTTCTTAAAGACGTCACAATTCTCTTACTACATACCCATGTTACATAGTTATATTCCTCTAGCATAGGTTGAGATTCTAGAATGAACCTGCTGAGATTTTCTCCCGAGACTACAGCATGGAGTTTTTAGGAATAAAGATTTCTTAAAGACGTCACAATTCTCTTACTACATACCCATGTTACATAGTTATATTCCTCTAGCATAGGTTGAGATTCTAGAATGAACCTGCTGAGATTTTCTCCCGAGACTACAGCATGGAGTTTTTAGGAATAAAGATTTCTTAAAGACGTCACAATTCTCTTACTACATACCCATGTTACATAGTTATATTCCTCTAGCATAGGTTGAGATTCTACAATGAACCTGCTGAGATTTTCTCCCGAGACTACAGCATGGAGTTTTTAGGAATAAAGATTTCTTAAAGACGTCACAATTCTCTTACTACATACCCATGTTACATAGTTATATTCCTCTAGCATAGGTTGAGATTCTAGAATGAACCTGCTGAGATTTTCTCCCGAGACTACAGCATGGAGTTTTTAGGAATAAAGATTTCTTAAAGACGTCACAATTCTCTTACTACATACCCATGTTACATAGTTATATTCCTCTAGCATAGGTTGAGATTCTACAATGAACCTGCTGAGATTTTCTCCCGAGACTAAGGCATGGAGTTATTAGAAATTTAGGATTTTTTAAGGACTTCATAGTCTTCTTATTTTTTACTTTTAGTTTGTAATTAAGTCTCATTATTTACTCAATTGGAATTACATGTATGTACTTAAACTCAAGAGCATAATATTATCAACAGGTATAGATTTCATATTGTACAATCACCTACCATCAATGATAATTCCGTACCGATAAAATATTGAAACATTCCAGAAAATTGCTTATTCCTTCGTAAAAGGGCGTCAACGCTATACCATTGGTGCTGCTGGTGCTTATAGGCAACTTTAATTATTTACCATCAGGTCTCACCTGATCTCGTTTGTCAACTATGCGGTAAAAGAAAATTAAAAATGTTATAACTGCATAAAATGTTGATTCACAGAAAGAATCTTTCGTTGTCTGTTACATTTGAACAAGTTTTTCTTATACCTCAAATATTCATAGACATTTTGTCAGCACCTGTAAAAATGCACTCGCATCCCAAACAACAATTGTCTGCGAAGTTTTCTTCAAACACGAAATTGCAGCACTACAGAAGTTTTAGGCGTAGCACAACTTGGAGGTCGCACAAATTGCGAGCACTTGCCTTTGTGAAACGTTTTATATCTTATTCGGCCGAGCATTCCTGGAATTGTGTTTCCACTCTTTCTACATCTTATTCCTCCTTCGAGATTGAGGTGTAGTTTTATTTCATCGTCGTTTTGTTGATGGATAGAGTCTTATTTCTATTTTGTTTACACTGAACCTTTCCAGATTCTAATACGACTGTTTATGCGGATAAACTCTTCCTAGAAACGTGTTTGCATGCCCTGCAAACAATTTGGGAGATTACAAAGAATAATATCCTTTGATTTGATATAATTAATTCATTTTTAAAAGCGAATTTCAGGAACTGGAAGAGATGAGAGTGTAATTAAAAAGTGTACTTAATACGCTTGAAACTGTGAAGCCTTTGAAGAACTTTCGCATAAATTAAATGCGCTAACCACGCATTTTGTTTAAGTGATAAAATAAAAGTATGCAGATGCGTGCATGCATAATTAATGTTGTCACAGCAAAAATGTTTTAAACATTTCGTAGGCGATGCCAATGTTATTCTGTTCATCAACTTTTACTGCATACTGCACATTTGCAGAGAACTCACTATAGTTTCGTTGATTCTTTTCAATTATGTTTTTGTTGTTTTATTAGCGTTGGACGTATTCTGTTTTGTTTTTAATTTTTAGTATTTATTTCAATAGAATAGAACATCCTTTGTTCAAATAAACTTATTATAATAATTACAATAATCATAATCTCAGGCAATTCACACAGCGCCATCTAGACCCAAGTTAAGCTAGCTAAAGCTTGTGTTAGGGGTACTAAATAACTGATACAAATACATAGATATTCATAAATATATACATATTATACATAGAAAACACCCAGACCGACAAACAGTCGTACTCATGAATACGAATGTTTGTGACGTGCGAGGAATCGAACCCGCGACCATCGGAAGAAAGGCAGTGTATTAAACCACTAGACCACCGAGCCTGTCTATAAACACTTTTGAATAGTCATAACAATTTAAATAGACAAAACAGTGGTCGACGATATTTTAGGACCCACCACGCCACCACATGTCTGGACATTTTAGTGAGCATGACTACTCATTCCACTCGACCACATCATAGCTACTTAATGGTAGTTACAGTATTCGCACTTTACATGAGGATGCATGCGCCAACAATACAAAAGCCGCTACGCTATCATATATCAAAAAGCAGTATGAAAAAGAAATTATAACGTTGTCTGCAACACAACAATTAATATTAACATACCAAAATGTATTTCAACTTTGCAATTACGAACATTAATTTTATCAACAAACCAAATTAGGTGAAATTGCAATCGACAGCTCTTTGATCTTGTTCATTATTTATTTAATGATCTCGTAAACATGTCTTGTGAAGTAAATGCGTGGCTTAGAGTACACCGTGTTAATTATTCTTAAATTTGTTTCAGGTAATTCGTGGAGAGGAACCACCCCGCCATCGCCCTCTGCTCTGTGACGAATTAATTTGAGGACGTCGATATCGCGTGAATATGTAAATATTCATCTCGGAGTGTTTAAATATTCATTTTATTCGTGTTAAGTATATATTTCTCGTGCGGATTTCAAGGCGGAATTACGGTCAGAGGTTATCCGCCGTTCCTCCTCGGAATACGCGCAAGTACTGCATTAAGATCATTTGGATGAGGACGCGGATCAGACTGTTGATGTGATGGATGATGATAAAATATTTATGATGGAATTAAAATAATTTTTCTATACGTAAAGTTAATAGGATTATAAAAAATTTTAGCAATATTTTTACTTCCACATTCTAAATGCAGCAAAGACATGTAAAAACGTATATCTTTTCAAACGATATGTCGTTCTTTACGAAATTGTGTATAATATATAGACTTCGATAGAATCTTACTTTTTTATATTGATTACTATATACTCGCCCCGTCTTCGTCCGTGTGTACATGAATTATACATATAAACCTTCCTCTTGAATCTCTCTATCTATTAAAGAAACCAGCTTCAAAATCTGTTGCAGTTTTAAAGATTTAAGCATACATAGGGACGGAGAAACAGCGACAGAGACTTTGTTTTATACTGTGTAATGATTATGATTTTGCGCTGTCTGGTAGGTTACATTCGCCGTAACATATTACACCGACCCCAAATAAATGTGATAAGGAAGAAGCAGATGATAATAATGATGATGATGAATATATATAATACACATATAATACATATAATAAAAACGCAAAAGCCAATTTTTTTGTCTATTCTTCTCAACTGAGGCTGCATTTTGAATGTGCCGATAGAATAGAAAAGTTGCCTATAGTTCACAAATTTAAATTCAAGTACAGGTTTTAATAAGAAACTTATACCTATTGATCAAATATGATGGATAGTTTCTTAAGACTTGACTTTATTCGGTGCCCCTATAGCATGGTCATGTGTTACAGGACGACTGCGCAGAAAGCCGTCACGGCTTCAAAAGCAATTCCTAAAAAAGATACACTTTAAAGGTATGTCAGTAGAGGTCGCTACTAGTTGTGTGTTTGTTTTAGATGCCTACATACCGTTTTCTTTTACCTCTCTATATGTTACTTATGTTCTATTTTAGAATAATATATTTATAACTATGTAGGGAATAGAATGACCTTACTGTTGGGGTTTTTTTTTCAACGAATGCTTGATTAACTTAGTCCTGGAGTATTCTTCAGGGTGAGTATAGTGTTCATTAAATTCCCGTAACTTCATAGCTATTAAGTTATTTACCTTTTATGTTTGTTTTTAGACTAATATTTTTATAACTATGTAGGGAATTAAATGAACTTGCTGTTTTAAGCCTTACAACAATTGTTTTGACTGCATCCTGATTTATATTCGTTTTAGACTAATATTTTTATAATTTAATAATTAATTATGTAGGGAATTGAATGAACTATTGCATTGCAATTGAATGAAATATGCTATTTTAGTGTCTTGCAACCATTGTTCTAACTGCATCCTGAAGTATTCTTCAGGATGATTAGTAAGTTCATTAAATGCCTATACATACATAGTTATAATATTATTTACCTTTCAATTGGGATCTTTATTATTATTTTGTGCTTGTGATGTAAACTGTATTTTTAGTACTTGAATAGTCTTGAGTTGTTAGTGCCTAAAATTAAGTTGTTTATTATTACCTTTTTTAAATTTTTTATCTTGTCTATGTTTTTTATATTAACTATAATGTTTTATATATGATATTAGTGAGTAAAATATTTGAGTCTATCTCCTTTCTTTGCTCTGATCTCATCATAATCGTCCTTGATCTGCCTTCTTTACATTTACATATATGTGAAGTTTTTATATATATTGTGTAGTTTACGTGTATTGCACTCGTGCACCGTTAGCATGTTAGAATATAGTTTTATATGTTACTCTGTCCCTTTTCTAACTTTTAACTTTTATTTTTACTATATATTGAATGTGTAATTTTAGAAAACCGTACATAGTTAGTAATGAATTTGTGTGCGGTTTGTAATATATAGGGCTCGGAATAGGTAGTGCAATTTTATGTACTAGCGATTTTGTGACATCAATAGTATGGATATGACGATAACGTACTATTTTCAGAGATTGTAAATTTTATATTGAACTTACAAGTATATTTTCATCTTTTAGCTTATAAAATTGTAAACAAAATATTTTAGAATTAAAACGTGAAAAGACGAACAGCAAATAAAAGCAGATTAGTTTTTAACTAAAAAACCTTACTTAAAACTTATAATTGTCACCTCTGGAACACTACTGCACTCTGATTTATCTTTTAAATTGCAATCAATATCTGAACATGTTTTTTTTCCTTCTACTCACTCCTATAAACCTATAAATAAACAATAAGTGTAATTTTCATGATTTTATAATTATATAAGTTGCATTGCATTGCATGATTTAAGTTCCCGGAAATCAAACTGATTTTAGGTCTTATCCATGTTATGCTTACGTTGACTTTCTTGCTGCAAGTACATAAAATTGCTCTACCTATTCCGAGCCCTAGTAATATGTAATAGTTGTTTTTAAAGTATGGCTAATTTTTTTTTTATATCAAATACGAATAACACGATTTCTTTTATAATAAATAAGGTTGACAGAGATGTTGATGTAGGTAAGTTAGGTAGGTAGCAATATGTTGCACTATTTTTATTAGATTATCCAATACCTTATTTATAATAATAATAATCTCAGGACAATTCACACAGCGCCATCTAGTCCCAAGTTAAGCTATAAAGCTTGTATTACGGGTACTAGATAACTGATACAAGTACATAGATTTTTTTTTTTTCGTAAATACATACATATTATGCTTAGAAAACACCCAGACCGATACAAACAATCCTACTCATGGATACAAATGTTTGTGCCGTGCAAGGAATCGAACCCGCGACCATCGAACGTAAAGCGGTGTGCTAGACCGCTAGACCACCGAGGACGTCAAATTATTGTAAGTTAAATTCTGAATGCGGCCATTACTCTATATAAGCCATCTCTTTCATTGCGAATATTTATATTTGACAGACGGCCAGTTTTTACGTTTCCCATTTGCGATAGAATAATAAATTTTCTTTATTTTCTTTTTTACCTTTTGTGTTTGATGATTAGGAAATTTAAGGTGTCTACACACATATGGTACACAATCTGTGTACCATCTAGACTATCTGTCTAAACGTATGAATACAAACTAACAACCAGCAGTAATTTATTAGGATCAAATATAAATACACAATAAGATTACAGTCGTAGTGATAAGAGCAGACCAGTCTCTACTAGCAGCACTCGTTCTCGAGTATAACGGATGAACCATCCTTCACTGCGCTCGACCATATTTTAGGGAGCCCAATGACCCGGCCTACCACGCCGCCACATGTCTGGACATTTTACTGAGCATGACTACTCATTCCACTCGACCACATCATAGCTACTTAAAATTACTATATGGTAGTTATCGAAAAATGAATCGAATTTCGTGAATCGAAAAAGTCTGGAATTATACTAACGTTTCTAATTATATATTAGAAACGTTAGTATAATTCCAGACTTTTTCGACTACACACATATGTCAAGAGCTCCACCGACAAGAGCGTAGCTCTTAAATTATGAATGAAATGAATGAACATACATATGATATACAATCTGTGTACCATCTAGACTATCTGTCTAGACCCTGGGAAAGGTTTCAGAACAGTGCGGTTTCAGAGGAGTTTCCTCCCGCGTACACTTAGATTGTGGAATGGGGTTTTTCATGAAGGGTATATTAAGGTTTCTTAAGGGTCGGCAACGCGCAAGTGATACCCCTGGTGTTTCAGGCTTTCATAGGCTACGGTAACCATTTGCCATCAGATGGGCCGTATGCTTGTTGCCACCGTCGTAGTTAAAAAAAAAGGACATAGGTTACTTTTTAATGCTAAAAGAGGTTAAAAGAGAAGTTGAAAGATTGTATGCAAGTATCGTTATTTTCAAAGCTAGAAGCTTGAAACTTATTTTTGGGCTTTTGATTGAGTTGTTCCGAAATTCATCATTTTTGAAGCTAGAGTGATGAAACTTTTTTATTTGGCTTTTTAAATATTTTTTCATTATTTGATCAAGGTCAAACATATTACGCCGACCTCAAATAAATGGGATAAGGAAGAAGCAGATGATGATGGTCAAGGTCAATTTTACGCGGACGAAGTCACGGGTACAACTAGTCAATAAATATAATACATTTATCATTCCTTATAAATGATGTTTTATGGGAATGTAATAAAACATAATTTACTTAGAAGTGTGCAATGCGAGTGCGAGGGTAAACAGAGAATCTTTTGCCGCGTTTTGCCGGTTTTTGCCGCGTCATAAATACATGGGCGAAAATAAATAGAGCATACATAACAAATATGGCGAAAGGGCTCGACGTTGCAGCCGTCGTGGTGTAAGTTGTAAGAGACGAGCGATTTTGTTTGTTTTGTTTTTATTTCTTAAATCAGTAATATCATAACATAAAATATAATTATCTTTTTGCAGACGTACGAAGTGGGTCCTTTTACCGACTGCGCTCTGCAGTAGAATAGAATAGAATAGAAAATCATTAATTCAAATAAACTTAATTTAAGCACTTTTGAATAGTCATAGTTATCATTCTTTTAATCTACCGCTCATTCGAAAAGCTGTCTTATCACAAAAAGAACGAGCAAGAAACTTGTGTGTTGCTCTTTTAAATAATCCTTGTAAGTTCACATTTATAAGTCGAAACGTATGAATACAAACTACCAACCAGCACTAATTTATTAGGATCAAATATAAATACACAATAAGATTACAGTCGTAGTGATAAGAGCAGACCAATAAGTCCAGTCTCTACTACCAGCACTCGTTCACAAGTATGACGGATGAGCCATCCTTCACTACGCTCGACCATATTTTAGGGAGGCCAATGACCCGGCCCACCACGCCACCACATGTCTGGACATCTTAGTGAGCATGACTACTCATTCCACTCGACCACATAATCATCATCATTGCCTTGCCTTTATCCCATTATTTGGAGTCGGCGCAGTATGTCATTCTCTTCCACTGATCTCTATCAGTCGTCATATCTAAACATACTCTTCTTTTATTCATATCATCTTTCACACAATCCATCCAGCTTTTCTTAGGGCGTCCCCTCCCTTTACATACACTTGACCACATCATATCTACTTAAAATTACTATATGGTAGTTATCGAAAAATAAATCTAATTTCGTGAATCGAAAAAGTCTGCAATTATACTAATGTTTCTAATTGTCTGTACCTTCACAATTTCGGTCTACGAAGTTACCCGCTGCGCTCTCATGACTTGTATCATTATCTGAAGAGGTAGCGTTCTACCGAAGATATATGTGTGCCGATCTAAATACTTTTTATGGACATTTTCGGGCAAAAGAGCCCGTTATATATGCCGGATAGCTGACGGGAGTTATGGGCTAAATGTCTTGTACAATGGCTCGAAATTGACATTTATATTGATAGCCTCTTTACAATTTTCCATAGGCCCCATGACTGAGAGTAACTACCCTGTGAATGGGTGTAATGGAGTGTTCTTTCGCCTTCACTACTCTTATTAGCGACACTATTTTAATATCATTGTTTCATCATTTTATCAATTAACTTACTCGATTCGCGCACGCAGTCTCATCATCATCAGCCCACTGCAGTCCACTGCTGGACATAAGCCTCTCCCAAGGCACGCCACTGGGCACGATCTTCAGCCCTTCTCATCCAGTTACTACCCGCAACCCTACGTAAGTCGTCGCTCCACCTAGCTGCGGGGCGTTCTACACTACGTTTGCCAATTCGCGGTCTCCACTCTAGAACACGCCTACTCTAGCGAGCATCGGTTCTGCGACAGATATGACCAGCCCACTGCCACTTCAACTTACATATGCGAAGAGCTATGTCGGTGACCTTAGTTCTCTGGCGAATCACTTCGTTTCGGATTTTATCCCTCAGAGAAACTCCAAGCATAGCTCTTTCCATAGTCGCACGCAGTCTAAGTGAATTCAAACGACCAATCACTGACCAGTTTCTTGACTCGTCGCCAATCGTAGCAGCAATCGGCTGATCACGTGACAATTTTGTAATCAGAAGTCTTGTCTCTCGATTCGATGACAACGGTGGTTGCAATGTAGATAAGTGTTATAAAATCCAAATTTAAGCCAAAGAATTCTATGAACCATTATCCTCAAGTTGTGAAACCTGAAGTGGGCAGCAGACCGAAGTGGAAACTAGATGAGCAAAACGCAACAAGGGAGAATCGATCCCCGGCTCTTCCAGGGGAATATACGACCATCCGGCTAGATGTAAGTTGTGCCTGGTCTATATTATTCCACAAAGACTGGCGTGTGTGATCGTCTTACATAAGCTGGGTCTCACAAAGTGTCAACAGTTCTACTGAATTGATACAATCATTATATATTGACGACCTCGGTGGTCTAGTGGTATAGCACACCGCTTTACATCCGATGGTCGCGGGTTCGATTCCTCGCACGGCACAAACATTTGTATTCATGAGTATAATTGTTTGTGTCGGTCTGGGTGTTCTCTATGTATAATATGTATGTATTTACGAAAAAAAAATATCTATGTATTTGTATCAGTTATCTAGTACACATAACACAAGCTTTAGCTAGCTTAACTTGGGTCTAGATGGCGCTGTGTTAATTTTCCTAAGATTATTATCATTTCGATTAAGAAATTAATCTATGAATTTCTTCCGTCATGATCTTCTTTAATAACAACCGTATTGTGAAATATTAAGATCTTTTTTTAAAATGGCTAAACGAACATTGAATAGCAAATATAAATATTTTTTTAACATCTTAACTTTGTAATAATAATCCATAGTAAATGTATTCTTATTTGTATAAAATTTTCCTTTTCTTAAAATAAGTGAATTGTCTTGAGATTATTATTATTATTTCTAACTTCCAAAAAAAATCTCATCCCCCCTCTTAATTAATAATAATAAAAAAAAATAATAATCTTATTATTATTATTATTATATTAACTCTATTGCATCAATCCTTTAATACATGGTACAAGATTTATAACGAACATTAATAACTCTTCGTTATACCGAACATTACTTGTTACAAGATTCATACTGAATAGAGATATTAATGTGCAAAAGGTGGACTTATCGATTTTCTTTCTTTTCCAGTCAATCTTTCGATTTTATTATAATTTATTAACTCTTTATTGCACTAAATATATAATACATACATATATTATTGCACTAATTATTTAAAAGAGCAACACACAAGTTTCTTGCTCGTTCTTCTTGTGATGACACAGCTTTCCGAACGAGTGGTAGATAAAAAACAAATTGTTATGACTATTCAAAAGTGCTTAAATTAAGTTTATTTGAATCTATTCTCTTCTATACTAAATTCATACTAGACATAGATTCTGATGCACAAAAGGACTTATAGCTCAAGCAATCTTTTCCACTATTCGATAGAGAAAATAATGCCTAAGAGTGGTAGGTGATTTTATTGGAATAATATATATGTTTAAGACAGAATAGTACAAATGAGTTATAGAAAATAATACATATTATATAATACTACGTGTAATATATAGTCGCTGTCGCTGTCTGTCCGTCCCTATGTATGCTTCAATCTTTAAAGCTACGCAACAGATTTTGAAGCGGTTTTTTTAATAGATAGAGTGATTCAAGAGGAAGGTTTATATGCATAATACATGTACACCCGGGCGAAGCCAGGGCGAGTAGCTAGTGTATTTTTTTTTTTTTTTTTTATTGGGTTGTTTGGGCTATTGTCAGATGTGTAGCACCTGTAGCACTGCGACCTACATAGATCTATTGTGCTCGCCCTTTTCAGAGTTCGCTACCTAGACCCGTCAGGGACAAGAATTGAAGGATATTCTTAGGAGCGATCGTTTTTATCTCCTCGGGAAAGAGTGTAAACTTTCCAAAGGAGATATTTCGTTTATGCATGAGTGGGCTACAACCACATAGGATGTGAAGCGGCGTTTCCTCTTCAGTTTGGCAGAATCTGCAGATACTTGTCGTGCATAGGCCTAGCTTAGCCATATGCTTGTTCAATTTGCAGTGTCCTGTGAGGGCCCTAGTCATCATGCATATGTTGTTTTTACTCAATTGTAGTAATCTATTGGAGTATTTGGTCGAGAAGCCCGATATAAGGTCTTTTGAATGTATTAATCCTGGCATTTCTTGCCAGTGATTCAGTGCTTCTCGTTTGGTTATTAATTTGAGATGTCCCAGTTTTAGGCAACGAGGCACACCACAGAAGGGTTCGGGGCCCAGTTGGACGGTTTTTGCCCCTAACTTTGCCAGATGGTCGGCATTCTCATTGCCTTCAATATTTGAATGCCCGGGGACCCATCTCAGTATAATATTATTTCTGCTTCCTACTTCATTTAGTAGCAGGATACAGTTTCTAATAAGTTTAGAACGGATTTCGTACGAGTTAAGTGCTAGTAGAGCAGCTTGACTGTCCGAATAAATGTATATGTTCTGATTGATGTAGTTGAGGCTTAGGATTACTTCCAGACATCTAATTAAGGCATAAGTCTCTGCCTGAAAGATTGAGGCGTATTTTCCTAAGCCTATATAGTTGCAGATTTTGGGTTTTACACCACATATTCCACATCCTACATCATCTCCTATTTTGGACCCGTCTGTAAACCAGACTAGGTCATGCTCTGAGTGAGACGGTGTATGGTTATTTTGCCATTCGTCTCTTCCAGATATTTCGATTTTGTAATATTGTACAAAGTTACACTCTGGTGCCATATTGTCTTCAGGCATTCCCAGAATAGGATCACTCATAATCGAGTCTTGTATAGTTTTTATGGCCAGGGAATGCCAAGATATCCTCCTTTGGGAACTTATTCTGAGCATATTGGCTTTCGCCTTTTCCTGTATGAATAGAGGAAGGGGCGTCAAGTCCAATAATGCGTCTAGAGCTGCTCCCGGCGTGGTGCTCATGGCTCCTGTAATAATCAGACAAGCAATTCTCTGTAGGCTGTTTAGCTTGGTGGCAGCTGTGGATTGGAGGGTTTTCCTCCACCAGATTGCGCAGGCATAGGTGGTAAGTGGTCTCACCACTGCTGTATAAAGCCATAGGGCAATTTTGGGGTTGATTCCCCATCTGGGCCCCGCTACCCGTCGGCTTATACCTAGGGATGTTTTCGCCTTTTGAGTTATGTTGTCTATGTGTGTGTTCCATGTCAGTTTTTGGTCGAAGGTTACGCCCAGGTACTTGACTTCTTTGGAGCACTCTAATATTCTTCCATTTACTTTAGGCATGACAAGTTTGTCAAGTTTCTTCCTTTTTGTAAACGGAACAATTACTGTTTTATCAGGATTTACTGATAATTCATTTTCCTTACACCATTTAACTATGATGTTTAGTGCTCTTTGGATGCGGTCTGATATTGTTGTTGCACAGAACCCTCTGACCATGACTACTAAATCGTCTGCGTAGCCTTGTACCTCAAATTGGTTTTTGGTCATAACATCTAAGAGCTGGTCTACCGTTAGTAGCCACAGCAGTGGCGATAAAACGCCTCCTTGAGGGCATCCTTTGGTAGGTCGGATTTCTAACGTACTGTTGTGAAGAGTAGTTTTAATGGTTCGATTTGAGAGCATTGCTTTGATCCATTGAGTGGTGGTTTCATCCACTTTCTTGCGGATGAGTCCCTGTGAGATGGTCTCTATGGGCGTGTTATCAAAAGCACCCTCAATATCGAGAAATGCACATAGAGCTATTTGTTTGTCCTCAAAGGCCTTCTCGACCTTGTCGGTGAGTTCGAGCAAGGCGGTCTCTGTGGAATGTCCCTTGCGGTAGGCATGTTGATTCCTGTGCAGGGGAGCATTTTCGAGGATTGTAGCTCTAATGTGTTGGTCCAGAACCTTTTCCATGGTTTTTATTATGAAAGAGGTTAGGCTTATAGGTCTGTGAGACTTTGGCTGCGAGTAGTCTCTTCGACCGGTTTTCGGTACGTAGGTAACTTTGACCTTCGTTAATGGTTCTGGTATAAAACCCCAGGCAAAGCTGGCTCTAAATATTCTTACCAGATAGGGAGATAGGATGTCAAGCCCTTGTTGTAACAGGGCTGGGAAAATTCCATCTTCTCCCGATGATTTATATGGCTTGAAAGATTTTATAGCCCATATAATTTGTTTTGGTCGAAAAATCCTCGCAGCTCTGTTCCACGCCTCATGGTTGGGCTTTTGTAGATGTGAGCTTGGAGGGTTCTCCTTATCTCTTGAGATATGAACCGAGCCAGGGAAGTGGGTTGTAGATAGCAGCTGTAGAGTTTCTTCCTCTGATGTCGTATAGGTACCATTGGGCCTTTTCATAAGTCCAATTTGGTTATTTGGCGCCTTGGCAAGCATTTTGTGTAATCTGGATCCTTGGGGAGTCTGAGTTATCTCCTCGCAGAAAGCACGCCATGATGCTCTTTTGGCTTTCCTAATTTCGCAGTAGTATTCCGTTTGGGCTTTACTATATTGGGCCCATTCGAAAGGTCCCTTTTTAGCCCTGTTGGATAATTTGCGAGTTTTCTTCCTCAGCTTTTCTAGACTCTTATTCCACCAGGGTGTTTTACATTTGGCGGTTTTGGTTTTGATGGGACAGTTGTTCTGGTAGGCACTTATTATGCCACTTAGAAGTATGTCCACAGCGAGTTCTAGTTCTAGAGGAGATTTGATACTCTTCGGAAGGTCCGCAATTAGGCTTGTAAGACTGTCTCTGTATTTAGGCCAATCTGTAGCCTTTGGGTTTCTGTAGAGTATGGGGTTTGAGTCTGTTGCAGCCTCAATTGTGAATCTGATGTGCTTGTGATCAGACATGGAGTTCTCATTGCTGACATGCCAATGAGTGATATATTCGGCCAGTTTGTCGGTCGCGAGTGTTATATCTAGTACCTCTTGTCTTGTGGCAGTGACGAACGTCGGTGTGCACCCTGTATTTAGGATTTGAAGACAGTTGGTTAGTATAAAATCATCAAGTGACTTACCTCTGGTGTTGATGTCAGAGCTTCCCCAGTTTGTGTGATGGGCGTTTGCATCGCAGCCCACGAGGAGTTCGGCCTTGTGCTTACGGGCGTATTCCACCACAGGCTGTAGGCCGGTTGTCGGGTCTTTGATGATTTTGTTGTTTTCATCATGTCCAGGTAGGTATGCAGAGCAGACCAGTACTTTTGACCCTGTGCATCCAGGGAAATTGACGAAGGCTGTCACTAGGTCATCTGTACATAGTTCTGGAACAGTCAGAAAATCTAGTTTCTTATTAAAAAGAATGCATGCTCTAGGTTTAGTGCCAGTGGTATTAAAAAGAATATTACCTGAGGCATTGAGGCCTAAAGGCGTGGCTTTGTTGAGCCATGGCTCTTGTATCAGAGCAAGGTCCAGGTCGTTTTTGCGGAAGAGGTTTTCTATGACCGCTGTTGCTGCCATAGCATGATGTAAGTTGACCTGGACAATGTTGGCTCTGATACATTGCTTGCGTGTGGGCGTGTTAGCAGCTTCCTTTCGCCTTCCCTGTGGGACGTGGGCGTCCCTTTGGGTTGCGATTGGAAGCTGTGGCGCTCCTGCCGCGATCTTTCCGTCCCGTCTTAAAACTGGGGATCCTCGTCTGCGAGGTCCCCTTTGGCTGGGGAAAGCTGCCTCTGGCGGGTTTGGCGTTGGTGTCTACGCCCTTCGCCGCTTCGGATGGTGTGGGTATTCCTGTGGCAGATCTTCCATTACCGTCCGAAGTAGGCTGCTGTGTAGGCGTGGAGATCCCCTTGACCCGGAACAGGACCTTTTTAAAGCCAAGGTTGACTTTATAGTCCTGTGTTCTGAGGAAGTCAACCGAAGGCTCGTCCAGAGATACGGTCAGGACTGTACCGTTCTCTTCAGCCTTACGGTTGAGTATTTTCCACAGTTCGGAATTTAGGCAGTCATTTTGGGACTTCAGCATTCTGAGTGCCTCATCGACCGACCTTGTCTCCGAACTGGGGATGAAGGCCGTTCCAATGGCTGGTTTGGGCATCGCTCTCTCGTCCAACACAGAGAGTTCTGCGTCGGCCCAGGGTTTTAGGGAGGGCGTTATGCTCTCCAGCCATATTTTGGTCGGCTCATTCTGGCAAGTGATTAGCAGCCAACCAGGTTTGAAACTGCAACCTACAAATCGAGGGCCCTTCCCAGCTTCCGTGATCTTGCCAACTTCCCGGAGAACTGAGGAGCGCACCATGCTCATCATTTCGTCCGTCATTGGGGCCGTGTGTCGGATCCCCACTCGGAACGATTTGAGAGCATCCTTATAGGTTGCAGTTTCCTCCTTTGCGTTTACGTTCGTCCCTGTAGTCGTTACGCGCTGCTTGGGTGCAGGCGTTCGCAACTGGTGGGCCGTATTCGTAGAGCGCTTAGTTGAGCTACTAGTGACACTTGTTGGTGCAAACACCATTGGGCTTGAAGAGCCACCTGGTGTCGCAAGTGCCTGGTATGTGACTCTAGGTGTCTGAGGTACAGTAGGCGCTGGTGACTTTGCAGTCTCCGCTGCCTGGGTACCTTTCCCGGTGGGCGTCGGCTGCGCCACGCGAGGCGCTTTGTGCGTATGCTCCTTTGGGGACACCTCCTCTGACCGTGGGCGCTTGATGGATCTTACCTCTGAGGCCTGGTCTCGCATTGGCTTCCGGCAGAGTTCTAAAGCTTCATCAGCCTTGATGTTGGCGGCTATTAACAGTTTTAGGCGTTTCCGCGCTGCTCCTGTTAACCTCCTTCGTTTTGGTTTTGGCTTTGAGTCCTTTTTGGGCGTTAGACCTAGGTCATCCGTCCCTGTAGGCTCAACAACCATCTCCAAACAGTTTCCGTCATCGGATGAAAGTTCTTGGCGTTCATTTTCGTCCAAGGTACTTCCTTCAAGCAGTTTCTCAATGTCATCGATGATGTCCATATTGTGAGAATATTTAAAAGTCGTCCACTCGATGTCCCACCCTCCTCGGAGCCCGCAAATGGGGATGCCGCAATGGCACCAGGATCTTCTCGAGTGGATCTAGGAGCAGAAAGGTGGCGTCTTTGCGCGACATCGGGAGTTCGGACAACTGCGGCTAGAGAACTTCCACAGTGCCTTACCCCGTCAGCATGGCCGACTACCTTCTCCGAAGAGACCTTCCCACTCCTCGCCGTGCTCCTGTGACGGTAAAGCACTGGACCATTTCCCGAGCAGTGGCTGGCTGCTCAGGCGACCGTTTCGCCAGAAATATGGGCCAAAGGAGGCGTGTTGTCGCCCGGAGGTAACTGCTCCGACCTCCGATTGACTCAACCTCCCAGGATCCCGTCTTCCCCGCTTACGGCGCTCAACTGCGCAGGCCTTAGCGCAGGTAGGTGCAGGAAGCTATTTAAATTTAATAGTATATAGGTAAGTATATATAAGAAGGCTATAATTAGTTCTGGTGCTTGCCCAGGCACATTTTATTTATAAATACACTATTGATACAATATATATACATATGTGCTGCAGACTCACCTACTAGGTGCAGCTGATTGAAATAAATATGATAGTTTGAAAGAGAAGAAGGATATATTAATATAAATATGACACTACTTGTAAGTTATTTTATAATATACATACATATACTGTATACAAAGACCCTCGCTATTTATCCGGGCTTGGGACCGGCAACTTTGGAGGAGCGGATTTTGTGGTCCTCTCCAGCCGAAAGCAGGCTAGTGTAATATATAGTGTACTTATAAATAAAAACAAACTATCCTCTTAGACATTTCAAAATATAAAAATAATATTTTTGGTTGCATCGGTGTATTCATCACAGAAGAGTGGAAAATATACGTTAGTTATAAATTATAATAGTTTTTGTTATTAGCCAGATTCGAACTCAGGACTTTTGGGTCCTAGGCAGAGTAAAAAAATCACTCTCTCTCTGCTCTTTGAAAATTTGACATAATGTAATAATAATAATAATAATAATGCATGACAATTCACACAGCGCCATCTAGTCCCAAGCTAAGCAGAACTTATGTTATAGGTACTAGACAACTGATACAAATACATAAATATATTTTTTCCAAAGACATATATAACGCATAGAAAATCACCCACACTAATACAATCATTTATAAATACAAATACTGAGAACGTGTGAGAAATCGAACCCGCGGCCATTAGACGACTAATACAATATTTTTTTAAATACAACTGCTTAGACCGTGTGAGAAATCGAACCTGCGACCAGCAGAAGTAAGGCATTCATACCACCAAACCACCGAGGCCGTAATAGTAAATTAAATAAATCACGAAAAAGGTAATTAGTACCTACACAGCCTCCTGTTCTCGATGTCTAACTTGAATCACCTTCCAGCAATGGTATTCCCAAACCGATACGATATTGAAACCTTCAAGAAAAGAGCTTATTCCTTTTTAAAAGGCCGACAACGTACTTGCAATTCCCCTGGTGTTGCGGGTGCTCATGGGCGGCGGTAATCACTTACCATCAGGTGAGCCGCATGCTCGTTTGTCCCCTGTGTTATAAAAAAAAAAAAGTAATCTTAGCACGCAGTTAACTTCCCTACAACAAACTTCATATGACATACTCTTTGCTATAACATCGATCTTAACTACCGAATTGTCTTAGCATTACAGCTGAAACTTTCCAGCAACTTTCGTCTCTCTCCCACCTATTTGGAAACCGTATCTACTGTCGCACTTGCACCGAACAGATCAGCACTCACCAAGTTCGAGTAACGAAATTTAAAAACAATCCCCACGAGGCGCGAGTCACAATTTATTTTGTTGTCCACGAGATTGCTTCGAGAAGTTTCATAGTTTGGTGCATGAGCGATAGCGGATGCGTGAATTTACAGCATTCTATTCAATAAATATCTAATAGAATAGAACAGAATAGAAAATCAGTAACAATTTATCAACTAAATGTATTTTTTCCAGAAAGTTGCAATGACTTTAGTGCAGAGTAGGCGAACCAATGGCACGCGTGCCATTGACGGCTCGCGACACAATATTTTTGCACGTCGTCGATCATAAAACTGTTTGAAGAAGCTGGCTCATGCTATTTTAACAATATTTTCACCTACCTATGCCTGCGAGTCA
This sequence comes from Achroia grisella, assembly GCF_030625045.1. NCBI lineage: Eukaryota > Metazoa > Arthropoda > Insecta > Lepidoptera > Pyralidae > Achroia > Achroia grisella. Next base: position 426,768 of record NW_026713024.1, on the reverse strand, counting down.
TTACTTTCAGAGATGAATAACATTAAAAACTAGGTTAGACACCGTTTGACAGATGAATCCAGTTCAGCATGCATTTTGCTAAAAGTAACATCGTACAAGCCTGACATAAATTATTTGTCATCTAACCTGCAGCAACAGAAGTCACACAAATTTTACAGTAATTTAATTTATGCGTGTAATGAAAACAATCCAAAATGTACCTCTTTTGTTTACTTTATTTCATAGAGAGTTTTGATAGTATTTATTATTATTATTTTCCAAATAATCAGAAAGTCAAAATTATTTGATGGCACGTCAATGACCCCATTAAACATTTTTTGGAGAAAATGGCACGTTGATGCATAAAGGCTCGCCTACCCTGCTTTAGTGTATTCGGTCAGAGTTTTTAGGTTTACGTTTGTGCAGAATTGTGGGCACAAACGACAGGACAGTTCGTGGGCCATAGTATGGGATGCAAATATGAAATGAAATAAATGATTTTAATTCTATTCTATTGCGGAGCACCGCAATAGAATAGAATTAAAATCATTTATTTAAATAAATTTATTTTAAGTACTTTTTAATATAGTATCATTCATATCATCATATAGTTATCATTCTTTTAATCTACCGCTCATTCGGAAAGCTGTCTCATCGTAAGAAGAACGAGCAGGAAACTTGCGTGTTGCTCTTTTAATTACTGTAAATAATCACTACGTTATACTTGTTATCTTAATAGATAAATATATATTATATATATCCAATGGGATTTCTATTATATTGTATTTCTGTTTAGTGAATGAATATTATTGTTAACTATATTTGAAAAGAAAACGAGCTGAGTTTCTTGTCAGTTCTTCTCATCTCGAAATCATTCCGAACTGACGGTAGATTTGACATATCATAAGTCTGTAATAGACCTACATGAATGAAGATATTTTGTTTTTGTTTTGTTTAATTCCGCTAAGATTAGCATGTGTGAGATCACAAATATTCAGTGTGGAAATCTGATCACCGCTACTTCAAAACTTTGTTCGCCGACCAAACAGCACCTAGATAGTCAACACCAAACTTCCAAGGTATACACATAGTCTTTTTAATAATTGATGATTAGTTCAAAATATCCATCCTCATGTAAAGTGAGAATACTGTAACCACCATATAGTAATTTTAAGTAGCTGTAATGTGGTCGAGTGGAATGAGTAGTCATGCTCACTAAAATGTCCAGACATGCGGCGGCGTGATGGGCCGGGTCATTGGGCTCCCTAAAATATGGTCGAGCGCAGTGATGGCTGGCTCATCCGTCATACTCGTGAACGAGTGCTGCTTGTAGGGACTGGTCTGCTCTTATCACTACGACCGATTTAATCTTATTGTGTATTTATACTTGACCCTAATAAATTAGTGCTGGTTGGTAGTTTGTTCACACATTCACACGTTTCGACCTGTAAAATGTGAACTTACAAGGATTGTTTATAAGAGCAACACACAAGTTTCCGAATTCCGAATGAGCGGTAGATTAAATAAAATTGTTATGACTATTCAAAAGTTCTTAAATTTATTTGAATAAATGATTTTACTATTCTATTCTACTGTTCCCATTTTCACGTAACTATTTTTAATCTACCCTTATTTAATGCAGCTGTGGTTTCAGTCCGACTGGGCTCTCAAATTAACCGTATTTATGGCATTTTATCTCCGGACCCAGCCACCCTCACCCTCTTCGCCCCGCACCCCGGTTGTATACTCAGTTGTAATGGCATATTAGCAAAATAACCACTGATGCAGCTCTGCCGACGTTCAGGGATTGTGGGTTATATAATTTTTAACATTTAAGTAATGAAAGTTTATATTCCTATTATATATTCACGTTTATTAATTTTGAGAATAGCTTTTCATGTTCGCAATTTTCCTCTTTAAACCAAACCACATCAAATCAAATCAAATCAAATTATTTATTCGCAGAATACAGTACTTATAGGTGTATACAATATTAAATACTATTGAGAATAGGTTTTCATATTCGCAATTTTCCTCTTTAAACCAAACCAAATCAAATCAAATCAAATCATTTATTCGCAGAATACAGTACTTATAGGTGTATACAATATTAAATACTAGCTGTTGCTAGTAATTTTGAGAATAGCTTTTCATGTTCGCAATTTTCCTCTTTAAACCAAATCAAATCATATCAAATCAAATCATTTATTCACAGAATACAGTACTTATAGGTGTATACAATATTAAATACTAGCCGTTGCTATTAATTTTGAGAATAGCTTTTCATGTTCGCAATTTTCCTCTTTAAACCAAACCAAATCAAATCAAATCAAATCATTTATTCGCAGAATACAGTACTTATAGGTGTATACAATATTAAATACTAGCTGTTGCTATTAATTTTGAGAATAGGTTTTCATGTTCGCAATTTTCCTCTTTAAACCAAACCAAATCAAATCAAATCAAATCATTTATTCGCAGAATACAGTACTTATAGGTGTATACAATATTAAATACTAGCCGTTGCTATTAATTTTGAGAATAGCTTTTCATGTTCGCAATTTTCCTCTTTAAACCAAACCAAATCAAATCAAATCAATTTCAAATCATTTATTCACTGAATACAGTACTTATAGGTGTATACAATATTAAATACTAGCCGTTGCTATTAATTTTGAGAATAGCTTTTCATGTTCGCAATTTTCCTCTTTAAACCAAACCAAATCAAATCAAATCAATTTCAAATCATTTATTCACTGAATACAGTACTTATAGGTGTATACAATATTAAATACTATTGAGAATAGGTTTTCATATCCGCAATTTTCCTCTTTAAACCAAACCACATCAAATCAAATCAATTCAAATCATTTATTCGCAGAATACAGTACTTATAGGTGTATACAATATTAAATACTAACTGTTGCCTGCGACTTCGTCTGCATTTCCGTCGTTTTTCGTAAAATAAGTAGCTCATTCCTTCCTTACGGTTGAGTGGTTTTGATGTGTTTTCCTAACATTTCCCTTCACTGCTCTGCTCCTATTGATGGCAGCGTGATGATAAGTATAATATAACCTGCCCAGGAGTATGAAGAATAATTGTACCAAGTTTCGTTAAAAACCGTCGATTAGTTTTTGTTTCTATAACAAACATACAGACAGACAGACAATATAAATTTTACTGATTGCATTTTTGGCATCAGTATCGGTCACTAATCACCCCTGATAGTTATTTAGGAAATATTTCATGTACAGAATTGACCTCTCTACAGATTTATTATAAGTATAGATAATGTCTAGTGTATTCAGCCTACATACGGACGTACAAATTTTTATATTTTATATAACCGTTACCGACTTTATATTACTACTAGCTGAAGATAAATCTATGATTTCATCTGCCTTTTTTCATTTAAAATTGGCGTTGCAAGAACACCCGTGGGCGGCGGTAATCACTTACCATCAGGTGAGCCGCATGCTCGTTTGTCCCCTGTGAATAAAACTAAAAACTTTCATTTATTAAAATTAAATATTTTTTCTAAAATAAAAGTAGCTTAAGTTACTCCTTATTACATCAGTTACCTGCCAATAAAAGTCCCGTCAAAATCGGTCTAACCATTTCAGAGATTAGCCGGAACAAACAAACAGACAGACAAAAATGGTAAAAAATGTTATTTTAGTGTAAGTACCGTATTTATATTCATATGCATGTAGTAAAAAGCGGTTATTTCAATATTACAAACAGACATTCTAATTTCAATTATATGTATAGGAATTTTATAATTTTATTTTGCATTTAGCATTAATTATATGGCTATTTGTGATCGCAAATAGGTTTCATGAGCCGATTGCGAGATGAAAAAAAACTGTCTTAGAATAGAATATAAAATCATTTATTCAAATAAACTTAATTTAAGCACTTTTGATTAGTCATAACAATGTTTTTTTAATCTACAGCTCATTCGGAAAGCTGTCTCATCACAAGAAGAACGAGCAAGAAACTTGTGTGTTGCTCTTTTAAACAATCCTTGTAAGTTCACATTTACAAGTCGAAACGTGTGAATACAAACTACCAACCAGCACTAATTTGTGTTAAATATAAGTACATAATAAGATTAAATCAGTTGTAGTGATAAGAACAGACCAGTCCCTACAAGCAGCACTCGTTCACGAGTATGACGGTCCTATTGATAATCTTTGGTCACGTCAATCTTTATCAAATTCTGATAATCCGTTTCATGAAAAGGGAAAAATGAGACAGACAAATCCAATATCGTATTGATGCAATTAAATATTGATTTAAATTTATCCTATAACTGAAAACACTTTGCTATGTAACATAAACTGGCATTTAATAGCAATGATGTTACGCCCCGAGTGCAGCCGGAAGTGCGTCGACCCGGATGTTGGCAACGCTCGCGTTTCCTTCCACTTCCGGCAACATGTCGGGACTAGCCACCCTCACACCCCTGTATTTCCCCATTTAGTATTTAAAAGCTGTAAAACCTAATTCTTCGTATTTCATTAATATATATTATTTGTTTTCTATAGTTACTAATTGAAATTCAAATTAAAATATCATTTATTCATGTAGGACATTTTAGCCGCTTATGAACATCAAATTTTTTATATTATAATTTTAATTTCTCCCTACCGTCCAGTTCAGTATATAGGTCCAATTGAGAAGAACTGGCAAGAAACTCAATTGAATTACTTTTTTTTAAAGCCAGTTTATATACAATGTATATTTATATAGGTGTCTATGTCTAACATTAAGTTGACTAATAAATCTGGTTCTATTAATTATAATAAATAACCCTGGACAATTAACACAGCGCCATCTAGTCGCAAGCTAAGCAGAGCTTGTGTTATAGGTACTAGACAACTGATGTAATTTTTTTGTACATATTACTAATATTGGCAGATAGAAGGAGATCGTTGGGGGAGGCCTTTCAGTAGTGGACGTCTTCCGGGCTGAGATGATTACTAATATTATAAACGTAAAAGTTTGTTAGTATGGTTGGACAGATGGATGGATTTTGAAACTACTGAACGGATTTAGATGAAACTTTACAGTAAGTAACACATAGACTACTTCATGAAACCGCAGGTACTTTTAGTATATAGTCTATAAGAGAACAATCAGAACAGTACAAACAATCGTACTCATAAATACAAATGTTTTACCAAGCGAGGAAATGAACCTGCGACCATTAGAAGTAAAGCAGTGTGCTAAACCACTAAACCGCCGAAGCAGTCGCAAAAAGTTAATTTTTTACTGGCGCACATATTTCAACTTACTATCTTTTATATGTAAGTCGGAATAGTTAACCACCAAGTCACGACGCTGTCAGAAACCCCAGAGTAAACGTAATTAAACATTTCCTCGGCTTCACGGGAAGTAATTTTGCCATTCTAGGAAACGAACGTCGATTGTGGCGCGCTTAATCTCAATTTAGCGCGTCAGCTGACTGATTGCGAGCCCTGTCTTTTCCTTGAAATCTTTTAAGAATAGAATAGAAATAAGCTTTGTTCAAATTAACTTGTAACACTCGGATGTCCATCGCAAGACTGGGCATCAACATTAACGGACAGTACAACAATCACCATTGATTTGCCGATGATATTGCGGTCATGGCTGAGATCCTCGACGACCTTAGCAAAATGCTCGAAGACCTCAGTAGAGTCTCAGAAGGAGTAGGTCTTAAATCGAACATGGACAAGACGAAAATTATGTCAAACGTCCATGTTGTACCTGCTCTCCCTAAAAATCGGAGATTCTACTCTCGAAATTGTCGATCACTACGTATACTTAGGGCAAACAATCCAGCTAGGTATATCCAATTTCGAGAAAGAGGACAATCGTCGAATCCAACTGATGGGCAGCGTTCGGGAAGCTCCGATATATCTTTTCGTCCAAATTACCGCAGTGTCTCAAGACGAAGGTTTACGAATGTGTGTTGCCATTATGAATTATGGCACAGAGACGTGGTCGCTAACTATGGTCCTCATGAATTATAATAATAATAATAATAATATCCTCAGGACAATTCACACAGCGCCATCTAGACCCAAGTTAAGCTAGCTAAAGCTTGTGTTATGGGTACTAGACAACTGATACAAATACATAGATTTTTTTTCGTAAATACATACATATTATACATAGAAAATACCCAGACCGATACAAATAATCATACTTATGAATATAAAAGTTTGTGCCGTGCGAGGAATCGAACCCGCGACCATCGGACGTAATGCGGTGTGCTAGGTCGTATGGTCTGCATGATCGTATTAGAAATGAGGAGATCCGCAGAAGAACCAGAGCGACAGACATAGCCTGAAGAATTGCGAAACTGAAGTGGCAATGGGCAGGGCACATACCTCGTAGGACAGATGGCTGTTGAAGCAGTAAAGTCCTCGAGTGACGACAGCACAAGCAAGCACACCGACAAGGTTGACCGACGATCTGGTCAAGATAACTGGAAATCGTTGGTCGCGAGCAACGTAGGACGATCGTCGTGGAGATTTTTGGGGGAGGCCTTTGTTCAGCAATGGACGTCTGGGCTGAAATGAGCATCCTGATCATCTAGATGATGGCGGTCCTCCATAGTCCGGTTTTCTAGAAACTTTTTGCCACGCAAAACTACATTGTGGAATCACTGTCCAGGAAATACCAGTATTTCCGAACCGATACGATATTGAAACCTTCAAGAACAGAGCTTATTCCTTCTTAAAAGGCCGGCAACGCACTTGCAATTCCCCTGGTACTGCGGGTGCTCATGGGCGGCGGTAATCACTTACCATCAGGTGAGCCACAAGCTCGTTTGTCCCCTGTGCTATAAAAAAAAATCTCAAATTTTCGAAATGATGATTTAGCACACAGTACTTTCTGGTCGCGGTTTCGATTCCTTGCACGGTGCAAACATATTTATCAACTCAAGTCAACAGGTACCGTGTGCTCGCACCTGGAGTTGGTAACTTCGCTCGTTTGTAAGTTATCTGACGGGTTGTGGAAATATGTTCCTTTTATAAAACAAACGTATCGTGTATTACCCAAGAGTTTTAATATTTACGATTTATTATTATTTATTTGTCACTCTTTGTCACAATCCGTCATTTAGGTTATTCTTTGATAGGAATATCTTCAAAATTTTTGTTTTGTTACAAATTATCTTAGAAGTTGGACGAAATGTCGATATTTTTTTGAAAAATCATCAATAAAAAAAAAAAAATTTTTTTTAATGTCCTTTCTATGTGAGTGCAATAAAGTTAAAGACTTCGACGGCCTCGATGATCTAGCGGTTTAGCACAGCGCTTTACTTCCGATGGTCGGGGGTTCGATTCCTCGCTTTAGTAGGGATTTAATATAACAACCCTTATTTCACATTAAAAAAAAAACGTATGAGAAAGGGTTCTCAAGTTCTAGAATATCTCTGTACCGTATTTCATTTAAATCGGTTCAGTAGTTAAGGCGTAACAGACAGACAGACAGAGTTACTTTCGTACTTCAGTAGGGATTTCATATAACAACCCTTATTTAACATTAAAAAAAACGTATACCCTTTCTCAAGTTCTAGAATATCTCTGTCCACATTTCATTTAAATCGGTACAGTAGTTTAGACGTAAGACCGTAACAGACAAACAGACAAAGTTACTTTCACACTACTTTAGTAGAGGTTTAATATAATAACCTTTATTTCACATTACAAAGAAGCTTATACCCATTCCCACACTAAAAGCGCATTTCATTTAAATCGATACAGTAGTTTAAGCGTAACAGCGTAACAGACAGAGTTACTTTCCCACTATTTTAGTACGGATTTAATAGAATTATTTTCTGTTCATAAACTAAGTGTATTACTATGTAGATTGTATATACAGCTTCGACATACCGCGCCGTGTCGTGACAACGCCTTCGGGAAATTCGTTTACCTACACAGTCTCATCTCCGAAAGTGCACTTCGTAAATACGGCGGTGCCATCTCTTACACAAGCTGTAAACTCCCCGGAGAGCAGTGGAGACTGAGATGTACTCGGGATCGTTGCATGTCTATTGACAGAAAATATATTTTTAACTGGCTGTTCCCGCGAATTTAACCTTATTTTTCTAAAATAAAAGTAGCCTAATTACTCGTTATTACATTAGTTACCTTCCAAAAAGAATCCCGTCAAAATCGGCCCAGCCGTTTCAGAGATTAGCCGGAACAGACAGACAGACAGACAGAAATTGTCAAAATGACATTTTGGTGTACCGTATTTATATTCATATGCATGTAGTAAAAAGCAGTTATTTTTATATGTATTATTATAGAAGTCATTTTTCAAATTCAAAAATAATTTATTCATGTAGGACATTTTAGCCGCTTATGAACGTCAATCTTAAATGTAGTAAGTCATCTCAAAGTCTACAAATACACGTAGATGTGTATTTCATGTACTACAAGTAATAATCGACTTTATTATCATCTGAAATGAAATCAAAATGCTATTACAAGTGGACCATAAAGTTCGCCAGGGCGTTTCAACTTGAGTCCGCAGTGCTGTTTATGTGCAGTTGTTTATGGTGTCGTAGGGACGTCACGTGGAGTTTATTGTAGAGATGTGTCAACTCGAGTTCGGGTAAGTTCGAGTTAACTCGAGTTGGAAGTATTCAACTGGTAAATGAACGAATCAAGTGAAAGATTCAGGAGCATGATTCTGTCGTCGACAATGACATGAAATTTTCCGATCATTTCATATCATACAATTTTCACTCGTCACAAATATTTCAATATTGATTTGAGGTCGTTACTATTTTTTATTTTGCGTATTCGTCCGGTTATGTTATCATTAAAATGATTATGCGTTTTATAAGTCCTTCCGCTGCTTTGAAATGCCATTTCTACTTGCCCCTATAGTTCGGTGAAGCTTTCAAGGCTAACTGCGCCCAAAAACATTAGATTTGTTCGAAAAATAAAAAAAAAACAAACTGTTTATTCCAGGTAACTCGAGTTATGTTTATTACGAGTTAGCACATCTCTAGTTTATTGTAGCTCTATGTCCACTGGGTGACATGCTACACTTTGTAGAAAGTCGTCTGCGTGTGTTTTTTTAGAGCATAATTAATAATAATAATAATAATCTAAGAACAATTCACACAGCGCCCTCTAGACCTAAGTTAAGCTAACTAAAGCTTGTGTTATGGCTAGCACCCATAACATAAGCTATATAAAATATAATATATATAAAAACTGGTGCCATCAATTATCATACACACAGTCTTATCATAGCATCATCTGCTTCTTCCTTATCCCATTTATTTGTGGTCGTCGTAATATATTTTTCTCTTTTATTCATCCCTGTTCGCAGTCATCTCGTTATTTACTTCCTTTCTTACCATATCATCTTTCACACAGTCCATCCATCTCTTTCGGTCTTCCTCTTCCTTTATAACCATCCACATTCATATGTAACACATTCCTTAAGATATTATCTTCATTCCTATATATTACATGCCCACACTACGACAGACAAACAGTCTTCTCTCATCTATACATATAAATAAAATTGGAATGTTTGAATATTCAAATAACCTACATTATATTTATATGCATGTTTACTACATGCATATAAATATAAATACGGTACATACACCAAAATAACATTTTTTACAATTTTTGTCTGTCTATCTGACTGTCTGTTTGTTCCGGCTAATCTCTGAAATGGCTGCACCGATTTTGACTGGACTTTTATTGGCAGGTAACTGATATAATAAGGAGTAACTTAGGTTACTTTTATTTTAGAAAAACATCTTTTATAATAGAAAAACAAAGTTAAATACCACGCGGACGTAGTCGCGAGTACAGCTAGTCTAATAATAATTTCAGCCAAATCATGAAATTCAATTTCACTAAAACCCTATTCGCAATATTGCACATTTCAAACACAGTTACAGTTATACAGAAATCATTATACAAGTACGTTACGGTGCAGCTTTGAAGTCATAAAGCTACAGAGATAGGTCAAATGAGATGAGACATAAACCGGGTGCAGCGGGTAATGTGAGCCTGGATGCTGTAAGTGCTCTTAATGGTCTGCATACAAACATCTCGCCGCAGCTAACAGCTTATGTGTGAAATTTCCCAAATGAAATATATTCTATGTACTAACATCTTGCTTTGAAAGTTTAAATATAACTAACTAGCTTTTCGGCTTCGCTCGCGTTCATTTAGGGGTGTAATTTATAAAAATCCTTTTTTAGGGGATACCTACGTCATAGTAGCTTTATGCATGCAAAGTCTCAGCCCGATCGGTTTAAAATTGACAAAGTTTCATACAAACTTTCATCCCCTAGTTTATCCCCTTGGGGGTAGAATTAATCAAAATCCTTTATTAGCCGAAGCCTACGTCATAACATCTACCTGCATGCCAAATTTCAGCCCGGTCTGTACAGTGGTTCGGGCTGTGCATTTATAGATCACTATGTCAGTCAGTCACCTTTGAGTTATATATATTTAGGAAATGTTTATTTAATATCAATAATTGTTTTTAATATTATGTTAGTGTAGTAATCATATTTAGCAAAATTTGTATATAAATATTTTTTTCTGTTCATATCAGTTGTTTAGTAACCAATCTTTTTACTGGCAAAGTTCTATTCAATTTGCCAGAAAAATGATTCAAATCGCTTATACATATTTTCTTTGTGAAAAAGCTTATAAAATTGAAGAATTTATTATATAAACGATAATAATGTTTTTGTAGAAAATATCTAACTTAAAATTCATAGCGCTGACAATGTTATCTGATTGAACGGAGATTAAGTGCGTAGCGGTTTCTATATTGATTGTCGCATGCCTAATCCTTGTTGTTAATTAAATATAAGTAAATCAATATTTATTTAAAAGAGCAACAGACAAGTTTCTTGCTCGTTCTTCTTAGATTTAACAAAAATTACTATCTGGTAAGAAACTTCATTTATGTTTCCATTTCGTATGTGTATCCAGAAACGTTTAATCCATTTACAGTATTCTTTTTCCAATTGTTAGTCAATATCTGACGACAATACTCATCATTGCCTTGCCTTTATCCCACTATTTGTGGTCGGCGCAATATGTCATTCTCTTCCACTGCTCTCTATCGGTCGTCATATCTGAACATACTCTTCTTTTATTCATATCATCTTTCACACACTCCATCCATCTTTTCTTAGGGCGTCCCCTCCCTTTACATCCTGACGACAATCCTATAGTAGCAATATTAGTTATATTGCTACTATAGGATTCATATGTCCCACTCATATGTCTTCCAGTCACGAAACAAAGCTATAACTAATAACATAAATATTTTCCTGTTAACTTCACAGTTATTGCACATAAAAAAGGCTTCCGGACGAGGAAAGGGACTGTACTTTCAACAGGATGACACTGTGTCAAGCTTAAACAGAAAACGACACAAGCAAACAATAAAAGTTGATGTCCAAAGTCGTAAACGCAAACTGACACCTTTTTAATATGATCACAATTGGTCGAAACTGCATTTTGCTATTTCCAAATGTTGAACGGCTCTTCCATTCAACATTTGGAAATAATTGTATTGCTTAAGCGATAAAACCGCCTTTTGTATCTAGATACTATGAATAATTTAATAATAATAATAAATTTTTAACGTGCAATAAAGAGTTATATAATAAATCTAAATATATATAACTCAAAGGTGACTGACTGACATAGTGATCTATCAACGCACAGCCCAAACCACTGGACGGATCGGGCTGAAATTTGGCATGCAGGTAGATGTTATGACGTAGGCATCCGTTAAGAAAGGGTTTTGATTAATTCTACCCCCAAGGGGATGAAATAGAGGATGAAAGTTTGTATGAAACTGTCAATTTTACATCGATCGGGCTGAGACTTTGCATGCATAAAGCTACTATGACGTTGGCATCCCATAAGAAAGGATTTTGATAAATTTCACCCCTAAGGGGATATAACGCAAGCGAAGCCGCGGATAAAAGCTAGTATAATATAAAATTAAAGAACTATTTTAATATTAGACAGTAGCATATTCAAGGAAACAATCGTTTCCTTATATTGTATTAGTATCTATATTAAATTGGATTATTGTTTATTACCTGATCGTGAATGCTGACCACGTCCTTATACGGATGTAATAAGGTCCATAATGCGCGTCTCAATTAGGATATATGGTTTCATAAACAATAGTCCCTTCTGGTAGGTTGGGCCCAATAATTCAATAAGGTATATTTAAGTGACTATTTGTTATCTGGATGTCTACTATTTACCTTAATACAGCGTCATTTTCCCGCCTCGTTAACTGCCCTCCGGGTGGACTGTCCGCCATCTTTTATTCAAGAGCGATGAACGAGTGAATGTGAATGAAAGAACGGGCTCAGATTGACGAGCGTTACGAATTTACCAATGTATATTTTGCTATTGAGTTGACTCTTATTATGTGACACGAAGATTTATATTCCTCTACAGCGACTGCTTCATACGCGAGGATTATTGGAATTCAGTGAGATACGTCTGAGTAGATTGTTTTATTTACGTTTAGTGAGCTGAAGATCTATCTGCGCTGACTTAGTTTAAAGTGCAATTTATTCTGTTTGCTTTTATAATAAACTAGCTGTAACCGCGACATCGTCCGCGTGGTATTTAACTTTATTTTTCTGAAATAAAAGGAGCCTAAGTTACTCCTTATTACATCAGCTACCTGCCAAAAAAAGTCCCATCAAAATCGGTCCAGCCATTTCAGAGATTAGCCGGAACAAACAGACAGACAGACAAAAATTGTAAATAATGTTATTTTGGTGTATGTACCGTATTTATATTCATATGCGTGTAGTAAAAAACGGTTATTTCAATATTATAAACAGTCACTCCAATTTTATTTATATGTATAGATAATCAGAGGCGTTACCTACTCCTACATCTTAACTGCAAGACTGGCATACCAGCACTGCCATGAGTGTTGAATGTGGCAGGTGGTAAACCTACCATTATCTCATGGTTCAGTTTTTCTATTACTGTTAAAAAGATTTTTTTATACTACTATGCTGGCAAACAAGCATACGGCCCATCTGATGGTAATTGGTTACTCTAGCCTATAGACGCCTGAAACACCAGAAACGTACCCATTGCCGACCCTTAAGAAACCTTAATATACCCTTCTTGAAAAACCCCATGCTGTAATCTCGTGGGAAAACCTCGGCAGGTAGATCATTCCACAATCTAAGTGTACGCGGGAGGAAGCTCCTCTGAAACCGCACTGTCCGAGACCACTTAGTTTCTAGCGTGTTGGAATGAATTCCTTGTCGATGATTCCAGAATGTGATTACAGGGTATCATGTTGAAAATAAATATCAATTACTAGCCATTTCATACGTCTTCGTCTGCTTTTAATTATAAGACAGTCAGTATCTTCTTCTATATTAAGACCCGTTCATTAGAAATCTAATAATAATAATAATGAACCGGCCCAGAACCCCGGCCGACTGTGCTTCTGCCGGGGGTAAGTTGCCATCTCCTGTCCTTAAGAGGGGAGATGAGAATTTTTTTTAAGTTTAAAATATATATATATATAAAAATGAAAGGCGTTAGTCCCGCTAAAACTCGAGAACGGCTGAACCTATTTCGCTAATTTTAGTTTTGAAATATTCGTGGAAGTCCAAGGAAAGTGTAAACGGTGAGAAAATATGAAGAAATTGCATGTAAAAATAGTAAAAACAACAATTTTATTTTCCCATACAAACTGCTGATACCTGTCTAACAGGGTGTGTTCAGAAATTTATTGCGTAACTAAACTTCAAAAACTTTTGACATATTTAATTTTGAGGCGAAATGGAGTTCGCGGTGTCAGAAAAGGCAAAATACTTGCAATTTCCTACATCTTCATCTCCTTTTAATTATAAGATAGTCAGTATCTTATACATTGAGATCCGTTCAGCCGTTTAGTCATGAGAAGATAGCGAACAGACAATTATACTTTTGTTTTTATAATATTAACTAGCTACTCACCGCGGCTTCGCTCTATTGTACATGTATTATATATACCTTCCTCTTGAATCACGCTATTTATTAAAAAAGACCGCTTCAAAATCCGTTGCGTAGTTTTAAAGATTTAAGCATACATAGGGACGGACAGACAGCGACAGTGACTTTGTTTTATACTATGTAATGTTTATGGGTAAGTTTTCTTGTATGTGTAATATGGCTATATTTGAACTCATGACCTTTGCGATTGCAGGTAGCAAATCAACCATCACACACAAAACTCTGTTTTCTTTTCTAATAAAATTACATAAAGCAAGTGAGCTATATGGCCCCTCTTACAACACTACTTTAACGGAAATACGGTTTCTCGGATTTACGATATTACCGAATGTAGATTTATCGGGTTGAAAATATTTAATAAAATATTGGATGTTGAATATTAACTCGATGAGAAAATATTTATGATCAACGTGATGCAAAACTTGAAACGGAGTCAAGTTCGATTCCAATACGAGCAAAAGGAATCGATGATAAAGGAAATAGGTATAAAAATTTACAATAAAATACCAAAGCATATATTGGAATTATTGTTCTGTTTATATTTTGGGTAGGACCTTACAATACCTACAATCGATGTCGGCGGTGGGAGGGGTTAGGGGGGAGGGGAGGGGTGGGAGACTCCCCCCTAGAAGGGGGGGTTGCAATTCCTCATAGTTTTTTTTTTTATGAATTTTAAAAATTTTTTAGGATAGGATGCTTTTTGCTTTATATCTAATAGATTTTGGGAGGGGTTAGGAAATGTTCTTTCCCAAAAATTAATATCATAACGAAATTGTGATAAAAAATATTTCAAAGTATTTTTATATACATTACGATGTGTATTACAATAAAAACTAAATTAAAATAGGTAAAAATTACACAAAAACTATACTAAAAAAAGTTTAACACCAATTAGTTGTAATGAATAACGAAACGCCGAGCGGATGTCGAAAGTGTTTACCAACTAGTTTCACGTAATAAAAATAAAATTTCAAAAATGTATATCTCGAAAATTATGACATTCCGCAAGTTGAAATTTTAGGAGTAGACTAACAATAACAAGATCTATTCAACATAACATTTTCAACGCTCAAATCGATTGTAGATATTGTACAATTGAGCCATATTTTGTTTACGTTTATCATTTTGCACCGCCAACAATTACCACACCACCTATGGTTGACTGGTAGAAAATGCCGCATGGTGTTAAGTACGCCAAATGTACTTTACTATATTGTATTGTGTGCATTAAAGTTAAATAAAATTACCCTTAAATAAAAACAAAACATCTGTTAAATCATATTTACTGAGCAAAGCCTATTACTCACTAAACGATTACTTGAATGACGAGTGTGCATGGCAATAGTTGTTCATGCACGGGATTTTCATTTAATGTTAGACATAGACACCTATATAAATATACATTGTAAATAAACTGGCTTTAAAAAAAAAGTAATTCAATTGAGTTTCTTGCCAGTTCTTCTCAATTGGATCTATATACTGAACTGGACGGTAGTGAGAAAATTAAAATTTAATGTTAAAAATTTGACGCTCCTAAGCGGCTAAAATGTCCTACTATTTATTTTTCATTTTAGTGATAAGGGTTGTCCTCCCGTAACATTTTATTTCTTGGACAAAATTTTTATTTATTATGACATTAAAGAATACATACAACCCTCAATTGTCACCCTTCTATCACCAACCCCTATTTTTCCTTAGCGGTATCAATTTATGTCGCAAAATAACGTTTGCGGGATCAGCTAGTACTTAATAAATAAAACTATACTCTGTCCCTATTTAAATATGAATCTCCTAGACAAAATTAATATCACAAAGAAGTATATATATATATATATATATTAGCTGTCCCGACAAAAGTAGTTTTGCCTTAAAATTAAAAAAAAATTAGGGGTGGACTACCCCTAACATTTAGGGTGATGAAAAATAGATGTTGGCCGATTCTCAGACCTACTCAATACGCTAACAAAATTTCATGAGAATCGGTCAAGCCGTTTCGGAGGAGTATGGGAACGAAAACTGTGACACGAGAATTTTATATATAAGATATATATAATTGTAGAAAATCCTTCATCACATTAAGATTGACTCATTAATATAGATTAAGTGATATTGCCTACTCTTGACATCTTCACATACGCTAATCTATCTATCTACATGACTACCAGGGCCGGATCTACCTAAGGGCTTTTTGGGCTGCAGCCCAGGGCCCTGAGAATACAAAGGCCCCCAGTCACCACTGAAACGATCTGTTCTTCTCATTCGCTTCATTCTTGTCAGAACGGTCGTGGTTATTACGTAGTGGGATGTGAGGCTGATGTCATCCGCCGCACGACAGCTCGCCATTTGTCTCTACTGTCTGCCATTCTGGTACACTCGTGGAGTAGACCGCCTATTGCTGCTTTGATTTGGTCGGTCCATCGCATGGGTGAACTGAAACGATATTTAGAATATAAAAATATATCCAGAATGTTAAAAAATCTATCATAAAGTTGGCAACCCTGAGATCAATCAACTCATGCAGGTGCGCGTCTATCGAAAGGAATGGAGAATTTCTGGTCGCTTGTTTTTGATCGGTGTACTTTTTTTAGTCTAAATATATGTATATAACTCAAAGGTGACTGACTGACATAGTGATCTATCAACGCACAGCCTAAACCACTGGACGGATCGGGCTGAAATTTGACATGCAGGTAGATGTTATGACGTAGGCATCCGCTAAAAAAGGATTTTGATTAATTCTACCCCCAAGGGGATAAAATAGGGGATGAAAGTTTGTATGAAACTTTGTCAATTTTAAACCGATCGGGCTGAGACTTTGCATGCATAAAGCTACTATGACATAAGCATCCCCTAATAAAGGATTTTGATAAATTCCACCCCTAAAGGGATACATTAACGCGAGCGAAGCCGCAGACATAGCTAGTTAATTATAAATGTTTTGTAATATTATGCATTTTAGTTATATATATATATATGTTTGATATGAATGTTTTATTGCCTTGTATGCGTGTGAGACGTGGTTATTAAGCTAGTTGAGTAATATATATAAGTACGGTAGAATGGCCCCTAGTAGATTTAGCTCAGGGCCCCAGAAATTCACGATCCGCCCCTGATGTCAATAAAGGTTTTAATTGCGAGATAATTGTACTAATGTGATATATTACAAAGTTAATTCAATTAAGATTCCAATATATTACGGAGTTATTGAATCCTTACTTTTGTTCTTTTGCAGTTCTAATTTACTAGCTACGAGACGACCTCGGTGGTATACCGGTCTAGCACACTGCTTTACGTCCGATGGTCGCGGGTTCGATTCCTCGCACGGCACAAACATTTGTATTCATGAGTATGATTGTTTGTATCGGTGTTGTATGTATTTACGAAAAAAAAATATCTATGTACTTGTATCAGTTATCTAGTACCCATAACACAAGCTTTAGGTAGCTTAACGTGGGACTAGATGGCGCTGTGTGAATTGTCCTGAGATAAAAAAAAATCTCTTACAGGATGTTAAATTGATCTCATTACTTAATACATGTATAGAATTTACTTTATAAGTTTATTGTAACTAGTGATCGTTCAATAGTCGAAATTCGATCATAAATAATTTGAATATTAAGCAAAGTTCTATTGTCAAAGAGTTTATACTTCTGTGTGTATATGTCAATTACATGGTAGTGTGTGTAATAATATATAATAATAATAATAATAATCTCAGGACAATTCACACAGCGCCATCTAGACCCAAGTTAAGCTAACTAAAGCTTGTGTTATGGGTCCTAGACAACTGATACAAATACATAGATATTTTTTTTTTGTAAATACATACATATTATACATAGAAAACACCCAGACCTATACAAACAATCATACTCATGAATACAAATGTTTGTGCCGTGCGAGGAATCGAACCCGCGACCATCGGTCGTAAAGCGGTGTGCTAGACCGCTAGACCACCGAGGTCGTCGTGTGTAATATTAATGTTATATACATATTCGTGTTAATTTATTCCCTTAGGGGTGGAATTTATTATTATTATTATATTACAATGGTAATTCAATTACAATTCCAACATATTACGGAGTTACTGAATCCTTACTTTTGTTCTTTTGCAGTTCTAATTTACTTGCTACTCGCCACGGCTTCGCACGGGTGTACACGTATTATAGTAGTCTTACGAGCTATGTGCCTTGTCCATTGCCACTTAAGTATCGCAAGCAGTAAGCTATTATATCATTAATATACTAACTACTTGCTTATATATACAATAATAATAATAATAAAGCCCTTTATTTCCATAACCATCCAGAAGTTGGTACAAATAAAAAAAAAAATTGTTAGTAATTTTTTTTTTCCTCTTGAATCACTCTACCTATTAAAAAAAACGCTTTAAAATCCGTTGCGTAGTTTTAAAGATTTAAGCATACATAGGGACGGACAGACAGCGCCAGCGACTATGTCGTATACTATGTAATGATATCAGAATCAGTTATTGCACCCCGAGTTGTAACGATATAATTAATTTACAATTCCAGAGCACTCTCAAACCTCAAAAGCTTTTATTAAAATTAATTTAAACTTTCGTCTTAATTCAAATTAACATCGGTTATCTTTCGGATCGTCGTCCGATGAATAAATATTGCGGAAATTCACCTCCGTCATATCGTACAGTGTAATTTAATAACGACCAAAGAGAATTAACTGATAATTTAAAAGCAAACGTTAAAGTCTTAAACAAGTATTTTATTTATAAACTAGCTTTTGCGGCTTCGCTCGCGTTAATTTATCCCCTTAGGGGTGGAATTTATTAAAATCCTTTCTTAGGAGATGCCTATGTCATAGTAGCTTTATGCATGCAAAGTTTCAGCCCGATCGGTTTAAAATTGACAAAGTTTCATACAAACTTTCATCCCCTAGTTTATCCCCTTGGGGGTAGAATTAATCAAAATCCTTTCTTAGCGGATGCCTACGTCATAACATCTACCTGCATGCTAAATTTCAGCCCGATCCGTTCAGTGGTTTGGGCTGTGCGTCGATAGATCACTACGTCAGTCACCTTTGAGTTATATATATATTTAGATAACTATAGATAAAACACTACTGGAGACAATGGCTGTATGGGCTGAGTCCTTTTGCCTTTCACTGAAAAAGGAAATACCGAACCAAAAAAAAATATAGTCAATTTTTTTATGACAGAGACAAACCAAATCACAGATAAAACCTAGTAATAATTACTCATGAAGTATTTTTTGTTATGACTGCTTCGGTGGTCTGGTGGTTTAGCACACTGCTTTACTTGTGATGATCGCGAGTTCGATTCCTCGCATGGTGCAAACATTTGTATTCATGAGTATGACTGTTTGTAGCGGTCTGGGTGATTTTTATATTATGTATGTATTTACAAAGAAAATATCTAAGTATTTATATCAGTTGTCTAGCACCCATAACACAAGCTCTACTTACCTTGGGACTAGATGGCGCTGTGTTAATTGTCTAGAGTTATTTATTCAGCAGCACACAAGTTTCTTGCTCGTTCTTGTTATGACTATTCAAAAGTGCTTAAATTAAGTTTATTTGAATAAATGATTTTCTATTCTATTCTATTCTATTCATTTATCTTTTAAGCATTTCATTTAAATTCAAGTGGTTTTTTGCTTGTATCGGTTTTCTGTTTGTTTCGGTCTGGGTGATATGTATGTATGTTATGTATGTATTTAAAAAAAATCTAAGTACTAGCTGTCGCGTACTCAATACGCTCACAAAATTTTATGAGAATCGGTCAAGCCGTTTCGGAGGAGTATGGGAACGAAAACTGTGACACGAGAATTTTATGTATAAGATTTATATCAGTTGTCTAGTACCAATAACACAAGCTCTACTTACCGTGGGACTAGATGGCGCTGTGTTAATTGTCCAGGGTTATTTATTTATTTTTTAAGCATTTCATTGAAATTCAAACGGTTTTATGGTCTGGAGGATTTGTATGTATATTATGTATGTATTTACAAAAAAAAATCCTATCAGTTGTCTAGTACCCATAAAACAATCTCTGCTTATCTCGAGACTAGATGGCGCTGTCTTAATTGTCCAGGTTTATTTATTTATTTTTTAAGGATTTCATTTAAATTCAATTGGTTTTACATGTACATAATAGTCGTGTGACACCGTTTGTTTGTTTGTTTGTAAGCATCGACCTATAAATTATATTCGGCGGCATGTAACAATGGTGCGGAGGTGCTCCCTTTGTGTGAACGATGGTGTTTCCGATCCACTGTTTCACTGCTCTGTTTCTCGCTGCAGCACAAAAAGCTTTTGTAGGTTCGTCTGCACACGCTGTGTAGTTACAAAAAAAATTGGGTCGCAATCCGAACGTTATGTACTTTTATTATCACTACATGGAAAAACACAAAGTCGCTGTAGCTGTCTGTCTGTCCGTATGCTTAAATCTTTAAAACTACGCAACGGATTTTGAAGCGGTTTTATTAATAAATACAAACTACTCGATGGATTTACATTATTTTGTTTAATTCCGCTAAAATTACAAAAAAAGTAATAGTATAAATTCATCAAGTAATGAAATGGATTTCCGCAAAATAATTCAATTAAATAAATAAACTGATACAAATACATAGATATCATTTTTTTTTTCGTAAATACATACATATTATACATAGAAAACACTCAGACCGATACAAACAATCATACATATATATAATACATGTACACCCGTGCGCAGCCGGGGCGAGTAGCTAGTAAATATGTATATAAACTAACTGGAATTTGACTTTATTTTTTTTAAATAAAAGTAGCCTAAGTTATTCCTTATTACATCAGCTACGTGTCAAAAAAAGTCCCGTTAAAATCGGTCCAGCCATTTCAGAGATAACCCGGAACAAACAGACCGACAGACAGACAGACAAAAATTTTAAAAAGTGTTTTTTTTTCGTATATACCGTATTTATATTCATATGCATGTAATAAAAAACGGTTATTTCAATATTACAAACAAACACTCCCTTTTATTTATATGTATATACGAGTATATATACACTAGCTGTCCCAGCAAACGTTGTTTTGCCTTAAAATGAAAAAAAAATAGGGGTGAACTACCCCTAACATTTAGTGGGATGAAAAATAGATGTTGGCCGATTCTCAGATACTACTCAATACGTTCACAAAATTTCATGAGCCGTTTCGGAGAAGTATGGGAACGAAAACTGTGACACGAGATTTTATATATAAGATATGTATTAACCGCGAAGCTTTAGAAAAGTTGTTAATTGGTATGTTAATTAGACACTGAAGTTTAAAATAATGTATTAATTGTACATAATGTTGTTGCAGGCGACACAATATGTCCAAACGGCATGTTCAGATGTCCTGAGGGCAAGTGCATACCAGCGTTATGGGTGTGCAACTACCAACGCGATTGCGACAAGGGCGAGGACGAGTTCCAGTCGTGCCGTGAGTATACCGCCTTATTTATACTACAGTTTGTGATAAACCACCCTATATATTTCTCCAGTCGTGCCGTGAGTACACCGCCTTATTTTATTTTATACTATAGTTTGTGATAAACCTCCCTATATATTTATCCAGTCGTGACGTGAGTACACCGCCTTATTTATACTACAGTTTGTGATAAACCTCCCTATATATTTCTCCAGTCGTGCCGTGAGTACACCACCTTATTTATATTACAGTTTGTGATAAACCTCCCTATATATTTCTCCAGTCGTGCCGTGAGTACACCGCCTTACTTATACTACAGTTTGTGATAAACCTCCCTATATATTTCTCCAGTCGTGCCGTGAGTACACCGCCTTATTTATACTACAGTTTGTGATAAACCTCCCTTTATATTTCTTTCTTATAGATGATAATGAATAAAAAATAGATGATAAAAAAATACACCTGATACGATCACTAGTTGTCTCCATCGCGCTATATGGTGCAGAGACATAGACCCTCAAAGCCTCTGATAGGCAGAGTTGATGCCTCTGAAATGTGGTGCTGGCGTCGACTGTTGAGGATACCGTGGACAGCCCACCGTACAAATGTTTCTGTACTAATAGAGCAGAAATTGGAAGATTCTACTTGTCTGCAGCGCATTGTGCGATACTTCGGACACATCGCGCGGAGGGTTGTAGACAATATGGAGAGACTGATGGTAACAGGGAAGATTGAAGGTAAAAGACCTCGAGGCTGAAGTCCCATCCGATGGTCAGATCAAATATCACGTCAACTGAACATTACTGTCAGCGGCGCAATACATCAGGCATCTGAGTGCAGCAGATGGCGACGGCTGGTCGACAAGATATAGAGTCACGATCCTCAGCAGTGAGGGAACGATTGAGAAGATAGATGATAATGAAATTGTGTGGTGCACCCGCCTGCGCTAATGGTATACGCTGGCGGGGCACCAGTGGAGAATGATAAGATGTTCCTGAGGGCAGGTCAGTTAGGCCATCGTGACAAATTCACTAGGGATTTATCGCGATGGTTTCCAGGGGGATCCGCGTGGAGGTCAACCTGACCTTATCATCAATCCACATTAGTAACAACCGCCTTTCCCCCCAATTTTTTCTTATTTTAAACTCTGTTTTTATATATGATTTTTACTTTTATATTTTTGTTTAATTGTATACTTGTATCTGTTGTTACTAGCTAATCAGATATGTATTTTATATTCTAAATTTGTATTTGAATTTATAGTTCTTTTATATTACATTCTTGTTTTTGATACTTCAATTCCTTTCATTCTATTTCTAATTGTCAGTAGTCTATATTAATATATTTTCTCCGTTTACCTAGTCTATTTTCTTATTACTACAACACGTTATCAGCACGATTTCAACAAGCACAATACATTATAGGAAATCCGAGCAAGAAAAAGATTTTAATTTGTGATTTCTTTGTGCTAATAAGGAAAATTTTTTTTTGTAATTCCTTTTTTTTTATTACCTTTTTTACCATTTCTGATTAAGGGGGAGTGTTGTAACTGGTAATCAGATATGTATTTTATATTCTAAATTTGTATTTGAATTTATAGTTCTTTTATATTACATTCTTGTTTTTGATACTTCAATTCCTTCTTTCTATTCCTAATTGTCAATAGTCTATATTAATATATTTTCTCCGTTTACCTAGTCTTTTTTCTTATTACTACAACAGTATCGAATATACTGCAGGATTGGTTAGTTAGTTATTTATTTTACCATAAAAACGATATTCCACCGTTGCCAGCTTTATTAACTACGATGGTGGCAAATAAGCATACGGCCCATCTGATGGTAAACGGTTACAAAAGCCTAGGCACGCCTGAAATATTAAGGGCGTCACGTGCTAGTTTTCAACCCTTAAAAAATCTTAATATACCCTTTTTGAAAAAGCAGCTACCGTGAATACACCGCTTTATATTGCCATTCAACAATAAATGAGTCGTCGTCAAATTGGTTGGTATTAAAAATATAAGTAAATACATATATAAAAAACATTCTGACCAATCAATCATAATCTATACATATAAATAAAATTGGAGTGTCTGTTTGTATTATTGAAATAATCGTTTTTTCACACATGCATATGAATATAAATACGGTACATACACCAAAATAACATTTTTTACTATTTTTATCTGTTTGTCTGTCTGTTTGTTCCGGCTAATCTCTGAAATGGCTGGACCGATTTTGTCGGGACTTTTATTGGCAGGTAGCTGATGTAATAAGGAGTAATTTAAGCTACTTTTATTTTAGAAAATAAATCTAAAAAAAATCGAAATAAAAAATTAAGTTAAATTCCAGGCGGACGAAGTCGCGAGTACAGCTAGTCATGAATATAAATGTTTGTACCGTGCGAGGATTTGGAAGTAATGAAGGAAAGGAAGGAATTATAATCATCATCATCATCTGCTTCTTCCTTATCCCGTTTATTTGTGGTCGTAATATGTTTTTCTCTTCCATTCATCCCTGTTCGCAGTCATCGCGTTATTTACTTCCTTTCTTACCATATCTTTCACACAGTCCATCCATCTCTTTTTCGGCCTTCCTCTGCCCTTATAACCATCCAAAATTAAGGAATTATAATGATTAAAGTTTAAAAAAGTATTAAATTCTTTCATATGTTTGTAAACCAATGAAAACGACACATGTGAACATGGCCTTCGTTGTACACTCGTATAAATTAACACCAATAATGGCGGAGTTATTAATTGCACGAATTATACCGTGTCAACAGCGCCTGGTACATGTACAGTCGGACTCGTGTACATCGTAATAAGAGGGGTCAATGACCTTTGATAGGTTAAAAAAAATACCACGTCTAATTCATTACTGTTTAGTATGTAATTTTATAAAATAAAAATATATTGTTAACATACTATATTATATTATCAAATTATAACAAATTTGGGCCCTGAACCCCGGCCGACTGTGCTTCTGCCGGCGATATGTTGCCATCTCCTCTCCTTAAGAGGGGAGATGAGAATTTTTGTAGAATAATCATAATAATATTCTCAAGACAATTCACACAGCGCCATCTACACCCAAGTTAAGCTAGCTAAAGCTTGTGTACTATGGATACTAGATAACTGATACAAGTACATAGATATTTTTTTCGTAAATACATACATTATACATAGAAACACCCAGACAATCATACTCATATACAAATGTTTGTGCCGTGCAAGGAATCGAGCCCGCGTCCATCGGAAGTAAAACGGTGTGCTAGACCGCTAGATCACCGAGGCAATAATTAAAATACCATCCTAATCATCTGGATGAATGGCGGTCCTCCACAGTGCGGTTTTCTAGAAACTTTTTACCACACACAACCACATTGTGGAATCACCTTCCAGCAATGGTATTTCCGAACCGATACGATATGGAAAAGTAGCCCAAGTTACTTCTTATAACCTTATATTAGATATCTGCCATTTCAGAGATTAATTAACAAGAGCAAACACACAGATAAACAGAAAGACAAACAATAATTTATAAAATTACTTTTTTGATGTAAGTAGCTTATATACCTATACATTTTTTTATTTTTTTTATTTTTCATTTTAACAAATTAACAGCTTTTAAAAAGGTGTTATATATATATTAAAGTTTACTGCCTATCTATCATATTATTGTCCGTTGTGTAATTTATGAAGCCGAATGTACCCTGCGTAGCCATAGCACCCCTTCCCGCGCGTAATTAGGTGCGGGTTCGAATTTGTACAATTTCTCACTACGGTTTGTAAACACACCTGTACTACAATATATTTAGACTGCCTCGGTGGTAAACACACCGCTTTACCGCCGATGGTCGCGGGTTCGATTCCTCGCAGGGTACAAACATTTGTATTGATGAGTATGATTGTTTGTATCGGTCTGGGTGTTTTCTATGTATAATATATATTTATGTATGATTCGATGTATAGGTATCAGTTGTCTAGTACCCATAACACAAGCTCTAACTAGCTTAACTCTAGATGGCGCTGTATGAATTGTCCTGAGATTATCATTATTATAATCATATTAAGATAAAGTCCCTAAATAGATCGAAAATTAAAGAAAAACCTTATAATATTTGTTGTACATACCCGAGCAAACCCGGTGCCGTCGCTAGTTATACTAATACATTGTCTGCATTGTCAGTGCAGTTCTGTTTACATATCCCATTCACGGCACGTCTGCAACTCGACACTGTACAACGTCATGAGTTTACAAGTCATTCTATTCTATTATTAGATACTAAATAATACACGCGACTTCGTCTGTACCACACAAACGTCTATATACATGAACTACGGTTTTTTTTCGGACTCTAATGCTGTCGGCCGCAGCTGGCCTTTACAGCTTCACCGGATGATAGGGGGCGAGTGCAGATGGCACTCCAAACCAAGGAAGGACTTATGGAGCGGCTGAAGGCCAGCTCCTGCCTGACGGATACGACTTTAGTCTGAGGGCACAAGGGACTTTTTTAATCTTTTTTCTGATAGATTGAGTACAGACCCTAGCAGTTTGTTGTAACACCTTACGCAGTTTCTGTAAAACAAATTACTAATTTTCGTCAAACGGCACTTAGGTAAAGTTAGTTATGTTTAAACTTTCGTGTTTAATATACATTATTTATATTATTAACCGGGTCTTAACACGAATAATTTTATGGCAAATCAGGGTATTTACCTCTCTCGACGTTTCGACTAGGTTGCACTAGCCGTGGTCACGATCTGACTGGAGTAACAGCGATGTCAATGTAGATAGGTGACAGCAGTTCTTTCATCTACCGTCATTAGATTGTTCAACGAAAGTTCGCAACACAGCACTCACGATATCCACACTTATCGACTGTTGATGCTACTGCTGCTGTACTACTTAGGTAAAGTTAAAGGTAACTTCAAATATCGCGTATAGCACAGTAGACCGTGAATAGACAGGTTATAATTTCAGCCGGACCGCGAATGTCCCGCCTTACCTGGCTTTGTTGCACACGAGAAATGATAGTGCAATTTTTCACGGCGTCTAGATTTCCCGAAGCGCGCTCAAATGGGCGACTAAGCTCAGAAAAATAGGCTTAATGTCATGTCACCTGTCAAATGAGGGGTGGGGGTGAAGCTCGACACACACTGGTGTAGGGCGGGCGGGGATGTGTGGTGTGTGTTATGTGGATTAAATATTTTGAAGGCCTCATTGGTCTAGCGGGTAATAACACCGCTTCACTTCCGATGGTCGCGGTTTCGATTCCTCGCATGATGCAAATATTTATATCATCATCATCATCATCATCATCATCATCGCAGCCCGGAAGACGTCCACTGCTGGACATAGGCCTCCCCCAAAGATCTCCACGACGATCGGTCCTGCGCTGCTCGCATCCAATGCCTTCCAGCGATCTTGACCAGATCGTCGGTCCACCTAGCTGGAGGCCTTCCCACGCTGCGTCTTCCGGTCCGTGGTCGCCACTCGAGGACTTTACTGCCCCAACGGCCATCTGTCCTACGAGCTATGTGCCCTGCCCATTACCACTTCAGAGTCGCAATTCTTCGGGCTATGTCGGTCACTCTGGTTCTTCTGCGGATCTCCCCATTTCTGATTCGATCACGCAGAGTAACTCCGAGCATAACCCTCTCCATTGCCCTCTGAGTGACTCTGAGCTTGTTGATGGGGCCCATAGTTAGCGACCACGTCTCTGTTCCGTAAGTCATCACTGGCAACACACATTGGTCAATCATCAGAAATACATGTGTGTATTTCTAAAAAAATCTAAGTATTTATATCAGTTGTCTAGTACCCATAACACAAGCTCTACTTACAGTGAGAATAGATAGCACTGTGTTAATTGACTAGGGTTATTTTTTAAATAATGTATTACAAACTATATTTACATAGTATAAAATAAAGTCGTTTCCGCGATCTATTCGCTTATATCTTTTAAATTATGCAACACATTTTAATGCAGTTTTCAGCAATAGATAGAGTGATTCTCTGATGATTTATATGTATAATACATGTATGTTATAGTATAGAATAAGCGCTGAAATTTTCAGATTTGTAATGCATCTGTGCGGAACCGGTACGGGTCTCATCACAAATTTCGATTGTTACATTGCTCCGGCGATGGATGCTGGACCGATTTGAAGAAATATTTTACTCTTAAAATACTACATTATCCTTGATGAATATAGGTGATAGGATATTTTCAAAACGTTGTATTGTTATAGAAATAACACGTTAAACACCGCATGCCCACCAGTGGGTCAGTCCGCAACGAAAGTGAATTTATACATTGGGATGATCCCAATGCGTAAATTCACTTACGTTGCGGCCGTGGGCACTTTAATTGAGATAAATCTAGCAGTTAAATAATGTCTAACTCAAATTGTTGTACACTAGAAACATATTTAAAACTATCTGTACCCGCTACTTCGTCCGAGTGGAATTTAACTTTATTTTTCTAAAATAAAAGTAGCCTAAGTTACTCGTTATTACATCAGCTACCTGCTGAAAAAAGTCCTGTCAAAATCGGTCCACCCATTTCAGGGATTAGCCGGAACAAACAGACAAACAGATAGACTGACAAAAAAATGTTATTTTGGTTTATGTATCGTATTTATATTCATATGCATGTATTAAAAAACGGTTAATTCAATATTACAAACAGACACTCCAATTTTATTTATATGTATAGATATAATATACGTAATTAACAATAAAAAAAATGCCACTCCCTATGTGAGAATTAAAATAACCGCAAAAAATAGAAAAAAATATATAGTTAGTTAATACATATTAATAAGGTAATAAAACACGATTATAAACTATTTACAATATAATCTAAACAATCACATCGCATACATTGTTTGTACGCACAAACACAACTTAGAAACCCTCTCGGTCCAACTATTGGGGCAGCGATGCGTAAATTCAATTTGCACCTCAGAAACCTCAATTATAGGGGACCCCACACACCGGGGACTGGCTCGAGGACCCTCGACAGATCACTGTGGTCCTCGTTGATTGATGGCTGACACTGATTGCAGGTCAAGAGCTTTTGAGAGCTTCCTTTATACTAATAACAATTGATTTCATGATGGGTTTCTGATTTGGTCGTAAGTCGATTATTACAGTAAATAAACAGTGAGTTAAGTGCGAGCTGGATTAGTATAAAAGGTTCTGAATGTTTCATTTTTTTATAGAATAGAAATACTCTTTATTTCAATCAATAAACTTAATATAAACACTTTTGAATAGTCATATTATCTTATTTTACCACTCATTCGGAACGCAGTATCACTACAAGAAGAATGAGTAAGAAACTTGCGTGTTGCTCTTTTAAATAAATACATATTAACTAGGAGGAGGCATGCGATAATCAATATAGAAGCTACGCACTCAGAGTTATCAGATAATATTGTGAAGACTACGAATTTTATGTTTATTAATAACATTTACAAACTCTTCATTTTTATATATCACTTTCTTTGTAATATAAGTTTATTACAAAGAAACTTTTTATACGACATTTATCCATATTCTTTTTTCAGACAAATATTTTCAAAGATTTTGTGACGGGACAATTATAGTTGATATATTATCAGTATTACTATTAAATAAAGGCAAAATTATTACCATCACTGTGATCGCCGTATCAATGTAACTTTGACTGTTGAACTTGCTTTTACTTCCACAATACAGACTTTTTGATTTTGACTACTGATTAGACTTTTTGCTCTTGCAAAAGCAAAGCCTCATCAGTAGTCGAAATATATGCTGGTGGTTCACTCACACTCAATTTATAATGGTTGTAAACATGTATAACATTTATTTGAAAGGAATACGAGATGAGTTTCTTGTCAGTTCTTCTCATCTCGAAATCATTCCGAACTGACGGTAGAGATATCATAAGAGTCTGTAATAGACCGACATGAATGAAGATATTTTGAATTTTAAATTTAATTTGAAAAATAAATTCAAAGTAGTTATTACATAGTATAAAACAAAGTCGCTGTCGCTGTCTGTCCCTATGTATGCTTAAATCTTTAAAACTACGCAACGGATTTTGAAGCGGTTTTTTTTAATAGATAGTGTGATTCAAGAGGAAGGTTTATATGTATAATACATGTACACCCGGGCGAATACGGGGCGAGTAGCTACTCGCCTAACTAGCTGTTAACCATATAATAATAATAATTTATACCAATATTGTTGAGATTAAGATGGTTCAATAAAACGTTACATTTATTGTCCACAGCGCCACCAGACTGCGAGGCAGGCCAGTTGACGTGCGGACAGTACGTGTGGAACAAGACCTACTGTCTACCACCACACTACCGCTGCGACATGCACATAGACTGCGTGGACGGCACCGACGAGGCGGAATGCAGTAAGTACCATTTTTTTTCGGACTACTCTAATGCTATTGGCCGCAGCTGGCCTTTACAGCTTCACCGGACGATAGCGGGCGAGTGCAGATGGCACTCGCCCGCTATTGTCCGGTGTCCGCTATCGTCCGGTGTCCGTTATCGTCCGGTGTCCGCTATCGTCCGGTGTCCGCTATCGTCCGGTGTCCGCTATCGTCCGGTGTCCGCTATCGTCCGGTGTCCGCTATCGTCCGGTGTCCGCTATCCAAACCAAGGAAGGACTTATGGAGCGGCTGAAGGCCAACTCCCGCCTGACGGATACGACTTTAGTCTGAGGGCTTGAGTTCTTCGGCTCAGGCCGTCATAATATCGATCCCCGTTGAAATGAACGAGGGATCGATTGGAGTATAGATGGCGCTTTGTGAGTTGTTCTGAGGTTATTATTATTATTATTATAAAAAAAAAGCCAGATCACTGTCTGTACATTAACGTAACTTCCTAGTGGTAAGAGAATAATCGTAATCGGTTCAGTAGATACATATTTAACATCTACAATCTCATAAAATTTACTGCTTTATCATGAAGTGAAATAGAAATAGTAATAGAAATAATCTTTATTCAAATAAACTCATTACAAGCACTTTTGAATAGTCATATTTTGATTCTACCACTCATTCGGAATGCAGATTCATCACAAGAAGAATGAGCAAGAAACTTGTGTGTTGCTCTTTTTAATAGAAGTATAGATGATATACTATTCTTAAACTTAATATCAGCCAGTACAATTGAATAAACTTTATGTTCTTGCTAGCTGACCCGCACAGCTTCGTCTGCGTTTCATTTCCCCACTTTTGCAATATTGTTCATTGCAGCTCCGCTCCTATTGGTCGTAGCGGAATGTTATATAGCTTAAAGCCTTCCATGACAAATGGACTATCACAAAAAGATATTTTCAATTCTAACCAGTAGGTTCTGAGATTTGCGTGTTCAAACAAACAACGTTTTCAGCTTTATATATAACTAGCTGTACAAGCGACTTCGTCCGCGTGGAATTTAACTTGATCTTTCAAAAATAAAAGTAGCCTAAGTTACTCCTTACTATTTCAGCTACCTGCCAAAAAATCCCATCAAAATCGCCATTACAGAGATTAACCGGAACAAATTGACAGACAAGAGAAAAATCGTAAAAAATGATATTTTAGTGTATGTACCGTGTTTATATTCATATGCATGTAATAAAAACGGTTATTACAATATTACAAACAGACACTCCAATTTTATTTATATGTATAAATGTAGGTTGTCAGGTTGTGTACACTGATTAAATTTTTTGTTCTTTGCGATAGCATATGCTGGTGGTCACTCTATTCTCCCAAATTTGAATTTTAATAACTGTATTTATCATAAACATGTTCCACTATTATTTGAAAAAAAATACGAGCTGAGTTTCTTGTCAGTTCTTCTCATCTCGATATCATTCCGAACTGACGGTAGATTTGACATATCATAAGAGTCTGTAATAGACCTACATGAATAAAGATATTTTGAATTTGAATTTGAATTTGAAAGTAGTTTTAAATACATTCCCATACTTCTCGCTGAAAATCAAATTCGCATCGGAATAACATTAGAAGTTAGAACTAGTTTGTGTCCTGCGCATTCGTTTAACAACCTGCACGCGTTTGAATCCATTACTGAACTCGACGTTTCAGAGTTTAGGAGAGCAGTTTGAACGATGGTCTGTTGAGTATCTGAACTGTTCTGTTCTGTTATATATTCAATATTTTTTCTATTTGAGTATTTAATTGAATTAGTGCTAATCGGTGGTTTGTATTCATACACTTAAACTTAAAAATGTAAAGTAATAATAAAATTATTTAAAAGAGCAACACGCAAGTTTCTTGCTCGTTCTTCTTGTGATGAGACAGCTTTCCAAACGAGCGGTAGATTAAAAAATGTAATGACTATTCAAAAGTGCTTCAATGTAGGTTTATTTGAATAAATGATTTTCTATTCTATTCTATTCTATTCTATTCTTGTTCGTTTTCATTCCAAGAAATATTGTAGCTGACCCCGCAAAATGTGTTTTAACCTATATATTACTATATATATAATATAAATAATCGCTAAAAATAGGGGTTAATGTAATAACTCTTACATTATGATAAAAATCCCTTAATAAAGACCTAAATTTTCGCCCGTCTATGTCTACATCTCGTTTTAATACTACATTATAAATAGGGGTTAATGGTCCCTAATTATTTTAGATAAAAATAAAAATTGGCTGAAAATCTGGGGCTATATGTATATTGCCCTAAGTTTTCGCCCGTCTACGTTACATCATACGCTACGTCTACCTCTCGTTTTAATACCACATTATAAATAAAAAAAAGTCAAAAAAATTAAAAACAATGTTAGGTCGACAACCCTTATCACTTAGGGGTATGAAAAATAAATTAAGTTTAAATTTAAAAAATAACAAAATTCTTTCTTGGGGGATGCCTACATCATAGTAGCTTTATGCATGCAAAGTCTCCGCCCGATCGGTTTAAAATTGACAAAGTTTCATACAAATTTTTATCCCCTATTTTATCCCCTTTGTGGTAGAATTAATCAAAATCCTTTCTTAGCGGATGCCTACGTCATAACATCTACCTGCATACCAAATTTCAGCCCGATCCGTCCAGTGGTTTGGGCTGTGCGTTGATAGATCACTATGTCAGTCACCTTTGAGTTATATTTTTTTAAGACTAGCTGTGCCCGCGTCCTCGTCCATGTGTTCTTGTGACCTCGACCAGACAAAGAATAGATATTCAATAATCTAAGTCAAAAAGGCAAATAAAATGAGGTATTTTCCATACAAACTTCAATCCCGTTTAGGTAAAAATTTTTACCGCTTTATGGGTAACATTTTTACAAACTTTGATTGTCATATTTATTAGTATTTAATCAACAGCCTCAAAAATAGGTTTCGAGCTTCTAGCTTCAAAAATGACTCAGTCAGCGAATTAACATCATATTTCTGAACCAGCGACTGCATCATACCGCATGGCCGTGAAACCTTATTTTCTATTATTTTTCGCAATTTCGCAAACACTACATTGTTAATTTAGATGTTATGCTAAAAAACCAGCGCTTCGAATATTGCGTCCTATTTCTTTAAGAGACGATTTGCAAATGAAACGTTAGACCAAACAAGTTAGATCTTCCGCGCCGCTGAGTTACAAGTGGCGATGGTCGGCGGCCCCTCAGGATGGGGTCCAATATAATTTGGCGTGGAGTGGGGAAACTTCCAACAAGTGGGCAAGTTTTAATGGTGTGGAAATTGCGTTTTTGTTTGCCGCTCGTATCACTGATGTCATGTAAATCTGTTGTCCCTACACTTCGCGGATGAAGCTAGAACTTCGTTTGGTGTACTTAACTCTTTTATATAACTTCTACAAATTGTGTTTTGAGGGCCCATTGTTTATCACAAAGGTATTGTAGGAAACAGAACATCTGTTGGATTTATTTTTAGGACAGTACTAGGATTATTTACTGCAAGGATTGTTTAAAAGAGCAACGCACAAGTTTCTTGCTTGTTCTTCTTTTGATGAGACAGCTTCCCGAATGAGTGGTAGATTAAAAACAAATTGTTATAACTATTCAAAAGTGCTTAAATTAAGTTTACATATTTGAATAAATGATTTTCTATTCTATTCTATTGAACAATCTACTCGCCCATCTATTTTTCATCCCCCTAAATGTTAGGGGTAGTCCACCCCTAAATTTTATTTTTTAGACAACATTTTTAGTTTCTATTTTTTTATGATACAACATACAAAAATACATACAATCCTAAATTTTCACCCTTCTATCATTAACCCCTGTTTTTTTATAGCGTTATTAATTTATATGGCAAAACAACGTTTGCTGGGACAGCTAGTAGCAGTATAAAAGAAGAACTCAGTACACTGTCTGTCGCCCCAACGATTCGTTTCATAAGATTGCATCGGTTGCTCCCAAGCGGTTCAGAGATGTGCGCCAACTGATTTGTTCCAATGTTTGCCGATTTTGTTACCTTTAGCCCAGCGTGTACAATGGATCCGGGATCCCTGATGACAACAAGGCGAGAAAAGTGATAAGGACCGGAAAAAGGGTTCAATTCTAACACCTCTCAAGATTCGCTTGATTTATGCGGAAGTTTTCGTTTAACGCGTCTCACGCCGAGCACTGGCAGATTTCGCGGAGTTTAATTTATCGATTGCTTTTATAATCTTCTAATTCTAAAACAAGAACATTATTATTATGATTATTTATAGATAAGTTGATAGAAGCCTATTACTCACTAAACGATTACTTGAATGACGAGCGTGCATGGCAATAGTTGTTCATGCACGGGATTTTCATTTAATGTTAGACATAGACACCTATATAAATATACATTGTAAATAAACTGGCTTTTAATAAAAATGAGTAAAATATTCAATTGAGTTTCTTGCCAGTTCCTCTCAATTGGATCTATACACTGAGCTGTGATTGTAGGAAAAAAATAAAAATGTAATATAAAAACAATTACGTTCATAAGCTGCTAAAATGTTCTATTTTGCGGGTGAATAATACGATGTTGTTGGTCCAGACGATGTATATTACAGATGATAATATACTGACAACATGTACATAGAAATAATGATCTTATATACTAAATGACAATAGGAAAATGTAAGGTGGGGTGACACAGTTTAGATACAGCAGTGCTTAGTACACAATATTGAATTTGTCTTCTAGACATTATTAAATGCAATTATTATTTTGATGTACCTATATACCTGTGTCCCTTACCTACATGAATAAATGATTTTTGTATTTAAATTAGATACAGATAGAACAGTTAGATAGATATATATATCGTTTATTTGTTTGTTACTAATCACACACAACATGTTCATAAAAATACCCACTACATAATACGACGTAAGATTTACAACTTTGTGTTATTATGTGTGATCTGTAGCGATACAAAAAGGTCGAAGCTCAGCGTGGAACATTGTTCAGGGAACAAAACACAGATTTTCAGCTTCAACCCATTTGAGAGTACGTGAAAATAAATTTACTGTTTACACTACATCTAACAGTTCTTGGTCCTCTGCTTGCTTCCAAAGCCCTCCTCTAACCTTTTCCATTCTGTTCTATTCTGGAATACTACTATTACTATGCAACATATATTTTACTAGAAATAGAAATCATTTTTATTCAAATAAACTTAATATAAGCACTTTTGAATAGTCAAGTTTTTTATTCTACCGCTTATTCGGAATGCAGTTTCATCACAAGAAGAATAAGCAAGAAACTTGAATGTTGCTCTTTTAAATAAATATTGATTTAATTATATTTAATTAATAACAATGGCATGCGACAATCAACATAGAAACCGCTACGTTCTACGTTCTACCGCTTCTGTTCACTACTATCAAGTTGTCTATCAAGTTCAAACTTAGTTTCACTGAACGTCGCGTATAATATATCTGGGTACGGTTAATTAGGTATTCATAATACTGTAACAGTAATCTCTCAAATAGTTAACACCATATCTAGAGTATATACCACATAGTTAAATGTACAGCAAACCAGCTATTAACCCGTGTTTTCGTCGGCAGGGAAAAATTACATTTTGTTAATTAGTTCTAAATTGAAAGTACCCTTAGTTAATCCTTATAATATTAGATATCTGCGAGTAAGTCCCGTCAATATCGGTCCAGCCGTTGCAGTAATTAAATTGTCGGGGTTATTACAAAGATATAATAATACAGTTAGTGATGCTATGTATTATCTTATATATAAAATTCTCGTGTCACAGTTTTCGTTCCCATACTCCTCCTAAACGGCTTGACCGATTCTTATGAAATTTTGTGAACGTATTGAGTAGGTGTGAGAATCGGCCAACATCTATTTTTCATCCCCCTAAATGTTAGGGGTAGTCCACCCCTAATTTTTTTTTTATTTTAAGGCAAAACAACGTTTGCCGGGACAGCTAGTAACATATATGCAGTTCCATAAGAATTTTATATATCACAAAAGTACCAAAGAGGTGTTATAATATTAGATACAGCATTGTATTAAACCTATGCCTGTAATGATAGTTGTGTATATAAATAAGGATAATACGAATAAATACATGTAGTCTATATATATATATAACTCAAAGGTGACTGACATAGTGATCTATCAAAGCACAGCCCAAACCACTGGACGGATCGAGCTGAGATTTGGCATGCAAGTAGATGTTATGACGTAGGCATCCACTGAGAAAGGATTTTGATTAATTCTGCCCCCAAGGGGATAAAATAGGGGAAGAAAGTTTGTATGAAACTTTGTCAATTTTAAACCGATCGGGCTGAGACTGCATGCATAAACCTACTATGACGTAGGCATCCCCTAAAAAAGGATTTTAATAAATTCCACCCCTAAGGGGATAAATTAACGCGAGCGAAGCCGCGGTCAAAAGCCAGTTCATATTATAAACTCTAAATTTTGTGAGTATAGATAAATGAATGTTTGTTACTCTTTCAATGAAACTTTACAGTCATATCAGCTTACTAGCTGTGCCGCAATTTCACCCGCATGAAATATATAACCTATTTGTTATTCTGATGTATAAGCTATATTACTGTAAAGTATCATCAAAATCCGTTCAGTAGTTTTTGCGTGAAAGAGTAACAAACATCCATACTCACAAACTTTCGGGTTTATAATATTAATTAATTAAGATACATAAGATACATAATAACACATAGGCTATTTTGCTAGTAATTTATGTGTTTATGATTGTGTAATATACCCCTAAGAATGAATAGAATAGAATAGAAAATCATTTATTCATATAAACTTAATTTAAGCACTTTTGAATAGTGATAACAATTTGAAAAATATAGAAAAGTATCATATATCCTTACTAGTCCTTACTCCTTACTAATATTATAAATGCGAAAGTAACTCTGTCTGTCTGTTTGTCTGTCTCGCTTTCACGCCAAAACTACTGACCGATTGAAATGAAATTTGGCACGCAGATAGTCTAGATGCCGAGGAAATGTCCTTCCTCGGCATCTAGACTACTTATTATATACTATCTAGGCTACTTTTTAATGCGAAAATAGGGTTGTAAGGGGTTGAAAATGAAATGCAAGGTTATCTTTATGGGGTTGAATATATCGGACACTTATTATAATACTGGCTTAACTCAAAAATTTAAAATTTTGGAAAAACCACTTTATAGCAGTAGTATTAAAGTATAATTTCAATTTTTTATTTCTGAATTACACCAGTATTGTATAAGCAGCTATATATCGCACATCCCGTGTAAAAAGGCCGCAACTACACTTGCGTCAAAAATGTTTTATTACATAAATAAAGGGAGCTTCACGGTTTACACCTTCTGTCAAAATCTCATGAAGCTATCGACAAAAATGAAGGAATAAATGCAAAAATACTAAAATTTTGCGACTTTAGAAAACATAAAATTCCAGCATAAAATAGAGGTATGCGTATTTGCATTTATTCGCTTTACAATTATCCCGCTCATAAAGTCATAATTGTATTTACGTAAATTTTAAAAGAAGATTTACAAAAAAATGTTTAAAGCAAATATACTTAAATACTTGTTCCTATATCTTACAATCTAGGACTATTGTGTAATTCTAATTACTTACTTCTTCTACGAAACTTTTAGCTGACAGTTTATGTGTGATTATTGTTACATACTTTTCCCCCAGCAAAACTTCACAATGCGTAAAGTGTAGTTGTAGTTACTTCTTTATTACACGTAACATTTCATACCTGATGTTGGGTAATTTTGAATACAGCATGTATTTACAAGAAAAAAAAATTAAGAATATGTCCCATGTAATTAAAATTAAGTAAAAAAATAAACTATTTTTAGCTAATTGTATAAGCTGACGGGCACCAATGATGGATGATAGGAAGAGCAGAAGATCAGATGAATTTGTCAGGAATAGTAATAATAAATGATAGAAAAATCGATCTCCTTTTAGACATTTACCATAGCAGAGCGAATTGATAGAAGTGTATATAAAAACAATAGATAAAAAGAATACTTCTATTTTAAATATGTATAAACGAATATACAATTGCCAGTGAATCTTATTGTAGGTCTAACAGGAATTAACTAACGATGGTTTCCAGGATGGACCGCGTGGAACTAAATGTACCTTATATTGCTAGCAATAATATTTAATATTAATTCCCACTGTTCATAATAGGAACACATACAATACTAGCTGGTCCCGCAAACGTTACTTTGTTATAAATTACTAGCTGTGCCCGCGTTAAATTTCAATAAAAAATATATCCTGTGTTATTCAGATGCATAAACTATATTAGTGTAAAGTTTCGTAAAAATCCATTCAGTAGTTTTTGCGTGAAAGAGCAACAAAGATCCATACTTACAAACTTTCGCGTTTAGATTATTATATTAAGATTAAGATTTCTGAAAACTATTAAAGTACTAATCATCATAATTTCAACTTGTGTCTATCCACAGTTGGATATAGACCTGTCCCAATTTGGGTTTGGTGATCTAGCGGTTAAGCACACCGATTTGAATCGAAAATGCATCGTTTATACTTATAGTGCATTAGGAAAAACCCAGATTATGAAAATGTTACTCCAGCCTCTCAGAGATGGTACTATAATATTAGGTCCTTACATATGAAATTGGCGTTTTGTAGTACTGGCCACTTTGATCTCAAATATCTCCTCTTTCGCCAGGAATTCAAATTTCAAATTTGTACAGTTATTTACTCATGCATTTGTTTTTCGAAAACCGTAATCCATATGTTTTTTCCATCTTTGGTTTTTTCTTTACGTCACTGAGTTTACGAAAACGTAAAATATCGCGTTTTTTAAGAGTACGAATTCCGTCGTGGCACTAGTGTGCAGAAACGACTTGAAGAATTAATGATGTGTATGGTGATGGTGTCGCAAAAGAAAACACAGTGGTTCCAATGTTTTCGTTCTGGAAATTTCGATCTGCAAAACAAGGCCCGTGAGCAGCCAGAGGCCAAGGTTGATAATGAAGAATTAAAGGCTAATGTGGAAGCGGATCCATCGCTAACCACGTCCGAGTTAACTGCAGGCTGCAGTGTTAGTAACAAAACTGTTTTAATCCACTTCAAGCAAATTGGGAAGGTGAAAAAAGCTTGAAAGGATCATGAATTGAATGGAGCAAATCGACAAACGTGCATAGACTGCTGCGTTACATTAGCCAACCGGCATAATAATGAAGGGATTTTAAATCAGATCATTACCTGTTATGAAAAGTGGATCTTGTACGATAATCGGTAACACTCATCGCAATGACTGAATCCTAGCAAACTAACCAAATCCTGCCCCAAGCGAAAATTCAAGCTCAAAAAAAGTTACCTGTGAGCATTTAGTGGACTAGTGCCTGTGTTGTTCACTTCAGCTTTGTTAAATCTGGCCAGAATATTACGGCAGATGTGTATTGTCAGCAATTGCAAACCATGATGGAAAAGCTAGCTGCTAAACAACCGAGACTGGTCAATCACCATAGGCCACTGCTGCTTCAGGATAACGTTACGAAATTAGAAGAGCTTCAAATGACCAATATATCCACCGTACTTCCCGGATCTTGCTGCTTTCTTACAAAATTTGGATAATTTCTTGCAAGGGAAAAAATTCAAGTTCGATTTATCGATTCCCGTCCTAATGGTTTTTTTAGTAAAGGGATCAATAAAACTACTTATCAAATGGCAAAAGTGCATGAATAGCAATGGACCATATTTTGATTAAATAAATATATTATATTTTGAAAAATCAACTGAAATTGGCGTTTTGTAAGGGAGTAATTAGATTACTCCCTTACAAATTTCATATGTTAGGACCTAATATATTTACTACACGAGTTGGAGTAAAATTAAAGAGATTTCGGCAGATTTTCAATGTCCGGGGAAATTCCAAATAAAATACGCATTCGCTGATGAGACACCAAATAATAGACAAATAGAAGGGGAAGACTTATGAGAAAAAAAGAGCTGCACACAGCGAGCCTTCTGAAATCAGGCATTAGTATGATGCACCGCTACCGATACCTAAAATATATACAAAGACTTGATGAATCTATATAAAGATAAAAACATACCACCACTATCAGACGTTTTATAAGAACTTAAGTACTAAATCTGCTACCACAGAGTCCGATTCCGAAGTTGAGGATAATTAAGGTTAATAAAAATAATAAAAATATCACTATTTTGAACATTTTTTGATTAAGCTGATTATGGAGGCAATAAACATTTCTTTAAAAATAATAAAAAATTAATAATAACCCTGCTTGTTTTCATGTTCTCTAAATTAATTTGTCCCTATATTTATACTTTTGACTTACATGCACGCACATAATGGACTATTTACTGTAAGAAGTAGGTATTACGTGATACAAATTAAATATTCAGTTACTTTTCGCATTATAAAAGCTATTTCTATAAATACACTAACTAAACTAAAATAAATGGCTCCCTAGAAATACGTAACTCGATGTACAAAAAATGATCTTCCGTTAAATAACA
Organism: Achroia grisella; assembly: GCF_030625045.1. NCBI lineage: Eukaryota > Metazoa > Arthropoda > Insecta > Lepidoptera > Pyralidae > Achroia > Achroia grisella. The sequence goes on along the minus strand of NW_026713024.1, from coordinate 386,304 downwards.
ACGTAATTATACTTGCAACTCTAGATTATAATGAAATATAGGAGAGTATAAAGGCGTAAGTAGAGTTAAATTTGTTCATATATTACAAAATACATAACAAAAAAGCAATAATTGTAGTTACCCCTGCAAATGTTCTTTGTGTTTCGTGGAATACAGAAGTAACCGTGTTTTTTTAGATTATCTGGAAGTACATGAAGCTGTTCCTAAATTAAATGACACATGTAGTTGAAGGCAACTGTGACCTACGATTTTCTCTTTGAAACTTATTTCTAGAACTCATACAAAAAATATAGGACAGTTTTTTTAAGCTCCTGAAAAGTTGGTGAAAATCACTTACTTCCTTTTTCCAGGAATAGTGCGATATATATATATAAATACCAAAGTGCCCAAAGAGGTGTATATATATATATATATATATACACCACAATAATTTCACCTAAATAGTGTGAGAATACTCCGGAGCACTCGAGCGGAAACGGCGCGGCTTACTTCCGGTCCAGTGACCAGGGACACGTGGCCAGCGAGTTAGGTCGGCCACACACTAATGGTCTTACTAATAAACGCGAAAGTTTATGAGTATAGACGGCTGGATGTTAGTTACTCTTTCACGCAAAAACTACTGAACGGATTTTAGTGAAACTTTACAATAATATAGCCTAGACATGAAAATAATATTTTTTTTTATTAAAAAGTTATTATGTAAAGTTGGCAAAATATATAAAGGTAAATGACAAGTAAGTATGATGCAGACGTAGTTATGCAGATTTTATTATTTAGAAGTAAACGTGATTTACTGTTTTTGGCTTTTTTCTTATCACAGTTGGTTATTGAACGGTTATTTTGTAATACGTTATCATATTATCAAATAGTAAACATAAGTTACTCGATAAATTGATAAGATGTTATCTATTTGTAATTAATAATGATAACATATAACAAAAACAATAACTGGTTCTAAACTATTACGTTTTAGTTGTTATATCTAAATATATATAACTCAAAGGTGACTAACATAGTGATCTATCAACGCACATCCCAAACCACTGGACGGATCGGGCTGAAATTGGGCATGCAGGTAGATGTTATGACGTAGACATTCGCTAAGAAAGGATTTTGATTAATTCTACCCCCAAAGGGATAAAATAGGGGATGAAAGTTTATATGAAACTTTGTCAATTTTAAACCGATCAGGCTGATACTTTGCATGCATAAAGCTACTATGACGTAGGCATTCCCTAAGAAAGGATTTTTATAAATTCCACCCCTAAGGGGATAAATTAACGCGAGGGAAGCCGCGGGAAAAGCTAGTCTCCATATAAGGCTGTAATATTTATTTACTTATTTATAAAATTATATGCTCTCGGTGAGTATTACAGTATAATACCAATGCACTCATCAAGGAATAAACGTATGCAATACATACATTAATAATCATAACAATAAGAGCATAAAAAAACAAAATATAAAGAAAAACAGCAACTGTACAAATTACAATCTATATTAATAATTTCGTCAAGAGGTACAGTAGACTATTACAAAACATAAAAAAATATTGATTTCGAGTCGACAACATATATCCGCAAAATTCGGATTATGGAGTATTTCGTTAAATTCTAATGACACTGACAAACAAACCGCAGTCGCCATCTTTTCATTTCACTAGCATTTTCTTCGGTCGTTGACGTTTCGCGAATATATTGTTTTTGACACTTTTTTATGATAAAAGAGTATGTGTTTTTTCTTTAAACCTGAAATTGGCCGATTGCGAGACAAATTTGGGAATTTTTTTTATTAATTTGTTTTAAGTCTCTGGATACAAGTCCTTTTTAGCCCAACTTAAAGTTTTACAAAAAAATAAAAATTATTTGTATAAAAACTGCAAAAGTTTCTTTTTATTTACGATATTTATTAAACACAATGAACGAAGCTTTACAAATCTATGTGTTCAAGATCTACCCTATACCACGTAAGCACAGATTATTATATTAGAGTCCGTTAGTTTGTGTTCCCGCGCTTTGCCTTCCCCTCCCTCACCTACTAACAAACGGACTGTACAGCGGACATGACGCGCGCGCGCGCATTGTGTTGTGAATTAAAATAAATTAGAACTGTGTTAACCTACTGTGAAACCTACTGTGAAGCTGGAAAGCTAGCGAAGATATCTTCGAGACCCTGAAGCCCAAGAAATCCGCAGAACCATAAAGGTAAATGACTGACACTTCCCTAACATTTTGGTAGCAGAGCGTGGTTTCCCAAACACTATGCCTTGCTTACTTTTAATATTCCATGAGAACCGATGACTACACAAATATCTACCCACATTTCACCCGAGCGAAGCCGGGTTTTTATCTAGTGATATTAATAATTTAGAAATTTACTAATATTATTGTGACTCTACAAAATTCGTCACCGCTCTGTGAAACTCTGTGGCAGTATAGTTAAATATGTCAAGTAGAAAAACAGTATATAGCTTATTAAGCCTTTAACGATCCCTGCTCACTTCTCTACGTATTATTCCAACTTTGTCACTGTCCAAGACATTCGTCTCTGGAACTCTCTACCACTCTCCATTCGACCCGCTCAATCTCATGCAATATTTAAAAATCGTCTAAGGTCTCATTATCTGCCTCTATAGCTCATTTTTTTCCTATTTATTTCTGAAATCTTCCAATATGTTGTATATATGTATGTATATGTGTAAGTTTATTTATCTATCATGTTATCATATTATTTATTCTATCATGGTATGGAAATTTAATGCGTAGGAACGATGATAATATATTAAGAAAGGTGTTACATATGAATGTGGATGGTTATAAGGGCAGAGGAAGGCCGAAAAAGAGATGGATGGACAGTGTGTAAGATGATATGGTAAGAAAGGAAGTAAATAACGCGATGACTGCGAACAGGGATGAGTGGAAGCGAAAAACATATTACGCCGACCACAAATAAATGGGATAAGGAAGAAGCAGATGATGATGATGTGTAAGTTTATTTATATATATATATATATATATATGTATGTCTATTTATTCGTTTAATAATTATAGTGTCTTGTGTGTGCCATCTACCTCTTCTATGTACGTTAGTCCTATTGCTTGTTAGCAGGTTGTCTGTAAGAAATTGCCTATAGCGTTTATCTTATCTGTTTATCTTATTGTATTGTATGTGCACAATAAAGAGTTTCTTATTATTATAAGTTAGCATCAATCCTGCAATTTTCCGTGCACTTTTTTTTGCATCAATTTCCATGACAAACCATATTTACTGAGCAAAGCATATTACTCACTAAACGATTACTTGAATGACGAGCGTGCATGGCAATAGTTTTCATGTACGGGATTTTCATTTAATGTTAGACATAGACACCTATATATACCTATACATTGTAAATAAACTGGATTTAAACAAAAAGTAATTCAATTGAGTTTCTTGCCAGTTCTTCTCAATTGGATCTATACACCGAACTGGACGGTAGGGAAAAAAAATTATAATGTAAAATCTTGACGTTCATAAGCGGCTAAAATGTCCTACATGAATAAATGATTTTTGAATTTGAATTTGAAACGTATTTAAAGTTGCACAGAGGATGCCCTTATAAAGGATGTGAACCTCGGAACTACAGCGCCGTCGACTGTCGAGGCCACTCCACTCAAAGACACCCTCTATTTTTAGGGTTTACATAACTTTGTATGAAAATCGTATTATCTCGCTTGGCTCGAGTTGTCTCGTAAACATTTTGTTGCAAAAACAGCTCGAGTTCAGCGTTTTCATGCAGTCCTTACCCTCATAGAGGCGGATTAGACGCGCTAACTTATATCTATTACAATTACTGATAATAATCTACAAATCTATACATATAAATAAAATTGGAGTGTCTGTTTGTAATATTGAAGTAACCGTCTTTACATGCATATGAATATAAATACGGTACATACACCAAAATAACATTTTTTACAATTTTTCTCTGTCTGTCCGTCTGTTTATTTCGGCTAATCTCTGAAATGGCAGGACCGATTTTGACGGACTTTTTTTGACAGGTAGCTGATGTAATAAGGAGTAACTTAGGCTATTTTTATTTTAGAAAAATTATGTTAAATTCCACGCGGACGAAGTCGCGTGTACAGCTAGTATTTATATATAATCTGGCCACCATTTAATCGGTCTGGGTGTTCTTTATGTATATTTTTCCCCTAGCATCCAGTTCAATATACAGATTAAATTGAGATGAACTGGCAGGAAACTCGACTGTGTTTTTAGTCTTATTTACTTAGCCTTTTACTCATATAGATTTCTACGTCTAAAATTAAATAAAAATCCCGTGCATGAACAACTATTGCCATGCAGTTTTTTTAGGTTTTGTTTTGGTTAGGTTAGCTAGGTTTTGGGGTAAATTAAGGTATTTTAAAAGTCTGCAATGAGCACGTGATGTTTTAAATATCCATTAGGTATGGTAACCGTTTACCATCCGATGGCTTAAAATTATAAAATACCTTTTACCATATATCTTATACTTATAATAGCTGTGCCCGCGACTTCATTCGCGTGTAATCAGCGCCTGCCCGCGCCCGGGCGATCCACACTGTCGCCCCCGAGCGCCCCTCCGATCGATCCCCCGTCCAATTCAAACGGGGATCGAAATTACGACGGCCTGAGCCGAGGTTCGAACCCCTAGTGGTGCCCTCAGACTAAAGTCGTATCAGGCAGGAGCTGGCCTTCAGCCGCTCCATAAGTCATAAGTCCTTCCGCAGGTTTGGAGTGCCATCTGCACTCGCCCCCTAACGTCCGGTGAAGCTGTAAAGGCCAGCTGCGGCCAACAGCATTAGAGTAGTCTGAAAAAAAAAGCGTGTTATCAAATATATATATATTTTTTTGATAACTTGAACGGTTTAAACAGCGCACACAAAGGAATCCATCAAATATGAATAATTTTTCCCGTTGCAACATCTTCACTGATATTTCGCTCCTATTGGTCGTAGCGTAATGTTATATAGCTTAAAGCCTTCCTCGACAAATGGACTATCCAACACAAGAATATTTTTTCCATTCGAATTCATTGGAACATTCATTCTTTCATTCTGCTTTCTTGATATATGATAGCGTAGCGGCTTTTGTATTGATTGCCGCATGCATCCTTATGTAAAGTGCGAATACTGTAACTACCATATAGTAAGGTCGTGTGGAATGAGTAGTCATGCTCACTTAAACGTCCAGACATGTGGCGGCGTGGTGGGCCGGGTCATTGGGCTCCCTAAAATATGGTCGAGCGCAGTGATGGCTGGCTCACCCGTCATACTCGTGAACGAGTGCTGCTTGTAGGAACTGGTCTGCTCTTATCACTACGACTGATTTAATCTTATTGCATATTTATATTTGACCCAAAAAATTAGTGCTTGTTGGTAGTTTGTATTCACACGTTTCGACTTGTAAATGTAAACTTACAAGGATTATTTAAAAGAGCAACACACAAGTTTCTTGCTCGTTCTTCTTGTGATGAGACAGCTTTCCGAACGAGTGGTAGATAAAAAACATTTATGTTATGACTATTCAAAAGTGCTTAAATTAAGTTTATTTGAATAAATGATTTTCTATTCTATTCTATTCGAGTCCATTGGACCCAGTAGTTCGGGGATTAGCGCGTTAAAAGAAACAAACAAACAAACTCTTCTGCGCTATAATATTATAAGTATAGATAATAATAAAAAATATTAATATTTTTAATTGTGTATAATAAATATATTATCTACTGTGCGCCTTCTACCTTCTCTATGTAAATAGTATCTGTCAATACAATATAAGACTTCCTTTTGTATAACTTTTTATCTTTTTTTATTGTTATTTGTTTGTCTGTTTGCGCAATAACGAGTTATAATAATTACTTTTTAAACTTTATAAAAATTCTCATCTCCCCTCTTAAGGAGAGGAGATGGCAACTTACCCCCGGTAAAAGCACAGTCGGCCGGGGTTCAGGGCCCCAGGGTGAGAAACCGGTGTACAGTGCGGGCAGAATCTAAGAGCACCGCTTTCTGTATCTTTCCCGGGAGTGAGCCGCCTCGGAATCCCAACCGTCTGAGATGTTGTTCCAGACTGGTTGGGATAAGACCGTTCACCGACATAACGATTAGAATGATTTATTATTATTAATTGAAGTAATTTAAGATAATTAAATAATCTAAAATAATAGTTCTATTCTTCTTCTAGTTTATTATCTAGGTGTAATATGATTGTATGTGTTACTTTATTCCAGCATACCGCAAGTGCTTGCCAGACGACTTCCAGTGCGGCGTGGAGGCAGCCAGCAGCGGGAAGGTCTCATCACAGGGACCTTGCATACCCAAAGACAAAAAATGCGACGGGTAAGTGAATCATTTCTTACTAGCTATGCTCGCGGTTTCATCCGCGTCAAATATATAACCTATGTGTTATATTATTATAATCTGTTCTCAATTTGACCACAGACTTCAATACATTTTTTTATTTTACATTTAAAAATTCTAAAATCATTTATTCATGTAGGACATTTTAACCGCTTATGAACATCAAATTTTTTACATTATAATTCCCTACCGTCCAGTTCAGTATGTAGATCCAATATATTATAATAATTATTTTATTACATAGTATGCTGTCGCTGCCTGTCCATCTCTATGTATGCTTAAATCTTTAAAACTACGCAAAGGATTTTGAAGCGGTTGAACATCAAATTTTTTACATTATAATTTAATATATTTCCCTACCATCCAGTTCAGTATATAGATCCAATATACTATAATAATTATTTTATTACATAGTATAAAGCCGCTGTCGCTGCCTGTAAATCTCTATGTATGCTTAAATCTTTAAAACTATTCAACGAATTTTGAAGAGGTTGTTTTAATAGATAGAGTGATTCAAGAGGCAGGTTTATATATATAATACATGTACACCCGTGCGAAGCCGGGGCGAATAGCTAGTTAACAATAAACAAAAGAGTGCATGTATGCGTCAAATACATTGTAGTATAATGTTTTTTTATTGATTTAACTTATTTTTACTTAAGTATAAGTGTGCAAAACTTACTACCTACGTCATAGTAGCTTTATGCATGCAAAGTCTCAGCCCGATCGGTTTAAAATTGACAAACTTTCATACAAACTTTCATCCCCAATTTTATCCCTTTGGTGGTAGAATTAATCAAAATCCTTTCTTAGCGGATGCCTACGTCATAACATCTACCTGCATGCCAAATTTCAGCCCGATCCGTCCAGTCCAGTGGTTTGGGCTGTGCGTTGATAGATCACTACGTCAGTCATATTCACAGTTTATGGTTTTTTTTCTGTGAGGTAATAACACTAAGTTCTTCGGGCTACTCCTAAATTCAAAACGTTCTGCGATACAAACGATTCTTTAGCATGCCCTATTTTATTAATGTTGTTCACATCAGGTACTTAGACTGCAGAACGGGTAAGGATGAAGAGGACTGTCCAGGCAAGGGTACACCGTGTCGACTGGATCAGTTCCGGTGCGCGTCCGGGAACAAATGCATCGATGCCACCTCCAAGTGTGATCACAAAGATGACTGCGGCGACAACTCCGACGAGGCACTCTGCAGTGAGTACCTGTCTTATACTGTTTAATGTTATTCTGAAGTATGAGCTATATTACTGTAAAGTTTCATCAAAATCCGTTCAGTAGTTTTTGCGTGAAAGAGTAACAAACATCCGTCCAGACGCACAAACTTTTGGCGTTTATTATATTATTAATATAAGATGACACTGGTTAAATTTGTAACCTATAACTGATATGAAAAAATAGGCTTAGCAGAGGGGTGGGAATTTAGGGCTGGGTCCCGGCAAAATCGGTCCAGCCATTTCAGACATTAGCCGGAACAAACAGACCGATAGACAGACAAAAATTGTAAAATATGTTAATTTAGTGTTACATACACTTATTACATACATTTATTTATATGTATAGATGTAGCGGTTTAAATTGGAGTGTCTGTTTGTAATATTGAAATATCCATTTTTTACTACATGCATATGAATATAAATACGGTACATACACCAAAAAACCACTTTTTACATTTTTTGTCTGTCTGTCTGTCGGTCTGTTTATTCCGGCTAATCTCTGAAGTGGCTGGACCGATTTTAACGGGACTTTTTTTGGCAAATAGCTGATGTGATAGGGAGTAACTTAGGCTACTTTTATTTTAGAAAAATAAAGTTAATTTCCACGCGGACGAAGTCGCGGGAACAGCTAGTAAATAAATAAAATAAGCCAAACATTATCTCTTTCCAGATTTTCCAGCATGTCATATAGGCCAGTTCCGGTGTACGAACTCCTTGTGTATACCAGCTACTTACCACTGCGACGGTTATAAGGACTGCTCGGACGGGTCAGACGAAGCCAACTGCACCACGGTCGCTTGCCCGGACAACAAGTACTTGTGCCCCAAGGGCGGGGCCGGGGGGACCCGCAAGTGCATATCCAGGTCACAGCTGTGCGACGGGAAGAAGGATTGTGAGGATAATGCTGATGAGGAAGAAGCCTGCTGTGAGTTGCTAGTAGAAACGTTATGTACATGTTATCGTGAGTAGATTTTGATGGATGATGTCATGAAGTACGATGGATGGGATAGTGCACCCGCTGGCATTAACAGTATACGCTTGGGCACCAGTGGAGGATGGTAAAGATGAGCATGAGGTCAGATCAGTGAGTCTACCTAGGTAAATGATCATTTACCATGGTAGTTTCCTGTTGCAAGATTAACGTGCCATGGTCGGTCGATGTTGTGGTAAACGCAAAACTTGTCATGCCCACATTTCGCTTATTTATTTGAAATCCAACGATAACATATCCATCTCGGATTGTTTTATTCATCCAAGATTCAGTCAGAAGTTGACACATACTTTTCGGACCGAGTTCGGGAGCAATTAATAAGGATCCGATCTTCCGCAGCGACGGTATCGTGCCCGGCGCTGGAGTGCGCGTACAAGTGCGTGGCGTCCCCGGCGGGCGGCGCGTGCGCATGCGCGGCGGGGCTGGCGCTGGCGGCCGACAACCGCACGTGCGCCGACCGCGACGAGTGCCGCGAGTGGGGCCACTGCCACCAGCTGTGCGTCAACTCGCCGGGCTCGTACTCGTGCGCGTGCGCGCCCGGCTACGAGCTGCAGGGCGGGCGGCGGTGCGCGGCGCCGGGCGGCGAGCTGCTGCTGGCCGCCGAGCGCACGCTGCTGCGCATGGACCTGCACGGCCGCGCGCCCGCCACCCTGGCCAACGCCACCGCCGCCGCCGGCCTCGACTACCACTACAAGCGCAACCTGCTCTTCTGGTCCGACCTCAAGACCCGCAAGGTGAGACTACCGCTACTGCCGCGCCGCTCCGTGACCGACGACTGCGTGGCGTCGTACCCTCAAACCGTTACAAAAACGATGACAGTCTGTTTCTTATCATGAAATATCATCACCGCGAATTGAATTCAAATACTTGCACTCGTTTTCTATTCGAGAAAACATGAAGTATTTAGGCCTTATAATTGGAATAAGTAAAAAATGAATCCCTACTCTTGGTCTTGGCTACTTTTAGTTGCGTTTGTATTATTAGAGTCCACCTTTAAAAACTTACAGTGTTACCAGCAATACTAAAGTACTGCCAACAATAATGATGAAATTTACAATCTTATAAATATCTAATGTTCTTAACACATCATAGTGGAGATATGAATGTCAAAAACCGGCCAGTAGTGAGTCACTGTTGAAGATCAGCGTTCGTTCTGTACACGCATATAACAAAATGGCAAGACAAGCCGTTAATGGAGGTCGGCATCGAATGGGTTCCAGATCCACTCGCAGCCGCTGACGGTGCCGGCGGGCGTGAGCAGCTACGCGGGCAGCGACATCTCCGTGGCGGGGTCGTGGGCGCCGGTGGCGCTGGCCGTGGACTGGGTGGGCGACAAGCTGTACGTGGCCGACGCCATCGGACAGAAGGTCGACGTGTTCGAGCTGGATGGCCGGTGGCACGCCGTCGTGCTCGGCTCCAACCTCACCAGCCCCTCCGACTTGGCGCTCGACCCCACTTTAGGATTCATGTTTGTCGCCGACGGTAGTCAGGTAAACATTACCGCTTCCAAATTTGTTCTCTATATTGGAGATCTTGAAAGTCTTAACCTAACAACTGTATAGTAGTTTGTTAACGAAGACCACATTCATTCTGCTTCCGTCGTAATGCTCGACAACTTTATTAAGTACTTTTACTATATAGAATAGTATAGAATAGAATAGAATAGAATAGAATTTTATTAACTCGTTTTTACAGTAATAACATAAGAAATACAAGAATAATTTACACATTAAAAAACGGAGTCAATGTGGGCCACAACTCAGCATAATGCTGGAAATATTTTCCAGCGCTCATTTTCACTTGGGCCCCCAGTACGGACGCGTAAATATTACAATTAAAAAATACGTATACATTAACTTAATAAATCAGATACTATGCAATTAAAATAAAAATAATAATATCAAGAGAAAAGTATATAAAGTAAAATTATATATTAATAATCTTAAATAATAATCCTAAAACATTATATACGTAATGGATAAAAGAAAAAATAAACAATTATAAAGAAATAAAATTAAAAAAAATATATACCCACAGTGATGCGTACGGTGCATTTTATGAATTCTAATAACGGTATCGTAGTATTAAAATAAAAATATCCATAACACTTGCTCTCTGGTACCAGCAAATAGTTTCAGCCAAGGAAAATGTCGCCACCCACGCGCCTTTAGTGAATCCTTTGTCGTTATTATCAATTATTTTTTTTATATCACACTATATCACATTCTTCATCCGATATAATAGGATGTCTTGCGCATTCGCAAATTAAAACTCAAATTGCAGTAAATTCAACAGTGATATGTTTATTTACAGATCATTAGAGCTAACATGGACGGAACGCACACTAAGTCGATAGTGTCCGAAGCCACGTACAAAGCCTCCGGTATCGCCGTAGATATCATCGCCAAAAGAGTATTTTGGTGTGACTCGCTGTTAGATTATATTGAAACTGTAGATTACGACGGCAACTATAGATTCTTAGTTTTAAGGGGACAACAGGTGCCCAGCCCTTCTAGGTTAGCTTTATTCGAAGATAGAGTGTACTGGTCAGATAGCACCAAGCAGGGCATCAGCTCGGTCAACAAATACGAGGGCTCGGCCAGTATACAAGCCATATATAAAATGAAAGATATTAGAGATCCCAAAGCTATAACTGTGATACATCCTTTAAAACAAACTTCTGTAAATAATCCATGCGGCAACAACAACGGTGGTTGTGCGCAGATGTGTATAGTGACGGCGCTACCGAACGGCGGTTTAGGCTATAGGTGTGCCTGTAACATTGGATATAGGTTAGAAACAGACTTAAGAAACTGTGATCTCGTCGAAGAGTTCCTCATGTATTCTCAACAAAGATTTATAAAAGGAAAAGTTTTGAATCCGGTCATAGAAGGTTTCAGTGAAGCCATACTCCCTGTAGTCTCTAAAAGAGCCAGGTTCGTGGGCTTGGACTTTGATTCAAAAGATGAACATATATATTACTCAGATGTGTTGCAAGACGTTATTTATAGAGTACATAGAAATGGAACTACTAAAGAAATTGTATTGGCATCTCAAAATGAAGGTGTGGAAGGTCTGGCTGTGGACTGGGCATCTAAGAATTTGTACTACATCGATTCGAGAAAAGGCACACTGAATGTGCTATCGACAAGAAATATTTCATATAGAAGAACACTTCTAAAGGATTTGAAGAGGCCGCGCGCTATTGTAGTACATCCAAATAAAGGTTACATCTTCTTCTCAGAGTGGGACCGTCCCGCCAACATAAGCCGAGCAAACACTGATGGTACGGGCTTGTTAGTATTCGAGAACGTTACTCTTGGCTGGCCAAATGGTCTTTCTATAGATTTCGACACTGACAGATTATACTGGTGTGACGCTTTACTAGATCATGTACAACATTCGAAACTAGACGGCACTGATGTACGGACAGTAAATTCAAGATTAATACGACATCCATTCTCTATTGTTATTCACAAAGATTTCATGTATATCACTGACTGGAGATTAGATGCCATCATACGCCTCCATAAGCTGACTGGTGAACAGGAAGACGTGATGGTGCGGGAGCCACAAACAAACCGGCTCTATGGTGTGAAAGTGTACAGCCAAGCCGTACAGAAAATTGATCCCATGCAGCCTTGTGCCAGAAGTAATGGAAATTGCCAAAAACTTTGCTTTGCTATTCCAAGGAACAATACGGAGTTGTTGACCGTTAAGTGTGGATGTCCGTATGGTGAGAAGTTAGCTCCGGATGGTACTAGTTGCGTGGCGGATCCTAACTCTGAACCACCGGTGCGCGCTTGCCCGAATACTTGGGACTTCACTTGCAACAACCAACGGTGCATCCCCAAAAGTTGGGTCTGCGACGGTGACGATGACTGTTTAGACAACAGCGACGAAGAATTCGCCAACTGTACCAGTAAGTGGAACTTTACTTTTATCATATAGCTATTTAATATTTTTATAAGCTTTGAATATATTTAAAAATGTCTCTCATTTATTAAATAATAATTTAATAACATTTTCCAGTTTTTTCTCGTTACATTTGGAAGTAAAACTAGCTAGATCTGTTAAACCAGTTATAGTTTAACATGATTGTTTTGTCAAAGAAATATCTTCGGATACGAGAAATAATTACACTTGATAAATATTGATGTGTATCTCAGAATCGACGTGCAGCGCATCAGAGTTCATGTGCAAGTCAGGGCGCTGCATCCCGGCGACGTTCAAGTGCGACTCCGAGAACGACTGCGGCGATTTCTCCGACGAGACGGGCTGCGTCAACGTGACCTGCAGCTCGTCACAGTTCCAGTGCGACAACGGACGCTGCGTGCCCAACACCTGGAAGTGCGACTCGGAGAACGACTGCGGCGACGGCTCCGACGAGGGGACGCACTGTGCAGAGAAGACCTGCGCTTACTTCCAGGTCAGCGACATCAATGTTTTTATGGCCTTACTGATGTTATTTTGTCAGTATCACACTTTTTAATATTGTAAATAAAATAATAATATATTATTTTCTCGAGAGATTACAGCAGATTATCAAGAAGAAACCTTAATAATCCTTTAAGGTTTCTTAAGAGCTGAGACCTAAGGGATCATGTGTACCGCGTATTATAATAGTAAATGTTTCAGATGTAATAGCAGGTGTGTTGTGATCGTGTTGCAGTTCACGTGCCCGCGCACGGGGCACTGCATCCCCGCGTCGTGGGTGTGCGACGGAGACGACGACTGCTTCGACAAGCAGGACGAGGCCGACTGCCCGCCCGTCTCCTGCCTCGCCAGCCAGTTCAAGTGCGCCGACCTCAAGCAGTGTGTGCAGGTAACGGTCACCACCACCCCCACCCGATGTCACTGTATGTGAATTAATTTGGTTCATCAGTCTGACATGTAAAATTTTTAGTATCAGTCTGATTGTAACTCGTAACTTATTTGAAGTAACTGTCAATTGGAGGTCTAACGTACCGTTGTGAATGTTCGTCGCTAGGAGGCGTATAAGTGTGACGGTATCCCGGACTGCAACGACGGCAGCGACGAGGCCGGCTGTCCCTCGCTGGCGCCCCACCAGTGCCAACCCGACAGGCAGTTCCAGTGCCGCTCCTCCGGGATATGTATTCCTACTACTTGGTATTGTGACGGTGAGTGAGACCGCCGAAACCGATAAAAATCCGGGCCGACGGACCATTAGATCGGAGGTCGAGGTCGTTTGACAGAAACTGCACAATATTAATTGCAATATTATGTAGTGCGATGTATAAATACTCGTGAATCATGACATAAGAAGCGCGTGTCCCCCGCAGGCACGCCGGACTGCGAGGACCTGTCGGACGAGCCGTCGTCGTGCGGCGCGGTGCAGTGCGCTGCGAGCCACTTCCGCTGCGACAACGGACGCTGCGTGTTCCAGGCGTACGTGTGCGACGGCAACGACGACTGCGGCGACGGCTCCGACGAGGGCCTGCAGCACGCCTGCAAGCCGCCGCCCTTCAGGTACCGCCGCCCTCCACTCCGCCGCCCGTCGCTCTCTGTCGCACGTATTATAGCTTCTGATCGTTTCCAGGTGTCCATCTGGCCAGTGGCAGTGCCCGGGAATCACCGGCCGGTGTGTAAACATCACTCAAGTTTGCGATAATAAGGTCGACTGTCCCAATGGCGCAGACGAAGGTATTTTATACTCGATACGTTTTAAAATAATATATTTTGAAAGATTTATAGTAATATTGTTTGGGAAACTACTCTGCTACCAAAATGTTAGGGAATTTACTCTCTGTACATATATAGTGAAAAATGAGTGGAGGCGTCAGTCACGTACCTGTATGGTTCTGCGGATTTCTTGGGCTTCAGGGTCTCGAAGATATCTTCGCTAGCTTTCCAGTTTCACAGTAGGTTTCACAGTTCTAATTTATTTTAATTCACAACACAATGCGCGCGCGTCATGGCCGCCGTACAGGCGATTCAGTACTAGGTAAGGGAGGAGAAGGAAAGACGCGGGAACACAAACTAACGGAGTCTAATATAATAATCTGTGCTTACGATGTTACAGGGTAGATTTTGAACAAATATTATTATTTTCTACTTCAAGGCGCCAGCTGTGACTTTGCCGAATGCGAACATCAAGACGGTCTCTGCTCCAACAAGTGCAAGCAGACGCCGAACGGTCCCCTGTGCCTGTGTCCGGAGGGCGAGGAGCTGGACGCGGACGGCTTCAACTGCAAGGACGTCGACGAGTGCGACCCCCCGGGGCTGTGCTCGCAGGTCTGCACCAACACCAAGGGCTCGTATGCGTGCGGGTGCGTGGACGGGTACCGGCTCGCCGGCGACGCGCACTCGTGCAAGGCCGACAACCACTCGAGCGCGTTCCTCATCATCTCGAACCGGCACTCGATCCTCGTCGCGGACCTCGACGAGCAGGGGCTCGAGCGCGTGCCGATCGACGTCGAGAACGTGGTCGCGACCGCCTCGGACATGCACACCGGCACCATCTTCTGGTCGGACATGAAGCTGAAGCGCATCTCGCGGCTGGACCGCGGCGGCGCGCCGCGCGCCATCGTGACGTCGGGGCTGGAGCTGGTGGAGGGGCTGGCGTACGACTGGGTGGGCGGCAACCTGTACTGGCTGGACAGCCGGCTGCGGGCCGTGGTGGCGGCGCGCGCGGACGGCGCGGCGCGCGCGGCGGTGGCGCGCGGCGTGCAGCAGCCGCGCGGGCTGGTGCTGGACGCGGCGCCGGCCGCGCGGCTGCTCTTCTGGACCGACTGGGGCGAGCGGCCGCGCCTCGAGCGCGCCGGGCTCGACGGCTCGGGCCGCGCCACGCTCGTCTCCACCAAGCTCTACTGGCCCAACGGGCTCGCGCTCGACACCGCCACGCGCCGCGTCTACTTCGCCGACTCCAAGCTGGACTACATCGACTTCGTCAACTACGACGGCTCGGGCCGCCGGCAGGTGCTCGCCGCGAGCCACTACCTGCTGCACCCGCACTCGCTCACGCTGTTCGAGGACACGCTCTACTGGACCGACCGGCAGCTGAACCGGGTGCTGTCGGCGCACAAGTTCCGGGGCTCCAACCAGACGGTGGTGTCGCACCTGATCTCTCAGCCGCTGTCGATCCACGTGCATCATCCTTCGCTGCAGCCGCGGTACCCGTCGCCCTGCAAGCCCGACTCGTGCGAGCACCTCTGCCTGCTGAGCCCGAACGAGAGCGTGCCCTACACGTGCATGTGCAAGGCGGGATACAAGCTCCTGCCGGACGGAAAGTGCATTGAAGGTGATTAAATTTATACATATTATCCGCAGAGTTGTTTCGAAAATTAATAAGACTAGCATAATCTAATAAAAAAAAAACTATTTCAGAGGAGCAATCGTATTTGATGGTATTGAAGGGATCGCAGATCGTAGATCTGGCGCTGGACGGCACGGGAAAAGCGGGACAACTGGAAGCGATCGTCGGCGTTCAAGGTACATATTGCCACGTTTTATTTTCACTTTACTTCATTTCAGTGCGTCACTTGTAATAATAAATTTCTGTTTCTAATTTAAGGAGGTGTCCAATTGGAATACGATCGTCAGGGTCACACTATATACTGGCTACAATCGATATCTAGCGACGGCGAGGACGATGAAAATTGTACGATCTATACTATGCCGTATGGCGGTGGGAATAAAGCAGAATTTCTGGGACAAGACACGGGCATCGTCGGCGCACCGTCGGCGATCGCGTTCGACTGGCTCGGTCGTAACTTATATATGGCAAACAGAGTAGCCAGTAACATTGAGCTGGTGCGAGTCGATGGCAAAGTGAAATATAGGACCATCGTGATGGCTAATGACGGCAGCAAGTTCTCTGTAGCGAAACCTAAGGGAATTTGTTTGGACCCAACGGAAGGGTAAGTAGTGATATTTTTAAAGATAGCATTTGTAGAAGTCTCTGTAATTTTCTATAAGTGATGCATATATTTTGTTTGCAGGAAAATGTACTGGACTGACGAGGGAGGTTATGGAGTACCCGTGAAAGTTGGCAAAGCGAATATGGACGGCACCAATCCTGTTATATTAGTGGACAGCTTCGAGAGACCTGAAGCAATCACTATAGATATAGAAAAGAAAATCGTGTACTTCAGCACGCAGTTCCCGGCGAGCATAATCAGTGTGAATACTGATGGAAACGATAGGAAGACTATACTTACCGAAGTTAATGCTATATCATATCCCAAGGTCATAGCCGTATTAGACTCCAGACTCTACGTGCTCGATCCACGACACGAGAAAATTATAAAAGCAGATTTGCCCAACGGTGATAACATCAAAGCCATAATGGACAACGAAAGCGATCTCAAATCGTTGATAATATTCCAGAAACGGAAAATGATTCACCATACGTGCTCAACAGCTAATGGCGGTTGCGAGCAGATCTGCATCCCGAATGACGGAGGTTCTCGAGTGTGTGCCTGCTCTATCGGATATCGCAAAGAGAATGAAGTGAACTGCGTTCCTTATAAGACCTTCGCCGTGGTTTCCCAACTTGATCTTATTCGCGGCTACAGCCTCGACACCAGCGCGGAAGCTATGGTCCCTGTAACTGGCCTTGGTCACCATATTCTGCATGTGGACGTTCACTTCGCTGACAACTACATGTATTGGGTCGAGTTCAATCGCGGCCAGTGGAACGGCATATTTCGAATTCGACCAAACGGCACAGAACTACAACACATCATCCGCGACGGTATCGGCAGCAATGGAATCCGAGGATTGGCTGTCGATTGGGTCGCCGGCAACTTATACTTCACCAATGTGTTTCCGCACGAAAATTACGTAGAAATATGCTGGTTAGACGGATCACACAGAAAAGTACTAGTAAAGACAACGATGGATGCGCCAAGAGAGCTAGCAGTTAATCCTTTGAAAAGGTTGTTATATTGGATCGACTATGGTCAATATCCACGAATCGGGAAGGCTTATCTCGATGGATCCAACTGGCAAACAGTAGTAAGCTCTGGTATATCCAATCCCAGAGATTTGACCATAGATATGCTAACTCATGATGTATACTGGGTCGATTCCAAATTGGATCAAATTCAGAAAATATCCTACAATGGTGGTAACCGACAACTCATCAGATCTAATCTCCCGAATCCAATGGGTATTGCAGTTCATACAGGAAGTGTCTACTGGGTGGACAGAAACTTGCAAACTATTTACAAAGCTTCGAAACTACCAGGCAATATGTCTATGCCAGAAAAGGTCAGGACAAATCTCCCTAAGTTACGGGATATCGCTATATTTGATGTAAACAACCAACCTACTGATGACAACAACCCTTGCCGTAAACTCGGAAATGGCGGCTGTGAACAACTCTGTTTCAGTTATCCGCCAGAAGCCAATAAGGGATTTACACACAAATGCGACTGTGCTACAGGCGAGGTATCGGCTAGTAACCCAAAAACTTGTGACGTAGTAGATGAATACCTCGTTTTTACAACTAGAACTGAAATACGCTCTATTAATCTAGATCCTAAATCAACAGGTGTTCCTTTCAAACCCGTAAGTAGCCTGACAAATGTAGTTGGAGTAGAATTCGATTATGCTGATAACGTATTATTCTTCACACAAATAAGACCATGGCCAAGGATCGCAACGATGTCCACTAACAAACCTCTGGAAAATAGTAGCATAAGAAATATCATCGACAAGGGTATAAATCCCGAAGGCATATCATATGACTGGACGCAGAAGAAAATTTACTGGACAGATAGCTCGAACAATTCAATCTTTGCTATGAATCTGGATGGCAGTGATATAGTTATGATCGCAAGAGTAGAACGTCCCCGAGCTATAGTTGTAGATCCTTGCAATGGAACTCTTTACTACACAGACTGGGGCCGATTTGGCACGACAGGTAAAATATACAGGACAACAATGGCCGGATCACTTAAAAAGGCAATAATAGATAAGGACCTTTCACAGCCCAGCGGTTTAGCTATAGATTTTGATGAAAACATGTTATATTGGAGTGATGCCGTTCGAGAGAAAATAGAGAGGTCAAAATTGGACGGTTCGGATAGAGAAGTTCTAATATCTGCTACTATTTATCCATTCGCCATTACCGTATTCAGAAACTATATTTACTGGACTGACCTACAACTGCGTGGAGTGTACCGAGCTGAAAAGCATACGGGAGCCAATATGGTTGAAATGGTTAAGAGACTAGAAGACTCTCCACGAGATATTCACGTATACAGCAAGAAGAGACAAATGTGTCAGGCTAATGCTTGCAGCATCAGTAACGGAGGGTGCGCCCAAAGCTGTCATCCCGCACCCAATAATACAGCCGAGTGCCGTTGTGACGAGAACACTAAGCTGGTCAACGAGGGCCGAATGTGTGTGGCTCGTAACATTACCTGTGATCCTTCCAAATTCTTCTGCGCCAATGGTAAATGTATTAGTCGCATGTGGTCCTGCGATGGAGACGACGATTGTGGCGATAATTCCGATGAGGACCGCAACTACTGTGCCTATCACTCGTGTTCACCGAACGAATTTCGCTGTAACAATGGCCGGTGTATCTTCAAATCATGGAAGTGCGATCATGAAAACGATTGTAAAGACGGATCCGACGAGGAGGGTTGCGTGTATCCCCCGTGCATGGACGGTGAATTCACATGTCACAATTCTCGTTGCATACCAATGTCACAGGTGTGCAATGGAATCAACGATTGTAAAGATAACATTACATCGGACGAAACCCACGAGCGGTGTCCGCGGAACACCACTTGTCCAGCGAATCACCTGAAGTGCGAACGCACCAACATCTGCGTGGAGCCATACTGGCTGTGCGACGGCGACAACGACTGCGGCGACAACTCCGACGAGGAGCCCCTACACTGCGCCATGCGCACCTGCCCGCAGAACAGCTTCCGCTGTCCCAACCACCGCTGCATCCCCGCCACCTGGTACTGCGACGGCGACGACGACTGTGGAGACGGCGCCGACGAGCCGCCAGAGTACTGTCGCTCCGAGGGCCGCACTTGTTTTGGTGACCTATTCACTTGCGACAACGGCAACTGCATTCCGAGGATATACATCTGCGATGGCGACAATGACTGCCTCGATAGCAGTGACGAAGACGATCGCCACCAATGCAATGAACGCAAGTGTGATGCCGAGACGGAGTACACATGTGAGGAAAATAAACTGTGGGGTCGCGCTCAATGTATCCCGCGAAAATGGCTATGCGATGGTGATCCCGACTGCATCGACGGCGCAGACGAGAACGCAACTCTCCACCACTGCGCCGCGCCCGCGCCTTGTTCTGAGGAGCAATTCCAATGTAACAACGGCCGTTGCATCAATCTGGGCTGGATCTGCGACCACGACAATGACTGCGGTGATGGCTCCGATGAAGGCAAGTTCTGCAACATGCAATATAAAACTTGTAGCGACCAGGAGTTCAAGTGTCAGAATTTCAAATGTATCAGGAGTAAATTTAGATGCGACGGAGAGGACGACTGCGGCGATCACTCTGACGAAGTCGGCTGTGTTAAAGAAAACAAGACGTGCCCCGACGGACAGTTTAAGTGTAACAATGACCAATGTATTGACAGCAGACTCGTGTGTAACAAGGTCGCGGACTGCACTGACGAATCCGATGAACCGGCTCACTGTAATGTAGACGAGTGCGCTAAGTTGGAGATAAATCAGTGCGGACATAAATGTATCGATACACTGACTGGATACTATTGCGATTGTAATCAAGGCTACAAACTGTTGTCTGATGGCAAGGCCTGTGCCGATGTTGACGAGTGTATAGAAACGCCAGGGGTATGCTCTCAGTATTGCTCCAACACTCCCGGATCTTATTATTGTAAATGTAATGACCAATATTACGAACGCGAAGCCGACGAACATACATGCAAACGTAAAGACAATACTTCAGCATGGGTCATTTTCACCAACAAATACTACGTGAGAAATATGTCCACCGATGCGTCTCTTTATAATCTCGTTCACCAAGATCTGATGAATGTAGTGGCGGTGGACTTCGATGTCAAAGAACAGAAAATGTACTTTGCTGATGTATCTGCGAAAACTATATACCGTTCCGATTATTCTGATCCGAATCCTACTAAAGAGGTCGTAATAAGACATGACTCACACGCTCTAGAAGGTATTGCTATTGACTGGATCGGCCGAAAACTGTATTGGCTCGATAGACATTCGAAGAATTTGGACGTCGCAGAATTGGATGGTACTAGAAGAAAAACTCTAAAAACTGGAATAGCCGATCCAAGAGCTATCGTTGTTCATCCAGGTACTGGATATTTGTACTTTACGTCGTGGCATCTCCAAGCCTATATAGGTAAAATGGGAATGGACGGCACCAATTTTACTGTTATTTTGAATTGGGAACAAGATATCGCATGGCCTAATGCCTTAACAATTGATTACTTCACTGACAGAATTTATTGGGCTGATGCCCACTTGGATTACATTGGTTCTGCCGATTTAGAGGGTAGGCACAGGCATATTGTCCTGTCCGGCACGAAAGTTCCACATGTATTCGCCCTTAGTTTATTCGATGATGAAATCTACTGGACTGATTGGAATCTTAAAGCTATAAGTAAAGCGAACAAGCATTCGGGTGAAAACTTAACGGTTCTAAGAAATACTACGCACCGTCCTTACGACATTCACGTAGTTCATCCATTAAGACAACTTCCATATCCTAACCCTTGTGGAGATAATAACGGTGGCTGTTCCCATCTGTGTCTCATAGCTCCTCCACATGAGTCTAGCTACTTAAACATCGAAGGCTACGGTGAAGAAGGGACCACCACATACAAATGTGCTTGCCCGAATCAGTTCTATTTGGCACGCGACCTGAAAACCTGTATAGCTAATTGTACTGACGGACAACATAGGTGCAACGGGCATGATGAGAAATGTATCCCGTGGTTCTGGAAATGTGATGGAGAGAAAGACTGCATGGACGGGTCCGACGAACCTGACACCTGCCCTGTGCGGCACTGCCGCGCTGGCTCCTTCCAGTGCAAGAACACCAACTGCACGCCCGCGGCAACTATTTGTGATGGCACCGACGACTGCGGAGATGGAAGCGACGAAGCTCAGTGCTCACACGAGTGTCCATTACTTGAATTTAAGTGTAAATCTAGTGGAAGATGTATTCTGGAGAGTTGGAAGTGTGACGGCGATACTGACTGTAAAGACAACAGTGACGAGGATCCGACCATGTGCCACAATAGACCTTGTAATCCTGACACCGAGTTCTCGTGTAAGAATGGTCGTTGTATACCGAAGCTATGGATGTGCGACTTCGATAACGATTGCGGTGATGATTCGGATGAACCGGCTTATATGTGTCGTCAAAGAAATTGCACTACAGGCTGGAGAAGGTGTCCTGGTCAGTCCAACTATAGGTGTATACCAAAATGGTTGTTCTGTGATGGCAAAGACGACTGTAGAGATGGATCCGATGAACTTCCAGAAAATTGCCCAAGTTGTAACTCCGAAACCGATTTCACTTGTGATAACAAACGCTGTATACCGAAACAGTGGCTGTGCGATTTCACTGACGACTGTGGGGATGGTAGCGACGAAGCAGAGTCGGCTTGCCAACACAAATATAGGGAATGTTCTGAATCAGAATTCAAGTGTGGCAACGGAAAATGTATATCGTCGAGATGGAGATGCGACCACGAAGACGATTGTGGAGATAACTCAGACGAGATGGACTGTGGTGGATTCAAGTGCAAGAACGGGACATTCCAGTGCAAGTCTGGACACTGTATCGCTGCATACTTCAGATGTGATGGCGACAGAGATTGTAGAGATTTATCTGATGAGATCGGCTGTCCTCCGCGGTTCCCTGGAGGAAAATACTGCCCTGAAAGTCGGTATGTCACTTATCAATTACATAATTACATTGAATGATATTTCTTCAATAAAATATATTTGTGTTTTATATATTTCAAGTTAAATTGCAGTTATAATGATTTTATTATCATTTTAAGATTCCGAGTAATTTAGAGAGTTTTAAAAGAGCTACAATTTAAATTTCTGTATGCGTACGCATGTAATCAACGAATTAACCAACATCTCAAATTAATAAAAATTATGAACTGTATTGTCATCAGGTTCCAATGCGCCAACAATCTGTGCGTATCACAGTCGGACTTGTGCGACGGCACGGACGACTGCGGCGACGGGTCCGACGAGGCGGCTTCCATCTGCACTAATTTCAACTGCGACACGCTGCGCCGCTTCCACTGCGACAATCATAGATGTGTGCCCAGGTGAGCGACGGTAGCGAGCAAGTATGAAATTATTATATAACCTAGTGGTCTAGTGGTTTAGCACGTCTTACATCATCATGATCGGGATGACGAAAAAATTGTATTCATGACTATGATTAATTGTAATGGTCTGGATGATTTCTATGTAAAAATGTAGATAAATGTAGTTACAGCATAGACATATTAGCTGATACGGTGGACGTCTGTGACAGGTACCAGGTGTGCGACGGCGTGGACAACTGCGGCGACGGCTCGGACGAGAACAACATGACGCTGTGCGCGGCGCGCGCGCGGCCGTGCGAGCCCGCCACGCAGCTCACGTGCGCCAACCGCCGCTGCGTGGAGCGCACGCAGCTCTGCGACTACGCCGACGACTGCGGCGACGCCTCCGACGAGCTCGGCTGCCACCGCGACCGCACCTGCGACCTCGAACACAAAGGTACGTCCCGCTCCGGCCCGCTCCGGCCCGCTCCGTCTCATTCCGTTCCGCTCCGTCACACTAGCGGCTCGATCATCAGAGCCGAGACCGCTCACTCGCTCGCTTCTGTCCACAGGTGGCTGCGAACACTTCTGCACCAATTTGACGCAGCCGGGCGGCGGATACATCTGCTCGTGCTTCCAAGGTTGGATAATCTCGCCGGCGGACAAGAAGCGGTGCGTCGACGTGGACGAGTGTGTGGCCGGCACCCACCACTGCTCGCATATTTGCACCAACATCAACGGCAGCTACAGTTGTAGCTGTCGCGAAGGGTTCAGGTATTCTCTAAACCATATCGCCGCTTTCTCCGCTAGTGACATATTAATTTAGATGATGTCTTATTCGATTCTCGACTATTTCAGATTGGCAGATAACTTATCCGGCGTTTGCAAGGCGACAGAGAACGAGGTGGTACTAATGTTTGCCAATGGACCTGAAATACGTGCCTTTGTCCAAGATAAAAACGAAGAATTCGACGTCATCACCTCCGAGAAGAGAATCGAAGCCATCGACTTCGACCCTAAAAATGAGATGGTCTTCTGGGCCGACAGCTACGATAAGACCATCAAGCGCTCGTATATGGTAAATGCGATGGGAGGCCAGGTCAAGACCGGATTCGCCCAGGATCTCAACATGAAAGGAAACTCCAAACCTACGGCACTCGCGGTCGACTACATCGGTGACAACCTGTACTGGACCGAGGTGGACAGAACCGGCTCGAAGCCGAGAGGTCGAGTCATGGTGGCGAGGTCCGACGGCAGATACAGACGAGCGCTAGTCTCTGCGGGTATCGAGAGCCCGACGTCGCTGGTGCTCGATCCTCAAATGGGCAGAATGTTCTGGACGGACGCGGGATCCGCACCGAAGATAGAGATATCGTGGATGGACGGCTCGAAGAGGAGACCGATCGTCACGGAGAACGTCAGGCATCCGACCGGCTTGGCGATCGACCAGGCCATGGACCACTCGATCTACTGGGCCGACACGAAGCTGAACACCATAGAGTCGATGAGACACGACGGCTCCAACAGGAAGGTGATCCTCCGGGGCGATACACTAAAGCATCCGATCTCCCTGGACGTGTTCGAGTCGTCGCTGTACTGGGTGACGCGCGACACCGGCGAGCTCGTTCGGCAAGACAAGTTCGGACGGGGAGTGCCGTTCGTCATTTCCAAGGATCTAGTCAACCCTTCGGCTGTGAAAGGTAACGATACATTTGACACAGTCGACTTTGTACTTCTTTTCTCGAAATTCAATATTCAATATCGTCAATATCGATGTCTGTCTCGGAACCTGAGAGCTATTAACCTAATATTATTTTCGTCAGTGGTGCACCCGCGGCGCGCGGCCCCGGCGGAGTCTTCGGGCGCGTGCGCGGCGTGCTCGCACCTGTGCCTGGGCGTGCCGGGCGGCCGGCGCTGCGCCTGCCCCGACCTGCTGCCGCCGCCCAAGCGCGCCGCGCTCGACCGCGCCTGCGACGCAGGTACGCGCCCCCCCTGCCCCCCCTGCCCCCGCACCCCCGTGCTCGCACCTGTGCCTGGGCGTGCCGGGCGGCCGGCGCTGCGCCTGCCCCGACCTGCTGCCGCCGCCCAAGCGCGCCGCGCTCGACCGCGCCTGCGACGCAGGTACGCGCCCTCCCTGCCCCCCTGCCCCCCCTGCCTCCGCCCAACCTGCCCCCGCCCCACCTGCCCCCGCCCCCTGCCCCCGCCCCCTGCCCCCGCCCCCCCCTGCCCCCGCCCCCCCGTGCTCACACCTGTGTATTGAATGATCCAAGTAAGTTTATAAATTTTACACAGAAAGAAGTTTCTATAGACTACAAATAATTATCTACAAATAATAAGTTTTCATCTTTGTTACTCCTGCGAAATTATTAAACTGTTGTCAGTTTAATAATTTCGCAGGAGTAACAAAGATGAAAACTTTCATATAATTTGCTCTTTAGATATTTTTATGTCGACCACATTTAAGGACTACTCGATGACCTATATCCAGTAGTAGTCGAAGAGTCCTTATGTAGATAGTGGTTCCAACGTGATCGTCCGTGTCCGCAGCGGTGGAGTCCCCGCGCGCGCTGCCGCGGGTGTGTCCGTGCGAGAACCAGGGCCGCTGCGAGGAGGAGGAGCAGGGCGCGCTGCGCTGCGTGTGCCCGGCGGGGCGCGCGCCGCCGCTGTGCGCGGGCGGGGCGGGCGGCGCGGGGGGCGCGCGGGGCGCCGCCGCCGCCGCCGTGCTGGTGCCCGTCGTGCTCGTGCTCGTGCTGGTGCTAGGAGCCGCCGCCGCCTGGTTCTTCATCCGGAAGAGGCCCTTGTGAGTTCGAGTCCGATCGGTACCATGAATGAGTACAGGTTTTCGTTTGTTTCTAACTGATACCGTTCGATGCGCAGCGGCAAGGGCGGCGGCCTCGGCAGCCTGGCGTCGTCGCAGAGCGTGTCGTTCCGGCAGGGCTCCAACGTGGAGTTCGGCGGCGTGGCGGAGCCCGCCTACACGCTCGAGGACACCGGCCGCAAGGGACGCGACTTCAGCAACCCCATGTACGAGGCCGTCACCAGGGCGCAGGCCGCCGGCGAGCCCGACCCTCCCCTACGTGAGTATTTATAAACACTCATAATTCTTAATTTGATTCTGAACTAAATTCATTTAAAAGAGTCACACGCAAGTTTCCTGCTCGTTTTGTTGTGATGCGTAGACTCATCACAAAAAAACGAGAAAGAAAAAAAACGTAACTCGGAATGATACGATAGAATAAAAAAAATTAACTGTTTAAAAGTGCTTATATTCGGCGTAACGAGTTATAATGTCATAATGCAACCTACAAACGCAACTGTGCGCTATATTGGCTCCTGGTCCATCGAGCCGGATAATTTTGATAGAATTATAACTATACAATGACATGTATGTCTCCACAGCCGGCATCTACGAAGTACCGGACGAGATAAAGGAGAAGGTGGCGTCGGCGGTGATATCGCCGTCGTCGACGGAGACGCGCGGCGGAGCGGGCGGAGGCGCGGGGGGCGCGGGGCGGCCGCGCGCGCTGGACCCCGCCGCGGACACCGGCGCCGACACCGCGCAGCTGGTGCGCGAGGACCGCGACTGCTAGCGGCTGCCGCGCGCGCCCCCCGCGCGCCCCCCGCCGCCCCCGCCGCGCCCCCGGCTCGCCATCCTCGCGCCCCGCGCGCTGCGCCCCCCGCGGCTCCCCACGTATCTCCCGCTACCCTCGATTCCAGTCATCGACTAGTGTCCTCGACATTTCCTATAAAAACTTTACTTATTCTTTACTTTTCTTTTGCGACTCGATGACGTAGTTTCCGTCCGGTCGCGGTGGAGAGCGCGCGGGGCGAGGGAAGGCATAATCGGCTTCGGAGAACGGTCGCCCGCGGAGAACTACGCGACCAGAGCGGGAGCTCCGCGACCGGCGCTCGTTCGGGGATGTGAGCGTCGTGCGTCCTTATTATCGTGTTTGCAGCTCGGCTGCACGTAGTCCTCCGCGGTGGTCCGCGCCGTAGTACGTAAGCGTAACTTAGGAATCGTGTTCGGCCGTCGGTTGCCGCCCCTCGTAATGTTTTCGATTGATTTGACAATAAGCAATAATATATGTACTGTCTAGAATTTAATTTATTTATTTCGGTTTAAGACTATGTAATATATAGCTACGTTGTGTTTTATAATTGTCTATTAAACTCTTAGATTTTGTGGAATCAATTGACGATCTGCCATAACGTGTGAGATAATGTTTTCTGTTGTTTAATTTTAAATAATTAGTAAACTCGTCGACTTTGTTAGATATGAACCTCTACGAATTGTAAATATGTGCGTTCATAGTTGTGATGTACATTTTAATAGTCGAAATTTAATAGTATTTTATATTGTTATACGAATTAATTAATATATATAACTATGTACCATAACTATATTAGAAGATTTCTGTGAATATATCATTACATCACATTATATATTATATTGTATAAATATAAAAGAATATTGAAAGAGAATTGATAATGTAAAAATATAAATTTGTCAATATTATATAAATAAGGAGATGAAATATTTTTATATTGGGATTATTATAGTTATTAGACAGTTGTCTGACATAGTTGAAAATGATCTGTAAAAATACATTAAAAATGAAAATATTGAGTTTGTTTCATTTTATATTTCACTTCAACATTCAATTGATTCATTCGGCGACGCGTGGATATTCTATATATAGCAAAATGAATTGCTGTTCGTTAATCTCGCTAAAACTCAAGAACGGCTGAAGCGATTTAGCTAATCTTAGTCTTGAAATAATCGTGGAGGTCCAGGGAAGGTTTAAACGGTGATAAAATAGGAAAAAATTGCATATAAAATTGTTAAAATAACAATTATATTTTCCCATACAAACGCCCAATACCTGTCAAACAGGTTGCATTAAGAAATTTATTGCTAAACTTCAAAAAACCTTTGACATATTTAATTTTGAGTCGCGGGGTCAGCTATTTTATACATATTTGAAATGGTAAACTGACAACAAGCCTAATGGTAATACTATACTGACGGCCAGAAATTAAGTGGTATTTGAACGCGCCCACACAACGCAAAGTGATAAGTTGGATATAAAACTCATTATTTTATTTACATATATCTAATTGTGTACTGTATTTAAATATTAATTTAAATAAGAACCTAATTCGTGCTACATATTTAATATGGCCGTTCCCGCCATTTTATCAATACAGACTCTGCAAATGCACAGAGTACGTTATTAACAGCCATTACAAATGTTATAGATAAATTAGACCATAAACACGCGGTGTTTGTTACCTAAACGGCTCCGAAACGGCTTTACCGATTTTTATGAAATTTTGTTTACGTACCGGGTAGGTCTGAGAATGGGCCTACATTTTTCCATACCCCAATGATAAGGTGACTCACCCCAAATTTTTTTTTGTACAATAATATTAATTTTTATTTTATTATAATTTAATATTTAAAATTACATTCAACATAAAATTTTCACTCTTACGACCAGCCCTTGATTTTTAATAGACATTTTAATTTATATGGAAGAATAACGTTTGCCGGGACAGCTACTTTAAGTGTTTAAAAAAAAAGTAAAAATATAATAAAAAAAAACGACTGCGAGTCGAAAAATTCTTTATTTGCTTTGTTCAAATCCCAATATAATTCCAACATAATTTCTACCGACGCGACGAGTCACGTCATTCTCGATAGCTTTGTTCAAATCCCAACATAATTTCTACAGACGAGTCATGTCATTCTCAAAAGGCAACAGACTAGTTCGGCGAGTGACATATTTAAATAACATTTTATTACAAATTAATTGCGCCCAAAACCTAAATTTAAAAAAATAAATTGGGTCACCACAGCAATACGTCCGGGTAAGGAGCGTGGGCTCGAGGTCCGTATGCAGCGGACGGCTCGCGAAAGACTGAATATCTTTTTTAGATATCGTAGCAGAGAGAAAGACAAACTTCTTAGCATTCCATGGTATTGTTATGGGGGTGCTGGGTCCATGTAGCAGAGAGGGATACTCCAAGCAGTTCCCCAGACTTGTGACCCGGGTATAGTTGTAAGGATTGAATTTGGGGGATCAATAGGAGAAGCATAGCAAATTCAGATGCGTATGCATTAAGCACAAGTAATCACGCTGGTTTCAGTACCACCACGTGGAGAGCATCCTGATGGTGTAGGATACATTGCTGGTAATGTAACCTCTAGTTCACAGACAAATCCCTCACCCCACCTCATCCCTCCCCGTGAATGCGTTTTTTATAAACCAGCGACGTGGACAGTAGGTCCTTGTATATACTTATTTAAATAGTAATAATAATTTCTCAGGACACACTACCCCCTCTAGTCCCAAATTAAGCAGACCTTGTGTTATGGGTACTAAATATATGGATACATTTTTTTTGTAAAATTTACATACATAATAAAGCACCTAACCCGGTAAAACTACACTCATGAATGGAAATTATTATACTGTCCGAGGAATCGAACCCGCGATCATCGGAAGCAAGGCGATGTTAAACCGCTAGACCACCGAGGCAGTCAAAATAGAAGAATTGTTCATTCTTCTACTAGCTCACAAGCTAGGAACAGGTCAAGGAGACCAAGTTCTTCGCCGACCAAAACTACCTAGAAGTCGAAACACTTTAAAAAAAAATTCAGTTCACTTGGGGGGAAAGAGATTGCTAGTAATGGGGTCTAGTGTCTCCATTGCTAGCAATGTACCATGTTAGTCCGACCTCCACGGGGTTCTCCCTGGAAACCATTCTAGTTAATGTAATAACAGATTATTCCTCATTTTCTTTCAGTTTAGTTACGAATTGTGATGTTGAGAAGAGCTTACTTTCAATCTCTTCCGATGCCGTTGGTACGGATAATATTAGTCGTGCTATGATCCTTCCCATTCTAGATATTGTCCTCCCTATTATCACCAAAATTTTCAATGTTTCCTTATCCTTAGGTGTGTTTCCTTCCGTCTGGAAAGATGCTCATATTATTCCACTTCCCAAAAAGTCTAACCCGAGCTCCTTTTCAGATTATCGTCCAATATCCATTCTCCCTTTCCTCTCTAAAGCTATGGAGCGTCTTGTCCAAATTCAATTAAGTACCTTCCTTTCTAAAAATGGTCTCATAAACTCTCTTCAATCCGTCCTGGTCATAGTACGACTACTGCCCTTGTAAAAATTACAGACGATATTCGTTACGGCATGGAGAACTCCCAGCTTACTGTCCTTACATTACTAGATCTAAGTAATGCTTTCAACACAGTTGACTTCGATATTCTGCTGGGACTGATGCGTTCTCTCAACATATCTCCAATCGTAACTAAATGGTTTCAAACATACCTGTATGGGCGCCGGCAACGCATTCGAATAGACAATCATTTGTCCCAGTGGTGCCATACCTCAGCCGGCGTCCCTCAGGGTGGCGTCTTATCTCCATTACTTTTCTCGCTATTTATTAACTCCATTACTCTCGAACTTCATTCCTCATACCACCTTTACGCAGATGATCTCCAACTATATACACAAGCTCCATTACATAACATCACCTCTGCCATCACTAAAATCAACGATGATTTAGCAACCATTTCAAACTGGTGCAAATCGTACGGATTAATCGTGAATCCTTTAAAAACGCAAGCTATTATAATTGGCAGCCCCTTTTATATCGCCAGAATAAATAGGAACCTTCTTCCGCGCATTGTCTTCAATGGTGAACTCATAGCTTACAGTGACAGTGTGAAAAACCTAGGAATTTACTTTGATCAGACACTATCATGGTCGACTCAAATTATGGAACTTAGTAAAAAGGTTTTTAGTGTCGCTGGTTCATTAAAACGGTTACGTAATTTCTTGCCTTTCGACACCAAGGTTACGCTTGCAAACACCCTATTACTTCCTATTCTGGATTATGCAGATACTTGCTATCTAAACCTCACCGAAGCCCAGTTGAACAAACTTGAGCGTCTTCAAAATGTCTGCATTAGATTCATATTTGGTTTACGTAAATACGACCGCATTTCACAATTCCGTACTCAGCTCAAGTGGCTCCCAGTTCGTTCTCGCCGAGATTG
This sequence comes from Achroia grisella, assembly GCF_030625045.1. NCBI lineage: Eukaryota > Metazoa > Arthropoda > Insecta > Lepidoptera > Pyralidae > Achroia > Achroia grisella. The sequence goes on along the minus strand of NW_026713024.1, from coordinate 355,340 downwards.
GCATACTCTCTCTTTACTCTATTCTATCCTTTTTAACCCTATTACTCCATTATACCTTAAAGAATCTTTCACATTTCTCGGTGAGGTGCAGAATAGTGGTCTACGAAGTGCAGATAACCTCCTGTTAAAAACTCCCACCCATACCTCTAGTTACTATTCCAAATCCTTCTCTGTACAGGCTGTGCGCCTTTGGAACTCGCTACCGCCCTCCATACGTAATGCTCAATCCTCAGCCATCTTTAAGAACTTAGTTAAATCTCACTTTCTCTCCCCGTAAATACTCTTATGTTCACTTCTTTTCCACTTCTATTGCTTCTTACATTTAGTATAGTGTGTTATTTGTGTAGTATTTATATGTATGTATAATTTTTATGTGTATGTATGTAGTTATTAATTTTAATTTATTTAAGTAAGTTTATATATATATATATATATATATTATATTTTGTTACCTTATTTCCACTCCACGTGCCGCCTACTTTATTTTTATTTATACTCTCTTTCATAAGGTTGTCTGGAAGAGATTGCGTTAGCGATAAGACCGCCTTCTGTACCTTCTTCTTTCTTTAATGTATTGTTATATATTATTTTCTTTTTATGTATCTACTTTTAATATTGGTGCAATAAAGAATTATAAATAAATAAATAAATAACTCACCTGACCTCATGCTCAACTTATCATCCTCCACTGGCGACCCACCCGCGTAAACCGTTATCGCAGGCGGGTGCACCATTCCATTATCATACATGGACAACCTCCTCAACCCACCCTCAGAACAGCAGCAGACTTTCATTTGATTTCATAATACTACTATCTTAAGCATAATAAAAACTTTAAACCGGAAGATAACTGGTCATATTGACCTGTTGCTGCTTCTCAGACCATAAATATAAGATAACTAAATTATTTTTATTTTAAAGATTGTTGACTGCCGGTACAAGTCATTATATCTTAAATGTTTGCGTGATATACAAGATTTTCAAAAAATCTTGTATTCACTTTTAAGATTTTGATATATGAATTTTAATAAATGTCATATAATGTTTTCTGTAAATACGAATTAAATCCACTTAAAGACCGCTTCATTGTAGTTATACAAATGTATTTATAAATTTTTCAGTTTCATCTATCTATATAAAATAATGTTAATCTATTAACATGATAGAAATTATGCTAAAATCGCGTGTACAGGAACGCAGCTGAATGAACGTGATGTAAATGCCAAAAGCCGAGCGCCAAATGCCAAAAAACGAATTTTGAAACATTTTCTTCTTTACGTAATCGGTCAACGTAATTTTAAAAATTCTCTGTTATAATGAACTAGTATATTATTAAAATAACAATAAATATTATTAATTGTGTCCGTATAAGTGATAAAGTGTAGTAATCATTTATAACAAATATCAGAAGTTATTAACTTTAGTTGTAATCAGATAACCCTTTAGGAGGTTACAAGAATACTATTCGGCATTAATATTAATTAATCGCTTCTCGGCATTCGAAGTAACAAGTGTATTTCGTGTTTGTTTACGAAATTATAAGTATCGATCGTTATATGAAATGTATTGCTAGTTTGGTCGCGATCAATATCTTAATTTCTCGGTTTTTAGTCATTTTTAAATACAATTAATATTAATAAAACGGTCAATTAAAATCTTTGTATTTTATTGTTTTATCCAATTGTTCGGTGCAACGAATAGTGATTGTGACGATTATAAAGTAGTGTCACTGATTAAACAAAATGTCACAGATGAGATTGCTAAGTTGCAGCCGGCTGTTGTCTCGCGCCACGACACAGTCGGAGATCGTGGATTTCACACAAAAAATTCCGCGGAAGAACCCCAGTAATACACGCACAATGGCTTCCAAATCGTTGACCATAGAAAACCTAAATCCGAACATTTTGAAATTGGAATATGCTGTCCGCGGTCCTTTGGTAATTCGCGCTGCGGAAATTGAAAAGGAATTACAAAAGGTACGTGTTTTTACATTTTTTTTTGGTAAAAATTATTTATAAACCGTTTTACTCTTGTTAGTGGGTTCTTATTCTTATTTTAAACATAATAAATGCCTATAATGAAATGATATCAAGGTCAAACTTTCACGACTATAAGTCCTTTACAAATGTTTTAATTCTATATGAAATAATTATATTCATTTAAACATATTACTATAATATACAATATAATGTATCTAAATTCTATATTAATATATAAAATCAATTTGTAAAGTAATATTCATATTACCAGTGGGTAGAATTAATATTTTAAAATTTAATGTTACATAAATGTGAGTTTTTGTAAAGATGTCTCTTTGTTACTCAAACATGAAGCACTGGGTGTTAATTGAATTTTGGTACATCATATCGAGATATTCCTTATTCTATTATACTCGGTCAAAGTCACAACATATTGTTAATATTCATTCTTGCATGATATTGTAAATAATTACATTTGTTTCTTGAAGCAAAGTACCAATTAATCAAATTTATAGTAATACTCAATCATTATGTAGTATAAAACAAAGTCACTGTCGCTGTCTCTTCCTATGTATGCCTTGAAAACTACACAACAGATTTTGACACATATTTATATGTATAATACATGTACACCCGGGCGAAGCCGGGGTGGGTAGGTAGTTTAAAATAATTTGTTTTGCCAGCTATGGCTCATTCACTAATGATTTCAATGAGTAATAATGTCATGCTATTGTTATTAATGTGTTACAGTAATTATCCAGTGCATGGAAAGTCTATAGTTATGTTTGTTAGTCACAAATGGTTAAATGAATGTAGTCATTGCATTGTACTTTGATAATGAAATTCACTTGTCACTGTAGTTTTTTAAATGATGATAATAGGGTGCACTTTTCTGCAATAATAGTTTGTTGGTGGGGCACTGATGAGGGTGACAAGATCATGAACATGAGATCAGGTTAGGTTAGTTAGCCAATCGTGGCAAATTCACCATGAATTTATCATAATGGCTTCTAGCTGGAACTCTGTGGAGGTCAACCTGTACACATTATCTACTTTGGTATATTGCTAGCAATGGGGTCAACAGTAGGGTTGCCAAGCCCAAATTAAAAAATCAGGATTGAAAGTTCAAAAAACTAGGACTATCCAGTTTAAAAACAGAACGCAGTAATAGTGTTGCAATAGTTATATTAATATGTAGTAAAATTCAAGTAATTAATATAATCAGGTTTGTAATAAAAGGTATTTAATAAAATTATACTGTTGAAAATCAGTATTTAAGAGGCGCACATATTTAAAAATTCAGGATGCTGCCATATAAGTATTCAGGACTTCTCAGGACACTTCAAAAACTAGGACATGTCCTGCGAAAACAGGATGGTTGGCAACTCTAGTAAACAGTCCACATTACTAATTATTTCCTTCCCAGCTGATATAAAGTTAATTTTGTTTACTCATTTCAATTATTTTCAAAGTTGTACAGTGTAGTTACACATTAAACATCACAGTAAACCAACCTGTATTAAGAGAATCCACAGAGAATAACTTTAATGTATGTTAGTGTGATGTTTCTTACCAATCATCGCTCCCGGGAACTTCTCATACTTTCCCTCTTGGTCACGATGGACCCAGCACCGAAACCGTGAATTCTAAGGCATGCAAAGATTTTGTCACTGCAGTAATGTTACCCACTCACTAATTCTTATGCCATACTTTGTTGGGTTGAGTATAAGATATCTGTGTTGGAGATAAGTCATCTTATGCCTTCATTATCTCTAATTAACACCTTTATTTTAGAGTGCAATAAAGATAAAGTAAGTGTTGGCACACAGACATTAATTAGATAGATAGATAAATGCTTTATTCAACAATTACAAACACATATCATACATGAGATACATTTTATAAATAGAAATAAAGTTTACAAATTAAAAATGCATTAATTACTTATATAAATATTACAAAATAAAAAATGGAGGTGGCTTTATGTGTAGCAATGATGAAGAGGCAACCAACTCAGCATGAAGCTACAGATAAGTCTGCAGCACTGATATTCTGTTGGCTCCTATAATTAAATATATACTTACATACATACATACCTGAATGTATTACACTTCGAGCTCTTAAACAATTTGTTAGTATTACAATGACTGAATCTACATTTTATAAACCAGTGGATATCTGTATTGGTTTTACTATTATTAATTCATATCTATGTACTTAAATACATACTACATTGTGAAACTGTTTGTATCCCAAATAAAATAAAATAAATTCATAAGTAATATGAGCATTATATAAGTACTAAGTTGAATTTATTTTTAATTTAATAGGGATGGTAAACATATTGGCTGGTCTATCATTTGTGGCAACAATTTTTTTGTATAATGGATCACAATGGAATAGTGCTTATATATACTTGCCTGTGCTTATGGTATACCCTGTCAGGACACCAGTGGAGAATGATAGTCAGGGAAGTTAGTCCATTGTGATGAAATTACATGGTTTTCGGGGATCCTCCGTAGAGCTCCACATGTCATTGTACATTACATTATATGGCTAGCAATAGGGTCCTAAGTTTTATTACTAACAATTTCCTTCACCCTTGTGGCAATTACCTCTATTCATGAACAGTGCTATGTATATGTATAGGATTATTATGATATGCAAGTGGTACCTCCCATATGTTGCAATTCTGGTAATATATATTTATTAGAACTTTAATGCACAAATACATAAATAAAGGTGCACATGACGGACTTAACACCTTGAGTCATTTTCTCCGAGTCAACCATTGGGCAAACAGATATTCATGTAGGCGTGCATTAAAAAAATTGAATATAAATCTAAAAAAAAATTAAAATAAACAGAAGATCACTTTAATATGATTAAATATAAATACATATGCGAATATACTTATAAATTATAATACATAATATACATACATACATACAAATACAGATACAATTATAAATTTATCCAAATCAACAGTGAAATTCAGATGCATAGAGGAGGTTAATATCTCTGAAGTAATTAATTTCAAAACCCTCTCCTCATAGAACAAACTGGAACATAAATTACAAGTTAGCATCTGAAATATGTGAGACACATGTGTATAACATTACTAGGACTCATTTGTACTGCACAAACAACAAACATTTGAAGATATTGCCAAATGGAGCTGGAAATGCCACTACACATCTCCTTTGGAAAGTGCACACTCTAACACGAGGAGATAAAAACAATAGTTTCTTAGAATATCCTTCAATACTTGTCACTAAAGAGCCTAGCTTGTGTTTTAAAAATCTATGCAGTTCATATTGACATGTGTACAATTTTAGTGCAGGCGGGTGCAGCATTTCATTATTATCCATAAAAAAAAAATAGATTGGTTCATTTCATTAATTCATTGACCTATTGCCATTAACATTTGTTGCATAATGCTGTACATTGGATCCCCAAACCTATATAGAATAGTTATTTAATTTCTTCAGCTGGGAATTAAATTTGGTACCCATTTGTAAATTACTGTTCTATAAGATTGTTCTAATATAATTGCTATATGCATACCTAAAGATAATGTTCTTATTTTAGCTGACAAGCCTATACTTTCCATGATCATTTGAGTTGAATGATGTCAATGTGATTACTTGATTGATGGGGTTTGGAACTATGAAAGTTATGTATAATCTGATAGCATGGTGCAAATAAAACCTTTATTAACTCCTGTAATCACTATATCTCCTGGCTCATACGTTGTACTTGTGAACGAGTGCTGCTTGTTGGGACTGATCTGCTCCTGTTACTATGACTGATTTAATCTTATTGTATATATATATTAATCCTTACTAATAATATTATAAATGCGAAAGTAACTCTGTCTGTCTGTCTCGCTTTCAAGCTAAAACTACTAAACCGATTTAAATGACATTTGGTACACACATAGATTAGACCCTGAGAAAGGACATAGGCTACTTTTTAATGCGAAATAATGGTTGTAAGAGGTTGAATGGGGAGATGAGTTTGTATGGAAAATCGACATTTTTGCTAGCTAGAACAATGACACTTTTTTATAGCATATTGGTTTAGGTTATTGAATATTTTTTCTTTATTTGGTCAAGGCCACTATATCACGCGATCACAGCTAGTATTAATATAAATAAATTTGATCCTAATAAATCAGTGCTAGTTGGTAGTTTGTATTCACATGTTGTAACTTGAAAAATGTGAATTTGCAAGGATTATTTAAAAGTTTCTTGCTCTTTCTTCTTGTGATGAGAAGGCTTTCCGAATGAGCGGTAGATTAAAAAATTGTTATGACTATTCAGAAGTGCTTGAATTGAGTTTATTTGTATAGAGGATTTTCTATTCTATTCTATTCTATCAATAATGTCATTTGCTTCTTCTTTATCCCATTTATTTTGGGGTTGGTGTAAAATATTTTTATCTTCCATTCATCCCTGTTCACAGTCATCTTGTTATTTACACCATTTCTTGCTATATCATCTTTCACACAGTCCATACATCTCTTCTACTTGCAGTCATCTCATTATTTACTTCCTTTCTTACCATATCATCTTACACACTGTCCATCCATCTCTTTTTCAGCCTTCCTCTGATCTTATAACCATCCACATTCATATGTAACACCTTTCTTAAAATATTATATTCATTCCTACGCATTACACATAATATGCCCATATGTGACAAAGGAATCATTAAGACTAATACCTGTATTACTTTGTAATATCAGTTATTTATAGATAAGTAATCATAATAACATTCAGAGGAAGGATTTGATTTTTGTTTGTGACAGATAAACACAAAAAATTAAATATAATGCAAATTATATCACAACTAGTTGCTCACCCCGGATTTATGTGAGTGATCTAATGATGGAAATGAGACTAAATTTATTAATTGGCACATATTACAAAATGTAACAAAGAAAGAAAGAAAGAAAGATAATTGTTTATTTGGTACATAGCAATACTAAAAATATTTTTTAAGAAGAATTTTCTTAAAAGTTTATGTGATATAATCAATATTAGTGATAGATATATGTTATTATTAATTCTGCTCATTAATTTTCTGCTCATGCAAAAAAATAAATATTATTATTATTAAAATTATTATTGTTAATGTAAAAGTAGGCAAAGAAAATAATTTGAGTAATAATGTTATCTGACTGATAAGTATAATATCAAATTTATATAGTATGATATAAACAATATATTTAATAATGCACCTATTGAACTTTGATATTGTTATTACACTAATAAAAAAAAATGTATTTATTGGTGTCACCATGACAATTTTACAGCAACACTGTAAAACAAGATAAAAGTAGATATTTCCCAAGTTTGAATTTTAAAAATTATTAGAAACATGTATAATATTAATTTGAAAATAATACGAGCTGAGTTTATTGTCAGTTCTTTAAGCAGTTTTTAATTATATATTGTCAGATACCTGAACCTGTAGCACTGCGACCTACATAGATCTATTGTGCTCGCCCTTTTTCAAAGTTCCCTACCTAGACCCGTCAGGGACAAGAATTGAAGGACATTCTTAGGAGCGATGGTTTTTATCTCCACAGGAAAGAGTGTAAACTTTCCAAGGGAGATATTTCGTATATCGCATCAGTGGGCTACAACCACATAGGATGTGTAGTGGCGTTTCCTCTTCTGTTTGGCAGAATCTGCAGATTTTTGTCGTGCATAGGCCTAGGTAAGCCATATGCTTGTTCAACTTGCAGTGTCCTGAGGGCCCTAGTCATCATCCATATGTTGTTTTTACTCAATAGCAATAGTCTATTGGGGTATTTGTTCGAGTAGCCCGATATTAGGGCTTTTGGATGTGTCAATCCTGGCATTTCTTGCCAGTGATTTAGTGCTTCTCGTTTGATTTGAGATGTCCCAGTTGTCCCAACGAGGCACACCACAGAAGGGTTCGGGACCCAGTTGGGCGGTTTTTGCTCCTAACTTTGCCAGATGGTCGGCATTTTCATTGCCTACGATGTTTGAGTGCCCGGGGACCCATCTCAGTACAATATTATTTCTTCTTCCTACTTTATTTAGTAGCAAGATACAGTTTCTAATAAGTTTAGATCGGATTTCGTACGAGTGAAGTGCTAGTAGAGCAGCTTGACTGTCCGAATTAATTGTCGTAACTTGAATGACTCAATTTTCAAGAAACTTGTGTGTTGCTCTTTTAAATATATTGATTTAATTATATTTACATTAACAAGGATTAGGCATGCGACAATTAACATAGAAACCGCTACGCACTAATCTCTGTTCAATCAGATAACATTGTCAGCGCTATGAATTTTAAGTTAGATATTTGCTACAAATACATTATTATCATTTATAAATTCTTCAATTTTATAATAAGCATTTTTACAAAGTAAATATTTTATAAACATTTGAATTTTTTTTTCTGGCAAATTGAGTATAGACTAAAAAATTGTTAACAAAGCAACAGAAACAAGAGAAAACAATGGCAGCGTTATCGCTAATCCGATCTCATAAACCACATCGTAAACTACGTTTTAAGATAAAGCAGCTGTTAGTTTGCAGTTTATGGTGTTAGCCATATACAGGCATTAGTGGTACCATAATTCATTATCGACAATGTAAAAGATTATTTCCTTTAAAAAAATGCAATAGCATATGCTCGTGGTTACTATATTCTCCCTAATTTAATTTGAAAATTAATCTGTATATTGATATAACTAACAATGTAAAAGATGTTGTATGTTTTAGTATATTTGTATATAGGTAGAATAAAGACTTGGTATACGAAGAAAAAAAAATATATATATGTATATAATGTTATATCTGCCTCACTTATCTTAGTACTAAGCAGCTCTTCGTAAGTTGGTCTGGTAGAGGGGTGAGATAAGGCAGTCAAATTACATAATACTAGGCATAAAACTGGTGCTGGAAGGTGGCTGCTGGAAGGCGATGGATCCGAGGAGCGCAGGACCGATCGTCTTGGAGATCTTTGGGGGAGGCCTATGTCCAGCAGTGGACGTCTTCCGGGCTGCGATGATGACGATGATGAATCAATACGAATTAATAACATTAGTTTTATAAATACAAATTTTATACTGTACGGGGATAGAATGTAAACGCTACGAATGTGAGGCAGTGTACTAAACCACTAAACTACTAGACCAAGGTCGTCGATATACCAGTTGTGTTATATAATAGCTGCTATTAAGTGTAGTTTTGAGTTGAATGTGTGTTAATCAAACAGACAGTCATAATACTGCGAGACACAAACAAATATACATACACAACTAGGTGTTAATTTGATTAGTATAGCAGTATCCGGACACCATGTATGACATGTATGACAGTATATCAATTTCGTATTAATAATAGATTATAAATTATACATGTCAATGTTTTTAAGTAAGTACTCCTGAACGTATAGTATACCCTGGCCCCTGACTAATCCGGCCCCCCTTGTAATCCGACATAGTCTATTATTTATTATTTGACGACCTCGGTGGTCTAGCGGTCTAGCACACTGCTTTACGTCCGATGTTCGATGGTCGCGGGTTCGATTCCTCGCACGGCACAAACATTTGTATTCATGAGTGTGATTGTTTGTGTCGGTCTGGGTGTTTTCTATGTATATTATGTATGTATTTACGAAAAAAAAAATTATCTATATATTTGTATCAGTTATCTAGCACCCATAACACAAGCTTTAGCTAGCTTAACTTGGGTCTAGATGGCGCTGTGTGAATTGTCCCGAGATTATTATTATTATTATTATTGAATATTACTTTGACAATATACTTACCTCAGAGTGCATATACATACATACATATATAACATAGAATCTTATCACTGGATCTGTAATTTGTAGGATTACGAGATACTCTTTTGTAAAAAAATCCGGACTATACCCTTAGGCAGTACTCCATAATGCAACAAATTCGATGGTCCGACACTGCCCTGCAAAACGTTTGTCGGATAACCGGGGGTCCACTGTAGTAAGATCTACTATACTATGTAATGAGGATATCAAACCCGTGTGCTGGATGCTGCTGTTGTATTGGGCACATGCCTGTGATGATAGTGTATATATAAATAAATAAATAAATACTATGTGTACTAAATTTCTTTCGAAATTGTATAGTAGTTTTACCGAATTTGACGGGACTTTTATTGGCAGGTAGCTGATGTAATAAAGAGTAACAGGCTACTTTTATTTTAGAAAAATAAAGTTAAAGTCCACGCGGACGAAGTCGCGGGTACAGGTAGTACTACATAAGTCTGTATAACAATCTAAGCTAATGCAAATAATAAAAAAAAATAGAAAGAACATGCTATTATTAAATTAATAATAATTAATTTTTTTTTATTAATTATAGTTTGATTCATATGACTTGAAATAGCTGGACTGATTTTGACGGCACTTTTATTGGCAGGTAGCTAATGTAATGAGGAGTAACTTAGGCTACTTTTATTTTAATTCTTTTCATTAATAATGTAATGAGGATATCAAACCCGTGTGCTGGATGCTGCTGTTGTATTGGGCACATGCCTGTGCTGATAGTGTGTATATAAATAAATAAATAAAAACTATGTTTGTTTAGTAGTTTTAGCGTAAAAGAGTAATAAACATCTACACTTCTGTTTATACTCACAGTTTTATTGGCAGGTAGCTAATGTAATGAGGAGTAACTTAGGCTACTTTTATTTTAATTCTTTTCATCAATAATGTAATGAGGATATCAAACCCGTGTGCTGGATGCTGCTGTTGTATTGGGCACAGGCCTATGATAATAGTGTATATATAAATAAATAAATACTATGTGTACTAAATTTCTTTCGAAATTGTTTAGTAGTTTTAGCGTAAAAAAGTAATAAACATCTCCACTTCTGTTTATACTCACAGATTTAATAAGTTATACTTATAATTTCTTCTATTGTAGGGTGCACAGAAACCATTCGATACTGTGATTAAAGCGAACATCGGAGATGCTCATGCTATGGGCCAGCAGCCCATCACCTTCATCAGACAGGTAAGACTCATTACTTCATTGAATTACTCACTAATTCAATGAAATAATAAAGACATTTTATTATTTCATTGAATTAGTGCTAATCGGTGGTTTGTATTCACACACTTAAACTTAAATTGTAAGTGAGAATAAATTATTTAAAAGAACAACACACAAGTTTGTTGCTTGTTCTTCTTGTGATGAGACAGCATTCCGAATGAGCGGTAGATTAAAAAAAATGCTATGACTATTCAAAAGTGCTTCAATGTAAGTTTATTTGAATAAATGATTTTCTATTCTATTCTATTCTGCTTAAATGTCTCTATATTTTTGTAAGAATATGTTTGTATCATGCCTATGTCCAGCAGTGGACGTCTTCCGGGCTGCGATGATAATGATGATGATGTTTGCATCACGCGAGAATCGAAACCGCGACCCTATTATGTGAGGCAAAATGCTAAACTACTATTTCAATATCATTAGGAAAGGTAGATATTTTTCAAAATTACTAGTAACTACATTGATGTTTTAAACTATATTTTGTTGTAGAGAAACTTAAAATATAGTTTTAAAATTTTTGGTATGGTATCCTTTCTTATGATATAATATTATGGTCCCACCTGTTCAAGTCCCGACGGGCCGGGACTTTTCTTGCCAGGTATCTGATGTAATAAGGAGTAACTTAGGCTACTTTTATTTTAGAAAATTATAGTTAAATTCCACGCGGACGAAGTTGCGAGAACAGCTAGTATATAATATGATGAATTTAGCCTGCCCTAATTAACTAGATATTCACAAAGATATGAAAAGAATCCTTGTGCGTGGTTGTCAAATTGACAGGGAATTATTCCTAATCTAAAAGTAAAAAACGGTTATTTCAATATTACAAACAGACACTCCCATTTTATTTATATGTATGTATATATATATATATATAAATAAAATTGGAGTGTCTGTTTGTAATATTGAAATAACCGTTTTTTAATACATTTATATTAATATAAATACGATACATACAGCAAATTAACATTTTTGACTATTTTTGTCTGTCTGCTTGTTCCGGCTAATCTCTGAAATGGCTGTTCCGATTTTGACGGGACTTTCTTTGGCAGGTAGCTGATGTAATAAGGAGTAACTTAGACTACATTTTTATTTAGAAAAATACAGTAAAATTCCACGCGGGTCACGGTACTTGGCTAGTATTATTGATAAGTTTGTCGTGTCGTCTTTGAACATCTTATAAAAATCTGTCTGTGTGTTTGTTCCGGCTAATCTCTGAAATGGCAGGACCGATTTTGACGGGACTTTTATTGGCTTGTAGCTGTTGTAATAAGGAGTAATTTAGGTTACTTTTATTTTAGAAAAACTCTGTATTTTGGAAAAATAAAGTTAATAAAGTTAGTTATTATTAATATTAGGTCTTGTATATGATATCCATGAATATATTCATTATCCAATGCAATCGTTGCAGGTGATCGCATGCATCACTCTACCGGAATTGATAGAGAAAGGCGGGTACCCTGAGGATGTTAAGCAGAGGGCCCGTGATATATTGAACGGTTGTGGGTAAGTTGTATTTATTATTAAATATGATGATGATGATGATGACATATATTAGATACATGCACTAAAATGACATTTTTTACAATTTTTGTCTGCCTTTCTGTTTGTTCCGGCTAATCTCTGAAATGGCTGGACCGATTTTGACGGGACTTTTATTGGCAGGTAGCTGATGTAACAAAGAGTAACAGGCTACTTTTATTTTAGAAAAATAAAGTTAAATTCCACGCGGACGAAGTCGCGGGTACAGCTAGTACTACATAAGTGTGTATAACAATCTAATCTAATGCAAATAATAAAAAAAAATAGAAAGAACATGCTATTATTAAATTAATAATAATTAATATTTTTTATATTATGACTTGAAATGGCTGGGCCGATTTTGACGGGACTTTTATTGGTAGGTAGCTAATGTAATGAGGAGTAACTTAGGCTACTTTTATTTTAATTCTTTTCATAAATAAATTAAATCAAATTCCACACCGACGAAATCGCGGATACAGCTAGTAAATAAATAAAAATTGATTTTCTCATATCTTCCGAGTATAATCTCTGAAATGGCTGGACCGATTTTGACAGGACTTCCATTGGCAGGTAGCTAATGTAATGAGGAGTAACTTAGGCTACTTTTATTTTAGAAAAAATCTTTTATTTAAAAATAAATTAAATTTGATTAAAAAAACGAAATCACGGGTACATCTAGTAAATAAATAAAAATAGATTTTCTCATATCTTCCGAGTATAATCTCTGAAATGGCTGGACCGATTTTGACAGGACTTCCATTGGCAGGTAGCTAATGTAATGAGGAGTAACTTAAGCTAGTTTTATTTTAGAAAAATTCTTTTATTAAATAAATTAAATCAAATTCCACACCGACGAAATCGCGGGTACAGCTAGTCAATAAATAAAAATAGATTTTCTCATACATCTTCCGAGTATCAATAGGTTACATTGTTATCATATGTAAGTATAGATTATGTCGTTCGTTAAAGAAACTAGTAATTTTTTCTATTCTCACGTGCACACAATCGTTATATTTAATGACTTAGTTATTTTCGGCTCCACTGTAGCACTGCTAGTGTCATCTCATCACTCATATATCCATACCTATACAGTTTATATAATGCTTCACTACCAACATCGCAAATTTCAATCTTATGTACTCATAAATATAGTTCAATATCGCGTGAAGTGTTCTCTATGTATATTTATTACCTTTGTCGAAAAGCGATTTCAATCTTATGTGCTTGTAATAAAGTACAATTTTGCGTGAAGTCTTCATTATGTATATATTACCTTTACGTCAAGTCCAACACGGGATATCTTTTTTATGTAACTATGGGATATATTTGGCAACTCACCACAGTATATAGTCTGTGGTAGCTATTACACGTTGCCATTCCCGGGACCTTAGGTGTCATACTTCCATCTTATTTCTACATCTATACATATAAATAAAATTGGACTGTCTGTTTGTCTGAAATAACCGTTTTGTACTACATGCATATGAATATAAATATGGTACATACACCAAAATAACAGTTTTTTAAATTTTTGTCTGTCTGTTTGTTCCGGCTAATGTCTGTAATGGCTGTACCGATTTTGACGGGACTTTCTTTAACAGGTAGCTGATGTGATAAGGAGTAACATAGACTACATTTTTATTTTAGAAAAATACTGTTAAATTCCACGCGGACGAAGTCGCGGATACAGCTAGTAAATAAATAAGACTATGGATGATTGAAGAATATCAAAGTATTTTCGTTCGTTTCGTTTTTGAATCGCCGAAATTCATTGGAAAAAATTAATAAAATTAATTTTACCTGAATTCCGAAAGGGCGATAGAATATGACTATTCAAAAGTAAGCTTTTTATATATTTAATCGAATTAGATGTTATTTTGCGGTAATCCATTTCAATACTTGATGAATTTATATTATTTTGTTTAATTCCGCTACACTGGCCAAACCGCGACTTGGTCGCCGAAGAGTCACTAGTCTTCCAAGCTATATCCGAGCTCTATTCAATGCCTGATGATGCCACGTTCAGAGGCGAAACACGTGTCGCAATATGGGTATAGACTCAATAACGGTCGGAATTTGATCGCCACTAGAGAAGGTCGTAAAGGTAGTCAAGTTTCCACACCGAATATTTATATGTTCTTTATTGCACTTTTAAATACTGTTAAGTTACTCTGCGTGATCGAATCAGAAATGAGGAGATCCGCAGAAGAACCAGAGTGGCCGACATAGCCCGAAGAATTGGCATGTGCCCACATAGCTCGTAGGACATATGGCCGTTGGGGCAGTAAAGTCCTCGAGTGGCGACCACGGACCGGAAGACGCAGCGTGGGAAGGCCTCCAGCAAGGTGGACCGACGATCTGGTCAAGATCGCTGGAAGGCATTGGATGCGAGCAGCGCAGGACCGATCGTCGTGGAGATCTTTGGGGGAGGCCTATGTCCAGCAGTGGACGTCTTCCGGGCTGCGATGATGATGATGATGATGACTTTTAAATACAGTTCTAAACTTAAACATATACAGAGTGAGCAAAGGTGGACTTAACTCTAAGAGAGATCTCTACCAGTCAACCCAACAATGTGGCATAGCTAGTAGTGAGTAGGTAACACCAGTGCAATTAACACTATTATGTTGAAATGTCCAAAAGTTGAGAAAAATAAAACATTTAAAATTCAACAAATTAAATAAAGTTCTAATTATATTATAATTATAATAAGATATACAATAATAAATGAAATAAACATTAAAAAATACATACATATACAATTACTATAGATATCTACATATATTACACAAAATACAAATAATAAAATACACGATGAAACTAATCATACTAAGGTCGATAAATAGTGTGATTTCAACCTTTTCTTAAAACAACCAATTGATATTTGTGGTCTCACATATGCTAATTGTAGCGGAATTAAACAAAATATAAATCCATGAAGTGTTTAAGGACTTTTTAGCTTAGATTAAGTAAAGTTGAATAAAGATATTTTCTATTTCTATTTCCTTCAAGTGTAGGGTCAGTGTGGTGTCTATTTATTTGATTTGGTCGTCAGACGGAGGATGTGACCTCACGATGACCGTACAGTGATATTGAGTCGGCCATATCAATTACGACTTAGATAAGGGGACGATCAAACTCCATACCACGTTAGAACGTCAGCATGTACTCAATTGCTAATCATTTGTTTAAGTGTCTACTCATGGTAGTAAAATCGGTGGTTAGATAGCAGTTTATGGTCTTTTGTCAAGCCCACATTTAAAAGACCAGGATTAAAAGTACAAGAAACCACGACTATCCAGTTTATAAACTGAACGCAGTAATAGTGTTGCAATAGTTATATTAATGTGTTGTAAAATTCAAGTAATTATAATCAGGTTTTTAATAATAAGTAATTAATAAAATTATACTATTGAAAAACAGTGATTAAGAGGCGCGCATTCTTTAAAAACCCAGAACATTGCCAAATAACTATTCAGGACTTCCGAGGACACTTCAAGAACTAGGACATGTCCTGGTAAAACAGGATGGTTGGCAATTTTCTACCGCATATATCACGAGGAGTGTTCTGAGGAATTGTTAGGATTAATACCAGCTGCTGAGTTTCACCACCGTACCACCCGCCAGAAACTTGAAATACCATCCTGATCATCTGTATGAATGGCGGTCCTCCACAGTGCGGTTTTCTAGAAACTTTTTGCCACGCACAACCATATTGTGGAATCACCTTCCAGCAATGGTATTTCCGAACCGATACGATATTGAAACCTTCAAGAAAAGAGCTTATTCCTTTTTTTGCCGACAAAGTACTTGCAATTCCCCTGGTGTTCCGAGTGCTCATGGGCGGCGGTAATCACTTAGTATTAGGTGAGCCGCACGCTCGTCTGTCCCCTGACTAATAAAAAAAAACCAGCCTAGATGGTGACCTAGGGTAATATATAGATATATAAAGTTTATATCTACATACAAAAATAAATCGTATTTGATAATGGGTCTATCTAGTATTTTGCACTTTGTACCTATGTTTACTGTGCACTTTATTGTTTGTTTGTATTTGTACTGAACAGATTATAAGGCACACTACGGCCGGTATTTAATCTTGTACGGTACAAAAGTCCATAGGAATTAATGAGCGGTAAACAATGAAATTGCAATAGAATAAAATAATAATAATACAATATACCGCATGACGAGAACCTCGTGAAAGCCGAAACTGAGAAAAAGACAAAATATCTCGACCTGGCTCACGAGGTGAACGAAATGTGGGGTGGTGTCCACCGAAATCATTCCAATCGTTATATCGGTGAACGGTCTTAGCCCAACCAGTCTGGAACAACATCTCAGACGGTTGGGATTCCGGGGCGGCTCACTCCCGGGAAAGATAAAGAAAGCGGTGCTCTTAGATTCTGCCCGCATTGTACGCCGGTTTCTCTCCCTAGGGCCCTGAACCCCGGCCGACTGTGCTTCTACCGGGGGTAAGTTGCCATTTCCTCTCCTTAAGAGGGGAGATGAGATTTATTTTGGAAATATAAAAAATAATAATAATAATAAGAGGGGAGATGAGAATTTTTGTAATGTTTGAAAAATAATAATAATCACAGGACAATTCACACAGCGCCATCTAGGCCCAAGTTAAGCTAGCTAAAGCTTGTGTTATGGGTACTAGATAACTGATTCATATACATAGATATTTTTTTTTCGTAAATACATACATATTATACATAGAAAACACCCAGACCGATACAAACAATCGTAGTCATGAATACAAATGTTTGCCGTGCGAGGAATCGAACCCGCGACCATCGGTCGTAAAGCGGTGTGCTAGACCGCTAGACTACCGAGGTCGTCAAAATGATTAAATAACTACTGACTAGTTGACTAACCCAGAATGGGTTTTTTTTATAGCACCGGACAAACGAGATTGCGGTTCACCTGATGGTGAGTGATTACCACTGCCCATGACCACCCGCAACACCAGGGGAATTGCAAGTGCGGTGGTTGTGCGTGGCAAAAAGTTGATATAGAGTATAATGTAACATTTATTTAAAAGAGCAACACACAAGTTTCTTGCTCATTCTTCTTGTGATGAGTCTGCGTGGTATGAATGGTAGAATAAAAATATGTGCTTACATTAATTTTATTTGAATAAAGATTATATATATTTTTGCTTGAGCAGATTGGTCTGTTCAGGTTACGAACACTGATTACACTTTTTGCTTTTGCATATGCTGGTGGTCACTATATTCTGCAAAATATAAATTTAAAAGTATCTGTATTATTGTAAACATGTACAACATTTATTTGAAAAGAATACGAGCTGATTTTCTTGTCAGTTCTTCTCATCTCGAAATCATTCCGAACTGACGATTGATTTGACATATCATAAGTCTGTAATAGACCTACATGAATAAAGATAGTTTCTACTCTATTTTAGAGTACCATAGGGGGTCCCCACTCGAGAGCAGTGTAGTACATCTAGTATCAAATCGGTTCAAATTACAACGTAATCGATATTGATAACATACCAGTCTCCGTAACGTTATCACATCGATTGTCTGCAAATAGATATTTTAGATAAGTAAGATAATAAACTCTATTTTTACCAAATTCGTGATGGAGCTCTATTTATTCTTCATTTCAATTTAGGTGCTGTAGTAGAGACTAGGGTTTTTGAAAAATATTACCATATATAAGGTGACGGTTACCTCGTACTTTAAGATGAGGATCAAGTCGAATCAGTTAAATCGTTAATCTATCAGAAATAACCTACGATGGTTTCAACGGGAACCGTGGATTTTGTTGTCCTGTTCATTCATAAAGGAGGTCATCTTTAAATGATGTCACATTAATTCCATGATTTTTTATAACCTTGCCATGGTCTCATTTGTGAGATTCCCGTCCCTCCCTAATATGTGACGTCAGAGGCACTACTGATATTACATTGGTAGATAGGTACCTGCCAAGGATGTCAGTCGTACGAAAATCCTACAAACTGATTTGAGGAGAAGCTTTATGATTATATTCGTCGTCACCCGTAATACTTTTGAAATTTTGCCATCAGAGGGTTGATTAGAGGGTGTGTGGGATATTACCCATTAAAAAACCACACGGTGTACCTACGAACGTGACTCCGGCGTCGGTCCGGCCTGTAAACAGCCAGGCAGGCCCCATCTCGTTGTTTGGGCTACTTATTTTGCCCTCAATTGTGGAATACCGTGGGTACACGAGCACGATTCCGAGACTATGGTTGCCAACCCTAATCCTTGTAATTTGCTAATATTAAATACCAACTATATATATAGTATAGTATGTGCATCTTATTTTGTCCACATATAGCGTGTAATTTAACTAACAGCCTTGTTAGAAGTTATTGCAACCTTGAGACATATTGATTTGAAAATTGTTTGCCTGGCCAACCTGCTCTATGCATATAAGCCTGACCTAGATATAAGAATGAGTGTAATTTTAAGTCTTTGTATGCCTGAATTTTAGAAATAACTGACTCATGGTTTACGCAAATCAAAATATCTTTTTCCATGTGGTAGGTCTATTACGTATGTATTTTATTGGTAGTGTTAAGTATATACGGTCTCTGTCTTAGGCAAGAAATAGAAATAATAATAATCTCAGGACAATTCACACAGCGCCATCTAGTCCCAAGCTAAGCAGAGCTTGCGTTAGGTGTACTAAAAAACGGATATAAATACATGTTACATTTTTCTTAAATACATACATAACTTACATAAAAACATCCAGACCCGTACAAACAATAAATTAAATACAAGTGTGAGTAGCGTTCCAGGAATCGACAGGAGTTCCTCGACCATCGGAAGTAAGACGGTGTGTTAAATCGTCTCTGAGGATTATTCCCAATTAAATAGGGTATAGTTATTTATTTAACTTTTATTGACAAACAAATTATGGTTTAAAAGACGGACCTTAATGCTGTAGGCATTCTCTACCAGTCAACTACAGGTGGCTTAACATTGAATGTACAAATTACATTATTATTATTTATTTAAATAACTTTAATGCACGTCATACACAGGTAAAAAGTACATATGGCGGACTTAACACCTAATGGCATTTTCTACCAGGCAACCATGAGTTGTGCAGAGATAAGTTGTTGGCGGTGCAAGCAATATTATAATATTTTATAGAATATACATGAATAAATATATATATACACATGTAAATACATAAATATTCCTAATTATTAATATGTATGTGTAACGTTGCAGAGGCAAGTCTGTGGGCTCGTACACTGCGTCGCATGGTATCGAGCTGATCCGCCGCCACGTGGCCGAGTACATCGAGCGGCGCGACGGCCATCCCGCCAACTGGCAGGACATCGTGCTCTCCGCCGGAGCCTCCAACGCTATCAAGAACGTGCTGCAGCTGTTCTGCAACCAGATCGACGGCAAGAACTCGGGTGAGCGCTCTCTCTATTATAACTGAGTTGACTAAGAATACAAATCATAAACATGATTCTAAGGTAAGAATACAAATCATAAATCCGGCTCGAAGGACCAATGTTCGGTTTGTACCGAATCTATAAAATGATAAAAATTTTATTAATATTATAGATCTACAAAGCATACTCTCTATTATAATTGAGTTCATTAAGAATATCATTAGCATCATTAATATCATAGTATAAAACTTAGTCGCTGTCGCTATCTGTCCGTCCCTATGTATGCTTAAATCTTTAAAACTACACAACGGATTTTGAAGCGGTTTTTTTTAATAGATAGAGTGATTCAAGAGGAAGTTTTATATATATAATACATGTACACCTGGGCGAGTAGCTAGTAAATGATAAACATCATTAACATACATAGGGACGGACAGACAGCGACTTTATTTTATACTATATAATGATAACTATATTAATATACGTAAATAATTGATCACCTGATGTTATGTAAAGATAACAGTTCACCTTGATATGGTAGCGTTAGATATATTATCGTAATAGACTTGCATTATATACACAACGATCTAACTATATATACAATGGGTTTTATAATAGGTACTTTGCTATTACTAGCGTGTATAGTTAGCGCAACCGGTGTATTGATTGAAAAACATAATATAAAAAACGTCCTAAAAAAATTCTTCAATATTTCATTATAAATCAAAATAATAGTAATAATAAAACTAGCAAAGGCTGAGGAAGTTTAGTGTAAAGAATAATAATAATAAAAGGATATAATATCGGTTACACAATAAGTATACACACATTCATACATACACACACACTGCACTTACTTGGTTTCAGCCCGTAAGTGTGGTATACGCTATAAACCGTAAAAAACCAGCAAAGGCTGAGAAAATTTAATGTAAATAATAATAATAAAATAGAAATAGAAATGGAAATAGAAGTAGAAGTAGAAGTAGCAATAGAAATAGAGATAGAATAAGAAATAATCTTTATTCAAATAAACTTAATATAAGCACTTTTGAATAGTTTTTTGATGCTACCGCTCATTCGGAATGCAGACTCATCACAAGAAGAATGAGCAAGAAACTTATGTGTTGCTCTTTTAAATATATATTGATTTACTTATATTTGATTAACAAGGATTAGGCATGCGATAATCAACATAGAAACCGCTACGCACTTACGTATACACACACACACACACACACACATACTCATACATACACACACACACACACACATACTCATACATACACACACACACTGCACTTACTTGGTTTCAGCCCGTAAGTGTGGTATACGCTTTCAAGCGTAGAAAACCAGAAAAGGCTGAGAAAAATTAGTGTAAACAATAATAATAATAAAATAGAAATAGAGATAGAGTTAGAGATAGAGGTAGAAATAGAAGTATACCGGTTACACAATAAGTATACACACACACACACTGCACTTACTTGGTTTCAGCCCGTAAGTGTGGTATACGCTCTCAAGCGTAGAAAACCAGAAAAGGCTGAGAAAAATTAGTGTAAATAATAATAATAATCTTCATTTACTGCTCACAAGGAAACTTACAATATTAACCAGATAAAGAAATCTATATATATATATAACTCACAAGGTGACTGACATAGTGGTCTATCAACGCACAGCCCAAACCACTGGACGGATAGGGTTGAAATTTGGCATGCAGGTAGATGTTATGACGTAGGCATCCGCTAAGAAAGGATTTTGATTAATTCTACCTCCAAGGGAATAAAATAGGGGATGAAAGTTTGTATAAAGATAGATTTTCGACTGATTAAACTGAAATTAAAGATTGGAGCTACTATGATGAAGACGTTCGCTTAAATAGGATATTGATAAATTCAACCCCCATGGGGATAAAATAAGGGATGATGCAGGATGTAAATGTATTAGTTTGAACCTATCAGCACCTAATGGAACGAATAAATTAAGACAAACAAAATAATTTTTAATACTTTAGGCTACTTTTATTTTAGAAAAATAAAGTTAAATTCCACGCGGACAAAGTTGCGGGAACAGCTAGTTATGTATATAGACACATTGGAGGTACCAAGGGGATAAAATAGGGGATGAAAGTTTGTATGAAACTTTATACTTACTTGGTACTTTGTCAATTTTAAACCGATCGGACTGAGACTTTGCATGCATAAAGCTACTATGACGTTGGCATCTCCTAAGAAAGGATTTTGATAAATTCCACCCCTAAGGGGAATAAATTAAGGCAAAAGCTAGAAAAAATATATATTTCAACTTACAAGTTATGTCCTGTGAGAGTTTGGAGTCTGAACTAAGTTGCAACCTGTACTACAGATCTCCAGGCTCTCTCCGAAGACTTACTGTGCTATTTAATAAATGATCTTAAAAAATATTAATAAATGTTTTTGTGAGGTAAATTCTATATTTATAATGTAAGAAATGAAGATGTATTGCACAGGGTGAGAGAAAGTGGCACGAGCTCCATCGACAAGAGCATTGCTTTTAAATTTATGAATAAACTACTCGTAGCTGTGTCTGTTTGTAATATTGAAATAACCGTTTTTTACTACATGCATATGAATAAATACGATACATATACACACCAAAATAACATTTATTACAATTTTTGTCTGTCTGTCTGTTTGTTAGTTCCGGCTAATCTCTGAAATGGCTGGTCCGATTTTGACGGGACTTTCTTTGGCAGGTAGCTGATGTAATAAGGAGTAACTAAGACTACTTTTTTATTTTAGAAAATTACAGTTAAATTCCACGCGGACGGAGTCGCGGGTACTAGTCTAGTGTTATTCATAAGTTTGTCGTGTCGTATTAAGTTCTCCAATAACTTCATTATCTTCGAACATCTTATAAAAAAGTAATTAGATTTTTTTATTGTAAAATCGCTGGGTATTTAGGAAAGATGAGTCGAGGCTGAAGGTGATTGGCCTTTGTAATTAAATTAATTATGTTTTTGTTTTATTTTTTACTAACTACTCGCCCCGGTTTTGCACGGGTGTATATGTATTATACATATAAACCTTCCTCTTGAATTACTCTATCTATTAAAAACCGCTTCAAACTCCGTTGTGTAGTTTTAAAGACTTAAGCATACATAGGGACGGACAGACAGCTACAGCGACTTTGTTTTATACTATGTTATGATGTGGTATGTTTTAAGATGTGTTCTGATGTTATAATGTATGTACACTAATATTTACAGATCAGTGTGTTTGTTTGATCGCACTAGTCCACAAATGTCCGTTCAATTTGAAAATTTATATGTGGGAGTGAGGATTTGGAAATAATAGAATATTAATAATCTATACGTCTATACATATAAATAAAATTGGAGTGTCTGTTTGTAATATTGAAATAACCGTTTTTTACTACATGCATATGAATATAAGTTCGGTACATACACCAAAATAACATTTATTACTGTCTGTCTGTCTGCTTGTTCCGGCTAATTTCTAAAATGGCTGGACCGATTTTGACGGGACTTTTTAGGCAGGTAGCTGATGTAATAAGGTGTAACATAGGCTACTTTTATTTTAGAAAAGTAATATTAAATTCCACGCGGACGATGTCGCGAGTACAGCTAGTAATATATATAAATATTTTCGTCTCTCTGTCTGCTTGTTTCGGGTAATCTCTGAAATGGCTGGACCGATTTTGACGGGACTTTTTAGGCAGGTAGCTGATGTAATAAGGAGTAACATAGGCTACTTTATTTTAGAAAAATAATGTTAAATTCCACGCAGACGAAGTCGCGTGTACAGCTAGTAATATTTATAAATAGGTACATATATATTTATATATAAAAATTACGTGTCACATTGTTTGTCCGCGATGGACTCCTAAATTACTTGCAAATTTGATGTTCATATAATGTGCAATTTAATCCAACTTGAAGAGTGTATAGTGTTAAAAGTCTTATAACCAGGTAACCCGGGTGTGACGTAGTGACCGTCAAAGTGCCCGCGCGCCGGTCACTCGTTAGCGTGTGACCTTGCGCTCTATAATTGACTAGTTGTCACGTTTTTATTACGTCACACTGTGGATTGTTACCGGCCGTATATATGTACATAACTACATACTATATTCTATCGCGTGCTTTTTCATCCATGATCGATATAGTTAAAAATAGAAAATTCTTTTAAATATTATGTACCAGCTACTCGCCCCGGCTTCGCCCGGGTATACATGTATTATATATATAAACCTTCTAGAATCACTGTATCTATTAAAAAAACCGCTTCAAAATCCGTTGCGTAGATTTAAGTATACATAGGGACGGATAGACAGCGACCGCGACTTTGTTTTATACTATGTAATGATAATATAATAAAAATCTGGTTTCCGTACAATGGAAGATATGTGAGATACGGCTCCCCGCTTTTCTATTCTATTCTATTCTATACAAATCAATATACAAATTTTCTATTCTATTCTATATCAATCAATCAAATTATTATTCCATTCAATAATAATAATAATCTCAGGACAATTCACACAGCGCCATCATCATAATACAAGCTTTATCTATCTTAACTTGGGTCTACCAAGTTAAGATAGATAAAGCTTGTATTATGGGTACTAGACAACTGATACATATACATAGTTTTGTTTCGTAAATACATACATATTATACATAGAAAACACCCAGACACAAATACAAATGTTTGTGCCGTGCGAGGAATCGATCCCGCGACCATCGGATGTAAAGCGGTGTGCTAGATCGCTAGACCACCGATGTCGTCCTGAAGATACTTTAACTAAAATGTAATAAATTTTGAATACTCATACTTTTTTTTATTTACCTCTAGCTGTACCCGTGACTTCGTCAGCGTGGAATTTAATTTAATTTTTCTATAAAATAATCTATTTTTTTTTCTAAAATAAAAGTAGCCTAAGTTACATTACAGCCTAATTACATCAGCTACGTGCCAATAAAAGTCCTGTCAAAATCGGCCCAGCCATTTCAGAGATAAGCCGGAACAAACAGACAGACGAAGCCGCGGGAACAGCTAGTTATATATTATATTTAAAACAATTGTATATACATCGCATTACTATTTTTACATTTATATAATATAACAATATATTAACTATATATTTCTCTCTTGTCCTCTTAATTCTCTATAATATTAAGTTTTTAAAAATTTTGTTTTTTACATTTCGGCGCCAAAATATTTATTATTTTTTATTTTTGAATTTATGCACACTAAGGGACATCCTCCATACAGCTATATTGGTATTATAAACTCTTATTATTTTTATTTATCAATATATAAATCGTAGGATATTTAACATTAATTCATAACATTGTTCAACGATTTTTAGCCTATATATTGACCGTAGGTACGGCCCTAAGCAATCTTTAAAAAACATACTCGCTTGTTACATTGCCACACAGACAGCTTTCGCCAATCACAATTGTTATTTGTTAAATAATAACAGCATAGCTACAACATTAAAACTAGAAATGTGAATATGTTACAGGCGTTATGATCCCGATCCCGCAGTACCCTCTATACTCTGCCTCGCTGGCGGAGTACGGGCTGGAGCAGGTGGGGTACTACCTCGACGAGGACAACAACTGGGGACTCGACGTGGCCGAGCTGGAGCGGTCCCTCGCTGAGGCGGAGAAGACCACCAAAGTGCGGGCCATTGTCATCATCAACCCCGGCAACCCCACCGGACAGGTGAGACCCCATCTATCTTTATGCATTCAACCCCACCGGACAGTTGTGACCCCATTTACCTCTATGTATTCAACCCCACCGGACAGGGTCACCCCTGTCCGGTGGGGTTGAATACAAACCGACCGGCCGTAGATAAAAGGATGAATGCATACCGATCTATCTCTATGCATTCATCGTTTTATCTACGGCCTTGGTAGTATAGCGATATAGCACACCGTCTTACTTTCGATGGTCGCGGGGTCGATTCGTCGGCGCAAACATTTGTATTCATGAGTCTGTTTGCATCGGTCTTGGTGTTTATATGTATAATATGTATGTATTTATGAAAAAAGAAATATATCTATGTATTTGTATCAGTTATCTAGTACCCATAGCACAAGCTTTAGCTAGCTTAACTTGGGTCTAGAGGTCGCTGTGTGGATTGTCCTGAGATTATTTTATGGAAGTGCTATGGAAGTGCACACAGCGCCATCTCGTCCTAAATTAAGCACAGCTAGTGTCATGGGTATTAGGCAACTGATGTAATATTTTTTTTTATTGTAAATGCATATATAATACACATAGAAAACACATAAACCAATACAAACACATTCATGAATACGAATGTTTGTACCCAGCGAGGACTCGAACCCACAACCTTTGAAGGTAAACCGCTGGACATATATGTATGCATTATAATAAAAAAAGTATGTCTATCTGTAACCTAGCAAGCAACAAGGAATACTTCGTTTAGAGTGTTTGAAATAGTTCCAAATGTATAATATTAATTCACTCCGTGCAAACTAGATGGCGCCACAGGTAAATGTAGATGGCGCTATTAAGATTTTTTTTGTTTTAATGACCTCCCTTAGTGTTTTTTTCTTTTTAATAAATTCCTATCATCCCTATTGAATGGTAGTTTCAATTGGAACCCTTAATAGCAGCTTTGGGACCTCACGATACCTATTTGTGCTAGTTAGTTTGTATCTAGACAACACGTAGATTATTTACTAAACAAATGTATGTTTTATTGCACAGTATAGAAATAATTTTTAACATTCACAATGACTAGACAGATATCCATTGTGAACAATGAACCAATTACTTCATAAAATCAAAAAAACGGCAATAAAGATTACTGAAACGAAAACATACTCTATTTAGAAACGAACCCATAAAAAATACATACGAACACACAATCTAGAGATAATAAACTAAATGAACTGACGTCTAACCTCGTTTGACATTTCATCATCTAAATATGATATATGATTACATACTATATATAGTATGTTATCATATATCATATTTAGATGACGGATGAGCGGACGAAGTCTCGGGAACAGCTAGTAAATATATTATACTAGCTGATCGTCCGCGTGGAATTAAATTTTAATTTTTTAAAATAAAAGTAACCTAAGTTACTGCTTATTACATCAGCTACTTACTATAAAAGGTCCCGTCAAAATCGGTCCAGCCATTTCAGAGATTAGCCGGAACAAACAGATAGACAGACATAAATTGTAAAAAATGTTATTTTGGTGTATGTACCGTATTTATATTCATATGCATGTAGTAAAAAACGGTTATTTCAATATTACAAACAGACACTCTAATTTTATTTATATATTCCTGGTGAATTGGCCACGGTGGACTGATCTCATGGCCATCCTATCATTGCAAATGCAAATAGTGTAATCAGTGTTCGTGACCCGAACATTCATTTTTTTTTATGTGTATCTGTATGTAGTAAAAAAACCGCATCTTAGTTTTTTTTATGAGTAATGGGGGCTGCCTGAAAACCAGCGCTGTATAGCTGCACCTCATTGAGGTTGTACTTATATCAGCAACAGCTGAGGCAGCTCCTATTGACAACTTCTATGTTATTATTTACTTCTTATTTTGTGTCTTATTGTAAATTGTATTATTTGTGTTATGTTGGCAATAAATCAATTATCTATCTATCTAAATATATATAACTCAAAGGTGACTGAAGGATGGAGACCAAGATGACGAGCAAAAAGTAAAACGGCACCGTTGTAGATGAAGAATATTTTTGTATTAAATAGACTTATGTCATATAAAACAATATAATATTATAAAAATATAGACAATAAAAAGGTATATAAAATAGTTTCCAACAGTGACTGACATAGTGATCTATCAACGCACAGCCCAAACCACTGGACGGATCGGGCTGGAATTTGGCATGCAGATAGATGTTATGACGTAGGCATCCGCTAAGAAAGTATTTTGATTAATTCTACCCCCAAGGGGATAAAATAGGGGAGGAAAGTTTGTATGAAACTTTGTCAATTTTAAACCGATCGGACTGAGACTTTGCATGCATAAAGCTACTATGTCGTAGGCATCCCGTAAGAAAGGAAACAAAAGTAAATCCGCAAAAACTATACCTAACTAAGACCGCTAGGAGACCTCGGTGGTCTAGCGGTCTAGCGTACCGCTTTACGACCAATGGTCGCGGGTTCGATTCCTCGCACGGCACAAACAATTTGTATTCATGAGTATGAGTTTGTATTGGTCTGGGTGTTTTCTATATATAATATGTATGTATTTACAAAAAAAAAAATCTATGTATAATATATATATATATATATGTATCAGTTATCTAGTACCCATAACACAAGCTTTAACTAGCTTAACTTGCGTCTAGATGGCGCTGTGTGAATTGTCCTGAGATTATTATTATTATTATAATTAATAATAATACTTCTTAACGCGAGCGAAGCCGCGGGAAAAAGCTAGTTTATCTATATTTGTCTTTTTTTTTTATTTTATTTATTTATTTAATTCAGGCTACATGGCCCATATTATAAATACCTTATAGACTAACATACATAAGAAATAATAATAAAATATGAAAAATAAAATTGTCTCTATGGTCACGGCACTGACGACGGCAATCTGCCACGGTAGCGCCGATAGACCACCCCCTTCGGCCAGTAGTCCTCCTTCATGAAGGAGGACTACTCCTTTTTAACCCGAATTATTATTATTTCTGTTGTATTCCAGGTGCTGACACGGGACAACATTGAGTCCATAATAAAGTTCGCCCATAAACACAACCTGTTCGTCTTCGCTGACGAGGTGTACCAGGACAATGTGTACGCCAAGGGTAGCAAGTTCTTCTCCTTCAAGAAGGTATGTAACGTAGCTATTGTATACACCAGCTAATACGCTAATGATTTTACCTAAATGTCGTTTGGCTAAAGTTAGTAATTCGTTTTATGGCAATTGCGTAAGGTTTTACAATAAAATACCAGAGTCTGTTATAAATCTGCCAGAAACAAGATTTAAATGTCAAATAAAACACTTCCTTTGCAAAAAAGCTTACTATAAAATTGAAGAATTCGTTAACGATAATAATGTTTTTGTAGAAAAAATTTAAATACATAGCACTGACAATATTATCTGATTACACTAATAATGAGTGCGTAGCGATTTCTATGTTGATTGTCGCATGCCTCTTACTTGTTACACTGTAATTATTTATATAAAAAAAACATCTATTAAAAAGAGCAACACACAAGTTTCTTGCTCATTCTTCTTGTGATGAATCTGCATTCAGAATGAGCGGTAGAGTCAAAATATGACTATTCAAAAGTGCATGTAATGAGTTTATTTGAATAACGATTTATTTCTATTTCTATTTCTATTACGCACTGCCAAAGAGTGGAACACACTTCCAGCTTTTGTGTTCCCGGAGAAATAAAACCCCGGATTCTTCAAGTCTATGGTGAATAGATCTTCTGGCTAAGCGCTCTACATCCTAGGTCTTACCATCATTTACCATCAGATGAGGTAAGACCAAGCGCAATCCCATTATTAATAAAAAAAAGCTGTATCCCTGAATCTCTATATACAGGGGCAGTCAGAAAGAATAGAATAGAATAGAAAATCATTTATTCAAAGAAACTTAATTTAAGCACTTTTGAATAGTCAACATTTTTTTTAATCTACCGCTCATTTGGAAACCTGTCTCATCATAAGAAGAATAAGCAAGAATAGAATAGAATAGAATAGAAAATCATTTATTCAAATAAACTTAATTTAAGCACTTTTGAATAGTCAACATTTTTTTTAATCTACCGCTCATTTGGAAAGCTGTCTCTCACATCACAAGAAGAATAAGCAAGAAACTTGTGTGTTGCTCTTTTAAATAATCCTTGTAAGTTCACATTTTACAAGTCGAAACGTGTGAATACAATCTACTAACCACCACTAACTTATTTAGGCTCAAATATAAAACACAATAAGATTAAATCAGTCGTAGTGATAAGACCAGACCAGTCCCTACAAGCAGCACTCGTTCACGAGTATGACGAATGAAAGGGTAAGCGTATCTATCTATATTATTAATTACTAGGTGATCCAGCAAACTTTGTTTTGCCATATAAATTAAAATCGCTTTTAAAAATTAGGGTTTTAATTGTAGGGTTAAAATATTAATTATTGTTGGACCTCTAGAGA
This sequence comes from Achroia grisella, assembly GCF_030625045.1. Taxonomy (NCBI): domain Eukaryota; kingdom Metazoa; phylum Arthropoda; class Insecta; order Lepidoptera; family Pyralidae; genus Achroia; species Achroia grisella. Next base: position 325,139 of record NW_026713024.1, on the reverse strand, counting down.
TATTGAGTGGATTACATATATAGCAGTAAGTATAATTTACTTTTGTTCCGATCACAGTTGCACGTTACATACAAACTGTTACTTAGCAACGATACTTATTTTAAATGTGATGGATTATACTATTTCTACTTAAATCAATGTGCCTAATACAGTCCCTTAATCCATTATATTTAAGACACTCTACATCTCTACATTTAAATAACATACATAATATAAAACAATATACACAACCACATTGTAGAATCACCTTCCAGCAATGGTATTTCCGAACCGATACGATATTGAAACCTTCAAGAAAAGAGCTTATTCCTTTTTAAAAGGCCGACAACGTAGGCAATTCCCCTGGTGTTGCGGGTGCTCATGGGCGGCGGTAGTCACTTACCATCAGGTGAGCAGCATGCTCGTTTGTCCTCTGTGTTATAAAAAAAAAATACAGAAGAGTAAATAATAGAACAATAGTAGCACAGAAGAGTAAACAATAGAACAATAGTAGAAAAAACATATCCAAAATTAGATCTGTTAAAATACTAAACACTAATTATAGTTGGACCTATACCCTATAACCTGATGGAGGTATTCAGTGGATTACACATTCATTCATTCATTCATAATTTAAGAGCTACACTCTTGTCGGTGGAGCTCTTACTCACATATGGATTACACATATATAGCAGTAAATATAATTTGTTCTCGTTCCGATCAGTTGCACGTTGCATATAAACTGTTAGTTAGCAACATGATTACTTATTATAAATGATAGATTAAACTTTTTCTTCTTAAATCAATGTGCCTAATATATTTTAATTAAAAAAAAAGTGGCTATATCTCTGACTACCGAACTTGAGATAACAGTTGCGGAGATATGTTATCCGTAAAAGTTAAATATACAATGTTAATTACATCGATAACTGGCTGTAACTTGTAACTGTAATGAAGTGTGAAGTGTGTAATCGGCAAACAGTTACGCAGATATTAATCTATACATATAAATAAAATTTTAGTGTCTGTTTGTAATATTGAAATAATAATTTTTTACTACAGGCATATGAATATAAATACGGTACATATACCAAAATAACATTTTCTATATTTTTGTCTGTATGTTTGTCCCGGCTAATCTCTGCAATGGCTGGACCGATTTTGACGGGACGAAGTCGCGGGTACAGCTATTATATAACTAAAATAACTAAAAGTACCGTCAAAATCACAGATTAGCCGGAACAAACAGACAGACAGACACACAAAAATTGTAAAAAATATTATTTTGGTGTATGTACCGTATTTATATTCGTATGCATGTAGTAAAAAACGGTTATTTCAATATTACAAACAGACATTCCAATTTTATTTATATGTATACTAACTACTGGTTCCAGCTTTGCACGGGTGTACATGTATTATAATAATAATAATAATAATCTCGGGACAATTCACACAGCGCCATCTAGACCCAAGTTAAGCTAACTAAAGCTTGTGTTATGGGTACTAGACAACTGATACAAATACATAGATATTTTTTTTTCGTAAATACATACATATTATGCATAGAAAAACCCAGACCGATACAAACAATCATACTCATCAATACAAATGTTTGTGCCGTGCGAGGAATCGAACCCGCGACCATCGGACGTAAAGCGGTGTGCTAGACCGCTAGACCACCGAGGCCGTCATTATATATAAACCTTCCTCTTGAATCACTCTATGTATAAAAAAACCGCTTCAAAATCCGTTGCGTAGTTTTAAAGATTTAAGCATATAGGGACGGACAGACAGCGACAGCGACTTTGTTCATAGTATAGAACAAAGTAATGATGATATAGACTTAATTATGTTGATTAATTAGTTTCAAATTATGCATTACAATGTGTCCGGGCCGTGCACGTGGGTGCGGGTTGAGGTCGCTCCCAACGTCATTACAGATAACTTGCGATTATTGACATGGGATTCGTTTTTTCTTTTCAATGTCAAATAAACTTAGAGATGAGACAACTCGAGTTAACTCGAGTTGCGCATAATTCGAGTTAACTCACAGTATGCACAGCGATCGTTGTATTCAAGTGTACTAACACGAATGGAGCGTGGTTCCAGGTGCTGACCGAGATGGGCGCGCCGTACTCCGGCGCGGTGGAGCTGGCGTCGTTCATGTCGGTGTCCAAGGGGTACATGGGGGAGTGCGGGCTGCGAGGAGGGTGGGCCGAGCTGGTCAACCTGCGGCCGGACGTGCAGGCACACCTCTACAAGGCCATCTCCGCCATGCTCTGCCCCACCACGCTCGGGCAGGCCGCCGTCGACTGCACGGTGAGGGACATACACACACACACACCTCTACAAGGCCATCTCCGCCATGCTCTGCCCCACCACGCTCGGGCAGGCCGCCGTCGACTGCACGGTGAGGGACATACACACACACACACCTCTACAAGGCCATCTCCGCCATGCTCTGCCCCACCACGCTCGGGCAGGCCGCCGTCGACTGCACGGTGAGGGACATACACACACACACACCTCTACAAGGCCATCTCCGCCATGCTCTGCCCCACCACGCTCGGGCAGGCCGCCGTCGACTGCACGGTGAGGGACATACACACACACACACCTCTACAAGGCCATCTCCGCCATGCTCTGCCCCACCACGCTCGGGCAGGCCGCCGTCGACTGCACGGTGAGGGACATACACACACACGCACGATTTTTCTCTACCACCCAGTTCGGTGTACAAATTAAATTGAGAAGAACTGGCAAGAAACTTAATTACATCTCTTATTTTTTTAAAAGCCAATATATTTACAATGTATAGTTATATATGTGTTTATGTCTAACATTACATTACAATCCCGTGCATGAACAACTATTGCTATGGTAAATATAACAATCAAGACTCTTACTACAACATAACTAACTAACCAGCAAGCAAATACCGTCCACGAATATGACGAATACCACTAATCACGAGTGTTAACAGGCGCGGCCACCGAGAGAGGGAGAGCCGTCATACGCGCTGTGGAAGAAGGAACGTGACGGCGTACTGTCGTCTCTCAACCAGCGCGCGCACATGATCGCAGACACCTTCAACCAGATGGAGGGCTTCCACTGCAACATCGTGCAGGTCAGGACAAAAAGACCAATCTTTTTTCTCACACGACGAGATCTATAGTCTTCCCCCTCCTTCAGAAAACAATGCGATCTATCGTCTTTCCATTCCACAGGAAATCATCCACTCCCCATGAAAACAACACGATGTTGTTGGCCTTCAGCCGCTCCATAACTCCTTCCTTTGGCTTGGAGTGCCATCTGCACTCGCCGCTATCGTTCGGTGAAGCTGTAAAGGCCAGCTGCGGCCAACAGCATTAGAGTAGTCAGAAAATATACACATATTACTAACATCATGCCTGATAACCGTTATTCTCGATTCCAGGGTGCCATGTACGCGTTCCCACGCTTCGAGCTGCCTCCGAAGGCGGTGGAACAAGCCAAGAAAGAGAACAAGGCTCCCGATGTATTCTATGCTTTCAAATTGTTGGAAGAGACAGGTACTATACTGTTATACGAGGGTCAAACTGAAAGTTCTTAGAAAATCAAAAACTGATTAAATTAGCAAGTTATTACCTATATTTTATCTTTTCAAAATAGTGTCCATTCACGTCAATACATCGCTGCATCCGATAGAACCACTGAGAAAAACACTTTGCCCACTCGTCCTTAGGGGTCTCTTTGACGGCCTTCTAAAACGTAGCCACCGAATCCTCGGCGTCCATAAAACGTTTTCCTCGAACTTTTTCTTTCATTTTTCGGAATAAATAAAAATCGCAAGGTACGAGGTCGGAGCTGTAAGGCGAATGACCCAGTGGTTCTACGTCTGAGGTCGCCAAATAATCGATCATTTGCCTGGCGGTGTGCGACGAAGCATTGTCGTGGTGAAGGAGGATCCTACTGCGAGGTCGTTTCTCACGCACATTTTTCAAAACACGTGGCAAACAATTGTTACTGTACCACTCTGCAGTAACTGTTTTTCGATCCTCTAAAACAATTGCCGCGTAATGACCTGTTCTTCCAAAGAACGAGGCCACCATCTTTTTTCCTATGCTTCGACCTCCCTTCACTTTAGTTAGCAACTCCTCAGAAGGAAACACCCACTGAGCTGACTGTCTTTAATTTCGGGATCATAACAGTAAATCCAGCTTTCGTCTCCCATAACTATGTTAAACACAGAATTTGAGTCACCTCCGTTAAATCTTTCATGCATTTCACGGCACCAATCAACCCGACGGAGTTTTTGAGCCTCAGTGAAATTATAAGGTATCCACCGGGCACAAGGCTTCCTGACCGCCAAATGTTCATGGAGGATTTTGTGCACTTGACTCATACCAATCGTTAAGCTTGCCCGGATCTGCTAATAGGTCACTCTTTTGTCAGTCTCTATCATACGCCGCACAACATGGATGTTATCTTCGGTTGTCGCCGTAGAAGGCCGTCCCTCACGCAAATCATCGGTGAGATTAGTGCGACCACGTTTAAACTCATTAAACCAGTTGTAAACAGTGGCACGAGACGGGGCTTCATCGTGGAAGTCCAATAGTAGTCTATCATAACTTTCTTGTTGACTTAGATGACATCGAAAGTCATAAAAAATCATCACACGAAAATTTTCTCGTGTTAAGTTCATGATAACGTTACACAGACTATTTTCAATTTGCCGCCAAACCGTAAAACACATGACATACGAATAAATTATATACTCAGTACTGTTCGTAAAAAGTTCCATTTTCAAAATTTTAACAATTTTTTTTATTATATTGCTCTCAAGTAGCCAGTTCTAAAAACTTTCAGTGTAGCCCTCGTACTAGCTGTATACTGCGGCATTGGCCACGAGATTTCAGGTATCAAGTGTCCTACGTGATTGGACACACAATATTCTTCTGGGTGTGTGAATTGGAATGTTTGTGAGTGAGGAGAGAGGCGTGCGTGAGAGAGAAAGCTTGCGGAAATAAACAAAAGAGGTGTATATTTAAACATTGAATATAGTGTAGCGTAGTATAACGTAGCATAACGTATAGGTGAGTAAATGGGAGATTGCGGAAATAAGAAAAATATAATACGTTCTTTAAAATATTTTTTATATATAAATATTTACACGTTAAAGACCACATGCCCACTGGTGGGTTACTCAGTAACAACATTACCGGCCCGCGTGCCCACGGTTGGCCACACCACATGTTTTACCTGGGAACCACTTGTAAAACATGTGGTGCAAAGCATGAATTAAACATGACTAAAATTTCAATTTATGTACACAAAGTACAACAGTTTTTTTTATTTTGATACATATTATTATTGTTGGATTACGAATCCTTATAAATTAATATATAAAGGAGAGAGTGGACTGTATTTATTGAAAAGAAAATAATTAATGGAAAAGGAAGTAAAAATACGATTTCGACCTGGAAGAACGTCTTCCACACTCCGAACACCCCAAAGTAAGCAATGTAACACCAAACTTACTCACCTTTGCTCAGGAACGTCCCGATGTGTAGTACTGTTTAGTGGCCACGCACTCTACAGTGTATATTTTCATCAAAAACAATTATATTGTGTTAAATAATTCCTTAATAATCTTGTTTTATATAGATAAAAATACGGAGCGTCCTTTTTGTTCCAGTTCTTATTTTCAATTGTTTTATTATTATTTTTTTGAAATTTAAGTGGCCACATGTTTTTATATGTGGCCAGTATTACCGAGCGCCCTTTGCTCCAGTAAGCAAGCCGGTGATACAACCTGCTTAGACTAAGGAGGTTCGGAATACGGAACACATATAATAATAAGATTTATTTATTTCTCCTCACAAACATGATGGCAACAATACATGTAGTATTTTTTATAGTAAAATACTTAAATTTATTATTTTAATCGATATACAATAATAATATTAACGTATTGCTTGATCCGGCTCGAAGGACCACTTAATCATTCGAGCCGGATCAAGCAAATATTAATATTGTTATATACTATTTGTAAGCATAGTATCTATGTATATTATATTATACTATATTATTATATTATTATATAGTATCTATGTAAGAGTTTTATTCCAAGTCGGTTGCAATATCTACATATAATATGTTTGTCCTCGCAGGTATCTGCATCGTTCCCGGAACTGGATTCGGTCAGCGTCCCGGCACGTACCACTTCCGCACCACGATCCTGCCGCAGCCCGCGCTGCTGCAGCAGATGTTGAACATCTTCAAGGACTTCCACGCCAAATTCACTAACGAATACAAGTAAACACGCACGGACACGCTGTAACCAGTCCCGACACGCAGCTACAACTTCATATCCACTCGGAAGTAACGATAACGTAGCTTGTATTGCAGTTATACGGTATTTTAGGGACATACATACACATACTATACAATGATTCTTGTTTAAATAAACATGTATGATGAATAGAGAACTTATATAAGTCCATATTCAGATGGCAATTGGGCTTGTTTCCAATAATATATAATTTATTAAGAAAGAAGAATTTTCAATATCAAGAAGATTGGAATTTTTTTTAAAATACTTTGGAATTTTATGTAAGAATTCCCGATAGTAACAAGTATATATATATAAATAAAAATGAATTGCTGTTCGTTAGTCTCGCTAAAACTCGAGATTAGTTATAATAGAAACGTTTCAGTGAACTATACTAATTATTTTGTCCCTTTCTAACCTGTTCTGCTCTTAATTTGTAAGACAGTGATACAACATTGTAATGGTAATATATTTGTTTGTAGCTTTGTATTTACGAGTACGAGAGTTAGTTGAAACGTTTCAGTGAACTATGCTAAATATTTTGTCCCTTTCTAACCTGTTCATCTCTTAATTTGTAAGACAGTGATACATTGTAATTTGTTTGTAGGTATGTTTTTACGAGTACTTGAAACGTTTCAGTAATGACGGTGTTTTGTCGTCTTGCTTTGTTAAATTTAAATAGTCAATTTATATTATATAAAAAATAGAGTTTATTTAAACGACTCGCTTATGATTTTGCGTTTTTCTTAATAATATACTATATTTTATATTTATTTGCTGAGATTTTTTTTAACTATGGACTGGATAGAAGATTTATTTGTTACTGGATAGTTAACGTTGTATTAACACGTTAAACGCCATTGTAATTTTTTTTGTATTAAAAAATCTTTTAGGACATCGGTAAACAGTAATTTGGGATTGAAATTTTCCAGAAAAATAAAGAAAATTCATTTCGGTCAGCAGTGACCGCCGTGGTAGGTGTGGGACAAAAAACATTAACATTTTGTATTCGCGTGCGTCGCGAGGTCATGAGAGAGGGTTGTTGTTGAGGGTCGTTCCGGTCACTCTAGTACTAGCACTAGTACTACAAATGAATGAAAAAAATCACGCGCCGTGGCTCAACACTGTAAACAGCAATATTCATAATATTAATACTAGATTTAAAGACAAACTTGTTGTCCCCAAGTATCGTTTAGAAAAGTCAATAGGTCTTTTATGGGAATAGGGATCAAAATTTACAATAACATACCAAAGGATATGTTAAAATAAGTTGAAAACAAAACATCTGTTAAATCATATTTACAGAGCAAGGCCTATTACTCACTAAACGATTACTTGAATGACGAGCGTGCATGGCAATAGTTGTTCATGTACGGGATTTTCATTTAATGTTAGACATAGACACCTATATAAATACCTATACATTGTAAATAAACTGGCTTTAAAAAAAAAAGTAATTCAATTGAGTTTCTTGCCAGTTCTTCTCAATTGGATCTATATACCGAACTGGACGGTAGGAAAAAAAATTATAATGTAAAAACTTGACGTCCATAAGCGGCTAAAATGTCCTACATGAATAAATGATTTTTGAATTTGAATTTGACGGGTCACGCACACCGCCTTACGTCCGATAGTCGCGGGTTCGATATCTCGCACGGCAAAAACATTTGTATTCATGAGTATGATTGTTTGTATCGGTCTGGGTGTTTTCTATGTATATTAAGTAGCTTCATCGCAACACTTGTGTGTGTGTGGTACACCTACGCGACGCAAAGATCCAGACATTATGAGGTCACCGGTGACCTAGTGACCTACATGGCGTTTAAAGTGTGAAGCATTTTACTCTAATTTTATTGTACATAATATATTAATAATTCAGTTATATTTTTCGTTGTACTAACAATAAGCTTTTTTAAATGAACTATTTGACTGTCTCTAGTCCCAACTGCGCCGTTATATGGGCACAGTTGTTAGTGTTTATAAAAAAATTATATTTATTATTTACCGTTGCATTTTATAATACAGTAGAACCTGTAGTCATTCTCAGACAAGTGACAGATAAGTTGCTGGCCAAGTTTTTGTTCTATATGTAGTTTCAGTGACGTTTATTGCGCAGTGGTTAAGACATTTCCTCGCGTATATAAGTCCTGAATACGATCTGAACATTATGTACCCATTTTATATCGATTTTATACCGATGTTTCTCATATAGAACAGTAATTGTCTGATTTTTAAACTAGAGTATATGTATACAGAAATAATGTATTTTCAAACATATATAAGACTCTTTGTATTTCTTTTAATGCATAATAACATATTTTTTATACTTTCGCTATTATTGTATACAGTTAAATTGGTTTTAACACGACTTTTTTATGGTAAATAAAGGCTGTTCCCGCGACTTCGTCTGCGTGGAATTTTATTTTATTTTTCTAAAATAAAAGTAGCCTAAGTTACTCCTTATTACATCATCTAGCTGCTAAAAAAAAGTCCCGTCAAAGTCGGTCCAGCCATTTCAGAGATTACCGGAACAAACAGTGTAAAATATGTTATTTTGGTGTATGTACCGTATCTATATCCATATGCATGTAGTAAAAAACGGTTTCAATATTACAAACAGACACTCCAGTTTTATTTATATGTATAGATTTTTTTCCTACCGTCCAGTTCAGTATATAGATCGAAATACCTTTATTTACCATTAAAACATATTATAAACACATATGATAGTTGAACATACAATTGTTAGGATTGTATGAATGTTTTATACAAATATTGTGATAATTGTTTATTGATAACAAAAACTAGGTTCTGCTGTATATGATTTATTCGTCACTAACTCTATGTGTATTATTATATATATATATATATATTTATTTATTTATTGCTTTTTCAGCGGACTTATCATAAATTAGGATCGAAACGCTCAGGTTAATATGTTATTTATAGTAAAATACATTGAATGCATCTATAATAGACAAAGTAGAGCATCTCTGCAATAGACAATACTTTCTCGTCCGTCAATAGACAAGTTTGTAATATAGAACTGTCTCGCATACTCTATGGTTTCATTAGCAACTACGGCTACGTTTGATTACGTCAAATGTACAGTATTATGTTGTCTATGATTTTGAATGAATTAAAAAAATGAAATCTGTAATGTGAGGAATTTTAGTTTTATCGACTCTCGAAACATTATTTAAATACATATGTTTAAAATTATAATAAAACGAGCTGTTCCCGCGACTTCGTCCGCGTGGAATTTAACTTTATTTTTCTAAAATAAAAGTAGCCTAAGTTACACCTTATTATATCAGCTACCTGCTAAAAAAAGTCCCGTCAAAATCGGTCCAGCCATTGCAGAGATTAACCGGAACAAACAGTCAAAAAATGTAAAAAATGTTATTTTGGTGTATGTACCGTGTTTATATTCATATGCATGTAGTAAAGATCGGTTATTTCAATATTACAAACAGACACTCTAATTTTATTTATATGTATAGATATACTCGGAAAGTTGTATATATTTCATAATAATATCAGATGAATGAAACATGTGTATTACTAAATTAAATATATGAAATTGTATTTTTTTGTAATTTAAACTTATACAGATCAATGTGGAAAGTGTAATATATTTGTCTAAAGTTGTTGATCTGTTTGTTAAATATTCTCAATAAGTATGTGATTAAAGATATAATTTATTGGAATATATGAGAATATAAATGTACTATTATTGTTTCATTGGATGTATTTTGATTACAATTTCGTTGATGCATATCTTTGTTGAGTTGTAATAAAGCAATAGAAAGATAATGTGTTTTTTTTATAAGGGTATAAAGTTTCAGTTGGATGACGTATGCCTGGTCTCAACCACGATCAAAAATGTATGCGTTCACTAAAATTAATATCTTTTTCGGACTCTAACGCTGTATATATATTTAAAATATACATATATAAATGGAAATATTAACTTGCTTATGAATTTTATGATTGATTAAGAGGCGCATCTAGGGTATGTTTTGTAACATTGTTGGCAACACTGCGATCAATAAAAACATTTTCGCCGACTACCCCTTTCGGGCGAGTTGTGTCGAGTTCGACGTAATAAGCGTGATTTATCTCACTGTCGTTTCTTGTCGACTGGGAACGGCCGGATACCCTCTTAATTCAATGTATCTTGAACCGTGGGTCTTTGTTGTCGCCGGCACCGGCAATTGATAACCACAATTTTCGGACTAACGCTGTTGGCCGCAGCTGGCCTTACAGCTTCACCGGACGATAGGGGTGAGTGTAGATGGCACTCCAAACCAAGGAAGGACTTATGGAGCGGATGAAGGCCAACTCCCGCCTGACGGATACGACTTTAGTCTGAGAGCACCGCTAGGAGTTCGAACCTCGGCCCAGGCTGTCGTAATATCGATCCCCGTTTGAATTGGACGGGGGATCGATCGGAGGCGATCTTCCAACTTATATAATTGTATTCACATAGTTTTAAATATGTAAATGCTGAATAACGTTTAATTAATACAGCAACATAATTTCCTGCTCGTTCTTGTGCTGCTTTCTGAATGACTTCAAGAGTGCTTACATTATCTTTATTGGAATGAAGGTTACTTCTATTTTAATTTTATAGCACACGATGGAGTCGTTTAGACTCGTCACAGTGTATGTTAAGGGGTTACATGGGTTTTAAAATTTGAAAATATCGATTTTTTTTTCATCTTATTAAATAGTACAATATGTTAAAAATATTCTCTCAAAGTTTCAAATCGATCCGAGTAAAATTCTAAGAGCTAGACCCTTCGGAAGTTCCGCCCATCGTGCCACGTTGGTGTAGGATCGCTGCATATGTCGCTGCTGGCACATTCAATGAAGGAGTCTCAGCTTTATTGCTTTTTATGCATGGCATGGACTTGAAACTTGGCCGAAACAGCCATGAGTATGCCCAAAAAGAAGATGAGAACTGCATACTCATTGCCGAAAAAAAAAAAGCTGAGATTGAGACTCGTGTAGCTAGAATTCGTCACAGACAAGAGCAAAAGGATGCCCTAGATATTGCCGCAGCTGCGGGTACTCTACTTTATGGTGCTGGAATCGATGATTCCATGTAAGTTAAAAAAATTTTTTTTTTGTACGTAATTTGAAACTTTAAACGCGTTTTTCTCAAAACTCCATTTTTGAAGTCGGTGGACACGATTTCTCTAAAAGTTATGGACCGATTTAATTGAAATTATGTACACATCTTTAAAATAATATTATCTAGTTATTGAACGAAGGATTTTTTTTTAATTTTTATTACAACTTATATTTTTACATCATAAATGCCGAAAATTTGACCAAAAAATGAGACTTTTTGTTCAAAGTCGGAGAAAAAATGTATATTTTTTTTCTTTCGTTCAAATACAAGATTTATGTATGTATTAACGGCATCATTTTGGTTTTTTAATTTTAGATAAACCAATAATAAGTTGTGCTGTCCACGGCGCGAGCACTTTTTTTTGAGACGCCCAGATGAGGTCTCAACGGCTGATTTTTCAATATTTTTTTTATAAAAATTTGTGGAGACATTGTTGAAATGTTTACCTTAGATAGCCAATTTAAAATTTTTAAAATATTTGATTGGTTATATAAACAAAAATGGTAAAAATACCTATTTTTTGTATCTCTGACTCCCATGTAAAGTTACCTTAAATAGAAATAAATTTCATACGCATCAGTATTGCAAATTATTATGTCTTATGATATTTAATAAATATATTTTCTTTACTTCTATCTACCTTATGAAGTTATTCAAATTCAAAATATCTTTATTCATGTAGCTCTATTACAGGTATGTCAAATCTACCGTCAGTTCGGAATGATTTCGAGACGAGAACTCAAATCAAGACTCTATTCTATATTTATAAGTATTCTTTTCAAATAAATGAAATATTCGCACTTCGAAATATCATTAGCAAATAAAAGTCCCGTCAAAATCGGTTTAGCAGTTTCAAAGGTTAGCAAGTACAAATAGATATTTTGTTCTAAGCTATTAATTTGAATAATTTATTACAAAATTTGAGCGTGTTTGACCGCAATCTCACCTGATGTTAAGTGATGATGGGGTCTAAGTTCAAATAATGCCTCGAAAGATCCAATGTTGTAAGAATGGGAGTGGGGATTTTTAGTAATGGGAACTAGTAATATAATAGATCCAGCAATGGGGATTCCATTGCTAGCAATTTACCATTTTAGAGCGACCTGCAACGCAGTTTCTCCTGGAAATCATCGTGATAAATTTCTAGTGAATTTGTCATAATGTGCCAACTGACCTGACCTCATACTCAACTTATCATCCTCCACTGGTGCCCCGCCAGCGTAAACCGTTAGCGCAGACGGGGGCACCATTCCATTATCATCCCAAAAAAAGAAATGTAAGAAGTTACGGATACTTCAATTTTATTTATTTCCATATATATATTTGTAATGTTTTCTGTCAGTTCTGTTTTACAGCCTATGCTGTAAATAATATAATTGATGTAGTGGAGTAACCTGAAACAGTCATGCTCGCTATAAAGTTCAAACTTGTGGCGGCGTGGTGGGCCGGGTCGATGTGCTCCCTCAAATATGATTGAGTGCAATGATGGCTGGCTCATACGTCATACTCGCTACTATATTAGCTACCTGCCAAAAAAAGTCCCGTCAAAATCGGTCCAACCATTTCAGAGATTAGCCGGAACAAACAGACAGGCAAAAATTGTAAATAATGTCATTTCGGTGTATATACTGTATTTATATTCATATGCATGTAGTAAAAAACGGTTATTTTCATATTACAAACAGACACTCCAATTTTATTTATATGTATATATACATATATTTAGAATGTTTTCCGTCTGTATCGCTTCCTGTAGTCTCCCTGCGAGACAGTTGTAATGCCGGCGCTGACTCTAAGTACACAAACGGCTAAGACGAAGAGATTCGTCTAAATCCGTCATCTGAGCATCCGCGCGGCTAATGCTCCGCCATACATAATTAAATCTCCGTTGTGGGAGCAGCTTAACTTTTTTTATCATCTGCTCTCTTTTTTGTCGTGAAGAGGGATGATTGTGCGAAGTGATTTATGTATCACTAGCTGTTCTCGCGACTTCGTCCTTTAACTTCATTTTCTAAAATAAAAGTAGCCTAAGTTACTCCTTATTACATCAGCTACTTGACAAAAAAGTTGCGTCAAAATCGGTCAAGCCATTTCAGAGATTAGCCGGAACAAATAGACAGACAGGCAAAAATTTTAAAAAATGTTATTTTGGTGTATGTACCGTATTTATGATATGCATGTAGTAAAAAACGGTTATTTTAATATTACAAACAGACATTCCAATTTTATTTATATATATAGATAATGGAATGGTGCACCCGCCTGTGCTAACGGTTTACGCTGGCGGGGCACCAGTCGAGGATAGGATGAGCATGAGGTCAGGTCAGTTTGCCTATTATGACAAAATCACCATAAATTTATCACGATGGTTTACAGAGAGAACCGTGTGGAGGTCAGACCTGGTACATGGCTAGCAATGGAGTAGTTGGTCCACATTTAACCCCTACAGACTCCGATTTTATTTATATGTATAGGCTGGCTGTGCTCGTTTCGAGGGGAAATGAGCTATCAAATGACGATTCCTTGATACAACCTCTTTTCTCCCTTTTCAACCCTTTTTCCACATTAAAAAGTAGCCCATGTCCTTTCTCAGGGTATAGATCTGTGTACCAAAATTAATTTATATCCGTTAAGTACTTTTCGCGACAGACAGACGGACAGAGTTACTATTGCATTTACAATATTAGTAAGGAGCTTGATGATCTTGTATTATGAGCATAAGAATGTTAGAAAGGCGAAGCTGGTGCATTGTGCATGGTTCTAAAAAGGTTTGAGAAATTCTGCTTCAAACAAAAGATATTTTAGAAAGCAATCTGTTGACGTAAGTGAAAGGCAATAAGACAATATTTTTTTTGCAATATGATAGTTGAAGTCTGTGACTTAGGTTGTAGAATTAATTACCTGCCGAGGTTTTCTCACGAGACTACATGTAAGAAAAACACAAAGTTTGTTGAATTGGATCCGTTTTGTTGCACCTTAGTTACATATAGAAAGAAACTTCGAAATACTAAAGTAACCCCCTTTTTATTTTTATTTTTGTTATTATAATTATTATAATGTTTGTATTGTAATACTCTTATTTCTTATTCATACTCATTTTTCTTATTCATTTTCTTCGTATTTGTATTGTTTTGTTTTTATTTTAGTCCACTAGGCTCACTAAAAATAAAATTAAGTAAATAATTTTCGGCACTCAATGTCTATCGTAAAAATTACTTTTATTTGTATATTTATATGTTTTTATAACGACTGTTTGTTGCCAAAATAAAGAGAAAAAAAAAGAAGCACTAATTATTGTTGTAATATTTATGAGGGTAAATGATTTATCATGTATTTGTGGGTGCATGGATAATAAAGTCAGTCTTGGTCGAACTTGCATTTTATTCACAACAATTATGATGGACGACTGAGGCTTTGAAGCCGGCTACCGCAAGGGAAACCCCAAGTAGCGTCCGTGACTCGTGACACGGGTGTAGGTTTAAAAGGCCCTTTTAGAATGCATTAACACTCACCTTCACTACTTGCAGCTTCCCCCCAGGCACAACTAAGACCGGGATAAACCCATTGCTAATATAATTCACTTTAGTATCCAAAACACAACCGGCACGCTCTGCGCTCGTCGACTGAATGCCGCGGCTCACGCAACGAAAGAGGATTATTCAACTACCGACCTCCGTATTTATAGACCAAAGTCAGTGTAGTAGGTTGGTCTATAAATACTAGATGGCGCTATTTACAATATTCGTAATAATCCTTACATCGAGTACTTCATTTGTACTAAAAACAAACTACCTTCTTTTAATATATTTTTAAAATATCGGATTTTTTCTACAATAATGTCGTGAATTCTAACATACAGCATGGGGTTTTTCAAGAAGGGTATATTAAGGTTTCTTAAGAGTCAGCAACCAGCACGTGACACCGCTGGTGTTTCAGGCGTCCATAGGCTACGGTAACCATTTGCCATCAGATGGGCCGTATGCTTGTTTGACACCATAGTAGTACAAAAAAAAAATATTATATCATAATTAATGTTTTTGCTTCGAAACCATCCAATTACCATCAGATGCTACTATTGTGGTATAAAAAATGCAAATTCAGGGAAGAGCAATTGATAAGAAATAAAAAGTTAAATATTAAAAAAATATATGACGATGAGGTATGAGTGACAGTTCAAAGAAATCTCTATTACAAATACCTGTATTGTAATTATTATTTACTAGGGTTTTTTGTATTTCCCAAGGTAACTATAATGTTTTGTTGCATTAACGAATCGTTAAGAATCGTCTTCAGTTCCAATTATCTACAAGGAAACCAGCGGGTATGTCCCGGTGCCGCGACAGTTTGCACAATCTGTTATCAATTGGGGTTCTCTACCAAAATACAAGTATTGTACCTACTGAGTGATTAAAATTATATAACAACTAGCTGTATCCGCGACTTCGTCCGCGTGGAATTTAACTTTATTTTCTAAAAGTCTATGATTTCTTCTGGGTAAGCGCGGTACATCTTGTGGTCTTGCCATTATTTACCATTAGATGAGGTAAGACAAAGCACAATCACATTATTAATAAAAAAAAAACAAGTAGCCTAAGTTACTCCTTATTACATCAGATTTCTACCAATAAAAATCCCGTCGAAATCGGTCCAGCCATTTGACAGACAGACAAAAATTGTAAAAAATGTTATTTAGGTGTATGTACCGTATTTATATTCATATGCATTTAGTACAAAACGGTTATGTCAATATTACAAACAGACACTCCAATTTTATTTATATGTATAGATTGCAATCGTGAAAGTTTGTATTCAAAATCTAAAATATCTTTATTCATGTAGGTCTATTACAGACTCTTATGATATGTCAAATCTACCGTCAGTTCGGAATGATATCGAGATGAGAAGAACTGACAAGAAACTCAGCGCGTATTCTTTTCAAATAAATGTTGTACATGTTTACAATGATACAGATTTAGTTTTAAATTCAATTAGGGAAAATAGAATGACCGCCATAACACGCTATTGTCATTTTGTCAAAAGGAAATAGTCCAATCTAAAAAGGGAGATTAAATTTAGGGGTTAAATGTGGACTAACTACTCCATTGCTACCCATGTACCATGTCGGTTTGACCTCCACACGGTTCCCCCTGTAAACCATCGTGATAAATTTATGGTGATTTTGTCACAATAGGCAAACTGACCTGACCTCATGCTCATCCTATCCTCGACTGGTGCCCCGCCAGCGTAAACCGTTAGCACAGGCGGGTGCACCATTCCATTATCTATACATCTATACATATAAATAAAATTGGAGTGTCTGTTTGTAATATTGAAATAACCGTTTTTTTACTACATGCATATTAATATAAATCCGGTACATACACCAAAATAACATTTTTAAAAATTTTTGTCTGTCTGTCTATTTGTTCCGGCTAATCTCTGAAATGGCTTGACCGATTTTGACGCAACTTTTTGTCAAGTAGCTGATGTAATAAGGAGTCACTTAGGCTACTTTTATTTTAGAAAAATGAAGTTAAAGGACGAAGTCGCGAGAACAGCTAGTCATAAATATGATATGGAACCCTGTTTAATGATACTCTTTAATAGTTATTACTTTTAAGTAACGCAGTGTCGTTTGGTCACAGGAAAACGTCGAATACAATTAGCATCGCTCACTACGTACTCGGGAATCTACCAGTGATACCGAAACCTTATAATAACCGATACAGCTCGCGACTCCACTGCACTCCAGTTCCACTTCTGAACCGGGTAGTTCAGATCGCTGTGAAATATATAATTGTTTAAAATGAAGCTGTACAACAAGAGTGTAAATTGTGATAACATTAACAAAAACTTGTTAAATATTAGGTACGCAGTGCGCGGACCCATTTTGGAACGAGCCTCGCAAATTGAGAGGGAGTTACAAAAGGTAGGTTTATATAGTGTTATATTTTTGTGACGACCTCGGTGGTCTAGCGGTTTAGCACACGGATTTATTTCCGATGGTCGCGGGTTCGATTCCTCGCACGGTACAAACATTTGTATTCATGAGTGATTGTTTCTATCGGTCTGGGCGTTTTCTATGTATATCATGTATGTATTTACAAAAAAAAGTACCTATATACGTATCAGTTGTCTAGTACCCATAACACAAGCTCTGCCTACCGTGGGACTAGATGGCGTTGTGTTAATGTGTAATAATAATGTTAAAAATGTATTTAATGGTAAGATGGTAGACAGTGAAGTGACATAATACATAATTTTGTTTTTATAGACAATACAAGAAAACCTTAAATATATTAATATCAAAAGAGTTTCTCAACATTACCCCGTGACGTTCTATAGCCTATAGCCTTCCTCAATGAATGGGTTATCCAACACTAAAAGAATTTTCAAAACCGGTGCAATAGATCTAGTGATAATTCTCACAAACACACAAACATTACCACTCTATAATATTAGTATAGATGCACGTATTAACCAATCATTAGGTTATGATTGTAACTGTTAAAGTTAATGAGGTTTTTTTTTATTTCCAGTCGGATAATGTTTTAATAATCACGTCATAAAAAATACACCATTTTTTTTGTATGGTTCTGAATGTTGGGCCGTAAAGGGGACGGACGGCATGTGGGAAAAATGAGAATGTTAAGATGGATGTGTGGGGTCACCAGGAGTGACACAATAAGGAATGTGTAATGTGTTTGAAAGTTGCGTCGGTTATAGAAAAGTTGCGAGGTAACAGATTGAGCTGGTATGGACATGTTATGTGGAGGAACGAGGATCATGTATTATGGAAAGTGTATAATATGAATGTGGATGGATGTAAAGGGAGGGGACGCCCTAAGAAAAGATGGATGGATTGTGTGAGAGATGATATGAATAAAAGAAGAGTATGCTCAGATATGACGACCGATAGAGAGCAGTGGAAGAGAATGACATACTGCGCCGACCACAAATAATGGGATAAAGGCAAGGCAATGATGAAAAAATACGCTAATTAATGAGTAAGTTCATATAATATTTTAAGTCTAAACTTGTTTAAAATTAGTTGGTTTTAACGTGTTTTAAACTATGGTTGATAATTAATATCTTTTTCAAATGAAAATATCTTTATTCATGTAGGTCTATTACAGACTCTTGTGATATATTAAATCTACAAAATTGTGAAACAATTGCAATTTATTATAACAGGGAAGCTGTGTTCTGAATGATGATTGGATGAGACTCGGTCTAGATATGGCTGCGGTTTCGATTCCTTGATGATAATAATAATCTCAGGACAATTCACACAGCGCCATCTAGACCCAAGTTAAGCTAGCTAAAGCTTGTGTTATGGGCACTAGAAAACTGATACAAAAATATAGATATTTTTTCATAAATACATACATCGCCCAGACCTATACAAACATACTCATGAATACAAATGTTTGAACCGTACGAGAAATCGAACCCACTGTCAATTCGGAATGATTTCGAGATGAGAAGAACTGACAAGAAACTCAGCTCGTATTCTTTTCAAATAAATGTTGTACATGTTTACAATAATACAGATTCATTTTTAAAATCAAATTTGGGAGAATAGAGTGACCACCAGCATATGCAAAAGCAAATAATCTAATCAGTGTTCGTAACAAGAACCGTCCCCACAAGCAGCACCTGTTCACGAGTATGACTTTGCGACTACAGTCGTGATTATTTATCGTTTCTAGAGTAATATTTACCAGATATAGGATTACATATTGTCCACAGAATACCACAAACATACAGTGTCCAGAGATAAACTCAGATGCTGAGTGAAAATATATTATGTTACATAGAGTGATGTTATGAATGTGAAGTGGCCATTTCTAGAAAACACGACCGATCAGTGTTGCCACATATGTATTTTTACCAGTACAATTGGGTTATTTAACTCCTCTTTGTTAATAATAATAATAATAAACAGTCCTGAAAACAATATTTAATAATACAATTGTGTGAGCATGTGACTTGGTGATATAAGCCCGTCCTAGTGATCACTATAAAATAACCGATATACTCGTACGTATATGGTGAAACTGTGGAAATAATAATAATATATTTATTAGAATATGAGAGATTAGCCGGAGCAAACTGGCAGACAGACAGACAAAAATTATAAAAAAAATGTTATTTTGGTATATTTACCGAATTAACTATATTATTATTTATTATATATAAATATAATATATATTTAAAATATACATAAACAAATAAAAATAGAACTTGATTATGAATTTTATGATTGACTGGCTTTTGCCCGCGGCCTCGCTCGCGTTAATTTATCCCCTTAGGGATGGAATTTACCAAAATCCTTTCTTAGGGGATGCCTACGTCATAGTAGCTTTATGCATGCAAAGTCGCAGCCCGATCGGTTTAAAATTGACAAAGTTTCATACAAACTTTCATTCCCTATTTTATCCCCTTGGGGGTAGAATTAATCAAAATCCTTTCTTAGCGGATGCCTACGTCATAACATCTACCTGCATGCCAAATTTCAGCCCGATCAGTCCAGTGGTTTGGGCTATGCGTTGATAGATCACTATGTCAGTCACCTTTGAGTTATATATATTTAGATTAGGGTATGTTCTGTAAGTGTTGGCAACACTGCGACCAATAAAAACATATTTTCGCCGTCTACCCCTTTCGGGCGAGTTGTGTCGAGTTCGACGTAATAAGCGTGATTTATCTCACTGTTTGTCGTTTCTTGTCGACTGGGAACGGCCGGATACCCTCTTAATTCAATGTATCTTGAACCGTGGGTCTTTGTTGTCGCCGCGGCACCGACAATCGATAACCAGTTACTTACATGATGTAGGAAAATGAGAGGGTTGATAAAAAATAAGGAAAACAGGAGTTTTGCGGTATATTTATGTTAAATCTGATAGTTCCGATTTGGTCCGTGTTGAACATACTTATAACTATTGACCAAGATGGAGTACTTGAAGGCTTTGTTAAACGTAACACATGAGGGGACTGTTATTCATTGCTGACTACTATTAACCAAGTAATGAACTAATGAACCCCATGAAAAAAATCGAGAAACCGACATACACCTGTAGAAACGATCACGTTAAATTCCTGGTGAAATTCACGATGGATGACCCCAAAATTACTAGCAATGCACCATGTCAGGTTGATCTCCATGCGGTTCCATGGTCCTTGGATAATATCATGTTAAATTCTTTGTGAATTTGTCACGATGGGCTAACTCATCTGATTTCATGCTCATGTTATTATCCTCCACTGGTGCCTCACCAGCGTATACCATTAGCGTCAAAGGATATATCATTACATTACATTACCTTCCATAAAAAAACACAGCATTTACCTAAGTGCAGTTTGACGAAAGTTAGTAATTCATCATTCATCTCAGCCCGGAAGACGTCCACTGCTGGACAAAGGCCTCCCCCAAAGATGCCTTCCAGCGATTTTGGCGAGATCGTCGGTCCACCTTGCTGGTAATTCGTTTTATGGAAATTGCGTAAGGTTTTACAACAAACTGACAGTCTGTACTCCCAAGAATGTATACGTATATACAAGTACTTCTTTCATAATGCGGACAGTTAAAGAATGGTATTTCCTGCCGTCCATTCCCCCAGAGCATTGTAATCGGACCGTTCTCAATCTGTGAGTACATTTTTTAGCTACGTGTAAGTGTCCGTGTTGGATTAGATAAAAAAGATAAAATAAGAAATGAAGAAGTGCTTAAAAGGGTTAAAGAAAAGATACAGATCATCGATATTATTGAGAATAGGCGGGAAATGTTGGGGCACTTGATACGACACGACGAACTAATTAATAACATTATTGAAGGAAAAATAGATGGAAAGAGAGGAAGGAGAAGACCGAGACACAGCTATATCAAGCAGGTTAAAGAAAAAGTTGAAGTCGTGTCGTACCAACAGCTAAAAGGACTGATGGAAGATCGTGGAAGGTGGCGGGAGCTCCACCGACAAGAGCACAGCTCTTAAATTATGAATGAATGAATGAATGTGTTACTTACAACATAGTTCTTGTCTATAATGGACATGATAGGTGGTCTAGCGGTTTTGCACACTGCTTTATGTTCCGATGATCGCGGGTTCGATTCCGCGGACGGTGCGAATATTTGTATTTATGAGTATGATTGTTTGTATTGGTATGTGTGTTAGCTATGTATTTATAATAAAATGTAATCAAGTATTTATATCAGTTGTCTAGTACCCATAACACAAGCTCTGCTTACTTTAAGACTAGGTGGCACTGTGTGAGTTCTTATTATAACTTTTATAAATAACTACCTGTTCCCGCGAGTTCGTCCGCGTTTAATTTAACTTTATTTTTCTAAAATAAAAGTAGCTTAAAGAACTAAAAATTATTTTGTTCTTTTCTTAATTTATTCGTTCCATTAGGTACTGATATGACTCTGCTAAAACTATTCAGGATACCCCAGGACACTACAAACTAGGACATGTCCTGGAAAAACAGCACGGTTGGCGACTCTATTGTAGGGAACAGTTACTTCCATAATAGGCATGATCCCTTCATTGCGAGCGATTGTTCGCAGACAATCCGCTTGCCGCCCTTTGGAATGCCTCCATTGTGAGACGATAATCACATTTATTTCTCAGATAGAATAGGAAACTAACTAATGAATTATTCTCACAAATATATACTGGGAGTAGCTTATAATGACGGCTAGGAAAAGAATTGTACAGGGACACGGAAAGTAGAAATAGAAATAGAAATAATCTTTATTCAAATAAACCTGATATAAGCACTTTTGAATAGTCAAGTTTTTTTATTCTACCGCTTATTCGGAATGCAGACTCATCACAAGAAGAATAAGCAAGAAACTTGTGTGTTGCACTTTTAAATAAATATTGATTTACTTATATTTCATTAATAACAAGTATTAGGCATGCGACAATCAACATAGAAACCGCTACGCACTTAATCTCGGTTCAATCAGATAACATTATCAGCGCTATGAATATTAAGTTAGATATTTTCTACAAAAACATTATTATCATTTATAAATTATTCAATTTTATAATAAGCTTTTTTACAAAGAAAATATTTTATGACACATTTGAATTTTATAAATATATATATATAATAATAATAATAAACCTGTCGTACTGTCCGAAAATTTCTCGAAATAGATGAAAAGGATATAACACCAGTCACACCAGGCACACAATACACAGAGTACACACACATACACTCACACATACAGTGTATGGAGTACACACACTTTCACACATATACACACGCGCTCACACGCATGCACACATGCGCGTGCGCACACGCGCCCACACACACACTACACTTACTTGGTTTCGGCCCGTAAGTGTGGAGAAAACCAACGAAAGCTGACAAAATAAAGAAAAGAAAAGAAAAGAATAATATTAATAATAATGTGTTTTTAATCAGCAGACTTGCACTTTGTTAGTAGCTGCGCTGCCCTTAATAGACCAACATTAATAAAGATATTTTGAATTTGAATACTATAAAATTTCCAATAGGATTATAACGGAAATGAATTTGAATTATTTTCAACAATATGTAATAATTGGATGATGTATGTATTGTTGGAGCGGTAATTGTGAATTTCAATGAGTCCGCAGTACTGTGTAGCACTCACTGTAGTGGCCTAATTAATTATTGATCGGGCAGCATTATTACTTGTTCGGTGTTCGAATACAAATTACGATGACTCGGCAGCGAAATATTGAAAAGATTGCATAATTCCCGTAACTGTAATGGGTTCGAAAATTCGTGTGAAAACTAATTATCCGATTATTTATTAGTTTGTAACAAACTGTGGTTTTACTTGCATGAATTAATAACGTACAATACATATAGACATGTGAGGATGTCAACTGGGTTAGTGCGGTCGATATATAATAATAATCCTGGACAAATTACATCATCTAGTTAATTACGTAAGTGGCAGCCTTAGGACTTAAAAAAAACTAAATTTATTTAAATATAAATTTATTTAAAAGAAGAAGAATAGAAAATCATTTATTCAAATAAACTTACATTGAAGCACTTTTGAATAGTCATTACATTTTTTAATGTACCGCTCGTTCGGAGAGCTGTCTCATCACAAGAAGAACGAGCAAGAAACTTGCGTGTTGCTCTTTTAAATAATTTTATTATTACTTTACATTTTTAAGTTTAAGTGTGTGAATACAAACCACCAATTAGCACTAATTCAATTAAATACTCAAATAGAAAAAATATTGAATATATAACCAACTGGTTAAACAATTAATAAGAGGAAATCAGTCATAGTGATTAGACCAGACCAGTCCCAATTAAAATTACTATTAAAAAAAAATTAAAATTACTCATTATTAGTTATAATAAAAAAGAGGTGACTCTATCGAGGCAAGAATAGAAGTGGCAGATGGAAGCCCGGTTCGGTTGCACATTTAGGCAACCGCGAAGTCATGTTGTCGGCGCTGGTGCACGTTCCGCTGCATCAGCGTTGGAGCATTGCGTTTGGTGAACACCAAAGTCCATGTAGAGTCCAGGTCGCTCTTCATCAGGGTCTATGTATTGTAACAAGTTCCAAACTAAGCAGAACTTGTGTTATGGGTACTAGACAACTGATTAAAAAAACACATAGATAGTTTTTTTTGTAAATATATACATAGAAAGCACCCAGTGAAAATAATGGTATTTCTGAATACTGATTTTTATTTATAGATAGATAGATAGATAGAATATAGTTTATTTGCAACGTACAGTAAAGAAGAAGCACAAACAATATAACAAAAGACACATGTATCATTACAATAAGGCGGCCTTATTGCTAAAAGCAATCTTTTCAAGGCAACCTTAGGGAAACGGATTGAAACATCGAACAGGTAGGTTAAATGACATGAACAGGAGAAAACTAAAAGGTAACAAATATATAATGATAATAAAGAAAAATAATAATAAATATTATATGAATTAAAATTTATATATTTATATTATATTAATATTTATATTTATATAGCAACTTTTGCGGGCTCAGCTAGTGGACGTACATATATATATATGTCTAACCTTCAACCTTTGTATCAGGGCATCGAGAAGCCGTTCGACAGCGTGGTGCGTGCCAACATTGGAGACTGCCATGCCTTGGGACAGAAGCCGATCACCTTCATCAGGCAGGTAAGTGGATAAGAGAAGATGAAAAGAGAAAAAAAACGTAAACCTAGCAACTACGACTAGATCACGTCCCTAGTTATTTCTCACGGTATGAGACTTTTAGGGTTTCGAAGCAAAAACATTAATTATGATACAATATTTTTTTTTATACTACTATGGTGTCAAACAAGCATACGGCCCATCTGATGGTAAATGGTTACCGTAGCCTATGGACGCCTGAAACACCAGGGGTGTTACGTGCGAGTTGCCAACCCTTAAGAAACCTTAATATACCCTTCTTCTCTAAATAAATAAGGGGTTTTTCAAAAAGGGTTCTTGAAAAACCCCTTATATATTTATGAACGTTTTTACGTACAGTACAAGATGTTAATGAAGACCCTTAGAAAAACTGCATATATGAAGCGTACAAATATTTATTGAGTATTTATTAAACCATTATATTCACCAACTCCATTTGATTGGTACTTTATTATTGAAAAATATATATATAAGTATGTCTGTTATAGCCAACATTGTAGCCGTAGTTTTTGCTAATTGTGTTGAACAGGCGTTATAATTTTTATTATTTGTATACCTTCAAGTTAGTCGATATTATTATCTACTTTTACTACTGTTTCTAATTGTTGTAAAAACTAAACGACAAAATTAAATGTACTGTTGAACTGTGCATCAGAGTTTGTTATTGACAAATTCCATTGTGTCCACTACGAGACATAAATTATACAATGTTGGCTATAACAAGGTCTGTCTGTTCTATCAATCGCAGTAACTGTTCAAAATCTACCCTGTATCATCGTAAGCTCAGATATTATATTATATTAGAGTACGTTAATTTTCTGTTCCCGCGCGTTCCCTTCCCCTCCCTAACTAGTAACAAACGGACCGTACAGCGCCCTTGACGCGCGCGCGCATTGTGTTGTGAATTAAAATAAATTAGAACTGTGTTAAACCTACTGTAAGGCCTGCTGTGAAACTGGAAAGCTAGCGAAGATACGTTCGAGACCCTGAAGACCAAGAAATCCGCAGAACCATAAAGGTAAATGACTGACGCTTCCTTGTTTTTCCCTATATGTGTACAGAGAGTAAATTCCCTAATATTTTGGTAGCAGAGCGTGTATGTAGTTTCCCAAACAGTAACGAATAACATAGATTACTTTTATTTTATAAATATTATTTGTTTTAATAGAAAATAAGTTTTAATTTCACGTGAAAGAAATCACGAAACCTATGTATGCTTAAATCTTTAAAACTACGCAACGGATTTTGAAGCGTTTTTTTTTTATACTACGATGGTGACAATCAAGCATACGGCCCATCTGATGGCAAATGGTTACTGTAGCCTATGAACGCCTGAAACACCAGGGGTATCACTCGCCCTTTGCCGGCCCTTAAGAAACCTTAATATACCCTTCTTGAAAAACCCCATGCTGTAGTCTCGTGAGAAAACCTCGGCAGGAAGTTCATTCCACAATATAAGTGTACACGGTTTTTTTAATTGATAGAGTGATTCTAGAGGAAGGTTTATTCGTATAATATATATACACCAGTGCGAAGTCAGGATGGGTAGCAATTAAAAAAAAATATTCAAAAGAGCAACACACAAGTTTCTTGCTCATTCTTCTTGTGATGAATATGCATTGCGAATGAGTGGCAGAATCAAAAATATGACTACTCAAAAGTGCTTGTACTGAGTTTATTTAAATAAAGATTATTTCTATATTTCTATTTCCTCTATTTCTTCAGCTTGTCAGTACCACTTAGGTGAAACAGTTTCAGTTTAATATCATTTATAAGTCGGAAACGGAGCCGAGCTAAAAGGGCCGCGAAATGTCTTTGTTTCTGAACAATTGTAAAAGGTGTCCCCAGAGGGCGCCCGAGACTTCGGCGCCAATCAATCAGGGGACCCTCTCTAACTCGATCAGGAAGGTTCTCGTGTAAAGAACTGCGCCCATTGCATGTATATAGACTAAAAATGCGGGAAAAAATATATTGAAACTGCTGAGTATGTTTTCATGTAACTGAAGAATAACAAACTATCTGTTGAACTTGTTATTGGTCAATTTGTATTCATACAAAATTTTGAATATGTTCAACTTTTGATCCCCCTCCCCCCTCCGATCGATGCCCCTTCCAATTCAAACGGGGATCAATATTACGACGGCCAGAGCCGAGTACTTTTTCCTTTTTTTTCGGATTACTCTAATGCTGTTGGCCGCAGCTGGTCTTTACAGCTTCACCGGACGATAGGGGGCGAGTGCAGATGGCACTCCAAACCAAGGAAAGACTTATGGAGCGGCTGAAGGCCAACTCCCGCCTGACGGATACGACTTTAGTTTGAGAGCACCGGTAGGGGTTCGAACCTCGGTTGTCGTAATTTTGATCCCCGTTAGAATTGGACGGGGATCGATCGGAGGGCCAAAGTGACAGAATAGTAGAATAAAAAAACGACTTATCAAAAGTAAATAATATAATATTCGTACGTATCTATACCGATTTAATCTAATATAATGTAAACCAATATAAATATAAATATCCTGTATAATTCACACAGCGCCATCTAGTCCCACGCTAAGTAGAGTTTGTATTGGGTACTAGACAACTGATATAAATACTTAGATTTTTTTTGTAAATATTTTTTTTGACAATTCATGCATCGCCATCTAGTCTCAAGTTAAGCTAGCTAAAGCTTGTGTTACAGGTACTAAATATATACATAATATACATAGAAAACACCCAGATCAAGACAAACACTCATAGTCCCGAATACAAATGTTTGTACTGGAGGAATCGTACCTGCGACCAACGAAAGTAAAGCAATGTGCTCAACCGCTAAACCACCGGGGTTTCATGGTAATATGATAATAATTAAGATGTCCTTATCGTGGTAGGTGGTGGCGCTGGCGGCCTGTCCTCAACTGATGACATGTCCAGACATCCCGGCAGACGCGAAGGAGCGGGCCGCAGAGATCCTGGCAGACTGCACGTATGTATAACTGTACCCGTGACTTCGTCGCGTAAATACTTAGATTTATTAGACTACCCTGGTAGTTGTGTAGTAAATATTTAGACCTGTAGGTCCCAGTATTACAGGTCCAAGCGCCTGACAATAGCTCAAACCCCCCAACAAAAGTAAATAAAATGTAAAAAATTTTTTTTTGGAAATACGAACATAGAATACATAAATATATACATAAAAAACCCCTTGTTACACCTTCACATCCTCCTTCATCACCCCCTCCTCAATTTGTGACGAAGTATAAAGCACCCTTGTAGGTTGAAATCAGTATATTATACTGATTTCATTACTACTGATTTATTAAACAATCAGCTTGCGGCATTCTTTTAAAAAAAATTACGTACAAATTCAGCAATATGGTGGTAATTCTTCATCATTACATAGTATAAAATAAAGTCGCTGTCACTGTCTGTCCGTCCCTGTGTATGCTTAAATCTTTAAAACTACGCAACGGATTTTGAAGTGGTTTTTTAATAGAATAGAAAATCATTTATTCAAATAAACTTACATTGAAGCACTTTTGAATAGTTGTTACATTTTTTTAATCTACCGCTCGTTCGGAAAGCTGTCTCATCACAAGAAGAACGAGCAAGTAACTTGCGTGTTGCTCTTTTAAATAATTTTATTGTTACTTACATTTTTAAGTTTAAGTGTGTGAATACAAACCACCAATTAGCACTAATTCAATTAAATACTCAAATAGAAAAAATATTGAATATATAACCCACTGGTTAAACAATTAATAAGAGGAAATCAATCATAGTGATTAGAGCAGACCAGTCCCTACAAGCAGTATGAGTAGATAGAGTGATTCTAGAGGAAGGTTTATATATATAATACATGTACACCCGGGCGAAGTAGCTAGTAATATTATAAACGCCAAAGTTTGTAAGTGTTAAAATGTTTGTTACTCTTTTACGCAAAATCTACTGAACGGATTTTGATGAAACTTTACACATAACTTATGCATCAGAATAAACTAATAGGCTGTATTTTATATTGAAATTTAAAGCAAGTGAAACCACGGGCACAGCTAGTATTCAATATAAGGTATGATACGGTATGATACTTAGAAAAAATAGGCCTTTCTGATAGTGAACAATGGAGGGGCGGCGTAATTGGAAGAATGCGTGTCGTAAAGGATACGAGGGATTTGAACTTGGGAATCGAGAGCGCTCGCAACATACATACATACACGTGTGAGAGCGAACTATAGTGACGCTGGAATAGGAAACTTAATGTTTGGGCGCGTGTCCATTGTTGTATCACGATTGTAACAAATTTCTCTTTCAAAATCAAGAATAAAAATATCTACATTCATGTAGGTCTATTACATACTGTTATGATATGTCAAATCTACAGTCAGTTCAGAGTGTTTT
Source organism: Achroia grisella (assembly GCF_030625045.1). NCBI lineage: Eukaryota > Metazoa > Arthropoda > Insecta > Lepidoptera > Pyralidae > Achroia > Achroia grisella. Next base: position 296,136 of record NW_026713024.1, on the reverse strand, counting down.
CGAGCTAGAAGAACTATCACTTATCACTTCCGGATTTTTGGGTATAGTGGGGCACAAGATGGCGGCCTATGAACAGTGACTCGGTCAAAAAAGAGCATTATAATACAGTAAAAGGCAGCAAAAGTACAAATACAGTGTTGTCAGTAATATTGGTAAGTTCCAGAAATGATATGTCGAAGCAGCAGTACTTTTATTTTATTCCTTTTTCAAATTACACTCCACATAAACTGCGTCGCTGTATATTCACGTGTGGTCGTCTCGGTCGCCTCGAACAGAGTGAGAGCAGCCCGCTCCCTCCTTGTTCCCGGCCTCTTTATATCTACTACTATTGGCGGCATAATCGTGACGTCACCAACATCACGTGACTCCCTATGGTTCCAAATTTGAAATGTAACTAGGTTGTGAGTATGTATTATTGGGAAGTTCCAGGGATGATACGTCGATGCAGCAGTACTTTTATTTTATTCCTTTTTCAAATTACACTCCACATAAATTGCGTCGCTGTACATTCACGTGTGGTCGTCTCGGTCGCCTCGAACAGAGTGAGAGAGCAGCCCGCTCCCTCCTTATTCCCGGCTTCTTTATCTCTATTGCTATTGGTGGCGGCATAATCGTGACGTCACCAACGTCACGTGACTCCCTATGGTTCCAAATTTGAAATGTAACTAGGTTGTGAGTATGTATTATTGGGAAGTTCCAGAGATGATACGTCGATGCAGCAGTACTTTTATTTTATTCCTTTTTCAAATTACACTCCACATAAATTCCGTCGCTGTACATTCACGTGTGGTCGTCTCGGTCGCCTCGAACAGTGTGAGAGAGCAGCCCGCTCCCTCCTTATTCCCGGCTTCTTTATCTCTATTGCTATTGGTGGCGGCATAATCGTGACGTCACCAACATCACGTGACTCGCTATGGTTTGAAATTTGAAATGTAAGTAACAAATTAGTCAACTAAGTGTTCTTTATATATTGAAGCTAACAGTAAGCAAATAATCACTATGTCATAGTTGATTCCATAGTATAAAATAATGTCGCTGTCGCTGTCTGTTCGTCCCTGTGTATACTTAAATCTTTAAAACTATGCAATGGATTTTAAAGCGATTTTTTTTAATAGATAGAGTGATTCTATAAGAAGATACTAGATAACTGATACAAATATATAGATATTGATTTTTCGTAAATATATACATATTATATATAGAAAACAACTATACTCATGTTTGTGTCGTGTGAGGAATCGAACCCGTGACCATCGGAAGTAAAGCGGTGTGCAAAACCTCTAGACCACCGAGGCCGTCAATTATGACGTACCGTGACGTACCAGACAGCGAACACGCGTCAACTAATGCGATCCTAATTACAGCTTCTTGTTTACACACCTCGCACTTTTCCTTCACACCCCCTCCCTCCCTACCTACCCCTGCAGCCCGCGGACCATCGGCTCATTAACCAATATCGATGATGAATGATTCATGAGCGTGATTTGACGTGATTAATTTATGGCTGATATTGCATCATGGCTGATTTATGTCGCCCCATCGACGTTTATAGTATAGATTTTGATTACACACGAATCACTGAGTCGGAAGTAAAATGTTTAATGGAATTTACAGTTGGGTTTTTTTCTTCGGATTAATACCAGCTGAGTTTCACCACCGTACCACCTGACGGAAACTGAAATACCATCCTGATCATCTGGATGAATGGCTGTCTTCCACAGTACGGTTTTCTAGAAACTTTTTGCCTCGCACAACCACATTGTGGAATCACCTTCCAGCAATGGTATTTCCGAACCGATACGATATTGAAACCTTCAAGAAAAGAGGTTATTCCTTTTTAAAAGGCCGACAACGTACTTGCAATTCCCCTGGTGTTGCGGGTGCTCATGGGCGGCGGTAATCACTTACCATCAGGTGAGCCGCATGCTCGTTTGTCCCCTGTATTATAAAAAAAAAATTGGGTGTAAATTACATTCTAGTCATTTGTATTGTGACCCGTGTGGCATTTAGTGGTAAATGTGCAACAGATTATTCGATGCTATAAGCCAGAGTAGGCGAGCCTTTATGCATCAACGTGCCATTTTCTCCAAAAAATGTTTAATGGGGTCATTGACTTGCCATCAAATAATTTTGACTTTCTGATTATTTGGAAATAATAATAATAAATACTATCAAAACCCTCGTAGATGTAGATGTAGATGTAGATGTAGATGTAGATGTAGATGTAGGTTGGACTCCATTTTCCGCAATTGGCCTCTCATTCGGGCCGTTGTGCGTGTAGAGCCAGGCTACTAACGTAGCCAGCCAAGCTCCTCCCAAAAGCGCAGAAGTCTCCTGGTGTCTTCGCAGGCTTCTCGGAGCGACCTCACCGTTCCGAGGATTTGATTTCGTTGTGTGGTCACTGCTTCGCACTCCAGGATTACGTGAGCGGCCGTTTCCTCGGCTACAAAGCAGCCCCGGCATAGGGGACTGTCTGTAGCACCTATTTTGTACAAATGTCTGTTTAAGGGACAGTGGCCCGTCATTGTCCCTATCATTGTTTTTATGTTATGCCTGTCCAGATTTATTAGGCGTTTTGTCATTATTTGATTTGTTCTAGGAATTGCCACTTTTGATTGTTTGCAATCGGTGGTTTGTTTCCATCTTTTGTTTTGTATCTCAGTGGATCTTTGGCGAATCCAGGATCGAAATTGTGAGAATGGTATTGGCAGAAACGGATGGGGGCCTGCTACCGTCATGCCTGATCAAAACCCTCTATGAAATAAAGTAAACAAAAGAGGTACATATTGGATTGTTTTCATTACACGCATAAATTAAATTACTGTAAAATTAGTGTGACTTCTGTTGCTGCAGGTTAGATGACAAATAATTTATGTCAGGCTTGTACGATGTTACTTTTAACAAAATTCATGCTGAACTGGATTCATCTGTCAAACGGTTTCTAACCGAGTTTTTAATGTTATTCATTTCTGAAAATAATGGCTCGCAGGCATAGGTAGGTGGAAATATTGTTAAAATTGCATGAGCCAGCTTCTTCAAACAGTTTTATGATCGACGACGTGCCCAAAATATTGTGTCGCGAGCCGTCAATGGCACACGTGCCATTGGTTCGCCTACCCTGGTACAGACTCATCCAAACATACTATACAATTTGTACTATATTTTATACTAGCTTCGCTCGCATTGAATCAGGAATATTTTTTTTAATAAAAAGTATCCTATGTTCATTCTAATACTTCCAAGAACATGTGTACAAAACTCCATGATGATCGGTTCAGTAGTTTTTGCGTGAAAGCTTAAGAAACATCTCTACTTACACATTTATAATATTACTAACTACTCGCCCCGGCTTCGCCCGGGTGTACATGTATTATATATATATAAACCTTCCTCTTGAATCACTCTATTAAAAAGAACCGATTCAAAATCTGTTTGCGTAGTTTTAAAGATTTAATCATACATAGGGACGGACAGACAGCGTGAGTGACTTAAATTATTAATAATTCTATTCTGTCTTATTTGTTACAGGCGAGGATCTGTGGGAGCATATTCACCATCAGCAGGTCTGTCCTTAGTGCGAGGTCGGGTGGCGGAGTACCTCACAGCTCGGGACGGAGTGCCAGCCTCCCCCGACGATGTGCTCCTCGGGTCGGGCGCGTCGGATCTCATCAAGAGCGTGCTCTCAATGTTTGTGCACGAGAAAGATGGGAAGCCTTCAGGTGAGATGATTTTCTTCAACTCAAAGCCTAAAACATATATTTGCGTTTATTTTTTATGTTTATTTGAAATAGTTTCTTTTTTTTTTTACTGCGTGTATCCTGCAATCAGTCGTAGACTATGAACAGATGTGGTATAGGTGTTTCGTCGCAGGTCGAGTGTGATTCCCAGCAGAATTATCGTCTCTTTTGGTGGTCCTGATTAATCATCAGGTTCCAGTAGCCTACGCCTTTTCATCCGACGTATATTGTCAGGGACTATCTGTTGGTTGGCCAGCACATTAGCATGGTTTACTAGCCGTGTCTTGTACTTGGAGTAGTAGTGTTCTCTTCGGCTATCGGCTTCGGTTATGAGGTATATAACTTTCTCATTGACATAGATAATGTAATAAACACTAAAGAAACTTATTGTAAATTTAGTAATGACATATTGTAATTTAAATATTGTAATGGACGAAAACTGTGATTGGTACAGTTTATGCTGTAAATAATATAATTGACATAGTGGAGTAACTTGAAACAGTCATGCTCGCTATAAAGTTCAAACTTGTGGCGGCGTGGTGGGCCGGGTCGATGTGCTCCCTCTAATATGGTTGAGTGCAATGATGGCTGACTCATCCGTCATACTCGTGAACGGGATCTTCTTGTGGGGACTGGTCTGTTCAGGTTGCGAACATTGATTAGATTTTTTGATTTTTTTTTATATAGCATATGCTGGTGGTCACTCTGTTCTCCCAAATTTGAATTTAAATGAAATAGTATTATTGTAAATATGTACAACATTAAAAAAAAATACGAGCTGAGTTTCTTATCAGTTCTTCTCATCTCGAAATCATTCCGAACTGACGGTAGATTTGACATATCATAAGAGCCTGTAATAGACCTACATGAATAAAGATATTTTGAATTTGAATTTGATTTTGCTACTGTTAGTGTTGAGATAGTCGTGAACCTCAGATATTTTTGCAAATGGCGCTTTATGTCGCGCTATTTCAGGACGTTATTTTGAACCCTATGTATGGAATTTGAAGCAGGACCCCACAATTGGATGACATAGGTCCAAATGGGTTTCAATACAGATGTGTAAGGAGAAGTTTGTTGTCAAGAGATAATTTTGAATTTCTGTCCAGCAGCCAATACATCCCTATGTATTTTATGTTTATTTGGTCTCTTTTTGCTTGAATGTGCTTTCTCCAGGTCAGCCGTTGTCCAGGTGCATTCCAAGATACTTCACTGTATCATGTATCTTTGTCGTAGATATATAAAATATATGTTGTAGAGTTTTATATATTTTATATAAAATATATAAAACCTACCCCAAAGTATATATATATACTTAATAATAATAATAATAATAATAATCATTTATTCAGCATAAAAAAGCGTACAGATAAAAAAGAAAACTTAAAAACTAATAATTCGCTGCTGAAAAGGCTTCCACTCAGCTGGTGCCGCAGCGTATCACTACAGCGCTGATTTTCAGTGGAGCCACTTGAAAAAAAAAAAAAATAGCATTCGTGATAAATTCAAATCAAATATCTAAAATGAAGAATCAGTTAAATGGATGAATTATATGTGTGATAAATAGAAGAAAAATATATTAGGATAAAAAAGTGTTGATAGAAAGACTTGTGTAATATAGTATAGCTTGAATATATTTATTTATTTAATCAATATATATGTATATAAAAATACTGTATTTAACTGCCACGTCTAAAATTTTTGTACTTTGAGTAAATATTTTTTAAAATTATGTTTAAAAGACGAAACTGACTGAATAGTATTTTGAAGCGGGGGTGGTAAATTGTTCCAGCATTTCGTGGCAGTATATTTAAAACTTCCACGATATGCTGCAGTTTTATATTGAGGATAGATCATGTAGGGATGTGACAATCGACTTTGGGATAGAGTTTTATTATTCAGGCAATTTTTAAATAGTTAATAATTTATTCGTATAAGATATTGTTTGTTATTTATGACCGTTTATTTTATTGTTAGCTAACTAAATATTACAAACGGCATTGTCTACATGTTTTTTTTTTTAATTTAAAGTAGCCTCAACAACAACATCAGCTGTCTGTGGATGAAAGTTCCATTACAATCGGTCCCGCCGTTTTTCGGTTACATGTAATTCTAAAACAAACTTGTTTAAAGAATAGCGAAATCTGCAGTCGCCGGTCCACTTGGCACGGGATATGGAGAATATTCCTGGTGGTCATGACCCTCAGCATTGAGGAATCGACAGACTTTTTATTTATTGACTAGTTGTTCCCGTGTCTTCGTCCACGTGGAATTTAACTTTATTTTTCTAAAATAAAAGTAGCCTAAGTTACTCCTTTTTACATCTGCTACCTGCCAAAAAAAGTTCCGTCAAAATCGGTTCAGCCATTTCAGAGATTAGCCGGAACAAACAGACCGACAGACAGACAAAAATTATAAAAATTGTTATTTTGGTATATGTTCCGTATATGCATGTAGTAAATAACGGTTATTTCAATATTACAAACAGACACTCCAATTTTATTTATATGTATAGATTTTAATTAGGTCCAGCTATTTCAGAGCAAGAACGAGCATACAGACAAAAATTTTTTAAATTTATTTTTGGAAGTATGCACGGTATATTCTTTTATATGCATTCAGTAAAAAGCTGTTAATTTAATATTAGAATAGAATAGAATAGAATAGAAAATCATCTATTCAAATAAACTTAATTTAAGAACTTTTGAATAGTCTACAATTTTTGTTTTAAATCTACCGCTCATTCGGAAAGCTGTCTCATCACAAGAAGAATGAGCAAGAAACTTGTGTGTTGCTCTTTTAAACAATCCTTGTAAGTTTACATTTTTTTTATTTATTTGTAGATTTATGTCTACCATCAATGTCTAAACTTAATGATGATAATAGTCATTGGTAATTCTCATAAGGGATCTATTGGTTTCAACCGACTTGAGGAAAAATGGAGAAGCTTCTGAATTCTTTTTTTTCTGTACCAATAAATTAAAAAAAAAATTCTGCGTGATCGATTTTCATGATTCTATCTTCATTTGATAGGTAGTGTTTCTGGTGTCATCATCAACATTGCAAAGTATAAAACAAAGTCGCTGTTGCCGTCTGTCCGTCCCTATGTATGCTTAAATCTTTAAAACTACGCAACGGATTTTGAAGCGGTTTTTTTAATAGATAGAGTGATTCAAGAGGAAGGTTTATATGTATAATATGTGTATACCCGAGCGAAGCCGGGGCGAGTAGCTAGTCCTATATAAATTTGATAAAGTCAGTACAAGAAAAATCTTTTTTATTAAAAAAATAAACGTAACAATCTGGACAGTTCAGACCTCATGTAATACAATCTTACAGTAAAAGCAGTTAAATGCGAGCAGAATCCGAAACTCCCGTGGGTTTGGTAGAGTTGCAAGTTAAATTAAATGTAAAAGTTTCCGTTGTACTCCCCGGTAATGAAATATACATTAGTTTCACATTTATTTTTTTAATAATTAATATGGGTCCATATTATTTTTACTAGCTGTACCCGCGACTTCGTCCGCGTGGATTTTCACTTTATTTTTCTTTTAATAAAAGTAGCCTAAGTTACTCCTTATTACAAGTTACTACTAGTAAAATAATAGATGGCGCCACATGCACGTGTTATTTCATTGTCTTTTGGTTTCACATCAATATAATTCAGCAATAATAGATATATATTGCGTGGTCAAATGTACACGCAGTCATATGCATCATTTGTTAGTATATAGTTACTATATATTACTCGTTCCGACTTTACACGGATTTATAATAATAATAATAATAATAAAGACATTTATTCAGCATTACAGTATTCTTAGATGCTATCTATCTTATATACTATATGTACAACTTAAAAGCTAAAAGCTAAAACATACTAGTAACGCTGAATGTGACTCCCACTCAGCATTTATACTGCAGTATATATATACCACAGCGCTGATTTTCAGTGGGGCCACCACACACGAGAGAGCGTACGTAAAGATTACTAAAGAAAATAAAACGTTAAAATTAAGACCATTTTATAAATAGGTATGAAAATGTATGTAAAGATAAATGCAATTTTAATTAATGTATGTATTTAGTATATTCTGTATATTATTTAAGTAGGTATATTGCTATGTAATGAGATATTTATTATAATAAAATTTATTAATAATATTTAAATATATAACGTACATAAATGTTGTACAGCAAATCTTATATTTTATCCGCTTGTTCTGTACTACAACATGCATATATTATATATATAAACTCTCCTCTTGAATTACTCTATCTATTACTGTATTAAAATCCATTGCGTAATTTAAAATATAAGTTAACAGACAGCGGCGACTTTGTTTTATACTATGTACATACATATCCGTCCTCATGAAATCTTTATTTTTTATTAATAATGTGATTATGCTTGTTCTTACCTCATCTGATGGTAAATGATGGCAAGACCTAGGATATAGCGCGCTTACCCAGAAGATATCTATTTACCATAGACTTGAAGAATTAGGGGTTGTATTTCTCCGGGAACACAAAACCTGGAAGTGTGATCCACTCTTTGGCAGTGCTTATTAGAAATGAAGATAATATTTTAAGGAAGGTGTCACATATGATTGTTATAAGGGTAGAGGAAGGCCGAAAAAGAGATGGATGGACTGTGTGAAAGATGTGGTAAGAAAGGAAGTAAATAACGAGATGACTGCGAACAGGGATGAATGGAAGAGAAAAACATATTACGACCACAAATAAATGGGATAAGGAAGAAGCAGATAATCATTTCAAAGTTGTAACAAGTTTGCATGTATACTCGCCCCCGTATCTGATTTATTTTTTATGGTTATAAGGGCAGAGGAAGGCCGAAAAAGAGATGGATGGACTGTGTGAAAGATACGATAAGAAAGGGAGTAAATAACGAGATGACTGCGAACAGGGATGAATGGAAGAGAAAAACATATTACGACCACAAATAAATGGGATAAGGAAGAAGCAGATAATAATTTCAAAGTTGTAACAAGTTTGCATGTATACTCGCCCCCGTATCTGATTTATTTTTAATCGAGTATTGATTGCGTACTTTGTGTAGGCAGAAAGGTCTGTATACAGAAAGGTCACAAGTAGGTAACCTGCCTACGCTGTATAGGTTATACCTAAATGGATATCCAGTTGGGAACTATTAATAGTGTATACTTACAATCGATCGCCCGTCCAATTCAATTGGGGATCGAAATTACGACGCCGGAGCTGAGGTTCAAACCCCTAGCGGTGACTTCAGACTAAAGTCGTATCCGTCAGGCGGGAGTTGGCCTCCAGCCGCTCCATAAGTCCTTCCTTAGTTTGGAGTGCCATCTGCACTCGCCGCTATCGTTCGGTGAAGCTGTAAAGGCCAGCTGCGGCCAACAGCATTAGAGTAGTCTGAAAAAAAAAACAACTGAGAGTTAACGGGAACCCTTTTCAAGGGGCAGCGAAACGCAGATGAAATTTTTTCAAAATTTTTTTGTTAAGACTATTTTGTAAATTGATTACATTTATGTAACAACCAATCTTTATAATTATAAATGCGAAAGTAACTCTGTCTGTTTGTCTGTCGCGCCTTCACGCAAAAGTTACTGAACCGTTTTAAATGAAATTTGGTACACAGATTGCCTAGATACGGAGGAACGACGTAGTCTACTTTTTAATGCTAAAGAAGGGTTGTAAGAGGTTGAAACGGGAGATGAAAGATTCTATGGTTGAAACCTATTTTTTAGGCTGTTGATTAAATATGACATTCAATGTTTGTAAAAATTTTACCCTTTACAATTTTTTTAGCAGGTAGCTGATGTAATAAGGAGTAACTTAGGCTACTTTTATTTTAGAGAAATAAAGTTAACTTCCACGCGGCAAAAATCGCGGGAACAGTTATAAAAATAAAACAATACAAATAAGAAATAATCTTTATTCAAATAAACTCATTACAAGCACTTTTGAATAGTCATATTTTGATTTTACCACTCATTCGGAATGCAGATTCATCACAAGAAGAATGAGCAAGAAACTTGTGTGTTGCTCTTTTTAATAGATGGTTTTTTTTATATAAATTATTACAGTATAACAAGTAAGAGGCATGCGATAATCAACATAGAAGTCGCTTGTAATCAGATAATATTGTCAGTGCTATAGATTTAAAGTTTTTCTATAAAAACATTATTATCGTTAACGAATTCTTCAATTTTATAGTAAGCTTTTTTGCAAAGGAATAATATTCGCATTTAATGAAAACTAATTTATTTATAAGTATCCAAATAATACACTATCATACAACTTAACCATAATACTCATACAACTTAACCAACTTAGGTAGATTTAAGTAAAAAGTACCAGGAGGACATAGCTAGTAAGCCGTACTTCCGAAAAGTTGCTCGATATTCTGTTACACGCCGTTGTTTAATGTTATTAGCAAGTTCTAATGTAACAAGGGTTATTTTCAGTGGCAATACCAAATTGACAGTTAAGTCCACCGCCACATGAACTTGTTACCGTCCCGGGCGGGTCCCGGGGCAAATATTAATTTAGGAAACAACCAAGTGGAGAGTACACACACACAAATCGTTGGATTACCTTACCTTATGAAGCTGGTAGCTTAAGGACAAACTCTGGTACAACACCAGTTGTTATAAATAGCTAAAAACAATACATATAGATATTCAATTAAAGTTTAGGTAATTTTATTTAGAGATAGGAGAAAAAAAAATTAAAATTACTCTATGGATTTGTATTATCTATAACTCTAAATAAAATTGTAGTGTCTGTTTGTAATATTGAAATAACAGTTTTTTACTACATGCATATGAATATTATTTATATTCACATGCATGTAGTAAAAAACTGTTACAAAAAAAACTTAAATTCCATATATTTAATTTAGTAATTCACATGTTTCATTCATCTGATATTATTATGAAAATATATACAACTTTCCGAGTATATCTATATACATAAATAAAATTAGAGTGTCTGTTTGTAATATTGAAATAACAGTTTTTTACTACATGCATATGAATATAAATACGGTGTATACACCAAAATCACAATGTTTACAATTTTTGTCTGTCTGTCTGTTTGTTCCGGCTAATCACTGAAATGGCTGGACCGATTTTGATGGGACTTTTTTTGGCAGATAGCTGATTTAATAAGGAGTAACTTAGGCTACTTTTATTTTAGAAAATAAAGTTAAATTTCTCGTGGATGAAGTCGCGAGAACAGCGAGTGTTTAATACAGTTACCATTAGTATGTGTGAGATCGCAAATTATTGCGGAAATCTGACCACAGCTGGATGCGTTACGGCCTTCTCTATTGAAAGAAATAAAGAAAGATATATATATTGGTCCTATATATATTAGCTGACCTCGTGAACTCCATTCTGCCCCAGAATTAAAAGTTAGTGTAGTTAAAATTCTGAACAAAGCATATTACTCACTAAACGATTACTTGAATGACGAGCGTGCATGGCAATAGTTTTCATGTTCGGGATTTTCATTTAATGTTAGACATAGACACCTATATAAATACCTATGCATTGTATATAAACTGGATTTTAAAAAAAAAGTAATTCAATTGAGTTTCTTGACAGTTCTTCTCAATTGGATCTATATATCGAATATACGGTAGGGAAACAAAATTATAAAGTAAAAACTTGAGGTTCATAAGCGGCTAAAATGTCCTACATGAATAAATGATTTTTGAATTTGAATTTGAATTTGGAATATTATTCACTAAACGATTACTTAAATGACGACTGTGCATGGCAATAGTTGCACGGGCACATGGCATGTTCATGCACGGGATTTTCATTTAACTTTAGATATAGACCCCTATATAAATATACATTGTAAATAAACTGGCTTTAAAAAAAAATTCAATTGAGTTTCTTGACAGTTCTTCTCAATTGGATCTATATACTGAACGGTACGAAAACTTTACGTTCATAAGCGGCTAAAATGTAAAATAAATAATCCTGGACAATTTAGTCCCACTGTTAGCAGAGCTTGGCTACTAAGCAATTTACATAAATACTTACTTTTTTAAATACATTCATAATATACATAGAAAACAACCAGAGCGATATAAACAATTAAACTCATGAATACAAATATGCATCGTGCGAGGAATCGAACCCGCGACCATCGGAAGTCAAGCGATATGGTAAACCGCTAGACCACCGAGGCCGTCGTGCGTTATGAAATTAATAGAATAGAATAGAAAATCATTTATTCAAATAAACTTAATTTAAGCACTTTTGAATAGTCAACATTTTTTTTAAATCTACCGCTTATTCGGAAAGCTGTCTCATCACAAGAAGAATAAGCAAGAAACTTGTGTGTTGCTCTTTTAAACAATCCTTGTAAGTTCACATTTACAAGTCGAAACGTGTGAATACAAACTACCAACCAGCACTAATTTATTTAGGTTCAAATATAAAAACACAATAAGATTAAATCAGTCGTAGTGATAAGAGCAGACCAGTCCCTACACGCACGCATGCAAGCATAAAAAACTTATGGGGTGCATTTCTTGCAGCGGTGATGATCCCAATTCCCCAGTACCCTCTGTTCTCTGGTACCCTGTCCGAGCTGGGCCTTCAGCAGGCGGACTACTACCTCGACGAGGAGAACCAGTGGGCGCTACAGCCTCGCGAGCTGCAGAGGAGCTGGACGGTAGCCAGTGAGACTGCGCATGTCCGCGCCCTGGTTGTCATCAACCCAGGGAATCCAACAGGACAGGTAATTGTTTTTACATAACTACTAACTTGTATCTAATTATAATTTTTTTTTTTTCACTTCACTACTTTCAGTAATTTTTATGTAAGTTTCTTGCTTTTTTTTCTCTTAATGATTTGTATTGAATTTATTATTTCTATTTATATGTTACTAGCTGTCTCGGCAACGTTGTTTTGCCTTAAAAAAAAAATTAGGGGTGGACTACCCCTAACATTTAGGGGGATGAAAAATAGATGTTGGCCGATTCTCAGATCTACTCAATGGGCTCACAAAATTACATGAGAATCGGTTAAGCCGTCTCGGAGGAGTATGGGAACGAAAACTGTGACACGAGAATTTTATATATAAGATAATAATTTATATGCTGTTTTGAGCATCGTTATTGTTGTGTTGTGATGTGTGATAGTAATAAATATTATTCTATTCTGTTCTGTCCTGTCCTGTCCTGTCCTGTCCTGTCCTGTCCTGTCCTGTCCTGTCCTGTCCTGTCCTGTCCTGTCCTGTCCTGTCCTGTCATATCCTGGCCTGACCTGTCCTGTCCTGTCCTATCCTGTTCTGTTCTAATTTTGGTCACATTTCAATTGTTAAAATAGATATATAGGTAGATAATTAATTTATTGCCAACATAACACAAATAATACAATCATTACATAGTATAAAACAGTATATCCTGGCTGGTAACGATTACACTCGAATCTGTGCGAATATTTTATTCAAATCAAATTAAAACATATTATTTATTCAATGTGTAATTTACGATACCTGAGCATATATTATTTTTATCTATACATATAAGTAAAATTGGAGTGTCTGTTTGTAATATTGAAGTAACCGTTCAACATTACGTCCCTCTTCATCATGAGCCATTCATGAACCATCTTTGTCTTCAGGAATAGCAACGCATGCATTTAGTAGGGCTTCCAAAGTGCTGTTTGTAAATTATATTTTCAACTAGCTGTACCAGTGACTTCGTTCGCGTGGATTTAACTTTATTTTTCTAAAATGTAGCCTAAGTTACTCCTTATTACATCAGCTACCTGCCAAAAAAAGTCCCGTCAAAATCGGTCCAACCGTTTCAGAGATTAGCCGGAACAAACTAACTGACAGGCAAAAAATGTTGTTTTGGTGTTTGTACTGTATTTAAACGCCTGTAATAAAAAACGGTTATTTCAATATTACAAACAGATACTCCAATTTTATTTATATGTATAAATAGAACTATAGGCCTCAATTCATGTTCTTATAGATGTAAAAAAATTGCTAAATTGATTCATAATTCTTGCTGCAGGTACTAGACCGACAGAACATAGAAGAAGTGATCAGATTCGCTTACGAGCACAGCTTGTTCCTAATCGCAGACGAGGTCTACCAGGAGAACATAGTCAGCAAGCCGTTCTACTCCTTCAAAAAGGTACGTAAATAATACAAACTCTCGCATGTTCTGCCCTATTAGACTATGGGACGATATGTTATCCTATCATCATGATCAACATCATCAGAGTCGGAGAGATAGAGCTGACGGTAGATTTGATTTGATAAGAAATAGTAATAGAGACAGAGACAGAGACAGAGACAGAGACAGAAACAGAGACAGAGACAGAGACAGAGACAGAGACAGAGACAGAGACAGAGACAGAGACAGAGACAGAGACAGAGACAGAGACAGAGACAGAGACAGAGACAGAGACAGAGACAGAGACAGAGACAGAGACAGAGACAGAGACAGAGACAGAGACAGAGACAGAGACAGAGACAGAGACAGAGACAGAGACAGAGACAGAGACAGAGACAGAGACAGAGACAGAGACAGAGACAGAGACAGAGACAGAGACAGAGACAGAGACAGAGACAGAGACAGAGACAGAGACAGAGACAGAGACAGAGACAGAGACAGAGACAGAGACAGAGACAGAGACAGAGACAGAGACAGAGACAGAGACAGAGACAGAGACAGAGACAGAGACAGAGACAGAGACAGAGACAGAGACAGAGACAGAGACAGAGACAGAGACAGAGACAGAGACAGAGACAGAGACAGAGACAGAGACAGAGACAGAGACAGAGACAGAGACAGAGACAGAGACAGAGACAGAGACAGAGACAGAGACAGAGACAGAGACAGAGACAGAGACAGAGACAGAGACAGAGACAGAGACAGAGACAGAGACAGAGACAGAGACAGAGACAGAGACAGAGACAGAGACAGAGACAGACTTTTTTATTCTACCGCTTATTCGGAATGCAGATTCATTACAAGGAGAATAAGCAAGAAACTTGTGTGTTGAACTTTTAAATAAATATTGATTTACTTATATTTAATTAACAACAAGGATTAGGCATGCGACAATCAACATAGAAACCGCTACGCACTTAATAGATATTTAAGAGTCTGCAATAGACCTACATGAATAAAGATATTTTGAATTTGAACTTGAATCTTTGTATTGACAAATCGAGTCCCCCATCTGTCTGTGTATATGCTTCCGCTACAAACTTGAAAGCCTACCAAACTCTAACGAGATTACGTGTATGATGGAGTTTACATATATCCGTGCGGAATGGGCGTTGTTAATTAAAGTCGTAATCAAGTAAAAGTTACTAATATTATAAACGCGAAAGTTTGGATGGATGTTTGTTCATGCAAAAACTACTGTACGCATTTTGATGAAACTTTATAGTAACGTAGTGACATCAGAATAACACATAATCACTATCACTATAATCATTATCACTACCACTATATAGTATAAAACAAAGTCGGTGACGCGGTCTGTCCCTATGTATGGTTAAATCTTTAAAATCGCGCAACGGATTTTGAAGATATATTGGAATTACCCTTAAATAAATTCAAAACATCTGTTAAATCATATTTACTGAGCAAAGCCTATTACTCACTAAACGATTACTTGAATGACGAGCGTGCATGGCAATAGTTTTCATGTTCGGGATTTTCATTTAATGTTAGATATAGACACCTATATAAATACCTATGCATTGTAAATAAACTGGCTTTTAAAAAAAGTAATTCAATTGAGTTTCTTCTCAATTGGATCTATATACCGAACTGGACGGTAGGGAAAAAAAATATAATGTAAAAACTTGACGTTCATAAGCGGCTAAAATGTCCTACTTGAATAAATGATTTTTTAATTTGAAGCGGTTTTTTTAATAGATAGAGTGATTCAAGAGGAAGGTTTATATGTATAATACATGCATACTACTGTAGAGAAACACTGATAACTGAGGTGAGATTTCTAATGTGATGTCTTTAAGATACACACTTTTTTGCGCTTAAATTGCAAATGCTGGTTAAACCCCACGAGATAAATCAAAATAATGTACTACAGTATTGTACAGCTTGAGAAGGTCAACAAAAATGTCCGCGATGGTATATGTCTATCTCTTAAGGATAAACCACAGTAAAAAATTTTTAAATACATTTTACAGGAAAAAATGGCTTATTTACGAAGCAATACAGCATTAATTTTTATCCAATTAAAAAATAAATGTACATTTAATATAGATCAATAGAAAGAAAGAAAAATATATTTATTTGGCGCATACAAAACAATGAGACAACATTTTACAAAAATTATAACAAATTATTTTAAAAATATAGCTGCGACCAAATTGGTTTCCACTCAGCTTTGTGTCTGGGCTGTGATGGCCATTTACAGCAAGTAATTTAAATGAATATTTCCGAAGATATTACAGATTTAAAATGCAGGGACGTAGTGGTGCGGCGCTATTGGCATTTAGGTTTAGTATCACCCGTGCGATGCCGGGGCGTGTAGTAGGCTATAATTTAAAAAAACATGTCTATTGGGCGATATATAATGATAAATGTGATGTAGACGAAGTCGCGCGGGTGAGCTAGTATATGTTGAGAAACTCTTTTGATATTAATATATTTAAAGTTTTCTTGTATTCTATAATCAAAACTACAAAAACAAAATTATATATTATGTCTCTTCACTCTCTACCATCTTAACATGATGCTAAGTTTACATTCAGCGGCTTCCCCTGCCACTCGCGCTGCCGGAAATATTGCCGGGCGACAACTGAGAGAGAAGGCTGAATGTAAAAACACGCTGCCACTCGCGCTGCCAGTCCTTTGACTCGCGCACGAAAAACCGACAATCGAGGGAGCGCCGGGCAGCGCGAGTGGCAGCGCCAATGGCATGGGAAGTGTTTCCACTCGTGTTTACACTCTCGCGCTACTCACTTCCCTGCCCACTCGGGCTGAGTGTAAATTGGGCATTAAATACATATTACAAAAAGCCGTCATACTAAACACATGCCGAATAGTCAGAAAATTTCTATCTTCATCACATAACTCATCCATGCTTGGCTAAGGCCCGCGTGTTTGAATATATTACCCCCGCAAAAAGGGAGATATAATAAATATATATATATATATGTAATAATAATAATAATCTATTATTATTTCAGTTTGGAACCCTAAAAATATAAAGAACTGGTTACTCGTATATTGTAGTATTTATAATAAAAATAAGATATATAATGTATGTTATAGAAAGACAAAATTACAACTAATTCCCTTCAGCAAATTATATATGCATGAACATTGTAATGAGACTGTCACGCGCAGGCCGATGGTTATCATTGCAATTACGAATATAATATGAATTTACGTGATTTCACCGGCTCACTGAAACAACGCATACTAGTACCACGTACGACTTTACTTTATCATTAACATCATTATCATTAGCATCATTATCATTAACACAATTATCATTAACATCATTATCATTAACATCATTATCATTATCATCATTATTATAAGCATCACTATCATTATCATTACATAGTATAAAACAAAGTCGCTGTCGCTGTCTGTCCCTATATATGCCTAAATCTTTAAAACTACGCAACGGATTTTGAAGCAGTTTTTTTAAATATATGAAGTGATTCTAGAGGAAGGCTTATATATATACATGTACACCCGGGCGAAGCCGCAGCGAGTAACTAGTTTAATATATAAATTTTTCTACAAGCTAACACTAAGCGTAAGCGGGAACGTAATAAAGCGGCCGGGGGATATGACACTATACGGCGGGTGAAACCATGGGCCACACCTAGTTTTTATTCCACGGATCCGTCAAAATATTTATATTTTACAGCCTAGTTTCTGTTTTGAATGGATAAGTGTGTTTGTATGTCACAATTTTACGGTTCAGTGAATTAATAGAACCAACACCACACTTGATCCATGTAAGACGATCTACACATGACACTAAAATCGGGACAATTTCGGAGCAGTTGTGCTGAGCGTAAAATTTTGTTTTTTTATTGGGTTGTTTGGACTATTGTCTGGTGCTAAGACCTATAATACTGCGACCTACATAGATTTATTGTTCTCGCCCTTTTTCAGAGTTCGCTACCTAGACCCGTTAGGGACAAGAATTGAAGGATATTCTTAGAAGCGATGGTTTTTATCTCTCTGTATGTTTATCTATAAGTGTATAATCATGGAAGTGTCTAGTTATTTTAATTAACAAGTTTGGGTTACTCCTAGGTACTTTAGATCTTGTAGAACTGCAACCTACATAGATCTATTGTGCTCGCACTTTTACAGAGTTCGCTACCTAGATCCGTTAGGGACAAGAATTGAAGGATATTCTTAAAAGCAATGGTTTTTGCTTCTCTGTATGTTTATTTAGAAGTGTAATAAATATAGAAACTAGTGTTCGCCTGCTACTTTCTCTCTCTATGTAAATACTCGCTGTCAAACCAGGTTGTCTGTAAGTTATTGCTAATAGCGATAAGACCTTTTGTAAAATACTTTTATTATACTTTGTTTAGCTGTGCGCAATAATAATAAAATAATAATAATAGTAACCATCAAAGCTGAGTGAATGAGATAATAACAACAATAATAATAATTATTATTATTATCTCCTCAAGATAAGATGTATATTTTCCATAACTTGTCCTGATTTTAGAGTCATGTGTAGACGCTTTTATACCGCGTTTAATATTAATGAGCATCCAGATTGTATTGAGGTCATCGTAGACAAGACCAAGAAATAGAAATAGAAATAATCTTTATTCAAATAAACTCTTTACAAGCACTTTTGAATAGTCATATTTTTATTTTACAGTTATTATTATTATTATTATTTCTTCAGGATAGAGTGTATACTTTCTAAAGGCGTCTCCATAACTTGTCCTGATTTTAGAGTCATGTGTAGACGCTTTTATATCGTGTTTAATACCAAACAGCATCCCGATTGTATTGAGGTCAGTATAGACAGGACGAGGGTTCATATGTTCATATATGTATATGTACATATATGAAATATAATTTACATTTCATAAACTTCATCACCGTCAGGCTCTGAAGTTATAATTATGCATAAATTTTAGTAAATTAGTTTATTTTACGATATACTCAGTGGAGTAATGAATTTTTAGTTCTCTAAGTGGGTAATACGGGGGTGAAAGTATAGCTAGCAATGGGGACACTAGACCCAACTAGTATTCGCCTTTCCCCAAAATTTTCTGATTTTTTTTTATGGATCATAATGGAATGGTGCACCCGCCTGCGCTAAAGGTTTACGCTGGCGGGGCACCAGTGGAGGATGATAAGGTGAGCATGAGGTCAGGTCAGTTTGGCCATTGTGATTAATTAACCAGGAATTAACCACGTTGGTTTCCAGCGGGAACCGCGTGGAGGTCGACCTGACATGGTACATTGCTAGCTATGGGACACTAGATCCCATTACTGGCAATCCCTTTCCCCCAAATATTTCTAAATGTTTTTTTATGGATGATAATGGAATGGTGCACCCGCCTGCGCTAAAGGTTTACGCTGACGGGGCAGCAGTGGAGGATGATAAGGTGAGCATGAGGTCAGGTCAGTTAGCCTATGGTGGCAAATTTACTAGGAATTTATCGCGATGGTTTCCAGGGGGAACCGCATGGAGGTCGCCCTGACATGGTACATTGCTAGCTATGGGACACTAGACCCCATTACTAGCATTCGTCTTCCTTCAAATACTTCTGAATTTTATAAACACGATATTTGCATGGATTATTGTATAATTTCCTGTATGCTATGAATGTTTGTGTAATCAGTAAATATTAGTTTCGGTTTGATTGTTTTGTAGCCCGAGGCTGAGGGGTTAATATTGTTATCACTCTGTGCCATGTGGACCGGCCGCCCGCGGCACCCCGTCACCAGTAGGGATGCCGCATGTTATATTAGATATCTTTATATTGTATTATTTACATTGCACTGAATAAAATATTTTTCTTTCTTTCTTTCTTTCTTTCTTTCTTTCTTTCTTTCTTTCTTTCTTTCTTTCTTTCTTTCTTTCTTTATTCCTTTCTTTCTTTCTTTCTTTCTTTCTTTAAATTCAAATTAAAAAATCATTTATTCATGTAGGACATTTTAGCCGCTTATGAACGTCAAATTTTTACATTCTAATTTTATTTTTTTTCCCTACCGTCCAGTTCGGTATATAGATCCAATTGAGAAGAACTGGCAGGAAACTCAATTGAATTACTTTTTTTTTTTAAAGCCAGTTTATTTACAATGTATATTTATATAGGTAAATGAAAATTCAGTGCATGAACAACTATTGCCATGCACGCTCGTCATTCAAGTAATCGTTTAGTGAGTAATAGGCTTTGCTCAGTAAATATGATTTAACAGATGTTTTGAATTTATTTAAGGGTAATTCCAGTATATCCTTTGGTATCTTATTGTGATGTAATATCTTATGTAAATTTTTATACCTATTCCCATAAAAGACCTATTAACTTTTTTTAAACGATACTTGGGGACAGCAAGTTTGTCTTTAAATCTAGTATTAATATTATGAATATTGCTGTTTTTTGGCTTTCTTTCTTTCTTAATCTATACATCTATACATATAAATAAAATTGGAGTGTCTGTTTGTAATATTGAAATAACCGTTTTTTACTACACGCATATGAATATAAATAAGGTAATACACCAAAAGACCACTTTTTAAAATTTTTGTCTGTCTGTCTCTCTGTCTATTTGTTGTTGTTCCGGGTAATCTCTGTAATGTCTGGGCCGATTTTGATGGGATTTTTTTTGGCAGGTAGCTAATGTAATAAGGAGTAACTTAGGCTACTTTTATTTTAGAAAAATAAAGTTAAATTCCACGCGGACGAAGTCGCAGGTGCAGGTAGTAGATAATATAAGTAAAGAGAGCATAAATAGTTGTCTATGGAGTATATTATTAGTTAAAAATTCAGAGTAAAAATATTCAATTCATATAAAAAAATATTTATTCATGTAGGACATTTTAGCCGCTTATGAATGTTAAGTTTTTGTATTAATATTTTTTTCCTACCGTCCAGTTCAGTGTACAGATTCAATTGAGATGAACTGGCAAGAAACTTAATAGAATTTCTTTTTTAAAGCCAGTTTATTTACGTTTTATATTCAAGTAATCGTTTAGTGAATAATAAATAGGCTTTGCTCAGTAAATATGATTTAACAGATGTTTTTAATTTATTCAATTCAAATTCAAAATATGATTATTCATGTAGGTCTATTACAGACTCTTATGATATGTCAAATCTACCGTCAGTTCGGAATGATTTCGAGATGAGAACAACTGACAAGAAACTCAGCTCGTATTCTTTTCAAATAAATGTTGTACATGTTTACAATAATACAGAGTCATACATTTAAATTCAAATTTATATAAAAGTAATTCCAGTGTACCTTTCAGTATAGTCGAGCGCAGTGATGACTGGCTCATCCGTCATACTCGTGAACGAGTGCTGCTTGTAGGGACTGGTCTACTCTTATCCTACGACAGATTTAATCTTATTGTGTCTACATTTGACTCTAATAAATTAGTGCTGGTTGGTAGTTTGTATTCACACGTTTCGACTTGCAAATGTAAACTTACAAGGATTGTTTAAAAGAGCAACACACAAGTTTCTTGCTTATTCTTCTTGTGATGAGACAGCTTTCCGAATGAGCGGTAGATTAAAAAAAATGTAATGAGTATTCAAGAGTGCTTAAATTAAGTTTATTTGAATAAAGGATTTTCTATTCTGTTCTATTCTTTTTGTATTAAAGGAAATTCCAGCTGAAAGACATTTAAGTCACTTATCCATTTTTTTCTAAACGATTCTTAGGAAATTTTTCTAACAAGATTATAATCGTTGCAGGTGATGTTTGAGATGGGTGCCCCGTACTCCCAAATGGAGTTGGCGAGCTTCGCGACCTGCTCGAAGGGCTGGGCGGCGGAGTGCGGGCTGCGGGCCGCCTTCGTAGAGCTGGTAGGGCTGCGGCCCGAAGCGCTGGCGGCGTTGAGAGCCTCTCGCGCGGTCATGCAGTGCCCCACCGTGCTGGGGCAGTGTGTTCTTGACTGCGTTGTAAGTTTATAAGTTTATAGTCTGGCCATGAATATTGTTCCATAAAATTTTCTTTTTTTCAACTTATTAATTATTTTGAATTTTTAAATATGTTATTTTAAAAACTCCTTTCGATTTCGAGCTATTTCACATATTTTTTTGTGTTTATTATCAATTACAATATGGAATTGGGTGTACTTTTTATGGATGATAATGGAATGGGTCACCCGCCTGCGCTATCGGTATACGCTGGCGGGGCACCAGTGGAGGATGATAAGATGAGCATGAGGCCAGGTCAGTTAGACCATCGTGAATTCACTAGGTATTTATCAGGATGGTTGCCAGGGGAACCGCGTGGAGGTCAATCTGACATACATTGCTAGTAATCAGGTTATGAGTCCCCATTACTAACAATCCCCTTCCCTCTAATAGAGAGGGTGTACTCACTGCCCCCTCTGAGTTATAGACCGTTATATCTCCTTCATAACTTTAAAATTTTTTTACTGTACTAGCTGTTCACGCGATTTCGTCCACGTGGAATTCAACTTTATTTTTCTAAAATAAAGGTAACCTAAGTTACTCCTTATTACATCAGCTACCAATAAAGCTACCTCCCGCCAAAATTGGTCCAGCCGTTTCAGAGATTAGTCGGAACTGAGAAGAACTGGCAAGAAACTCAATCAAATTACTTTTTTTTTAAAGCCAGTTTATTTACAATGCATAGGTATTTATATAGGTATCTATGTCTAACATTAAATGAAAATCCCGTCCATGAACACCTATTGCCATGCACGCTCGTCATTTAAGTAATCGTTTAGTGAGTAATAGGCTTTGCTCAGTAAATATGATTTAACAGATGTTTTGAATTTATTTATAGATAATTCCAATATATCCTTTGGTATCTTATAGTTAATTTATACCTATTCCCATAAAAGACCTATTGACTTTTTCAGAACTTTAATAGTTACCACATTAAAGATTCAATTTAAAAGATGGCTGAGGGCTATGAATTTTTATCGTGGTTTATGGATTACCTAAATCAGTGAAAGGGTTGCTTGATTGACGAGAGGTGGACGAGAGGGTTTCACATACGTGAAGGGTTCTTCAATATAAATCGGACTATATATGCATACAAGGGCGGACCCAGCTATGGCGCCAGGAGGGGGTCACATAGTCGTGGTCAAAGCAAGAACTTATAATTTAATTTTAATAAGAATAGATACAAGTAAAAAGTAGGTATTTTATTAATGTACAAAGTTATTAAATTATAATAGCTGTCCCGGCAAACGTTGTTTTGCCATATAAATTAATCAATCGGTCAAGCCGTTTCGGAGGAGTATGGGAACGAAAACTGTGACACCAGAATTTTATATATAAGATTAAATTAATTAAGTATTGAAGGTATGTATAATTGTTACAATAAATCTGTATGTTGACTAAAAATTTATAAATAAAATCATTATGTTTAATTAGTAGTCCAGTAAGTCCTGGAACCAGCTCAGGGGGGGGGGGTCATGACTCCCATGACCCCCCCTGGATCCGCCGTTTTATGCATAATATACTTAAGTGAATATACGTGCCCGCGGTTTCACCCACGTTAAATTTCAATAATAAATATAGTTTATGTGTTGTTCAAAATCTACCCTGTACCATCACACATTATTATATTAGAAGCATTATTATATTGTAAGCACAGATTATTATATTAGAGTCCGTTAGTTTGTGTTCCCGCGGTTTCTGTTCCCCTCCCTTACCTACAGTACTGAACTGACCGTACAGCGGCCTTGACGCGCGCGCGCATTGTGTTGTGAATTAAAATAAATTAGAACTGTGTTAAACCTACTGTGAAACTGGAAAGCTAGCGAAGATACTTTCGAGACCCTGAAGCCCAAGAAATCCGCAGAACCATACAGGTACGTGACAGACGTTTCCACACATATTTTTCCCTATATATATACATAGTTTCCCTAACATTTTGGTAGCAGAGAGTATTTTCCCTAACATGTGTTATTCTGACGCATAGATAAACTCTAACTATAAAGTTGCATCATAGTCATGTATGCCGAAGCAAAGACGATAGATGGACATACAGATCCCTAATGTGGCGACTGGGAAGCAGAAGCGTAGACAGACCAACTGCCAGATGGTCTGATGACATCAGGAAGACGGCAGGACCTGGTCAAGACATGCCACAGACAGACTGAAGTGGAAATATATGCTGAAAGAGAGAGAAGAGAAAGTTGCATCAAAATCCGTTCAGTAGTTTTTGCGTGAAAGAGTAACAAACATACATACTCACAAACATTCGCGTTTATAATATTACTAGCTAGTTGCCCCGGCTTCGCACGGGTGTATATATATTATATATATAGACCTTCCTCTTGAATCACTCTATCTATTAAAAACAAACCGTTTCAAAATCCATTGCGTAGTTTTAAAGATTTAAGCATACATAGGGACGGACAGACAGCGACAGCGACTTTGTTTTATACTATGTAATGAAATGATATATTTAAGTTACGCTAAATTTAGCTATATAACAATTAAAAATACTAATTCCCTTACAGATGAGTATCCCAGCCCTTTGTTTTACACTATGTAATGAAATGATATATTTAAGTTACGCTAAATTTAGCTATATAACAATTAAAAATACTAATTCCCTTACAGATGAGTATCCCAGCCCTTTGTTTTACACTCTGTAATGAAATGATATATTTAAGTTACGCTAAATTTAGCTATATAACAATTAAAAATACTTATGCCCTTACAGATGAGTCCCCCAGCCCCAGGGTCAGCGTCCTACGAGCAGTTCAATATAGAACGCTCAGCCATACATCGTACTTTGTGCGAGAGGACCTCCGCTGCTTACCAAGTTTTCAACACCATTCCTGGATATTCCTGCAATCCCATCGATGTGAGTTGACCAATAATTATTTATTTATTTTATTTTTATTTATACTCTTCATTGCACCAATTACAGAACAAAAGAAACAATTAAAATAGACAATATACTGGGGCAACGGGGTGCGGAGTAAAATACTCTTCATTTTTTTTACTGGAACTGTACCTGTCTATTAGGTGCTGATTCTATTTAATTCGAAGGACCAGGTTGCGTAATTATGAGGACTAAGGACCAAAAGCGGGGCGGCGTCCACTGACCTTGAATTTGCTGCTGGTCTTCCGTGGTTTTCTTGCCATTCAGCTAGGTAGACGGCTGGCCAATAATCACCAAAACACTCTATACACTTATTTGTCCGTAATCATCATCATCATCATCATCATAGCAGCCCGGAAGACGTCCACTGCTGGACATAGGCCTCCCCCAAAGATCTCCACGACGATCGGTCCCGCGCTGCTCGCATCCAATGCCTTCCAGCGATCTTGACCAGATCGTAGGTCCACATTGCTGGAGGCCTTCCCACGCTGCGTCGTCCGGTCCGTGGTCGCCACTCGAGGACTTTACTGCTCCAACGGCCATCTGTCCTACGAGCTATGTGCCCTGCCCATTGCCACTTCAGAGTCGCAATTCTTCGGGCTATGTCGGTCACTCTGGTTCTTCTGCGGATCTCCTCATTTCTGATTCGATCACGCAGAGTAACTCTGAGCATAGCCCTCTCCATTGCCCTCTGAGTGACTCTGAGCTTGTTGATGGAGCCCATAGTTAGCGACCACGTCTCTGTTCCGTAAGTCATCACTGGCAACACACATTGTTCGTAAACCTTCGTCTTGAGACACTGCGGAAATTTGGACGAAAAGATATTTTGTCCGTAAAGTTTATTATAAAAACAGTATGCACTATATATAAGATGGCGTTCCCACGCGGTGGTTTTCAATTACAGCGGTTAGCGGAGAGAAATTAATAATTATGATATGCTGTTAGAATCCGGCGCAGTCAAATGACGACTAATCAATAAACTTAGTTCAATTCTTTGCACAATTGTTTTACTCGAGGCCAAGAAATCAAACAACACCTAATTGGATAGTAAACAAAGTTACATTCGGGTATAAATCGAACTAAAAAATTACATTTTTTTTTCGGACTATTCTAATAAACCATATTCATGAATACAAAAGTTGGTACAGTGCTAGTGTAAGATATTGCAACTCTATGTACTAGTAAAAGTATATATATATATATATATATATATATATATGTATATATTATAATAAAATAACAACTATATAGCATTAATTTAACTATGTATATACTCTAACATAATTCACTTTAGCATTTAAAATACAACCAGCACATCCTGTGCTCAAAGACCGAATGCCGTGGCTTTTTTTTTTATTCGGACTACTCTAATGCTGTTGGCCGCAGCTGGCCTTTACAGCTTCATCGGACGATAGGGAGCGAGTGCAGATGGCACTCCAAACCAAGGAAGGACTTATGGAGCGGCTGAAGGCCAACTCCTGCCTGACGGATACAACTTTAGTCTGAGGGCACCACTAGGGGTTCGAACCTCTGCTCAGGCCGTCGTAATTTCGATCCCCATTTGAATTGTACGGGGGATCGATCGGAGGGGGCAAAAATGACAAAATTCCGTACAGTGGTCATATTCAAAGAAAACGAAACTATAGCGGGTTGTACATTTCACCTAGCGCCATCTAGTATAAATATTGAGAACTTTGATTGATATTGGTCGAACAACAATTGAAATCCGTCCTTGACACTCAAGGGCGGTGCGAACGCAACAGCAATACAGTAAACGCCAAAGAGGAAAAGGGATAGGTATAGGGTTGTGAGGACCTAAGAAATTTAATTAAATCAGCGATAGATAGACAGACTATATTTAGATTTAGATTTAGATTAACACTCTATTCTAATATACTTGGGTACATGAGTCTGTTTGTTGGTGGATAGGGTTCGATGTTCGCGTATCCCCGCTTCGATGTCCCGGCGCGTGCTCAGCGAGCTGCCCTTGACTCGGGTGTCTCACCAGATGAGTTCTACTGCATGCAACTCCTCGAACAAACTGGTGAGTTTTACTCTTTAGTGTTTGGCAGAATTTGCCAATAAGATTTAGGTAAACTTCCGAAATAATATAAAGTCTATAGGAGTGCAAACGAAGAAGAAGGGTGATGTGGATATACTCAAACAGAAGCGCCATCCGAACTGGACGTTTCTTTCTTTCGTATTTGCTATACGGCAAGGAAATACTGTGTGAGGAATCGAACCCGTGACCATCGGAAGTAAGGCGGTAGGCTAAACCACTCGACCAGCGACACCGTCAATGAACAGGTAATAGATAATCTTGGTAATACCAAACCGATATGGTATCTGTGTACAAGTCACGTAAGTACAATCCCATCAAAAACATAAGTGTGAAATGATAGATAGAGTTTAATATTATGATATATGCCTTGATTGTTGACTTCTACGACAAAAGAGGTGAGATCTAAATGGGTGCCAAGTTCAATGGTATGTCCTGAAATGTATTTATAACAATATAAAACATCATTTCTTCTTATAACTTACGATAATATACTGTAGCCTAAGGTCTAACTTGGCCAGTTCTCATAACAATTTACCAGTTTCAGATTTTTTTCCTTTATTAATTACCTATCTGCATGCCAAACTTGAACTTCCTTGGTCATCTGGAAGTGGGTTATAATTTTGATCTATAGTTGATCAGTGATAAAAATGACGATATTTGGACGTTAATATCTAAATAACCATTTGAGATATGTTTATGAAATTTGGAACACATATTTATCTCGCAAGTCTCAATATATGAACCAAATTTGACAGGTTTATGTGAAAGAGTTTTTGAGTTATGAGGGGGTCAAAAGTGGCTCCAAAAGGTTCGTGTAAATATACACACGGTGCTGCTCGCCAGTTACTTGAATCTCGGCTTGACACGCTACCGCGTGTCTAGATGTCTTCGGTGGTGTAGCGGTTTATCACGCCGCTTTACTTCTGTAGGTTGCGGGTTCGATTCCTCGTACGGTGCATTTGTATTCATGAGTGTGATAGTTTGTATCGGTCTGGGTGTTTTCTATGTATGTTACACATTTACAAAAAACTTAAAACTTAGTATTTATATCAGTTGTCTAGTACTCATGATACAAGAACTCTTAACTTGGGTCTAAATAGCGCGGTGTTTATTGTCTAGGGTTATTTTCCTTGCTTCCATCATCATCATCATCATCATCAGCTCACTGATGATGATGATGATCTTCTTTGAAAGTGATTCTTTTTTTTTAGATTTAAATTCATTTTTTTAACGCTTACATGAATCTCTGTTTGCCCAATGGATGACTGGGAGAAAATGCCTCAAGGTGTTAAGTCCGTCATGTGCACCTTTATTTATAATAATAATAATAATAATCTCAGGACAATTCACACAGCGCCATCTAGACCCAAGTTAAGCTAGCTAAAGTTTGTGTTATGGGTACTAGATAACTGATACATTTGTATGTATTTACAAAAAAAAAATATCTATGTATTTACATAGATATTTTTTTTGTAAATACATACATATTATACATAGAAAACACCCAGACCGATACAAACAATCATACTCATGAATACAAATGTTTGTGCCGTGCGAGGAATCGAACCCGCGACCATCGGACGTAAAGCGGTGTGCTAGACCACTAGACCACCGAGGTTGTCTATGTATTTATGCATTAAAGTTTTAATAAATAAATAAAATAATTTGCAAAGCTATCTAGTTAGCAATAGAATTCAATTTCGCTCGTGAACAACGGAAAAGACTGTACAAAAATTCCCTCGCATATCTAAAATTAAATCTTATCTACAAATATTATTAACACATAATGTTATAGAATTTTGTGTTTTAGTGACAATAAAATACTCTTTCTATGATAGATAGATAGATAGATAAATAATTGATTTATTGCTAACATAACACAAATAAAACAATTTACAATAAGACACAAAACAAGAAGTAAATAATAACATAGAAGTTGTCAATAGGAGCTGCCTCAGCTGTAGCTGATATAAGCACAACCTCAATGAGGTACAGCTATACAGCGCTGGTTTTCAGGCAGCCCCCATTACTCATAAAAAAAAACTAAGATGCGGGTTTTTTACTACATACAGATACATATAATTTAAACACAAAAAATTAATATTAAATAAGATCTAGGATACACAAATAAAAAATGACAATACAATTACAATATTCAATGCTCACAAAAACCAAAATCAGTTACAATAACAGTATCAAAAGGAAAAAAAAAATTACAAGATAAAAAGATCCGGCCTATCTATCCCGGTCTTATCCCATCTTAATTGTGAGTAGCTATGACGTGGTCTGGTGTTTTGAGTAGTCATGCTCACTAAAATGTACAGACTTGTGGCGGCGTGGTGGGCCGGGTCATTGGGCTCTAAAATATGGTCGAGCGCAGTGGTGGCTGGCTCATCCGTCATACTCGTGAACGGGTGCTGCTTGTGTGGACTGGTCTGCTCTAATCACTATGACTTATTTTCTCTTATTAATAGTTTAACCAGTTGTTGTGTATTGAATGTTTTTTTTCTATTTTATTATTTCATTGAATTAGTGCTAATCGGTGGTTTGTATTCACACACTTAAACTTAAATTGTAAGTAAGAATAAATTATTTAAAAGAGTAACACAAGTTTCTTGCTTGTTCTTCTTGTGATGAGACAGCATTCCGAATGAGCGGTAGAATAAAAAATGTTACGACTATTCAAAAGTGCTTCAATGTAAGTTTATTTGAATAAATGATTTTCTATTCTATTCTATTCTATTCTTAATTGAGGTCGGCTTTCGTAATCATCCTTCTCCAGAGACCTCGTGTCTGGATCGTCATTGGGTCTAAATTTTCACGCGTTAGGTCCTTTTTGATGGCGGCTGTAAGTCGAGGTCCTCCACGCTTCTTTTGTTTCGAATTGACGTTTACCATCTTTTGGGTCATATGGTCTTCTGGTCTTCTCATGACGTGACCGTGCCAACGTAATCTGGTCTTAGTCAATTTATCCTGGATAGGTCTTACTTTGAATGTTCTTCGCAAGTAATGGTTTGGCGCCTTGTCTAGAAGCGTAACCCAACAGACCATCTGAGCATCCGCATTTTGGTTACACGTAGTTTATCTGATTGTTTCTTTTTTGGCCAATACTCTGTCCCATACATCAAAACCGGTCTGATGGCAGTTTTATACACATTCCCTTACATGTATTATATTCATATTCTTGGATCACAGATCACTTCTGTTGTTTTTTAGTGGTTGATAATGGAATGGTGCACCCGCCTGCGCTAACGGTTTACGCTGGCGGGGCACCAGTGGAGAATGATAAGATGATCATGAACTCAGACACAAATTCAGCGGGAATTTATCACGATGGTTTCCAGGGGGAACCGCGTGGAGGTCGACCTGACATGCTACATTGGTAGCAATGGGATCATCAATTCGGCATTACTTACCTTTCCTCTATCCTCGACGGTTACAACTTAACATAGAGTGACTCGTCAGTTTGTTCGCAATTAAAATGACATAAGAAAAAAACAACAGACAAAATGAGCAACTGGGCCAAGGAGCAATATCCAGTTATATTATAAACTAGCTGTACTCGTGACTTCGTCCGCGTGGAAGTAACTTTATTTTTCTAAAATAAAAGTAGCCTAAGCTACTCCTTATTACATCAGCTACCTGACAAAAAAATCTCGTCAAAATCCGTCCTGTCATTTCAGAGATTAGCCGGAACTAACAGACAGACAGACAAAAATTGTAAAAGATGTTATTTTGGTGTATGTACCGTATTTATATTCATATGCAGTAAAAAACGGTTATTTCAATATTACAAACAGACACTCCAATTTTATTTATATGTATAGATATAGAGCCGAGATCGAGTGAGCTGCGTGAGAGGGTAGTGGAGAGGGGGTAGCTACCCCATTTATTTATCGAGGCCCAACAATTGGGAAGTGGGATAAATTCTCAAGTTGGCGCGGGCCCTCCGCGGCTCGCAACGTAAACTCGACGAATATTAAAAATGTTTATGTAGGTACGTGGCGCTGCGGGAGTTTTGTTTCCGGTTTCTAGACTTTTCTATTTAATTACGACCTGTCGATGTGGATGTAACATTATAGATGTTGTTCGTCATACATTGTCAATATATGATGTTCTAATAATATTTAATAATACATAGATATTTTTTTTGTAAATACATACATATTATACATAGAAAACACCCAGACCGATACAAACAATCATACTCATGAATACAAATGTTAGTGCCGTGCGAGGAATCGAACCCACGACCACCGGATAGTAAAGCGGTGTGCTAAACCACTAGACCACCGAGGCTGTCAATATATGATGTTCTAATAATATCAGATGTTCCACATAGGAGAGAACTCCCTGAAGGATTGGTACATGACTTAGACCTATTTTCCTTGTACTAGAGCTGTCGTCAGATTACGTGAATTATTTTGATGGCAGACACGTGAGTTTTTGGAATGATTGAAACATGCATTGTAGTCACATCAACGTGAAGGAGTACAAATCTTAATCTATACATCTATACATATAAATAAAATTGGAGTATCTGTTTTCAATATTAAAATAACCGTTTTTTCTACATGCATATGAATATAAATACGGTATATACACCAAAATAATTTTTTTTACCATTTTTGTCTGTCTGTCTATTTGTTCCGGCTAATCTCTGAAATGACAGGACGGATTTTTTTGTCAGGTAGCTGATGTAATAAGGAGTAGCTTAGGCTACTTTTATTTTAGAAAAATAAAGTTACTTCCACGCGGACGAAGTCACGAGTACAGCTAGTAATATATTGTCTTGAATATATTTCGATAAATCACTGCTATAATTGTATACAGTATTATTAAACTATTTCTTATTCTATTATATATATCTTCTATATTCCTATATTTTTAATTTGCAAACTTTATTTCTATTTATAAAATGTATCTTATGTACGATATGCGTTTGTAATTGTTGAAAAGAATTAAATGCTTCATTATTCATCTATCTATATTTCTCAGGAGTTTGCGTAGTCCCCGGTACGGGGTTCGGCCAGCTGCCGGGAACCTTCCACTTCCGGACCACGATCCTGCACCCGGCCGACGAGTTCCAACACATGCTGCACTCCATCGCGAAGTTCCATCAGCAGTTCCTTGAACAGTACTCATGAAAGTCTACGATTGGAAACTTTATTATTTTTATCTATATTTATAAAATAATTTGTACCGAATGTCGTCTGTATATTATTAGTATTATTTATTCATCCAAAACAATACAAATTGTGTAGGATAACATAATTGCAACATTACAGAAAATTTTTGTCAACAACATAATAGCAACTTAAATATTAAATCTAGGTATGTCAGCCCGTATAGTGCAGGTCCTCATAAGTCTTTATGTCCATCATTATAATAGTCATCTACGGAATAGTAACATATTCAATAAATATGACCTCAATCTGGACTTAAACAATGTGAAACTATAAATAGTTTTTAGATGTATTGGTAAATTATTAAACAATATCACAGATTCATATTTCGTACTGTATGTAACTATTGTGAATTTAGGAATCATTTGGGATTGCAGATCTTTTCTCCTAGTACGTTCACGGATGAATCTTTCTTCGTTAGGTTTAGGAGGCATTTAGGTTATAAACCACTAGAGGGATGAAATACTTCTTTCTAAATATATATAACTCAAAGGTGACTGACATAGTGATCTATCAGCGCACAGCCCAAACCACTGGACGGATCGGGCTGAAATTTGGCATGCAAGTAGATGTTATGACGTAGGCATCCGCTAAGAAAGGATTTTGATTAATTCTACCCCAAAGGGAATAAAATAGGGGATGAAAGTTTGTATAAAGATAGATTTTCGACTGATTGAACTGAAATTAAAGATTGGAGCTACTATGATGAAGACGTTCGCTTAAATAGGATATTGATAAATTCAAACCCCATGGGGATAAAATAAGGGATGATGCAGGATGTAAATGTATTAGTTTGAACCTATCAGCACCTAATGGAACGAATAAATTAAGACGAACAAAATAATTTTTAATACTTTAGGCTACTTTTATTTTAGAAAAATAAAGTTAAATTCCACGCGGACGAAGTCGCGGGAACAGCTAGGTATGTATATAGACACATGTGATAATAAATTTAAAAGAGAGTCGTGCCCAGCAGTGGGACGAGACGAAGTTGTGATGAAATATCTCCTTTGGAAAGTTTACACTCTTTCCCGAGGAGATAAAAACCATCGCTCCTAAGAATATCCTTCAATTCTTGTCCCTGACGGGTCTAGGTAGCAACTTTGAAAAGGGCGAGCACAATAGATCTATGTAGGTCGCAGTGCTACAGGTGCTACAAACATCTGACAATAGCCCAAACAATCCAATAATAAAAAAAGTTGTGATGAATGAATAGTGATGAGATCTATTTGTAAATATTGTAATATAGCAATTAGAGTTTAACCTGAATGCTGAACAATAATTAAAAGCACTTGTTTTGTATACATATACATAAAACTTGTAAAATTATTTTTAGTTTATTATTAAGACATATAAATATCACAAAAAAAAACTATATAAAATAATCAGACTACTGATAAGAGAAATGATATACTATTATTATAAATAAATGTAAATCTATAAGTTAATATATAAAACTTAATTGTACAACTGCAACCTAAATATAAAAAGCTTAAAAAATATATTATAATAACTAAAATATATTATTAAAAGGGGTCCCTTTAGGCAAGGTTCCGAAGATACTGGCAGCGTTCCCTCTTTGAATGGCTAGACTAATTCTTTGTCCAAGGTTACCAGCTCTGAAGAATAAAATTGTAATATTGAAATAACCGTTTTTTACTACATGCATATGAATGTAAATACGGTACATACACCAAAATAACATTTTTTACAATTTATGTCTGTCTGTCTGTCTGTTTGTTCTGGCTAATCTCTGAAATGGCTGGACCTATTTAGACGGGAATTTTTTTGGCAGGTAGCTGATGTAATAAGGAGTAACTTAGGCTACTTTTATTTCAGAAAAATAAAGTTAAATTCCACGCGGACGAAGTCGCGTGTACGGCTAGTATAATGTATAATAGTTTTATCTAGTAACACTATCTGATATTTAGTAGATACAATTTAAAAATTCATTTTATATCCATTTATACAATTAGATTTAATAAAACAAAATTATATACAAAAAAATGTTTTATTTTTCCAACTTAACTTAATAAAAGACTACCGATAGGTATGTTAAGGACTGTATTTATAGTCGTTTCTTGTATATAAAAGTAATATATTGAAATAAAAGTAAGTTGCAGCCAAATAAAGTTATTAGAGAAATGAGGGATAGCGGATATGGTAAGTGGACTGTATGGAGTGAAATAAGGGGGGGATGCATAGTACGTACCTGCGACTGCAGAGCGGGTGTATTCTTGCACAGCTACTGCTCCCCTCTGATCGATCCCCCGTCCAATTCAAACGGGGATCGAAATTACGACGGTTCCGAGGTTCGAACCCCTAGTGGTGGTCAGACTAAAGTCGTATCCGTCAGGCAGGAGTTGGCCTTCAGCCGCTCCATATGTCCTTCCTTAGTTTGGAGTGCCATCTGCACTCGCCCCCTAACGTCCGGTGAAGCTGTAAAGGCCAGCTGCGGCCAATAGCAGAGTAGTAGAGTAACCGAAAAAAAAACAGTTGCTGCACTCGATGAATACTAAGTTTAACACAAGTCACTTATTGTTAATGTCAATATTATATTAATTAATTTAAAGCGGAGCGGTTGGGACGAGATGTCATCATTCACGTCAGACAAGGTAGTCGGGCGACCTCAGTTGACATACTGTGAGCGGGACAGGAATTAGGATATGGGGAATAAAACCATATCATATAGTTTTTTTTTATTTATTTATTTTATTTGTTTCACTGACATTATTATTATTTTTTTTTTTAATTAACATGTATTGACTTCAGCTGCGATTTGATACAGCAAAAATTTTTGTAGGGCTAGTTGTGTTTCACTAGGTGTTTATCATATATATTTATATAGATGACACACATACATATTTACATTATTTATATAATAAATAGTTTATGTTTATATATACATATATATATGCTATTTTATATATAATATTATATTTTATGTATTTACGCATTTATAGTCTTATGTGTTATTTATCTTTTTTAAATTATTCACTATTGTTTTAGCAAGTGCATCATTACGAAGCCAGAGTGTCTGGCTTCGTAATGATGCTGGTCAACTTGTAGGGGGAGTCAATTTTATGCATTAGACACACTTGTTCATGGTCGTAATGGGCTCTTCCAAAAATAGGACAATTATTGAAGAGATGTTCAAACGTTTGCTCACTGTTTCCATCACATAGGCAGTATGAATTGTCGGTGATGTGAAATAAATGGCGCGAAGTTATGTAAAACAGTATAAAATAATTAGGAATCAGGAGTACAACAATTATTCAATGTGTCTGCAGAAGAAGCCATTTTGTTATCTGTTTTTTCCCGCGCAAACGTAATGCGTCACAGATGCAGAATGTTCACAGCAGGGATGTTAAGGAGCCCCGTAACCGTAAGCAAAACTGTTGGATATCCGTTATAAAAATATCCATAACCGTAACCGAATCCGAAATAAAAGTTTCGGATAACATCGGATAGAGGCGGAGCCTAATTGAGACACGTTATGTAACCATTTGATTAGCTATTCGTATTATATTCCTTAAAAAATTAATATCCGTAACCGAAATTATCCGAAACTAGCGAATATTCCGAAATAATTTCATATCCGTATCCGTATCC
The DNA here is from genome assembly GCF_030625045.1 of Achroia grisella. Classification (NCBI taxonomy): domain Eukaryota; kingdom Metazoa; phylum Arthropoda; class Insecta; order Lepidoptera; family Pyralidae; genus Achroia; species Achroia grisella. Next base: position 260,475 of record NW_026713024.1, on the reverse strand, counting down.
GGTTTAATAATCATTCCTATATCCGAAACCTATCCGTATCCGAAATTTCATATCCATAACATGTTTGGTTCACAGCGCGTCATAGCTGTATGCGCGATGTCAACTACGAGAATAGAAAAATAATTGTGTAATATTGTAATAATAAATATATTTGAGCCTAAATAAACTAATTTATTTAGGCTCAAATATATGCTGATTGGTAGTTTGTATTCACACGTTTCGACTTGTAAAATGTGAACTTACAAGGATTCTTTAAAAGAGCAACACACAAGTTTCTTGCTTATTCTTCTTGTGATGAGACAGCTTTCCGAATAAGCGGTAGATTTAAAAAAAAATTGTTGATTATTCAAAAGTGCTTCTATGTAAGTTTATTTGAATAAATAATTTTCTATTCTATTCTATAAATGGTAAAAGGATCTTTTCTTGTAATTGTTGCAAAGTTTTGAGTTCTTTTTGGTTAGTGAGTGTTTTTTTTAACATCTGTCGAATAAATAGACTAGCTGTCCCGGCAAACGTTGTTTGGCCTTAAAATAAAATAAAAATTTTGGAGCGGAGTGGACCCCTAACATTTAGGGAGATGAAAAATAGATGTTGACCGATTCTCAGACCTACTCAATACGCTCACAAAATTTCATGAGAATCGGTCAAGCCGTTTCGGAGGAGTATGGGAACGAAAACTGTGACACGAGAATTTTATGTATAAGATAGATAAAAATTTATTCATGTTAAAGGCGTATACACATAAGGCCCTGTAATATTAATCATCATCATCATCATCATCATCGCAGCCCGGAAGACGTCCACTGCTGGACATAGGCCTCCCCCAAAGATCTCCACGACGATCGGTCCTGCGCTGCTCGCGTCCAATGCTTTCCAGCGATCTTGACCAGATCGTTCGTCCACCTTGCTGGAGGCCTTCACGCTGCGTCTTCCGGTCCTGTAATATTAATAAACAAAAATAAAAACAGATATACAATTACATTAGTCAAATCCAACAAAATACAATACACAACAAATATACAGACAAAATAAAATGCAATACAGGTTAAAAAAAGTTATGAGTAACGTAGTGTGCATAGCCCATACGCAAAAAGGCAATATATTTTCTTTCTTTCTATAAACGTTAGAGCAACTCGTTATAGCACAGCTGGAAATGGTCACACAGCAGGTCCAGTTGTGAGGACCGAATCCTTTCCATTTCTCCCACGAGAAACTGCATCAGTTTTCGGCGTGCGTGGATCTTCTCCTTCAGCGAGGTCTCGACCAGCAGTTCGTCCACACAGCGCGTCGTCGCCCGCTGCAGCGCTGCCAGCGATCGATCCAGCAGCTGACGCCACAGGTTTTGGAGTTGCAGCTGTTGGTCGCAGGGCGTTTTCGAGCGCACCACTCGAGACTCTGTCTCGCCATACAATTGCCTACCAATCAAAATAATTATAATTTTGTTAATTATAGGACTAACAGAATATCAGCGCAGATTTATCTGTAGCTTTATGCTGAGTTGGTCGCCTCTTCATCTATTCGACACAAAACCTTAATACCATTAAAAAAAAAAAATAATAATAAATTTAAGTAGCTATGACGAGGTCGAGTGGAATGAGTAGTCATGCTCACTAAAATATCTAGACATGTGGCGGCGTGGTGGGCCGGGTCATTGGGCTCCCTGAAATATGGTCGAGCGCAGTGATGGCTGGCTGATGAGCCAATGATATGAGAGATGTCTCATACTCGTGAACGAGTGCTACTTGTAGGGACTGGTCTGCTCTTATCACTACGACTGATTTAATCTTATTGTGTTTTTATATTTGAGCCTAAATAAATTAGTGCTGGTTGGTAGTTTGTATTCACACGTTTCGACTTGTAAAATGTGAACTTACAAGGATTGTTTAAAAGAGCAACACACAAGTTTCTTGCTCGTTCTTCTTGTGATGAGACAGCTCTCCGAAAGAGCGGTAGATTTAAAAAAAAATTGTTGACTATTCAAAAGTGTTTAAATTAAGTTTATTTGAATAAATGATTTTCTATTCTATTCATTACCAGCTACACATATGTACATAGTTTTATATATAAGTGTATTTATTATTGTACAAATGTAAGAATATTGTATAATGCAGATTTTTCTGATAATAAATAAATAAATATAAATAAACGTTAGGTAGACTTCCGCGCGGTTCCCTCTGGAAACCATCGTGATAAATTCCTGGTCATTTGTCAAAATTCGCTAACTGACCTGACCACATGTTCATCTTCTCATCCTCCACTGGTGCCAGCGTAAACAGCTCAGACGGGAGCACTGTTACATTATCATCAATAAAAAAAGTAAACAGACAGTACTTACTTAAATTCTTGCATCATTTCGAAGTAGATATCTTCAAAGAATGTGGAGTTTTTGATTGATACAATAAAGTATCTTTTGTTGTGCTTGCGACGTCCATTTATGATGCCTTGTATATATTCACGTGCTCGGACATACACCTGCATATATAAATATAATTAAGTTACTCAAGTACTTACTTAGTTTCTAAATTTTAGAATAATATAGAAATAGAAATAAATCGTTATTCAAATAAACTCATTACAAGCACTTTTGAATAGTCATATTTTGATTCTACCGCTCATTCGGTATGCAGATTCATCACATGAAGAATGAGTGAGAAACTTGTGTGTTGCTCTTTTGAATAGATGTTTTTTTTTATATAATAATTATTTATATAGCAGTATATTATATATACAGTATAACAAGTAAGAGGCATGCGATAATCAACATAGAAATCGCTACGCACTCATTATTAGTGTAATCAGATAATATTGTCAGCGCTATGAATTTTAAGTTAGATATTTTCTACAAAAAGATTTATATATATATATATATATATATATACATCACAGATAACATAATGTAATTATATAGTATAAATATAATGGATTAATTGCATCGCCAGACAGATTGTCTTAATGACTTTCTATACATATAAATAAAATTGGAGTGTCTGTTTGTAACATTGAAATAACCATTTATTACTACATGCATAAGAATATAAATACGGTACATACATCAAAATAACATTTTTGACAATTTTTGTCTCTCTGTTTGTTTGTTCCGGCTTATCTCTGAAATAGCTGGACCGACCCCTAAATTTTTTTTTTTTTTTATAATGTGGCGTTTAAAATACATACAACCGTAAATATTCACTCGTCTATCACCAACCCCTATTTTTTAATAGCGATTTTAATTTATATGGCAAAACGATGTTTGTGGGGTCAGCTATTAAATAAATAAAATAAATCCTACAATATATATAATCAAAACTCCTTATATTTTTTTTCTATATACCTTTACGAGTTCGTTCATTAAATTGCTAAGTATGGCGTCAGCTTGTCGCTTCTCAGGTATCTGGTACACGCATCCCACAGCCTCTGCGGCGGTGACCCTGGCTCTCACGGCTGGAGGGTCACCCGTTTGATTCCCGTCGTACCTGACACGTTCGTAACCCACATCGGAGAGTCTCAAATCGAATGTAACCTCACCATTCATCTGTGGATGCATTTTTTCATTGGGTTGTTTGTGTTATTGTTAGGTGTTGGAACCTGTGGTAGCGAGACCTATATAGATCTATTGTGCAGATGGCTCTGTGTTAATTGTTCAGGAAATTATTATATTATACTATTACTACTGTTGTAAGTATCTTAGAATATAAATAATATTAATTATTAATATAATTTTTATTAAATTATTATTGGCACAATTTGACCCACTCAACACTTCCTATGCCACGCTGTATTGGGTTGACTGGAAGAGATCTCTTGTAGAGATAAGTCATCCTTTGTTAACATTAAGTCTAATTAATATATCTAAAAATGTATTTAAGTGTAATAAAGAATATTTAATATCCCATCTGGTTCATAATGCCATTAACATACCATATTCCTCTCTTTAAAAAAATAGTGATTTCCGAAATTATCTGCCAAAGAACTGGTCTGCTCTGATCACTACGACTGATTTAATCTTATTGTGTATTTATAAATATTTTTATTTATTATATATGTCCGCCATATGTCTGGACATATATAATAAATAAATGTTCAGACATGTGGCGGCGTGGTGGGCCGGGTTATTGCGCTCCCTAAAATATGGTCGAGCGCAGTGATGGCTGGCTCATCCGTCATACTCGTGAACGAGTGACTGATCTGCTCGTATCACTACGACTGATTTAATCTTATTGTGTATTTATATTTGACCTTAATAAATTAGTGCTAGTTGGTGGTTTGCATTCACACGTTTCGACTCATAAAAATGTAAATTTACAAGGATTATTTAAAAGAGCAACACGCAAGTTTCTTACTCAATCTTGTGATGAGACAGCTTTCCGAATGAGCAGTAGATTGAAGTGAAGAACAATAGTGCTTCAATTAAGGTTTTTTGAATAAATGATTTTCTATTCTATTCTTAAATTCGCACTTTTTGTAAAATATTTAGGAAAATTTTTCAAGAGCAACACACAAGTTTCTTGCTCGTTCTTCTTATAATGAGACAGCGATCCGAATGAGCGGTAGATTAAAAGAATGATAACTATGACTATCCAAAATTGCTTAAATTAAGTTTATCTGAATAAATTGTTTTCCATTCTATTCTATTTTGAAATTTTTAGGAAACTCACTCTTGTAAAAATTTTAGGGAAAAATTTTCAATCAATGAGGACTTACTTTATATTTATCGCAGGTATTTGTTTTTTAATGTATTCAACTGAATGTTAAACCCATCAGTTGCTTTCAGCACCGCCAGCGTCACACAATAGACGAGCATGTTTACGACATCGAGTGAGGTGTTCACGCACAACTCGAATAAACCGAATGAGAGCCGATAAAAATCGGTATTAAACTGCACCGTGATAAGGGGTTTAGTGGTGAGTAAATTTTTATTATCCTCTGTAGGATTGCTGTAGGACCAATTTGTTACGGTTGTGTTCTGTAGCCTTAGGAGTTACGGGTTAAGAGGACGGTGTCCACGCAAACAAACTGCTGTAGGTATTCTGAAACCGACTCCAAAAATTTGGACAAATCGGAAAGTTTACTCTTTCAAATCGGTTTATGAATGGGTGAGATGATGTAACAAACATTAAAAAAAACAGCCGAATTGAAAACCTCCTTCTTTTTGGCAGTCGGTTGCAATGCTATCCGATTGAAAATATTTTCCTTTATAAGTAGGTTGATAGAAATAAAAAATAGAAATAGAAATAATCTTTTATTCAAATAAACTTAATAAAGCAGTTTTGAATAGTCACATTTTTTTATTCTACCGCTCATTCGGAATGCAGACTCATCACAAGAAGAATGAGCAAGAAACTTGTGTTGCTCTTTTAAATAAAGGTCTCTAAATAAAGAGAGAACTAATCTCTCTTTATTTAGAGACTTTGCGTCCTCATGATAGCAATACTTTCAAACGAAATTCATCGCTCAGGAGCTCTTGAATGACGATGATCTTGATCTGCTGAAAAGGGTCATAACTGGTGAAACCAAAGTACCCAGGAGAACCAAGAACGAAGGAAGCACGACGAGAGAAAATCGCAGCACAACAAAACCACCTAACCTGTTGGCGTCAGGGAGTGAAAAGTGTGGACTGTTATAGATTCTCCAATGCGTTTATTACTAGAATTTATATTACAATATAAGACAAATAGTTTAGCCCGATATTAAGTACTCTTAAGTACGGAACGCTATGAAAATAAACTAAAGATGCGCGTGCGATTGCTACGGCGTCAAAAACATACTTATCCAGCACCTACAGCACAACCTCTGATTAGAAATAGAAATAATCTTTATTCAAATAAACTTAATATAAGCACTTTTGAATAATCACATTTTTTTATTCTACCGCACATTCGAAACGCAGACTCAGCACAAGAAACTTCTTGTGTTTAGCTTGGGACTAGATGGCGTTGTGTGAATTGTCCGATACGTTTATTATTTAGTTATTGTTGAAAATGTTCACGTTGTGTATGGAGTCTGGTCGGGGACATGCAGCCTTAACACGTATATAGTGACAGTAATGTTTGTCCCGTCTGTCTCTCGTCGGGTTTGAGGTTCGAATAAAATATGTGCTGAGTGCCGAGTGTGAGATCACGGCGGGACGGCCATTCACGGGCTCGTTTGTTGTGTCACAGACGATCTGTGAATTGGTTGCTTTATTTCTTTCCTTCAATTATATATTTCTACGAGTGGATGTAAGGAATTCATAATTGAATATGGTTTCCAAATATGTAACAGTTAATAGTGGGGACGAGTTTGGGTTTCTTAATAATGTGTAATTATTGAACCCATTGCTAGCACTAGTAGAATAGAATAGAATAGAAAATCATTTATTCAAATACACTTACAAGCACTTTTGAATAGTTATCACATTTTTTTCAAGTATTTATTCATATGCATGTAGTAAAAAACTGTTATTTCAATATTACAAACAGACACTCCAATTTTATTTATATGTATAGATGTATAGATTAAGATTTGTACTCCATTCACGTTGATGTGACTACAATGCATGTTTCAATCATTCCAATAACTCACGTGTCTGCCATCAAAATAATTCACGTAATCTGACGACAGCTCTAATACAAGGAAAATAGGTCTAAGTCATGTACCAATTCTTCAGGGAGTTCTCCCCTTTGTGGAACATCTGATATTATTGGAACATCATATATTGACAGCCTCGGTGGTCTAGTGGTTTAGCACTCCGCTTTACTATCCGGTGGTCGTGGGTACGATTCCTCGCACGGTACAAACATTTGTATTCATGAGTATGATTGTTTGTATCGGTCTGGGTGTTTTCTTTGTATAATATGTATTTATTTACAAAAAAAATGTATCCATGTATTTATATCAGTTGTCTAGTGCCCATAACACAAGCTCTGATTAGCTTGGGACTAGATGGCGCTGTGTGAATTGTCCTGAAATATTATTATATTATAGAAAAAAACTATTGTTTATACAACCAACTGGTGGTTCTATATTAAATATTTTTTCTATTTGAGTATTTAATTGAATTACTGCTAATTGGTGGTTTGTAATCACACACTTAAACTTAAAAATGTAAAGTAATAAAATTATTTAAAAGAGCAACACGCAAGTTTCTCTCTCTCGTTCTTCTTGTGATGAGACAGCTTTCCGAAGGAGCGGTAGATAAAAAAAATTGTTATGACTATCCAAAAGTGCTAAATTAAGTTTATTTGAATAAATGATTTTCTATTCTATTCTATAATAAATAAATGACCCAAATAAAACAAAGTTGGACGTCAAACGGTGGGAGCGCTGGTGACCGCTGCCGTTACCCGCATATGTAAGTACATATAACCCGCTAAATGAGCCACTACGCTAAAATTTAGTTAATTCCGCGCCGCCAACCCGTCACTCAGAGCGGGGGGTCGCGGGGGGTCACGGGGTGGGGGGTCATGGGGGGTCAAAGGGGTGTGACATCAAGCCGTAATGTTTAACGAGACAGGATTAACTCCGCGAGGCGCATTAACGTGATGTGTGTTTGACTAGCCGCCGACTGCCCCTCACTCGCCCCCGCCCACCCCCGCTAACAAAGGCGGTCGCCTTTGACACCGTAAAACGAAGTTAACTGTCGTAAACTTTATATCTAATGGATGAGAATCTACGTAATTAAATATAGCGCTTTGGGATTTTTGGAATATCGTAATATCTTGAGTGCTCTCATTAGTTGAGTCGGTAATTATGAAACATGCTATTGTAAGGTCAGCTACATTATTTTACACTTATAAAGACTACATTTGTTCAGTACAAATAAATCATTATCTATACATATAAAAACAATATTACAAACAGACACAACATATAAAAATTGGTGTGTCTGTTTGTAATATTGAAATAACCGATTTTTACTACATGCACTATTTTTTACAATTTTTGTCTGTCTGTCTGTTTGTTCCAGCTAATCTCTGAAATGACTAGACCGATTTTAACGGGACGTTTTTTGGCAGGTGCCTGATGTAATCCTTATTACATCAGGCACCTGCCAAAAAACGTAAATAAAAGTAGCCTATGTTACTCCTTAGTAACATAGGCTACTTTTATTTCAGAAAAATAAAGTTAAATCCACGCGGACGAAGTCGCGGGAACAGCTACTATAGAATAAAATAGGAAATCATTTATTTAAATAATAAATTTATTGAAGCACTTTTGAATAGTCATCACATTTTTTTTAATCTACCGCTCATTCGGAAAGTTGTTTCATCACAAGAAGAATCAGATAGAAACTTGCGTGTTGCTCTTTTAATAATAATTCCACTACAAAAGGCTGTTATCTTAGATACATGTGCTATAGTCCGTCGCTTCTTAAATGCCACAGAATGAACTATCAAACAGAATAAAGTAACGACAGACTTGGCATGTCCCATCCTCGGTACTAGTCACCAGCCGAAGCTGTGAAAAAGAGAATAATAATAATAATATATTTCTGACGACCTCGGTGGTCTAGCGGTCTAGTACACCGCTTTACGACCGATGGTCGCGGGTTCGATTCCTCGCACGGCACAAATATTTGTATTCATGAATATGATTGTTTGTATCGGTCTGGGTGTTTTCTGTGTATAATATATGTATGTTTTAAAAATATATATATATTTGTATCAGTTATCTAGTACCCATAACACAAGCTTTAGCTAGCTTAACTTGGGTCTAGATGGCGCTGTGTGAATTGTCTTGAGATTAGTATTATTATTTATTAATTTTTACACTATATTCAAATTCAAAAATCATTTATTCATGTAATCATTTAGCTATCGGTTATCGTTTGGTAATGGAGTTGGGATTAGACTAGACTAAGGGGCCCCAACTCATCGCGGGGCCCTGGGTACGTACCCAGTGTGCCCAGAGGGGAAGAGGGGCCCTCTTCCCCACTGTAATACCCACCCAAATATGTTCCACATCCAGTACTATTGGAAAAAATAGCAAATTTATTTCTTATCGAGGCACCGAACTGACTACATTGCGATTGTTTCTGCCGGAATCTGTGTCACTTAATCCTCAAAAGCTTGTGGGTATCCGCAGGGATTTTCTGGCAGGTGAAACAAAAAATGGATGCTTAAGACACTGTGCTATATACTCGTAGAAAGTTCTAGAACAATATTAGATATAAATAATCTATTACATATAATACTGGCTACTTCGTAAATACATACATATTATACATAGAAAATACCCAGATCGATACAAACAATCATCTTCATGAATACAAATGTTTGTGCCGTGCGAGGAATCGAAACCGCGACCATCGGACGTAAAGCGGTGTGCTAGACCGCTAGACCACCGAGGTCGTCAATAAATTCTCGATAGCTCTATAAAAATACAGTAATTAAAAAGTAGTTACTTATTAATTGCTCTCTTTTTAATGATTGCGTCTATGTTTCCGATACTGAGGCCGGTAGTCATAATTGATTATGAGATGGCAACGCTGTTAAACATCTCTCTAGACGTACTCTCAACAGATGCTGTAAGTCGCAGCTCGACGAAGTTGGGAACTGCAAAGAGAAGTTAGTTTAAGCTTACAAAGTAGCAAGAACTGTGGAACGGAGTAATTGGCACTCATTTAGTATATTCGGGACTCGGTGCACAAAATGGCATCAACGAGCTGGTAAAGTTTCGTGTAATTTATCTGATGGGTTTTAAATATTTATTTTTCCGTTTTTAAAAGAAAGAAAGAAAGAGTTTCTTCTCCGATGCGTAACAACTATGCTGAGAATTTGTCCATCCATCTTGTAAGGCTAAAATTTGAGATGTCTTAATGAAATCGAATTGTTTTGATAATTTTAATTGTTTCACATACTATTATGTTTGAATATTATCACATTAATACGGAAAGCAAATATTTTCTATCTGTTTTTACGAAATTTCATACTCCTCCATATGAAATTTCGTACATTTATCATTATGAAATGAATGAAAAGACTTATAATGACCCTAAAATAATATGTGAACAATTTAACAATCATTTTATATACCGGACTCATGAAAATATAACAATTAATGATAAGAATTATCGTAACTATGAAATAAAATCTAATAATAATAGCATATATTTGACACCCATTAATGAAACAGATGTAGAAAAAATAATTACCTCATTAAAAAACACAAATTCAGCAGGATACGATGATATTACCACAAAAATTTTAAAGCAGTGCAAGAAATCTATATCGGTTGTATTAGCCCATATAATAAATTTATCTTTTACTGAAGGACACTTTCCAACACGATTGAAAGACTCAGTTATTAAGCCTTTGTACAAGGGTAAAGGAAATAAAACGGACATCGATAATTATAGACCAGTTGCACTTGTAACTATATTAGCCAAAATAATAGAAAGGGCAATGTACAATAAAGTTGACGCTTTTTTTAATAAATTCAACGTATTGACTGAAAAGCAATTTGGTTTTAGAAAGAACAAATCGACCTCACTAGCTGGTTTTACTTTGGTAAAAAAGATAACAGAAAGCCTTAATGACCACACACCAATAACAGCTATTTTTTTAGACCTTTCAAGGGCTTTTGACTATGTTCGTCATGACATTTTATTGGATAAACTTGATAGATATGGTATACGAGGAAAAGCTAATAAATGGTTGGAAAGCTACTTATGTGAAAGAAGACAGTGTACAGAAGTGACAAAAACATTGAATTCGCGTAAACAAACATATAGATCCAAATACGCAGTGAATGGGCTTGGAGTACCTCAAGGTAGCATACTGGGCCCTTTTTTGTTTATTGCATATATTAATGATTTGCCTGACATTGTTAACTGTGAGTGTGTATTGTATGCAGATGACATTACTTTACTTATTCAGAATAAAAACGAAATATCTTATGAAACAAAAATAAACAATCAACTAATATCGGTAATAGACTGGTTAGTAACAAACAATTTGAACATCAATATGAATAAAACAAAGATAATTCAATTCCAAACTAAAAAAAAAACTGATATAGATTTGAATATATCCTATAAAAAAAACAAAATTGAATCAGTAGGCTCCACAGGATTTTTAGGAATAGTAATGGATAAATACTGTAGTTGGAATGAACATATTAATACCATATGCAAAAAGTTAGACAAATTTGTATACGTTCTAAATCGTATTAGAAAGACAGTAACACTTTCAGCAGCACTTTCAGCATATCGAGGCTACGTTGAATCTAACCTGCGATATGGAATAATTTTATGGGGCAACTCAGTAGAAATGCATAGGGCATTTAAGACACAAAAGAAATGCATCAGATCTCTTTGTTGTGCCAAGACGCGGGATAGTTGCAAGCCATTATGCATAGCAAATAAGATATTACCATTACCCAGTCTATATATTTATCACATATGTGTATTTGTTCATACTAATACAAATTCATTTCAGAAAAGCACGACATTGAGCAAAAGGAGCACTAATATTTATAAAATTCAAAATCCTAGACAGAAATTGACCGTTTATTCAAATAATGTATATTGCATGGCGATCCGTATTTATAATAAATTACCAGACAATTTTAAAAGTCTCAATACCACATTCTTTAAAAAACGTGTATATTCATGGATACTGGAAAAATGTTATTATTCAATTGATGAATTTCTTAATGACAAGTAACGGCTAGTAATGTGATTGTGATGTATTTCGAAATAGTATCAATCAATTGAATTATTTGGAATTAAAATAAAATGTTGACAATTAATGAAATATTGACATTCTATTATATTCCATAATGTTTTTAAAGTAAGAAGTTATGGTGAATGAGTTATATTTAGAATTTATAATGACTTGATTGATTTAATATTTGTACGCTGGAAACAGCAGAATATGATGAAACATATATTATATATACTTACCACCATTGTACATACCATATTCTGACAAATAAATATATTATTATTATTATTATTATTATTATTACATAGTATAAACAAAGTCGCTGTCTATCCCTATGTATGCTTAAATCTTTAAAACTACGCAACGGATTTTGAAGCATTTGTTTTAATAGATAGAGCGATTCAAGAGGAAGGTTTATATATATAATACATGTATATATAAACATTCCGAATGCATCCGAATGAGTTGTAGAATCAAAAATATAACTATTCAAAAGTGCTTATATTGAGTTTGAGCAACACACAAGTTTCTTGCTTATTCTTTCTGTGATGAATCTGCATTCCAATAAAAAAACTTGACTATTCAAAAGTGCTTACATTAAGTTTATTTGAATAAAGATTATTTCTATTTCTATTTCCGTGGAATTTTTAGCATTACATGTAGCGTGGTAACCCTAGAATAGAATACAGCAATCATAGAATCTGAGCACAAACAAACAGAACTAACTCGGCGTCGGTTGACCGTACACCGCGCCCGCTACCCGCACCGACCGGACCGACCGGACCGACCGGACCGACACACGTATTGTCCAACTGTTTTGTCCCAACACTCGCCTGTCCCTTGTTTTTGTTATGCTAATAATAACGGATTAGGCGACATTCAATTTCAAAGGACGCGAAAACAAAGACTCCGATATTGGTCTCTTTAGTTGCCTTTACACGTACGGTAGTTCACGCGCGGATAGGCTTCCACTCAGGAAAGAGTGTGCATGTAAATGGAGATGAAAAGAACGAAAAGATTGGTAATCAACGTCTATGTGACAGATTCTACCGGATTTGCGGCGAGATATTGCATCTCCGTGCATTTTCTACCGCATATATCACGGGGAGTGCTCTGAGGAATTGTTCGGATTAATACCAGCTGCTGAGTTTCACCACCGTACCACCCGCCAGAAACTAAAATACCATCCTGATCATCTGGATGAATGGCCTCCACAGTGCGGTTTTCTAGAAACTTTTTGCCTTTTTTGCCTTTTTGCACAACCATTTGTGGAATCATCTTCCAGCAATGGTATTTCCGAACCGATACGATATTGAAACCTTCAAGAAAAGAGCCTCCTTTTTAAAAGGCCGACAACGTAATTGCAATTTCCCTGGTGTTGCGGGTGCTCATGGGCGGCGGTAATCACTTACTATTAGGTGAGCTGAAGGCTCGTATGTCCTCTGTGTTAAAAAAAAAATGCGCGCCCCGCCAGTCAGTAATCCCGCTTACTTGGGCTTTCACGCAAGAAAGAATGGTATAAATGTAGGCAAAGAGAACGAGAGGACAGCGCGCACCGTCTGCTCGCGCATTCCCGCATCGTGTGTACTTTTTGATTGATTTGAAATGATTTTTTTGTAATCATCATCATCATCATCATCATCAGCCCACTGCAGTCCATAAGTAATAAATAATTATAATTGCAAAATGGCGGACATCTGCAGCAAAGACAATTTTATAGAGCTACCGATATATATGTTTAAAAATTTTAAACGTGTCTTAGGAAAATTAAAAAGAAATCTAGGTGACTTTATGTGCCCCAAAGGTGAATAGGCGGCCAACTTAGCAATAACTACAGAAAAATCTGTAGCGCTGATTATTTGTTGGCTCCTATACTTATATTATACTTATTACGAGGGAACATAAACATTTTTTTTCGGACTACACTATTGCTATTGGCCGGAGCTGGCCTTTACAGCTTCACCGCACGATAGCGGGCGAGTGCGGATGGCACTCCAAACCTGCGGAAGGACTTATGGAGCGGCTGAAGGCCAACTCCCGCCTGACGGATACGACTTTAGTCTGAAGACACCGCTAGGGGTTCGAACCTCAGCTCAGAACTATAGTAAAATGAAATTACTCAAGACTGCGCTGGCGCTTTCGCGTTAAATCGAGTCCTAATCGCGCGGGAAAGAACGTGCCGTGTAAAGACAGCTTTTGGTAGCGATTTCACAGCGACGGTTTGAAAGCGTTTAATAGAAGTGGAAGAGTCAAGTAATGGAAGTAGAAGACGTTGAAATATTAACTCATCCATCTGGATTTACATATTTGTGTTATCAGTTAATTGAGTTTCATTGATACTAGTGTTTGCAGGAGGCTGCTGGAATTACTAATTTATATTGCTCCAAAAATCGTCCTTAACTGATCCTATTGGTTAGATCCTATTGGAAAGATAAAGAGTCCTATTGGTTATATTATACAGATATTTCTATATGGAGAAAAACTTTAGGAAATTGAGAATCTTCGTCGAGTAATGTATATAATTAGGTTGTACAGAGCTTGCGCTACAGAAATTTCTATATGGAGATAAACATTGGGAAATTGATAATATTAAGAATCTGTCAATATCTCGAACTAAAATAATAATGGCGATATTCAGTGGATTTACAGCGATAAACAATATTTGCTCCGCCTACGATTTTTCTCTGCACAATCCGTGGTTGTTAGAAAATGCCGTAAGGCGTTAAGTCCGCCACATGTACTTTTACCTTGGTATTCTATGCATTGAAGTTATATAAATAAACATATATAAATTATTATGATTACTTTACAGCAGAGCTATATAGAACTCTGATGTGAAGTAATCATCAATTTGACAATAATAACAATCTCAGGACAATTCGCCGGAATTCAAACGCCTTTTTCAACACACTTGATTTTAAATAAACTTAAATATAAAACTGTGATGCACACTGTTGCTTGTTGTGCACTCTTTTACTTTTTAAATCAGTGCGCTGCCTACTGGAGGACGCGCGGAGGTCACATCGAAATTTGTTAAAAAAAATAGCAAATGGTTTTTTTTTAACACAGGGGACAAACGAGCTTGCAGCTCATCTGATGGTAAGTGATTACTGCCGCCCATGAACACCGGAAACACCAGGGGAATAAGCTCTTTTCTTGAAGGTTTCAATATCGTATCGGTTGGGAAATACCATTGATGGAAGGTGATTCCGCAATGTGGTTGTGCGTGGCTAAAAATTTCTGGAAAACCGCACTGTGGAGGACCGTCATTCATCCAGGTGATTAGAATGGTACATTAGTTTCTGGTGGGTGGTACGGTGGTGAAACTCAGCAGCTGGTATTAATCCGAACAATTCCTCAGAATACTCCCCGTGATATATGCGGTAGAAAATGCACAGAGATGCAAATCTCGCCGCAAAGTCAATGGGTCAAGTCTGTCACATAGACGTTGATTACCAATGATTCTGGCTGCTCGGTTCTGAATGCGGTCAAATGGAAGTAGCTGGTAATGTGGTGCTCCCGCCCAGAGATGAGAATAGTATTCCATATGCGGCCGGATCTGCGCCTTGTATAATTGCAAGCGATTCGTTCTACTGAGCACACCATGCCTTTTTGAGGCTTTTTTAGCCTTGTCCTCCTAATGACCGCCAAACTGAACGTCACTGGATATATCAACGCCAAGGACCTCGAGATTTGGCTTCACATGAAGGTGAGAGTTTTGAAAGTATCTTGAGGAAAGTGTCTTGGACTACCATTCATCCAGATGATCAGGATAGTATTTTACTTTCTGGCACCCGCCAGAAAGTAACGGTACGATGGTGAATTCCTCAGAACACTCCCCGTGATATATTCTGTTTTTTATGAGCTGCTTTATATCTATTTCTAAACCGGTGAAATTAAATTCACTTTACGAGCAAGTGTATACAATAAAATAATGTTTAGTTCTAACAGAATACATAATAACAGTCTACAAGATTGTAATGTTTAAAATTCATTTGATAAATTGCAAAATTTTTCCGCTACTGGGAGTGCTCTGATATTTCAAGACTTTCTCATAATGGAGTCTTTCATATGAAGGAAGCAGATAAAAATAAATGAATATCTATATGCTACAACTTGACTTGAATCGATGCAAGCGGAAAGCGCTCTACTTGGAGTGCTGTTATATTTAGACTGGATTTTCGATATAAATTGAAGATGAGGACCGTAAACTTCTATTTATAGAGGCCAGTCTTTTACGAGTCTGTAATCTAGAACAGTGGTGTTGGCGTATAGTTGCCAACCGTCCTGTATTCCCAGGACATGTCCTGGAAAGTGCTAAATAGTTATTTGGCAGCGTCCTGGGTTTTTTAAAGCACGCCTCTTAATTACTGATTTTCAACGCTATAATTGTATTAATTACTTATTATTAAAAACCTGATTATAGTAATTACTTGAATTTTACTTCACATTAATATAACTATTGCAACACTATTACTGCCGTAACTTACCTCTAACTCACCTATTTCTACCACCAAACTACTTGCTCTTTAAGCTATTTCGATCGGTGGGTGAGATATCAAGTTAGAGGTCACTTACATCTTAGACCTTCAGAATGACAAGACATGATAACGTATTATTTATTTATTTAACTTTAATGCATACAAACAATGTGTACATATGGCGGAGTTAATACCTTGCGGCGTTATCTACCAGGCAACCATGAGTGGTGCAGAGATAAGTTGGTCATGCAAATAATATAAATGAAAAATGTCAAAAAAAAGGTACATAAATATAAAGCAAAATATTTATATATAAATTTCTTTATAAAAATAATATTGTACATACATAAATAAATATATAATGATCTGATAATCAAATTACAAGTACAGCCTCAAATTGAAAGTAAGAAAAAAGGTTACAAATTTAAATAATGATCCCGCAATTTTTGTTTAAACGAAATTTTACTATTATTGTTGATGGTGCTCATGTACATAGGCGACAGTTACCACCTACCATCGGGCGAGCATTCCATTATGATCCATAAAAAAAATTGGTCCACATTACCAACAATCTTCTCCCCCCAAAGACTGTATAGTCTATTGGATGTGCCCGCGACTTCGTCCGCGTTAATTGTCGATACTTCCATACAACCTTTCATCTCCCCTTTCAACCCCTTACAACCCTCTTTTCGGATTAAATAGTAGCCTATATCCTTCCTCAGGTTATATCCTATATGTGTACCAAATTTCATTTAAATCGGTTCAGTAGTTTTGGCGTGAAAGCGAGACAGACAGACAGAGTTACTTTCGCATTTATAATATTAATAAGTAAAAGGATAGTAAAGATCTACCAAATGGTCATATCTGAATTTATTTGCGAAAACCTCATCCACTGGTTTCGTGGTGGGGGTGAAGGGGGTGAGAAGGGGGCGAAGCGGCTTGTGTATAATTAACCTGCAAATTGAATCGTCTCTTGTAATCACAGGCACTGATTAGACGCGCGGCGCGTGTTCCGTTCTTAGTTAATTATCCACCCCACAAACTGTGCTATGGCTCATATCTATCCGTCATACTCGTGAACGGGTGCTGCTTGGGACTGGCAAGTTCGGGTTACGAACACTGATTTACGAACTCTATTCTTCCAAATCTGAATTTAAAAATGAATCTGTATTATTGTAAACATGTACAACATTTATTTAAAAAGAATACGAGCTGAGTTTCTTGTCAGTTCTTCTCATCTCGAAATCATTCCGAACTGACGGTAGATTTGACATATCATAAGAGTCTGTAATAGACCTACATGAATAAAGATATTTTGATTTGATCAGGTTGTTGTATGACATCTCACTGCAATATGTGGTACTTGCTGTTTTTTTCGGACTACTTTAATGCTGTTGGCCGCAGCTGGCCTTTACGGCTTCACCGGATGATAGGGGGCGAGTGCAGATGGCACTCCAAACCAAGGAAGGACTTATAAAGCGGATGACGGCCAACTCCCACCTGACGGATACGACTTTAATCTGAGGGCACCGCTAGGGATTCGAACCTCGACTCAGATCGGAGGGGTGTTATATAGTGCTTTATCACACCACGTTACTTCCGATGGTCTCGGATTCGATTCTTCGCACAGTGCAAGTATTTGTATTCATGAGTATGATTGTTTGTATCGGTGTTTTATATGTATAATATGTATGTATTTAAAAAAATATCTAAGTATTTATATTAGTTGTCTAGTACCCATAACACAAGCTCTGCTCACCGTGGGACAGGTGCATCTGTGTTAATTGTCCAGGGTTATTTATTATTATTAAAATGTAAATGTAAATATAATGTTCATTTCCCGCAATAGAATAGAATAGAATAGAATAGAAAATCATTTATTCAAATAAACTTACATTGAAGCACTTTTGAATAGTCATAACATTTTTTTTTTAATCTACCGCTCATTCGGAATGCTGTCTCATCACAAGAAGAACAAGCAAGAAACTTGTGTGTTGCTCTTTTAAATAATTTATTCTTACTTACAATTTAAGTTTAAGTGTGTGAATACAAACCACCGATTAGCACTAATTCAATTAAATACTCAAAAAGAAAAAAATATTGAATACATAACCAACTGGTTAAACAATTAATAAGAGGAAATCAGTCATAGTGATTAGAGCAGACCAGTCCCTACAAGCAGCACCCGTTCACGAGTATGACGGATGGGCCAGCCATCACTGCGCTCGACCATATTTTAGGGAGCCCAATGACCCGGCCCACCACGCCGCCACAAGTCTGGACATTTTAGTGAACATGACTACTCAAAACACCAGACCACGTCATAGCTACTCACAATTAGCTTCTCATTTGGGCCGTTGTGCGTGTAGAGCCTAGAGCAGCAGAGAGTCTGTTGTAGAGACTACTAGAGTAGCCAGCCAAGGTCCTCCCAAAAGCACAGAAGACTCCTAGTGTCTTCATAGGCTTCACGGAACGACCTCACCGTTCCGAGGATTTGTGTTCGTTGTGTGGCCACTGCAAGCACTCCAGGATTACGTGAGCGGCCGTTTCTTCGGCTCCAAAGCAGCCACGAAGAAGGGAACTGTCAGTAGTACCTATTGTGTACAAGTGTTATTTAAGGGATATGGGCCCGTTATTGTTCCTATCTTTATTTTGCCTATCGAGATTCAGTAGGCGTTTTTGCGAGGAATCGAACCTGCGACCATCGGAAGTAAGGCAAGTGCTAAACCGTTAGACCATCGAGGCTGTTCTAATATATCTGACAATAACAAACTGATTTTACCTAAATGTCGTTTGGCTAAAGTTAGTAATTCGTTTTATAGCAATTGAGTAAGGTTTTACAATAAAATACCAGAGTCTGTTATAAATCTGCCAGAAAAAAGATTTAAATGTCAAATAAAACAGTTCCTTTGCAAAAAAGCTTACTATAAAATTTAAGAATTCGTTAAGGATAATTATGTTTTTATAGAAAAACTTGAAATCTATAGCACTGACAATATTATCTGATTACACTAATAATGAGTGCGTAGCGATTTCTATGTTGATTATCGCATGCCTCTTACTTGTTATACTGTAATTATTTATAATTATATATATATATATTATATATATATATTATAAAAATAACATCTATTAAAAAGAGCAACACACAAGTTTCTTGTGGTGAATCTGCATTCCGAATGAGTGATAGAATCAAAATATGACTATTCAAAAGTGCTTGTAATGAGTTTATTTGTATAAAGATTATTTCTATTTCTATTTCTGCTTGTGTTTTTATTAAACATTACAAGATTTTGTTCCCGAATTTGTTATTTATGTCACGTGTGCTACTCTGCGGCGTGTGTGTGTATGGTACGTTGTTGCATCTCGGAAACTACATTCTCTAGCTAATACATTGCAAGCGGTTTCACAACTCTGCCGGATATAAAAACTGTATTGCGTGAACAATAACACGTTATTTTATGTCGGATGCACGTGTGGTCGCGGTTGGGGGTTGAAAGGGGTGAGGAACCACCCCGTTTCCAATGTAGCCGTAGAACTAGTTATAATATCTTTATATCTATATTATGCTATTTATTTTCGCCTTGTAATTTGTGTACTATCTCTATTTTAACTAAATGTGTATGTCGGCGCACAACACTAGCGATCGGCTCGCTGTAGGTCCAATCCGGTTGAGGTTGGCTCGCCTGTACCCTTTTCGACGTCCACTACATATGACGTGCGCATAAAATTTATTTGTAACCTTTTTAAAATATAATTATTTAAAATTGGAGTCAGATTATCATTCATATCCACCTCGGAACAGTGTATTTATATATATTAATTCATATAGATTTATTATATATTTAGTATATCTTAAATCGTGTACAACACAGCAATACGCCACCACAGATCTTGTGCTGAAAACAGCGTTTCATTTATGTAGGTATAAGGTATTTATAATACGGGCCTGAAATAAATAAATAAATAATTAATTATCAAAAGTGAGTTCGACGACGTAAATCGAAACGAAGTCAAGGACTGCCTACTTCCAGTGGTCGTAGGTTCAAATCATGAAGTAATTAACAATCTTTGTCATTTTTAATTTCTCATTAAGTCTCCGATTATAGAAAGCATCGGAAAACCAAATTAACCGGAGAATCGGCAATAGGCTCGCCCCCCGCGCGTTGTATTAATAAATTCATAATTACACACAGCATGTGGGCATGTCAAGTGTCATGGTATCATCTCCGATATGTTGACAATTGACAAATTGAAATGATAATGCTTAGAGAACTCGAGTCATTGGGCTCCCTAAAATATGGTCGAGCGCAGTGATGGCTGGCTCATACGAAGTACTCGTGAACGAGTGCTGCTTGTAGGGACTGGTCTGATTTTATCACTATGACTTGTTCAAAATCTACCCTGTACCATCGTAAGCACAGATTATTATATTAGAGTCCGTTAGTTTGTGTTCCCGCGGTTTCCCTTCCCCTCCCTTACCTAGAACCGACTGTACGGCGGCCATGACGCGCGCGCATTGTGTTGTGAATTAAAATAAATTAGAACGGTGAAACCTACTGTGAAACTGAAAAGCGAAGATACCTTCGAGACCCTGAAGCCCAAGAAATCCGCACAACCATACAGGTACGAAACTGACGCTTCCACTCATTTTTCACTATATATACAGTGAATTCCCTAACATTTTGGTAGCAGAGTAGTATCCCAAACAGACTGATTTAATCTTATTATGTACTTAATATATGAAGCTAATTGATGCTAGTTGGTGGTTTGTATTCGCACGTTTTGAATTGTAAATGTAAACTTACAAGGATTATTTAAAAGAGCAACAACACAAATTCAGGATGAGACAGCTTTCCGAATGAGCGGTAGATTAAGAAAAATATATCATGACTATTCAAAAGTGCTAAAATTAATTTTATTTGAATAAATGATTTTCTGTTCTATTCTAAGAAATGTGACCACGCAAAAAATTGTTTTTTTTTATGTCAGCTGATCAATTTTTTTTATTTCTCCGGTTGATCCCTCGTCCAATTCAATGGGGATCGATGTTACGACGGCCTGAGCCGAGGTTCGAACCCCTAGTGGTGCCCTCAGACTAAAGTCGTATCCGTCAGGCGGGAGTTGGCCTTCAGCTGCTCCATAAGTCCTTCCTGGAGTGCCATCTGCACTCGCCCCCTATCGTCCGGTAAAGCTGTAAAGGCCAGCTGCGGCAAACAGTATTAGAGTAGTCCGAAAAAAATATAATAAACACACTTATATTCTGTCTCTCGGCTGTATCGTTCTCCCAGGTTCTCAACAATGTAGGTCATAAACCTAACCCTAAAGGGGCATGTACATACACCTCCTTAAACTATACTTCATTTTTAAAAATCATGTTCATTTGTCTCACAGCCTTGTCAGGTTGACCTCGCAGTACCCCCTGGAAACCATCATGTTACATTTCTGGTAAATTTACCAGGATGTGCTAACTGACCTGCCCTCGTGCTCATCCTATCATCGTCATCATGCTTCGCCATCATAAGTCGTTAGCGCAGGCGGGTGCACCATTTCATTATTACCTATCATGTAGAACACAAGCTTTGCTTGTCTTGGGAATAGATGGCGCTGTGTAATTTGTTATAGGTTATAAATTAGGTATACGTATATGTTAGGGAATTTACTCTCTGCTACCAAAATGTTAGGGAAAGTACTATGTATATATATAGGGAAAAATATTTGGAAACGTCTGTTTCGTACCTGTATGGTTCTGCGGATTTCTTGGGCTTCAGGGTCTCGAAGATATCTTCGCTAGCTTTCCAGTTTCACAGTAGGTTTAACACAGTTCTAATTTATTTTAACTCACAATAAAGGCGCGCGCGCGTCATGGCCGGCGTACGGTCAGTTCAGTACTGGGTAAGGGAGGGGAAAGCAAAAGCGCGGGAACAGAAACTAACGGACTCTAATATAATAATCTGTGCTTACGATGGTACAGGGTAGATTTTGAACAGTATATATTAGACTACCGGGGACATATCACGTGTCGATCTAGTGTATAGTGTGACAGAGCAATTAACTGTTAGAGGAAGTGGAACGTATCCATTATCAACGTCGCTAAGGGAGTTTGGGATGTATAATATTCAAAATTCGAAATATCTTTAGGGGTCGTTCTAGTATTACGTAACCAGATTTATTACAATTATTCCCCCCCCCCCCCCCCCAACCCCCTTGCAAGCAAAAGCAAAGCTCTTACCCCCTCCCCCTATGCTTATGTAAACATTTTTTAATTAATGTATTGTTTTTTTAGCACAGACAATGTGAGGGTTGACATTCGTGTAAAAAAGTCAATGACGACCGATGACGTAATCATCATCTAGACTCCCCCACCCCCATGTCATCCAAAATAAGCAAAGCAAAGATCCCAAATAGTTAAATAACCGTTTTTTACTACATACATATGAATTTAAATACGGTACATACACCAAAATCACATCTTCTAAATATATATAACTCAAAGGTGACTGACTGACATAGTGATCTATCAACGCACAGCCCAAACCACTGGACGGATCGGGCTGAAATTTGGCAGGTAGATGTTATGACGTAGGCATCCGCTAAGAAAGGATTTTGATTAATTGTATCCTCAAGGGGATAAAATAGGGGATGAAATTTTGTATGAAACTTTGTCAATTTTAAACCGATCGGGCTGAGACTTGGCATGCATAAAGCTACTATAACGTAGGCATCTCCTAAGAAAGGATTTTGATAAATTCCACCCCTAATGGGATAAATTAACGCGAGCGAAGCCGCGGGCAAAAGCTAGTTATTTATAATTTATGTCTGTCTGTCTGTTTGTTCCGGCTAATCTCCGAAATGGCTGGACCGATTTTGACGGGACTTTTATTGGCAGGTGCCTGATGTAATAAGGAGTAACTTAGATTGCTTTTATTTTAGAAAAATAAAGTTACTTCCCACGCGGACGAAGTCGCGGTCACAGCTAGTTTGTCATATAATTATTCGTGTTAAGATCCGGTTAATAATATAAGTAATGCATATTAAACACGAAAGTTAAAAATAACGAATGCGTAGCGTATTCCATATCATTACATAGTATAAAACAAAGTCGCTGTCGCTGTCTGTCCGTCCCTATGTATGCTTAAATCTTTAAAACTACGCAACGGACTTTGAAGCGTTTTTTTTTTAATAGATAGAGTGATTCAAGAGGAAGGTTTATATGTATAATACACGTACACCCGGGCGAAGGTCGCGAGTAGCAGCGATTTCTTCGTGCTTGCTTGTTTTATTCAGTGTAAAACTTCTGAGAAAAAAATTAATGGTTACGGAAATACCCTTGCCTGCATTTTCTCAAGTAGAAATTTCTAGCTAACCACTCAGCGGTAAATTACAGGAACGGTACCTGACGCTCGGAGCCCGGAGCCTTATCCGGGTAGAATTGAACTCATTTCAAATGCATTGGACCGCTCCACACCCGCCGTGCCCACAACCGCACCATCTTACAACACTGCATACTCGCATTATACAGAGTGGAAACCTGAGCACTAGCTCAATCTGGTAAAATTATTTAGGATAAATGAAAAAAACACTGCACATAGTCTCATTATACAGAGTGCAAACTTGAGCACTGGCTCAATCTGGCAAAATTATTTAATTTAATTTTTTTTTCTTATATTATGATCACTTTATTCTCCTAAATTTGAATTTAAACATGAATCTGTATATATAAACATGTACAACATTTATTTGAAAGGAATACGAGCTGAGTTTCTTGCCAGTTCATCTCATCTCGAAATCATTCCGAACTGACGGTAGATTTGACATATCATAAGAGTCTGTAATAGACATACACGAATAAAGATATTTTGAATTTGAACACAACGTACTACTTTTACATGGGAAAGTAACTCTTTCAGTCATTGTTTCACGCCAAAACTGCTAAAACAATTTAAATGAAGTTTGGTACATAGGTAGTATAAACCCTGAGAAAGTACATAGTCTAGGACATAGGTGAAAGGAGAGATAGGAAAGAAAGGTTGTATGTCATTTTTAAAACTAGAAGTTTGAAACTACTAATATTTTAAGCTAAAATAAATAAATATGACATTCAAAGTTATTCTAAAAATATCACACTTAAGGGGGGTAAAATAAAATAGAGGTTGAAAGTACGTATGAAAATTCGTCATTTGTCGTCTATTCGCATACACTTTGCGTACATTCGCAACGAATTGCATACATTTGACGACCTCGGTGGTCTAGCGGTCTAGTACACCGCTTTACGTCCGGTGGTCGCGGGTTCGATTCCTCGCACGGCACAAACATTTGTATTCATGAGTATGATTGTTTGTATCGGTCTGGATATTTTCTATATATAATATGTATGTATTTACGAAGAAAAAAACATATCTATGTATCTGTATCAGTTGTCAAGTACCCATAACACAAGCTTTAGGTAGCTTAATTTAGGTCTAGATGGCGCTGTGTGAATTGTACAGAGATTATTTATTATTATTATTTATTCACATGCAGACAAAGTTGCAGGCACGGCTAGTATACATATCTGTACACTTACAAAACTTATATTTTGTTCATTCATTCATTCATAATTTAAGAGCTACGCTCTTGTCGGTGGAGCTCTTGCCACTTTCCGCGATATTCCATCATGCTCTTTAATTCTTGATACGACACGACTCCCATTTTGTCCTCAATTTGTTTGATGTAGCTATTCCTTGGTCTTCCCCTCCCCCTCTTTCCTTCTATTTTCTCCTCAATAATAATTTTCATGAAATCATCGTGCCGTATCAAGTGCCCTAACATTTTTCCTCGTCTATTTTCTATGGGGTTCAATATTTGTCTTTTTTATTTTACCCTGTGTAGTTATATTTTGTAATCCTTCCAAAAACATAAACAATAACTGGCCTGTATTCCACACTAACTCTTTGATGCCAAAACAACGCTGTATGCAAAATCAATTTGGGCTGATGTGTCGATTTTTTGTTAAATTGTCAGTGGCATGTGTGACGAAGAGAGTACAAATATTTTCACGTTCATTTCCACCGACAGTCCAAAAGGCAGCCGTTTGCAAACTGAACAACAAAAAACAGCAATCATCTGACCTCTTGCTTTTTGTTAGCGATGTGCTAACTCGTGATGAACATGATTCGAGTTAACTCGAGTTGACTCGGGTTAACTCGAGTTGTCATCCGAAGCTCACTAGGGAGGCATTAGGGTCTGGAAGAGGGCATCCCTGCACGCCTAGATGAATCCTGACGCCGGTCCCTTCGATGGGAACCATGCCGGTCATGCCGGTGGTCTGGGAGAATCCAAACATCATCGCCATCACCGAAATGTCAGTACTATGCCGCGGCGGGTCGCAAGTCCGACCATAGAGTGGGCGTCATAAACCAGTGTCGTCCGCCAAAGGTCCAAGCCGCGGCACGA
The DNA here is from genome assembly GCF_030625045.1 of Achroia grisella. NCBI lineage: Eukaryota > Metazoa > Arthropoda > Insecta > Lepidoptera > Pyralidae > Achroia > Achroia grisella. Next base: position 234,914 of record NW_026713024.1, on the reverse strand, counting down.
GCCACGGGTGGGGGGGGGGGGAGGAGTCGATGGACACTTGGACAAAAAAAAATGTTTAACTCGAGTTCCGAAGCTCACTAGGGAGGCATTAGGGTCCGGAAGAGGGAGTCAAGTCCAAAGTGAAGAGGGCATCCCTGCACGCCTAGATGAATCCTGACGCCGGTCCCTTCGCTGGGAACCATTCCTGTGGTCTTGGAGAATGCATATACGATCCCATGGCTACGGCGATATGTTCGAGGAGGAATATCGTCAGGTTTTTGGCAAGTAAGAATCTGGCAGTCCCCATTTGGCCCCTAAGCGGGTGGGCCTCTATGAAGATTTTCCTGACGTTAAAAAAAGGGTTAACTCGAGTTACCTTAAAACAGTTTTTCTTAATTTGAACTATTGTAACATTGTCGACCACAGTTGGCCTTGACGGTTTCACAGAACTATAGACGGCGAGTAGAAATGACACTTCAAACCCTCAGAAGGACTTATGAGCACATGCTTGGCTACAGGTAAACTCCTTAAAATATGGTCGAGCGCAGTGATGGCTGGCTCATCCGTCATACTCGTGAACGGGTGCTGCTTGTAGAGACTCTAATCACTATGACTGATTTCCTCTTGTTAATTGTTTAACCAGTTATATATTCAATATTTTTTCTATTTGAGTATTTAATTGAATTAGTGCTAATTGGTGGTTTGTATTCACACACTTAAACTTAAAAATGTAAAGTAATAACACAATTATTTAAAAGAGCAACACGCAAGTTTCTTGCTCGTTCTTCTTGTGATGAGACAGCTTTCCGAACGAGCGGTAGATTAAAAAAAATGTAATGACTATTCAAAAGTACTTCAATGTAAGTTTATTTGAATAAATGATTTTCTATTCTATTCTTATTCTATTCCTATTTGAGTATTTTTTAGAATATATATGAATGAATCCGAACATTTCATACATTTTACATCGATTCACTGGCGATTCGAAAATGTCCCAATCAAGGGATTTCCTCTTAAAACCTATCATTTCTCTCAACTCAAGACTCCAATCGATCCCCCGTCCAATTCAAATTGGGATGGTAATTACGACGGCCTCAGCCAAGGTTCAAACCCTTAGAGGTGTCCAGACTAAAGTCTTATCCATCAATCGTTGCCCTTCAGCCGCTCCATAACTCCTTCCTTTGGTTTGGAGTGCCATCTGCACTCGTCCCCTATCGTCCGGTGAAGCTGTAAAGGCCAGCTACAGCCAACAGCATTAGAGTAGTCCGAAAAAAGTTGGCCTTCAGCCGCTCCATAACTCCTTCCTTGGTTTGGAGTGCCATCTGCACTCGCCCCCTATCGTCCGGTGAAGCTGTAAAGGCCAGCTACGGCCAACAGCATTAGAGTAGTCCGAAAAAAGTTGGCCTTTAGGCGCTCTATAAGTCCTTCCTTGGATTGGAGTGCCATCTGAACTCGCCCCCTATCGTCCGGTGAAGCTGTATTGCGGCCGATAGCATTAGAGTAGTCCGAGAAAAAAACAGCAGGTACCACATATTGTAATGGGATGTCATACAATAATCAGATCAAAGCAAAATCAAATCTTTATTCATGTAGGTCTATTACAGACTCTTATATGTCAAATCTACCGTCAGTCCGGAATGCTTTCGAGATGAGAAGAACTAACAAGGCCAACTGCAGCTAAAAGCATTAGAGTAGTCCGAAAAAAATCCAACTCGAGTTGGGAGATTTCAACTCGAGTTAACTCTAATTCAGCACAACTCGAGTTGACACATCTCTATTTATGTTTCCAAACACGAGTTCGATGGTCTCGGTAATACGGGATTTTTAATTCAGTTACGAATTTTTCATTCGCCTTTGAGTGCACCACTCGTGGACAGACGTAAAATTGCCAGCAGTGTTGTACATTTAAATTGCAATACTGCTCTTGTTGTTTCACCGACGCGAAGCTCATTCAAAACGGTGTCTGTTAAAAAAATTGTAACAAACTTTTGAAATTTGCACGGGTTTATTATATTCGTAACTAAATAACTTTATACAATATTTAATTCTACTGTTGGCGACCGACCGCCGAACTCTTTTGATATTTTATTATTTTTAAATTTATATTTTTGAAGAGTTCTTTTTTATATGTCATGTTATTTGATATACTTCAATTTATTGTATCATTCTATTATTGTCTTTCGTATAGTTCGCAATTGCACATATTAATATATTATATTATTGCAAACTACGTGTTTTCATCATTTAGACACCCATACAGTCCACCGATCCGTTACAACTACATCGAAAAACAGCATTAGAAAAAAAACAAAAATGTACCCGCTATCTTTCTACTTATCAAAGTGTTAACGCTTCGTATTTTTTTTTTTTTTTTTGTGGATGATAATGGAATGATGCACCCGCCGGCGCTAACGGTTTACGCTGGCGGGGCACCAGTGGAGGATGATAAGATGAGCATGAGGTCAGGTCAGTTAGCCCATCGTGACAAATTCACCAGGAATTTAACACGATGGTTTCCAGGGGAAACCGCGTGGAGGTCGACCTGACATGAACGCTTCGTATTGATGTTCACACAAATACATCCAGCGTGCCTACTGCACCCCACTACGGCAGTGCGTTCTGTTAGGCGGCTGAACCGTTTGGGTTTTTAAAAAAAACCTTTTTAAAACACAACACAAAAGTCACTTGATTTCAGATAGTTTATTTCGAAAATGTGGTTTCACAAGTTATTATATTAACAAACTTATCCCAAACTATGTAGGTGCAAGTGAAATGAGTTATCGACGCGGACTGATTTGACTAACTGTCTAAACTGTTTTTATATAACGATGTAAATCGGGAATTATTCAGGCTCAGCATTTTCTTTGTACTGGGCTCGGGCATAATAGTTCGAAATTGTCACACCGCCCAGTCATTTTTGTTTATTTTTTATTAAGTCAATAGCAAAATCATTTTAAGACATATAGCATTTTTATTTAAAATACAAGCAAAAGTAGCATCTAACTGTTCACAAAGTACACATGTCATTTCAGCTCCAACGAGAATGAATATGTTACTAGTTCCACGTAATCTTTAAGTTTGTAATAAGTTTTAAATATAGGTGGCATGAACTCCGCCTCGGCGGATGCTTCGCTGAGATATACCGCGTCGGTGAACGTAAACTGCTAACTTTAAATGAAGTCTCAGTTGTAGCCAGTTGTTTTTTAAAGTAGATCAAATATAATCTTATATATAAAATTCTCGTGTTAAAGTTAGTTCTTTACCATACTCCTCCGAAATGGCTTGATCGATTTTTTAAAATTTTATATCCATATTCAGTAGGTCTGAGAATCGGCTACTATCTATTTTTCATACCCCTAAGTGATAAGGGTTGTCCACCCCTAACATAATTTTTTTTATTTTTTGGGCAAAATTTTAATTTACGTCTAAATATATATATAACTCAAAGGTGACTGACATAGTGACACAATCAACGCACAGCCCAAACCACTGGACGGATCGGGCGGAAATTTGGCATGCAGGTAGATGTTATGACGTAGGCTAAGAAAGGGTTTTGATTAATTCTACCGCCAAGGGGATAAAATAGGGGATGAAAATTTGTATGAAACTTTGTCAATTTTAAACCGATTGGGCTGAGACTTTGCATGCATAAAGCTACTATGACGTAGGCATCCCCTAATAAAGGATTTTGATAAATTCCACCCCTGAGGGGACAAATTAACGCGAGCGAAGCCGCGGGCAAAACTAGTTTGTAGTGAAATACAACACCAAATTATCGTCCTTCTACTATCAGCCCCCATTTTTTTAAATAGATTTTAATTCATATAGCAAAACAACGATTATCTGACTGAATTTAAATATTTCGGAAATAGATTATAAAGATTGGTTTTTAATTGTTTATCAAAAATATGATATGAATTTTTACAAACGAGTTCAAAAACATTTTTTAATCTAACAATTGTTATTAGTAGGTATTTATGTATGTATGTGTATCATTACATAGTATAAGATAAAGTCGTTTTTAGTACTTGTAACTTTGCTTTTAATAAAGTATATCTTTATTAAAAATAAATAGAGTCATCAAGAATTCTATGTTACGGCGGATATCAATAACAGGCATAAACCTAGAAATCCAACACGATTATTGTTGCATGTAGAAGTACACTATATGAAAAAAATTGTTACGTAATGATGGCAAAAATATACAATAATATACCAAAATTTAAAGAACTACCTATGAAGCCCTTTAAGTTAGCATTTAAGAAATGGTTAATAGATAAATGCTTTTACAATATGCACGAGTATTTTCAACGATGAACGACTACTACAACATATCCTCAGCGCTGAATACATGAAGCTCAACTTCAAACATGGATTATTTCCTATAAATGATATAAATTGTTATTATTACATTTAATTTTAATTTTGGACATACTTATTATTACTTAATTATATTTTGGACATTTAACAATATAAATAATTATGACATTCGTTGTTAACATTTAACAAGTTATATTAACATGAATTTAAATTTGCATGCTCAAAATGTAGCTAAATATGGAACTGTATATTCATTTGTAAGAACAATGTAACCTATTCAAAGCAAATAAATAAATAAATAAAGTTACAAGTACAGGGTCAGTCAGTGTTTCTTTCTTTGCTCCATCATGCTGAATACGCGCTTCCATGATGCACTAGTGGAGTGGCACGCAGTGTTGTGGCCGCAGAGCGACTGATCGACGGATCTATTTAATTTAGAAAAAAAACCGGAGAAATTATTGTTCTCCGAGAGGTTAACCATTATTACAGAAGTCTCCCGGGCAATCCGAGAGGCTTGGGAACCCTACATACAAAACCCGGTAAATAGAATAGAATAGAATACAAAATCATTTATTCAAATAATCTTAATTTAAGCACTTTTGAATAGTCAACATTTTTTTAAATCTACCGCTTATTCGGAAAGCTGTCTCATCACAAGAAGAATAAGCAAGAAACTTGTGTGTTGCTCTTTTAAACAATCCTTATAAGTTTACATTTGCAAGTCGAAACGTGTGAATACAAACTACCAACCAGCACTAATTTATTTAGGCTCAAATATAAAAACACAATAAGATTAAATCAGTCGTAGTGATAAGAGCAGACCAGTCCCTACAAGTAGCACTCGTTCACGAGTATGACGGATGAGCCAGCCATCACTGCGCTCGACCATATTTTCTATCAATGCAAGGGCGGATCGGCCATTTTACTCGTATTCTTTAAACGTCTATTTCACTACAAATAGCACATTGGTGGCTGGTATAATTGGCAGCAGTGACCCAGTGACCAGCGAACTGCCTCTGAATCAATACGCTCCTCAGTGTTGACTTCACCCGTGGGAAATTCTTAGAATGGCGCCGATTTCATTTGCCGCTTGATGTGCTATACATATATATATAAAAATCCCGATGTATTATATATATATACTAGCTGTCCCAGCAAACGTTGTTTTGCCTTAAAATAAAATTTAAAAAAATTAGGCGTGGACTACCCTAACATTTAGGGGGATGAAAGATAGATGTTGGCCGATTCTCAGACTTACTCAATACGCTCAAATTTCATGAGAATCGGTCAAGCCGTTTCCGAGGAGTATGGGAACGAAAACTGTAACACGAGAATTTTATATATAAGATAATATATATATATATATATATATATATATATAACCCTGGACTATTAATACAGTCCTATCTAGTCCCATGCTAACATTACTTGGCTACAGAGAAAAGCAAATTTTTACATTAAAATATATCTCGTAATTTCATCATCATCATCATCATCATCATCATCACAGCCCGGAAGACGTCCACTGCTGGACATAGGCAATATAGGCATCTCGTAATTTGTATTCTAATAAAAGTATAGAAAAGTATAATAATAATAAATCATTCATTGTATCGATGTTTTATTATATGTTTTCTAAAATTATTAAACCAGCTAAACATATAAATATACTAGCTTCTCGCCCGGCTTCGCATATTCGAGGAAGGTATATATATAATACATAATATACATAATATAATATATATATATAATCTCTATCTATTAAATAAACCGCATCAAAATCCGTTGCGTAGTTTTAAAGATTTAAGCATACATAGGGACGGACAGACAGCGACAGCGACTTTGTTTTATACTATGTTATGATATGATATCTTACTAAGATTTAAAACTTGAAAGTGTTTGTGGCTATGGAAGGATGTTTTTTAATCTTTCGGGCAAAAATTACTGAAGGGATTTTGATGAAACTTTACAGTAATATAGCTCATACATCAGAATATAAATTTCTAAAAGCATATAGACTACCTTTGTGCGGATGAAACCGCGGGCACAGCTAGTTGATATTCATTACGTTCTGAATACAGCGAAAATTCTGTCACAAACAATATGAACTCACATTTCTAAATAAAAGATATATTATATTGTATAAATATAAGACATAACTAGCTGTTACCGCGACTTCGTCCGCGTGGAATTTAACTTTATTTCTCTAAAATAAAAGTAGCCTAAGTTATTCCTTATTACATCAGCTACCTGCCAAAATGTGACCCGTCAAAATCGGTCCAGCCATTTTAGAGATTAGCCGGAACAAACAGACAGACAAATTGTAAAAAAATATATTTCGGTGTCTGTACCGTATGTATATTTATATGCATATAGTAAAAAACGGTTATTTCAATATTACAAACAGACACTCCAATTTTATTTATATGTATATACATACTATATATACATACTATAGATATATAACTATATTGGCTATCTAACTAACTATAATCTACGTAAATATTTGATATTTAGTGCTTTCTACTTAATAATCCGTCGATCAAACAAAGTAACTTTATACTCAACCGTGTGTGTGTGAGAGTTAAATTACTGTAAACTATTTTACATAATAACGTAATGTTATATGAGTAGAACTAGCATTTGCACGCGGCTTCGCTCGCGTTAATTTATCCCCTTAGGGGTGGAATTTATCAAAATCTTTTTTTTTATCAAAAATTTACTTTAAATTGGATCTATCAAGAATCGACTTGTATACTCCAAGCACTAGGGGGTAAGGGCATTGTTAGTATTGGGAACTAGGAACTCCCATTGCTAGCAATGTACCATGTTAGGTCGACCTCCACGCGGTTCCCCCTGGAAATCATCGTGATAAATTCTTGGTGAATTTGTCAATATGGGCTAACTGACCTGACCTCATGTTCATCTTATCATCCTCCACTGGTGCCCCGCCAGAGTAAACCGTTAGCGCAGGCGGGTGCACTATTCTATTATCATTCACAAAAAAAAACTCCAAGAGTACTACAAAGGTCATTAAAATAAAGAAGAAAGAAGATCTAAGTCATTGCCATAAATTTGGCAGTTAACGGCCAAAGCAGGGATATAAAGCCAATATCTGAAGCGATCACGTAACACATTACACATACTCAGAGTTACGAGCCGGCCTTATAGTCATATCAGTTTTATCACGACCACACACGTCACCCTGACGACTCGGATCGACGTTTTGAGGAGATTCATACAGATTACTAGCGGAAATATGTTTTATGACATGGCTGTGACTGCACGTGCCTCTAATAATATTGCTAGTTGTGACCGTTTCATTTAACCATCAATATGATGAGCCCTCGGTGGTTTAGTGGTTTAGCACACCGCGTTACTTCCGGTGGTCGCGGGTTCGATTCCTCGTACAAATATTTGTATTTAAAAAATATATATGTATGTACTCGAGAATACTACATACCTATATATAAGAGGTCATCATTCAAAATTCTAAAATCATTTATTAATGTAGGACATTTTAGCCGATTATGAACGTCAAAGTTTTTACATTATCATTTAAATTTTTTCCCTACCGTCCAGTTTAGTATATCCAATTGAGAAGAGCTGGCAAGAAACTCAATTGAATTACTTTTTTTTTTAAAGCCAGTTTATTTACAATGTATATTTATATAGGTGTCTATGTCTAACATTAAATGAAATCCCGAACATGAAAACTATTGCCATGCACTCTCGTCATTCAAGTAATAGGCCTTGCTCAGTAAATATGATTTAACAGATGTTTTGAATTTATTTAAGGGTAATTCCAATATATCCTTTGGTATCTTATTGTAATTTTTTATACCCATGAAAGACCTATAGTCTTTTTCTATACAATACTTGGGGACAGCAAGTTTGTCTTTAAATCTAGTATTAATATTATGAATATTGCAGTTTCTTGGAAATAAGTCAAGATATTCATGAACATATGGAATATTTGAGTATATAAATTGAGAAGCAACGGTAAGAATACTAAGTGGAGATATTGAAGAGCGGGCCAGTGATACACGAATTAACATGTCCGTCCGTACATGCATACATGTATGTATGTACGTATGTAGTGGCCGCACCTCTCTCACCAGCGGCCACGACTTTTGTAAATTGTGAAACATGTCGCTCGCTTTTATAATGTTCCAGAATAATTCATGGGGTGCTCGGCTCGGTGCATGAATATGTAACGCTCGCCCTGGCTGTTTCACCCTTAAATTCTTTATTATAAAGTACGGCATGCCACGACGCCTGGTGGCATCATTGGTCGAGTGTACCAACGAATAAGGCCAAGCGTATGCTAAGAAACTAGTGACGAAAGGTCCTAAAGAGTAATCGATCGCCCTCTAAGTGTACCAACGAATAAGGCCAAGCGTATGCTAAGAAACTAGTCACTAAAGGTCCTAAAGAGCAATCGATCGCCCTCTAAGTGTACCAACGAATAAGGCCAAGCGTATGCTAAGAAACTAGTCACGAAAGGTCCTAAACAGCAATTGGTCGCCCTGTAAGTGTACCAACGAATAAGGCCAAGCGTATGCTAAGAAACTAGTCACGAAAGGTCCTAAAGAGTAATCGATCGCTCTCTAAGTGTACCAACGAATAAGGCCAAGCGTATGCTAAGAAACTAGTGACGAAAGGTCCTAAAGAGCAATCGATCGCCCTGTAAGTGTACCAAAGAATAAGGCCAAGCGTATGCTAAGAAACTAGTGACGAAGTGCCTTAAAGAGCAATCGATCGCCCTGTAAGTGTACCAAGGAATAAGGCCAAGCGTATGCTAATAAACTAGTCACGAAAGTTCCTAAAGAGCAATTGATCGCCCTGTAAGTGTACCAACGAATAAGGCCAAGCGTATGCTGAGATACTAGTGACGAAGAGCGTTAGAGAGCAATCGATCGCCCTGTAAGTGTACCAACGAATAAGGCCAAGCGTATGCTAAGAAACTAGTGACGAAAGGTCCTAAAGAGCAATCGATCGCCCTCTAAGTGTACCAACTAATAAGGCCAAGCGTATGCTAAGAAACTAGTGACGAAAGGTCCTAAAGAGCAATTGGTCGCCCTCTAAGTGTACCAACGAATAAGGCCAAGCGTATGCTAAGAAACTAGTGACGAAAGGTCCTAAAGAGCAATCGATCGCCCTCTAAGTGTACCAACGAATAAGGCCAAGCGTATGCTAAGAAACTAGTCACGAAAGGTCCTAAACAGCAATTGGTCGCCCTGTACGTGTACCAACGAATAAGGCCAAGCGTATGCTAAGAAACTAGTGACGAAAGGTCCTAAAGAGCAATCGATCGCCCTCCAAGTGTACCAACGAATAAGGCCAAGCGTATGCTAAGAAACTAGTGACGAAAGGTCCTAAAGAGCAATCGATCGCCCTGTAAGTGTACCAACGAATAAGGCCAAGCGTATGCTAAGAAACTAGTGACGAAAGGTCCTAAAGAGTAATATATCGCCCTGTGAGATTTTTGTAATAGAAAAATAAATAATCTTTATTCAATTTAATTTAATATAAGCACTTTTGAATAGTCATATTTTTATATTGAAATCTTTCAATTAAACTTAATATAAGCTTTAGAGTAGTCATATTTTTTATTCTACCACTCATTCGGAACGCAGACTCATCACAAGAAGAATGAGCAAGAAACTTGTGTGTTGCTCTTTAAATAAATCTTGTTTAAAAAATATAGCCAAATAGTAAAGTTTCCGTAGACAAATAAATAGTTACTTGAGTAAAAAAACAGTGGTAGTTATCAGAACAGACCAGTCCCGTCCCCACGAGCAGCATCCGTTCATGAATATAAAGTTTTTTTTATGTATAATTATGAGATGGTGCACCCGCCTGCGCTAACGGTTTACGCTGACGGGGCACCAGTGGAAGATGATAAGATGAGCATGAGGTCAGATCAGTTAGCACATCGTGACAAATTCAAGAATTTATCACAATGATTTCCAGGGGGAACCGCGTGGAGGTCAATGTGACATGGTCAGTCCTCATTACTAACAATTACCTTTCCCCCGAGTTTAATAGACAGACAGAAAAAAATGAAAAAAAATATTTTGATATATATACCGTATTTATATTCATATGCATGTAGTAAAAACGGTTATTTCAATATTACAAACAGACACTCCAATTTTATTTATATGTATAGAGTATATATTCTGTACTAATATTGTTTTACACCTGCGTTCTTGTATACGGTTGGCCTTATATTTAGCGGCGGAGTACTGTTTGGGTTACCACGCGCCGCCAAAACGTCAAAGCGTGCTAAGATGAATAGGTGCTACACCTGCATCTCGTCTACGTTTTAATGAGAAAGCTCATTGCAACCTCGGTATAGAGCTTACTCTATGGGGGTCTATATATTCTCTATGTCTCTACTCTATGGGGGTCATTTCATGTATTACGTATAATGTAAACAACTGCATTTTAGAGGAGAGTGAAGTTTGTGGCTAGAGGGAATTTAATATCGTGATGCGTCATCTCTACATATAAATAAAATTGGAGCGTCTGTTTGTAATATTGAAATGACCATTTTTTATTACATGCATATGAATATACTAGCTATTGCCCGCGGCTTCACTCGTGTTAATTTATCCCGTTAGGGGTGGAATTTATCAAAATTCTTTCTTAGGGGATGCCTACGTCATAGTAGCTTCATGCATGCAAAGTTTCAGCCCGATCGGTTTAAAATTGACAAAGTTTCATATAAACTTTCATCCCCTATTTTATACCTTTAGGAGTAGAATTAATTAAAACCCTTTCTTAGCGGATGCCTACGTCATAACATCTACCTGCATGCCAATTTTCAGCCCGACCGTCCAGTGGTTTGGGCTGTGCGTTCATAGATCACTACGTCAGTCACCTTTCAGCTATATATATTTAGATATACGGTACATACATCAAAATAACATTTTTTTACAATTTTTGTCTGTCTGTCTGTTCCGGATAATCTCTGAAATGGATGGGCCGATTTTGACGGGACATATTTTGGGAGGTAGCTAATGTAATAAGGAGTAACTTAGGCTACTTTTATTTTAGAAAAACAAAAAGACGAAGATGCGAGTACAGCTAGTGTAGTTATAAAATCTCTGTGTATATAGACATTGGTATTAGAGTGTTCGGACTTAGTGGTTATATTCACTTTGATAGCGGGATAAGAGTTCAAATCTGGCCAATACAAAAAACTTTGTATCTAATTTATATTTGTTATGCTATTTTGTGAGATTGTATATAATAAGTGTGATTGTTTTAAGTATTTGGGAGCAAAGAAAAACACAACTGCACTGTACTGGTTCATTTGCATCTCACAGTTATGAAACCACTGTTAAAAACTAAAATTATTCGAGAGACAGCAATACGCTCGCCCTGGCTATGTTTTTTTTAATGGGCGATAATGGAATGGTGTATACGCCTGGGCTAATGGTATATTATAGCGAAGTACTAGTGGAGGATGATAAAAGCAGAGGTCAAATCAGTTAGCCCATCTTGAGAAATTCACCAAGTATTCATCATATGGTTTCCGGGAGGTACCGCGTGGAGATCAACCTAACTTGGGTATAATAAGCTAGCTTAACTTGAGACTAGATGGCGCTGTATGAATTGTCCTGAGATATTATTATTATCATTTGTTAATTAATTTAATCCAGGAAATCCTAGACAGACTGCTATAGACTGAATCGACGAATGAATTCTAATTCTAAACATAACTAATAATAAACTTGCAAATAAAAATAAATCAACGTAACACCGAATATGACAAGGGTCACGAAATGGTCCACAAAATTGGTATTTGTTATCGTGACATCTCGTATGAATTGCCAATAAATCGCAATAGTTTGTCCGCGCAGCCTCACATAGACCGCTTAACTTTTATGGGACAACCGACAGTTGGTGAGTGTTTCATTAAAAGTTTTGTGCCGGCGACGTTGAAGTCGACGGAGGTGCGGCGCGGCGCGGGGTTTGCCGATCTTCTCACACCGCTATCGAGTCGCGTAATTCGCAATGAATAGATCCGCATCAATTGTCAGCTCATAAATAACCAACGATCATTCATTCAGCGTTCAATACGTGCGGACAGGCGGGGTTTGCTCACGGCGCCGTCTGTACCCTCACTCCCCCAATATTATCTTTAAAATCTGCACGCTAAGGTATAATATGGCATGTACGCTGCCAATATCCACATTCATACATAATGTAGGGCCGCTATTGCCTGCCGGATCGGAGTTTTCTCACATTTTCGACTGGGATGAGCCTCAAATCTTAAGTGGTGATATTTATTTAAGTAGGCAACGCTTCGGTTACACCTTTCGTGTGTACTGCTGGAAATACGGAAAGTTTTTAACGTTTCCACCGCGCTCCGTGCCTCACACCCCGCGGCAACTGTAGCTGAGCTGTACGTAAGTGTTCCAGTTGCTTCCTCTCGTTTATTTGAATACGTCGCAGTTGGTTGAACATTATAACTTTATTTCATCATAATGTCGAGGTTTGAATTGATGTCGGGAATTTTTTTTTCAGATACCGACAAAATGAACACGCACTTACTACGCACTAGGGTAATTACGCTATTACGCAATATTTTTATTTATTTTCATTATTAACTGTTATAGTCTAAATATTTATTGAAATAATTAATTTATAGGTGTACAAGACTCCTTACATTTGGGCCGCTGGCTGGTACGACTATTCCTTATTTTTAAATATTTATAATTTATATCGGTTGCTATGGTTTTGTTATTTATTCCTTTTTACTATTCCTTGTATTGCTCTTGCTTTCATATAGTTTGTTACGACATATATTTTTATAATATACTATCCTTTTACATATTGCATCTTTTTTAATTACCACCATCGTTGGCTGCACCGACCCCAGCGCCCTATACACAGTCCCACACAATAGGTATATTTTATAGGTAATGAAGTATATATTTAATTAGAAAAATGCGATGTTATTATACCTATCACAAAAGACTAGTCAGTGAAAGTTGCTTTTAAATTACTTAATATTCTTCTATTTTCTATATCTATGCTTATAATAAATCTGTAGAGAGGTTAATTCTGTACATGAAATATATTTCTAAAATAACCACCAGGGGGTGATTAGTGATAGGTACTGATGCTAAAAATGCAATCAATAAAATTTTTGTCTGTCTGTCTGTCTGTATGTTCGTTATAGAAATAAAAATAGAAAGTCACGTTATTTTTTAGTGTCAGATTGTATAACATCACGCTACGTCCAATAAAAGCGGAGCTGCATTTGAAAATGTTCCGAAAACTGGGAAAAAGAAACAGACAAAGTCTCGTGGGTAAGCTAGTATTTAATACACGGAGTAGGTGTTTACGTATATTAAACCGTGAGACCCGGTTGTTATCACTAAACAACAGGTAATAAAACATGTCACGACGTGACAACGAGTAGCCAAGTGCCCTGATTAGGACCCTTCATCCTCTCTGAGGGGTTGGGGAAACCACAATTAAACAATGTTAGAGCTGCTGTAATCTTTTTGATAGTTTTTTCGTTATATATATTTGAATTTTAGATTTTGACATTCTGTTTTTATATACAGTTTGTTTTCTTATGCCATATTAATGGTTTTTATATTTTTGCTAGCGAGCTGATTACACTTATTTTACCTCACCTAGGAACGTGTCTCATTTTTCATCATCATCATCATCATCGCAGCCCGGAAGACGTCCACTGCTGGACTTAGGCCTCCCCCAAAGATCTCCACGACGTTCGGTCCTGCGCTGCTCGCAGCCAATGTCTCATTTTTAACCAGCCTTAATACAGTCCTTCCGTAGATGTTGCCGATGGCATTTTTTTTTTATATTTCGGACTACTCTAATGCTGTTGGCCGTAGCTAGCCTTAACAGCTTCACCGGACGTTAGGGGGCGAGTGCAGATGGCACTGCAAATCCGTCGGGGTCAATGAGAACGTGCCTCGTGCGACGTTGTCGTGTAATGCCGATGGCAACAAAAAAAAAAATAGAAACTATCAAAAATAGTTTTTATTTTTTTTTGTATATATTTGAATTTTATATTTTTACATTCTTATTTTATATACCGTTTGTTTTCTTATGCCATATTAATGGTATTTACATTTTTGCTAGCGAGCTGATTACACATATTTTACCAGATCTAGGAACGTATCTCATTTTAAACCAGCCTTAATACAGTCCTTTTGTAACAGCCACATATTCCTCCAATCTTGTGTTATTTATTCATACTATTAAAGTATTACTATCATTCATTTTATGAATGACATTTTCGCCTTTTGACGACACTTCAGTACAACCGTAGCTCTAAGAAATCTAGGCTTTGCTCAGTAAATAAATATAAATATAAAACCACTTTTATACTCATTAATAACGTTTGCACTATGCGAGGAATGGAACCCATAACAATCTGAAGTAAAGCAGTCATTATTAATTTACCCATAACAATCATTATTATTATTATTATAAATCTTAAATCCCTCATTAGCATATATGAGGAAAGGGGTTTTTCAAGAAGGGTATATTAAGGTTTCTTAAGGGTCGTCAACGCGCAAGTGATACCCCTGGTGTTTCAGGCGTTCATAGGCTACGGTAACCATTTACCATCAGATGGGCCGTATGCTTGATTGCCACCATAGTAGTATAAAAAAAAAGGAAAGATCCAGTAGAGAATTGCTAACTTAGTGAGGGTTGCTAGCGATCAAAGGCAAGAAATTCACAGGAAACCTTGGTTCTTACGATGTGAGTTTTATACCATTCTTTTAAAAGGTCAGAGGGCACTCGCGTGGGATGTAGCGATATTGTATTATTGTGCGAATAGGCATACATTAGAGTGAGAGAGGTATGTAACATATAAACACAAACGATTTTAAGACGATCATTGTCTGGCAAGCCCAAGAAAGGCTCCTGGTTTATTCATAACTCGAAGGTTCATCAGCACCTAGAGATCAACTCTGCAAAGAGGAAATCTCACAGATAATCTACGAAAATATTATGTAATGCCAGGAAAAACATTGACAGTTTAAAAAAGTAGGTGATTACAGTAATAAAAGCTTACGAACAAACTAGGTTTACCTAAGTGCCGTTTGACGAAAGTTAGTAATTCGTTTTATGGAAATTTCGTAAGGTTTTACAACAAACTGCCAGAGTCTGTACTCAAATTGCGAGAAAGAAAATTCAATAGAGTTATAAAATATTTTCTGTGTAAAAAAGCTAATTATAAAATTGATGAATTTATAAATGATAATAATGTATTTGTAGAAAATATCTAACTTTAAATTCATAGCGCTGACAATGTTATCTGATTGAACAGAGATTAAGTGCGTAGCGGTTTCTATGTTGATTGTCGCATGCCTAATACTTGTTAATGTAAATATAATTAATTAAATATTTATTTAAAAGAGCACAACACAAGTTTCTTGCTTATTCTTCTTGTGAAAGAAGATAAAGATATTTCATATTTATTTATAAATTGATATTATATATATATATGTATTTGTTTACGTATATGCATGTGTTTATATGTATTTACTTTTAGCAAATATTATATTATCTGTGCTTTTAGTATATGTAGAATTTTTTTTTACCTATTGTTTTTATTGATTATATTTGCACCGCACTACAATTTTTCTCTGCACAGCCTGTGGTACTGCACAGACTGGAAGAAAATGCTGTAAGGCGTTAAGTCCGCCATATGTACTTTTACCTTGGTATTTTGTGCATTGAAGTTATATAAATTAAAAAAAAAATGAAGATTAAAAAAACTTGACTATTCAAAAGTGCTTATATTAAGTTTATTTGAATAAAGATTATTTCGATTTTTATTTTTGCAATAAAAAAATCAAATTGGACAGACATCCGAATAAACTTGCTGTTTAACTGGCACGTCTTAAGAGACGTAAAATACCAGACTTCAACAACCTGGCAGAAGCTGGAATATCTAGGGCTGGACCCTCAATAGAGAATCACCTCTCACGATATTTGATATAATCAACTGCTTATAGTCTAGAAGACGGATTTTATGATTAATATAGAAAAAAATATCATACAAAACTTTTTTAAGAAGAACAATTTTAATACAATAATTATTTCTTCAATCATTAAGAAGAATAGTCTCATAGTATCCAATAGAACTTTTTTTTCTTTCTTTCACTATAACAATTAACACAGCGCCATTTAGTATCAAGCTAATCCAGTTGAATCCCCCGCCCAATTTAAACGGGAATCGAAATTATAACGGCCTGAGCCGAGGATCGAACTCCTAACGGTGCCCTCAGACTTCATATCCGTCAGGCGGGAGTTGTCCTTCAGCCGCTCTATAAGTCCTTCCTTTGGTTTGGAGTGCCATCTGCACTCGCCCCCTATCGTCCGGTGAAGCTGTAAAGGCCAGCCGCGGCCAACAGCATTACCGCTAAATAGAATCCATTTATCGTATCTCCTCAGTTTCAAGACACTCTCCTTGATGTGAAGCCAAATCTCGAGGTCCTTGGCGTTGATATATCCAGTGACGTTCAGTTTAGCAGTCATTTGGAGGACAAGGCTAAAATAGCCTCAAAAAAGCTTGGTGTGCTCAGTAGAGAGAGACGGTATTTCACGGCGGCCCATCGCTTGCAATTATACAAGGCGCAGATCCGGCCGCACATGGAATACTGTTCTCATCTCTGGGCGGGAGCACCACAATACCAGCTACTTCCATTTGAACGCATTCAGAACCAAGCAGCCAGGATCGTTGGTAATCAACGTCTATGTGACAGACTCGACCCATTGGCTTTGCGCGAGATATTGCATTTCTGTGCATTTTCTACCGCATATATCACGGGGAGTGTTCTGAGGAATTGTTCGGATTAATACCAGCTGCTGAGTTTCACCACCGTATCACCCGCCAGAAACTAAAATACCATCCTGATCATCTGGATGAATGGCCTTGCCGTTTTCTAGAAACTTTTCGCCACGCACAACCAGATTGTGGAATCACCTTCCAGCAATGGTATTTCCGAACCGATACGATATTGAAACCTTCAAGAAAAGAGCTTATTCCTTTTTTAAAGGCCGACAACGTACTTGCAATTCCCCTGGTGTTGCGGGTGCTCATGGGCGGCGGTAATCACTTACCATCAGGTGAGCCGCATGCTCGTTTGTACCCTGTGTTATAAAAAAAATGAGTAGCCCGAAAAAAAACAATCCATTTTAAGCTAAGCAGAGCTTGTGTTATGGATAGGTACTAGACAATTGATAGAAATATTTTTTTGTAAATACATACATAATATACATAGATAACACCTAGATGCAAACAATCATACTCATGAATGCAAATTTTTACGAAGAATCGAAACCGTCACCATCGGAAGTAAGGTGGTTAGCTAAACCGCTACACCACCGAGGTCGTCAATTATTTGTGTGACATCTGGCATTGAAAGGATGCTTCCAGTGATCAAAGCGAGGAGTTTCGATTCCTATTAAATTTTGCCAACCAAGTTATGTATAGCAACTCATGTACAACAAACCTGTTTATTAATAAACGTGAACTATACTAATCAAATGTTTTTAATTATTTTTACAAAACAATTAAATAAAAGTTAAAAGTAAAAATTGTGTTACATAAATAAAGAATTTAGAAAGTTGATAACAATTATATTATGTTATGTATTGAAAAAAATACACGTAGCCTGTTCAAATAGCGCGTGTGACCGTGAATACTTGCTTTATGATATTGTTGTGTGCCCAACAAACGAAAATAACCTGACATCCGAATGTAATAATATATAATAACACATAATGCCGCGGCGCCACCCCTCGAAGGCAGCCGGAACATTATTTCCGGATCGTCTACGTCACACAATTACAACCTTTACAGTACGCACCTTGTAACATTGACGAAATAGAAATAGAAATAATCTTTATTCAAATAAACTTAATGTAGGCACTTTTGAATAGTCACATTTTTTTATTCTACCGCTCATTCGGAATGCAAATTCATTACAAGAAGAATGAGCAAGAATCTTGTGTGTTGCTCTTTTAAATAAGTATTGTTTTAATTAGATTTACATTAACAGGGATTAGGCATGCGACAATCAACATAGAAACCGCTACGCACTTAATCTCTGTTCAATCAGATAACATTGTCAGGGCTATGAATGTTAAGTTAGATATTTTCTACAAAAACATTATTATCATTTATAAATTCTTAATTTTTTTAATAAACAAATATTTACAATAAGTTTTTTTACAAAGAAAATATTTTACAAGGCATTTGAATCTTTTTTCTGCCCTTCGATGCCACTTCTGCAAAATTTTATATTCAAGGTCAAAGGTCAAAAATTCAGGTCTTTTCTATTTTTCTCTGAAACCGAAAATATTATCGTCAAAATAGGTTAGACAAAAGTTGTAGATCAAACAATTCTCTACCAAAATTGTCCTACTTTTTTTCTTACGAATCACCATTCGTGAGATATCGTGATTTTAAAAGTTGATAAATTTATACTCTTCGTAATATGCACACATTTCCGCATTATTTTGTTTTGAAGGTAGGGTAGGTGTCTAAAGAGATTTAATTATTAAGATGTCTAAAGAGTCATGTCCAAAAATGGCTTTATCTATTCTAAGAAAATATTTATTACCATGACTCGCTATTCGCCCAGGCTGCGCCCTCTAGAATCACTCCATCTAAAAAAAAATCCGTTGCGTAGTTATAAAGATTTAAGCATACATAGGGACAGACAGCGACAGCGACTTTATTTTACATTTATTATACTATATAATAATGATATGGGCCACTAGGATAATGGGGTACCCCCAGGACCTCTAATAGGTGAATGACGGTCCTGATTAAATTATGACGACCTCGGTGGTCTAGCGGTCTAACACACCGCTTTACGTCCGATGGTCGCGGGTTCGATTCCTCGCACGGCACAAACATTTGTATTCATGAGTATGATTGTTTGTGTCGGTCTGGGTGTTTTCTATGTATATTAAGTATGTATTTACGAAAAAAAAATATCTATGTATTTGTATCAGTTGTCTAGCACCCATAACACAAGCTTTAGCTAGCTTAACTTGGGTCTAGATGGTGCTGTGTGAATTGTCCTGAGATTATTATTATTATTATTAAAGGTTCTATGGCCTCGGTACAGCACGGGGCTCTACATAAGTTGGATAAAGACCTCTCCGGCGCGCCACAACTCCGGAGATGTATTATTGATGGCGGGAGTGGTCACGAGGGGAGCAGAAGACGTTCAGCTAAATAATGCAGCCAGTGACATCAGAAGCATCTCAAAGTTTCATGACCTCACCTCTGCATCCACTCCACACTGACATTAACCATATTTATGTAACTCTTAAGAGCTACGTTTTCAATTCCAAAACGGGTTGCGGGTAGGGTTACCAACTTAAAAAAAAACGTATAAACTGGTTTAGAAAGATAGGAAAGAAATAACGTATTAGGAAAGTCAGATGGGCCGTATGCTTGATTGCCACCATCATAGTATAAAAAAAAAAAAAAAAAAAAAAAAGTATTTTATTAAATTACTTTTTTTTATTGCTTTAAAAACGTTTCATCTTATATTTTCTTCGTGGTTTAGAAAGATAGGAAAGAAATAACGTATTAGGAAAGTCAGATGGGCCGTATGCTTGATTGCCACCATCATAGTATAAAAAAAAAGAAAAAAAAGTATTTTATTAAATTACTTTTTTTTATTGCTTTAAAAACGTTTCTTCTTATATTTTCTTCGTGGTTTAGAAAGATAGGAAAGAAATAACGTATTAGGAAAGTCAGATGGGCCGTATGCTTGATTGCCACCATCATAGTATAAAAAAAAAAAAGAAAAAAGTATTTTATTAAATTAATTTTTTTTATTGCTTTAAAAACGTTTCATCTTATATTTTCTTCGTGGTTTAGAAAGATAGGAAAGAAATAACGTATTAGGAAAGTCAGATGGGCCGTATGCTTGATTGCAACCATCATAGTATTATATAAAAAAAAGAAAAAAGGTATTTTTTTTTTAATTTTTTGTTTTTATTGCTTTAAAAACGTTTCTTCTTATATTTTCTTCGACGTCAATTGGTCGTTATTTTTACGACGTATTTTTGTGTGCTTTTACCACTAGAGCTGTGACAAATGTCACAACTCACAATTGACATCGTTATAAGTCATTATAAATCGTTAAGTATCCATAATGAGTATTTTGTTTTACGCATCACAGTAAAGGTTGAATATAAAGTATTCTTGCATACTTTATTTGTATGTAAAAGTATAAAGTATAGTCACTAAAAAAAAATAAAGTAGGATACGTTATTATGAAGTACTAGCTTTTGCCCGCGGCTTCGCTCGCGTTAATTTATACCCTTAGGGGTGGAATTTATCAAAATCCTTTCTTAGGGGATGCCGTCATTGTAGCTTTATGCATGCAAAGTCTCAGCCCGATCGGTATAAAATTGACAAAGTTTCATACAAACTTTCATCCTCAATTTTCCCCTTGGGGGTAGAATTAATCAAAATCCTTTCTTAGCGGATGCCTACGTCATAACATCTACCTGCATGCCAAATTTCAGCCCGATCCGTCCAGTAGTTTGGGCTGTGCGATAGATCACTATATCAGTCACTTTTGAGTAATATATATTTAGATAGTAGTGCGTGCACTGAGGTAACCCTAGTAGCGGGGCTAGGGTTGCCTCAGTGCGCGTACTCCTTTGTGTAAATGATTAATGAGTACCATGAATTTACAAAATATGATCGGTCGTGTATTTATTTTACACTAAATACGGGCCCCAAAAATTAGTCACGTATTTTTTTAATATTCCAAATGTCTGTCAGACCTCTGTAGATATTTCTAAAGTTTAATTTAATCGGGCTGGAATTTATAAAATTTAAAATAAAAATATTCTAAAGTTTAATTGGATCGGGCTGAAATTTGGCATGCAGGTAGATGTTATGACGTAGGTATCCGCTAAGAAAGGATTTTGAATAAATCTACCCCCAAGGGGATAAAATAGGGAATTAAAGTTTGTATGAAACTTTGTCAATTTTAAACCGATCGGGTTGAGATTTTGCAGGCATAAAGCTACTATGACATAGGCATCCCAATAGGAAGGATTTTGATATATTCCACCCCTGAGAGGATAAATTAACGCGAGCGAAGCCGCGGGCAAAAGCTAGTTAATAGTAAACAAAAACTTGTAAACGTTTCGTTTCTCATTCCAGTCTCATAAAATAACTTAAATTTTACATTATTTTTGCATACCGTTCTGTTCACAACTCGATTTCGTCTTCGTTACTTGGGGGCCCGGGGGGACGGGCACAAGGGGGGAGGGGGTGTGAGGGTGACGGTAAGAAAAAGATAAAGTTTGGTTGTTAATGAGCACTCGTGAATATTTAAAGGACGCCGTTAACGAGAAGGCTCCGCGGACAATTCGCCAGTAATGGACGCGTATCAAGAAGATGTTCAGAATGGACGAATTATTCTGTGCCTCTATCAAACGCTTATTTAAATACAATATTGCCGCAGCGCTGCATGGGATTCGCGCCTGATATATGATAATGATGATTATTATCATTAATCATTATCATCATTATAATCATTATCATTATTATAATTAGCATTATTATCATTATCATTATTATCATTATCATCATTGTCTTCATTTCCTCGGTGGTCTAGCGGTCTAGCACACCGCTTTATGACCTATGGTTGCGGGTTCGATTCCTGGCACGGCACAAAAATTTGTATTCATGAGTATGATTGTTTGTATCGGTTTGGGTGTTTTTTATGTATAATATGTATGTATTTACGAAAAAAAATATTATCTATGTATGTATTTGTATCAGTTATCTAGTACCCATAACACAAGCTTTAGCTAGCTTAATTTGGGTCTAGATGGCGCTGTGTGAATTGTCCTGAGATTATTATTATATTATTATCATTACATAGTATAAAACAAAGAAACATATCGCTGTCACTGTCTGTTCGTCCCTATGTATGCATAAATCTTTAAAACTACGTAACGGATTTTGAAGCTTTTTTTATTAAATAGATTGATTCTAGGGGAAGGTTTATGTATGTTTATAACTACCCATACCTGCAACTTCATCCGCGTTGAATTTAACAAAAAAAACATTACTTTTACTTGATTTTTCTTCTCAGCACAATTCACACAGCGCCATCTAGTCCGAAGCTAAGCAGAGCATGTGTTATGGGTACTAGACAACTGATATAAATACATGGATACATTTTTTTTGTAAATAAATACATATTATACTTAGAAAACACCCAGACCGACACAAACAATCATACTCATGAATACAAATGTTTGTACCGTGCGAGGAATCGAACCCATGACCATCGGATAGTAAAGCGGTGTGCTAAACCACTAGACCACCGAGGCTGTCACGAAAATGAAAAAATGATTATTTTATGTTTATTTTAATTATCTGCACAGTACATCAAGTTTAATTATAAATTTATATACTGTTATTATACTAACTATATATATTTTTTTCTTCGTTTGTTTTTTATATTGTATGATTACATTGTTGAAAAAGCACTGAATAAATTTTAATATTTCTTTCTTCTTCATTTTTCTTTCTTTCTATTTCTATTTCAAGTGTGAGGTCTTTTGTACGAGGTGTGCACACAGCACGTGCCTACTAATGTCACTTGTTGTCGAGTTGTGGCGTGACAACTACCTACGTGCAACTTGCTACGTGTTGCGACGTGTTCCGACATGTCCTACCGCCTTCTACACTCCACTAATCATTCTCTATACGACAGCTGTCCTATCAGACTAACAAACTCGGAAACCATGTAATCATGTAAAACTATTGTAGAAACATAAAATGCTATAGTTTTAAAAAGGTTAATCTATATAGGTACATACGTACATAAATAAAAATATCATTTTTTATCATTTTTGTTTGTCTGTCTGTCCGTCTGTTTGTTTTGACGGCCTCGGTGGTCTAGCGGTCTAGCACACCGCTTTACGTCCGATGGTCGCGAGTTCGATTCCTCGCACGGCACAAACATTTGTATTCATGAGTATGATTGTTTGTATCGGTCAGGGTATTTTCTATGTATAATATGTATGTATTTACGAAAAAAAAAATATCTATGTATTTGTATCAGTTGTCTAGTACCCATAACACAAACTTTAGTTAGCTTAACTTGGGTCTAGATGGCGCTGTGTGAATTGTCCTGAGATTATTATTATTATATTATTATGTACTGTATGTATTATAGTAGGTATATATTTATATTAAAGTATTTTTAAAAACCTATTTACCTATGTTAGGTAAAATTACAGGTTATTCCTTTCCCACCACTGCCCATCAACCGTTTCCTGTTCTTACCCAATGGTTAGTTGGGAAAGAATGCCATAAAGCTCGTCAAATTGTACTATTTTTAAAAGTGCAGTAAAGAATAAAGAATATAATAGAATAGAAAATAATTTATTCAAATAAACTTACATTGAAGCACTTTTGAATAGTCATTACATTTTTTTAATCTACCGCTCGTTCGGAAAGCTGTCTCATCACAAGAAGGACGAGCAAGAAACTTGTGTGTTGCTCTTTTAAATAATTTTATTATTACTTTACATTTTTAAGTTTAAGTGTGTGAATACAAACCACCAATTAGCACTAATTCAATTAAATACTCAAATAGAAAAAATATTTAATATGGAACCACTTTTTTTCTATAATATAATATTACAATAATATTTCAGGACAATTCACACAGCGCCATCTAGTCCCAAGTTAAGCAGAGCTTGTGTTATGGGTACCTAGACAACTGATATTAATACACGGATACATTTTTTTTGTAAATAAATACATATTATACAAAGAAAACACCCAGACCGATACAAACTATCATACTCATGAATACAAATGTTTGTACTCTGCGAGGAATCGAACTCACGACCATTGGATAGTAAAGCGGTGTGGTAAACCACTACACCACCGAGGCTGTCAAACATATCAATACATAAAAGGTTTTAATAAGTTATTATTGATGGCACGGTATTTTCAGCTCATATCGTAATAGTGTTCAATGTTCGGTGTGTACGCAGTTCCTGCTCACACGAGATTTACTGGTGGGCAGTGCTTCCGCCATGCATCATCCCGCGGCGGAGTCGTGAGAGCTGCCCGCACATAAATCTGCAAAGGTGCATTATTGCACTTTCTAACGCCAGCCGAGCCCGCGCCGCATCGTTGACTATATGTCTGGTGCTATAGATGAGAGAGTGCTCTAGTTTCATACACAGATCAATATATAGCTTATTTTCAGAGTCATTTTTTTTATTGGGTTGTTTTGACTATTGTCAGGTGCTTGTAACAGCTGTAGCACTGCGACCTTAGGATTTCATTGTATTATTTGCACTCAACTTTATACTTAAGGGGCTGTTCAAGCAGATTTATCACAATTATTTACCCCTCATCCCCCGTTGTCAGCAAAAGTAAGCAAAGCTCTTACCCCTCCCCCCATGCTTACGTAAACATTTCTCAATTAATGTATAGTTTTTTTAACAAAGACAATGTGAGGGTTGCCATTCGTGTAAAAAAGTAAATTACGACCGATGACGTAATCATCATACAGACTCCCCCACCCCCATGTCATCCAAAATAAGCAAAGAAAAGACCCCCCCCGCCCCCCTATAGTGCTTACGTAATACTTGAACGGCCCCTAAGTAGTATAACTTTTATATGCTTTGAGAGCTCATATAGCAAGGCTTGTGTGTGAAAAATTACAATTAGTTCTACGCAGTAGTTTTTGGTTGGGGCCCTGTTAAATATGGAGAGGAATAAGCAGCATTCTCGATATATCTTACTGTTTTACTATAGAAAGGGCAAAAATGCTGTTCAAGCCAGAAAGATATTGACCGACGTGTGTGGAGAAGGTGTGTTAACAGTACGCCAGTTTGTTTCGGCTATTGTCAGGTGCTTGTAACACCTGTAGCACTGCGACCTATATAGATCTATTGTGCTCGCCCTTCTTCAGTGTTTGCTATCTAAATACTAAATGACGTAGTAACTTGAAACAGTCATGCTCGCTATAAAGTTCAAACTTGTAGCGGCGTGGTGGGCTGGGTCCATGTGGTTTAATATGGTTGAGTGCAATGATGGCTAGCTCATCCGTCATACTCGTGAACGGGTGCTGCTTGTGGAGACTGCTCTATTTGGGTTACGAACACTGATTAGCTTTTGCAATAGCATATGCTGGAGGTCAAATATTCCGCAAATTTGATTTTAAAAATGAATCTGTAGTATTATAAACATTATAACATTTTTTTGAAAAGAATACGAGCTGAGTTTCTTGTCAGTTCTTCTCATCTCGAAATCATTCCGAACTGACGGTAGATTTGACATATCATAAATCTGTAATAGACCTACATGAATATTTTGAATTTGAATTTTGAATATATACGTACAAGCTAACAAAGTTGAGTAAAGCGCCCGACTTCACCCCTGTTAATCCTCTGCACAGGCATGTTCAGAACCTGCGGGGACCTGCGTCAATTTCAGTAAAATCAATCAGCTTTATCGACAACAGGCGGGCGGATGTAACACGGCCATCTGCATACACGCACGGCCCCAGTTCCCGGGATCACTCAGTGAAATTGCAATCACGTGAATGCAACAATATGAAACAACAGTGTCATGCCGCGAACATAATTAGCAATACATTCCCGCAATCAAAGCGCTGTCGGGAGCACTACAAAAATAGTACAATGCAACATGTTATGCCGGCTGAATAATAGGACACAATCCCAGTAATGGGAGTAAGGGCGCAAGGCAATTTATAAACGAGTAGAGCAACGCCGGCGAACAAACAATAGCTAGTGGGACGAGCCCGGCGTGCCGCGTTCTATTAATCAGGGAGTGCGGTTCGCGCACCTGGAAACTAGACTGCGTACCATCCAACTAGCTGATTTACTATTGCACTCGGTAACAATTTCTCCACATTACATACACTGCTGTTTTCCTGAGATACACTCATTCGATTTTTGGTAGCTGAGGTGCAGTGAACATCACGTACTAGCATAATGCGGTGGAACTTGAAGCGGGAGATAAATCTGCTGACTGTGTTGCCAACTGCAGCGCGTCAAGGCATTGGAAAATTTATGCATTTCTGAGGAAGATACGATGCAGTCGGTTCAATGTATGTGCTAACAAGATTTATAGAATATCTTAAGTATCTTTTATAAATTCAAATTCAAAAATCATTTATTCATGTAGGACATTTTAGCCGCTTATGAACGTAAAATTTTTTATATTATATTTTTTTCTCTACCGTCCAGTTCGGTATATAGATCCAATTGAAAAGAACTGGCAAGAAACTCAATTGAATTACTTTTTTTTTAAAGCCTGTTTATTTACAATGTATATTTATATAGGTGTCTATGTTTAACATTAAATGAAAACCCCATGCATGAACAACTATTGCCATGCACGCTCGTCATTCAAGTAATCGTTTAGTGAGTAATAGGCCTTGCTCAGTAAATATGATTTAACAGATGTTTTGAATTTATTTAAGGGTAATTCCAATATATCCTTTGGTATCTTATTGTAAATTTTTATACCTATTCCCATAAAAGACCTATTGACTTTTTCTAAACGATACTCGGGGACAGTAAGTTTGTTTTTAAATCTAGTATTAATAATATGAATATTGTTGTGTTTTGGAAATAGGTAAAGATTTTTGTGAACATACAAAATATTTCAGTATGTAAGAAAATATATAAAGTTTGTTACATATAATCCTCTATGCGGTCATAAATAATGTGCCCAGTTTACCGAGAAATAAAATATCAGGTACGTACATTGTTGATTTAAACATCCGAATAGAAGATTACGTGTATCGATGCAGTAACCGCAGAGAAATATAAGAGCTTCTTTTAACATTGTATCGTATATTTACGGCTAACCGTTCATTACATTTTCCTTCATGTTTCCTGGCAAGAGAGCCCGAGTGGGGGAGGGTAGCCGCGCGGGTGTGAGCGGAGGGAGGGAATATTTACGAGCCGGTCTGTTCCCCGATCAGCTGATGCAGCGGCTCCTCCGGCGCGCAGCCGCCCGCCCGGCCTGTACATATCGCCAAAGCAAAGCTCAACAATCAATGCGAAATACGCCTGCATCTGAAAACTCCATTAGTTCACCTGTCCGATCCAGTTTCGTGGGATGCTCGGTGAGATAACACTCGTAATTTTTTTATTGGAGAGCGTAGCGGCGGGACTCATACGGCCTTATTACAAAAAGATAAATCTGGTTTAGCACTAGTAATAAACCATTCACCAATGTATTCCTTATTACAACATGAAGTTTATCTCTAAATCGTGATTCGTCTATGGTCTAAAGTTAGACCTGCGATGCCCCTAGTTTAACAGTGGTCTAAATGCAAAAATACAAACTCCATTTTAAAAATTCTATTGTTAGTTGTAGTTTTTGGAAAAATATTTTAACTAAATTAAAAATATACTAACTAAAAATATTTAAAGCAAATTTTACGACAATAAAAATATATAAAAGACGTTAATTGTTATTTTTTCACTCATTTGACTTTGAAATAGTCATCATTCGAACGATCCAATAAAAATATCTCGCCGTTCCTTTTCTCCGTATAGGACTCCTACTTGTAATTTAAAACTTATTTTCAGCCTAATAGTACATTAATAAATATTATATATTAATGAAATAGTTATAATGAAGACATAGATAAATAGAAATAAATTTATTTTTAGTTTATACATTTTTCTTTGAACTAATATTATTTTTGATCTTTTCAGTTTTCTGGTAAAATGGAACGTAATTGTACGGTGACAGACATGAGTGACTGATTTCTGTATGGAATACATAATGAACGATTTAACTGTAGTACTAAGTAGTCCTCTGTTAGATCTGGATTCGTAATAATGTTAGGTTTATTCCAAGTATTAACTTTAGGAATGGTTTAAACCACGACCATTTAGACCACGTTTCGTCCGAGTTTTAACAGATTTTTTGTAATAAGACCGATAGTGCTCGCACGGTTGCGAATATTGACGTGGTGGGGCAGATGTACTGGTGTCAATCAATAGGCACTCGTGCTGGCTCGTCGCCAATTCGCCACGACCGTTATCATCAATGTGCCCATACCGTATTTCTCGGGACGTCCCATATTTTAGGCTTAGTTTAAAGTGTCCCAGCGGGACTGACTCTGTCCCGTATCGAACCGTGCAACGTTGTACCCTAATTTAATAAAATGGGAGTTGATGACCAATATTCATTACGATTACAATTGTATTGAATTTTATAAATATGTTAAAACCAATACTGTTAAAGATGACTTCCTTCTCAGAACAATTAATAAAAAAATTAAGAATGTCACTATATAATATTGTTTTTTATTTATCCCGGATAAAAAACTAAATATCCGTATTTTTTTGCTTACAAAATCAAAATGAAAAAAAATCTGGCAACTCGAGTTACCATCCAGTGGGAGGTCCCTTAGTTCGCGGGGAAAATCGCCCGTGAACAGTGCTCGCTGCCCGGCGTCGCCCGGACGGGGATGACGGCGGGGGGTGGTATAGGGGCGGGGGAGGGGGATGAGTCGACGTCATAGGATCCGCGCGGCGTGATTCAATTCGCATGTTTAATTAATTTTAACCTTAACCGAGCTCGCGACTGCCGCTGATTATTCATGTAATTCCTGTTACGCTAGTTGGAGCGCGTAAATTATATTGTAGGTGTTTGTTTGTTTGTGTCACATAATTGTACGTATTGGAATACGATATGGATACGATTATTTTAAGATTCGTCTGGATTATTTTTGTGAAACAGAGTTGTACTTAACATTTGTTAGTAGTTGTAGTAAAAACAGAGCAAGTAAATTCAAATTGAAAAATCATTTATTCATGTAGGACATTTTAGCCGCTTATGAACGTCAAGTTTTTACATTATAATTTTATTTTTTTTCCCTACCGTCCAGTTCGGTATATAAATCCAATTGAGAAGAACTGGCAAGAAACTCAATTGAATTACTTTTTTTTAAAGCCAGTTTATTTACAATGCATACATAGGTATTTATGTAGGTGTCTATGTCTTACATTAAATGAAAATCTTTTCGTTTTCGTTTCGTCTTTCGTCGCACAGACAGACAGACAAAAATTGTAAAAAATATTATTTTGGTGTAAATACCATAGTAGTACCGTGTAGTATTTACAATTTTATTTAGATGTATAGATTACAAGATATTCTCATTATTCTATATTCTATAACCCTGAACCTTCAGGACTTTATCAGGTATATTGAGAGTGATGTGCAGCCAGAGTCGGTTATAAGGTTTTTGATGTGCCACTAATAGATTAAAAAAATCGTGATGACCATTCAAAAGTGCTTAAATTAAGTTTATTTGAATAATTGATTGTCTATTCTATTCTACCACCAGCATATTCTACCACCAGCATATTCTACCACCAGCATATTCTACCACCAGCATATTCTACCACCAGCATATTCTACCACCAGCATATGCTATTGCAAAAGCAAAGTTCGTAACTTGAAAAGACCACATTGGTAATCAACGTCTATGTGACAGACTCGACCCATTGGCTTTGCGGTGTGATATTGCATATCTGTGCATTTTCTACCGCATATATCACGGGGAGTGTTCTATGGAATTGTTCGGATTAATACCAGCTGCTGAGTTTCACCGCCGTACCACCCGCCAGAAACTGAAATACCATCCTGATCATCTGGATGAATGGCGGTCTTCCACAGTGCGGTTTTCTAGATACTTTTTTCCACGCACAACCACATTGTGGAATCACCTTCCAGCAATGGTATTTTCGAACCGATACGATATTGAAACCTTCAAGAAAAGAGCTTATTCCTTTTTAAAAGGCCGACAATGTACTTGCAATTCCCCTGGTGTTGCGGGTGCTCATGGGCGGCGGTAATCACTTACCATCAGGTGAGCCGCATGCTCGTTTGTCCTCTGTGTTATAAAAAAAAAGACCAGTCCTCACAAGCAGCACCCGTTCACGAGTATGACTGAAAATAAAATAAAACAAGTGACCGTGATAGAATGCGCGTGTGATGCTGGGGTACATGCGGAGGTCTGTGATTGGAGTCTAGTAGTAATTATTCAAATGCTTACGGTTTTAGGGCCCCATTGTGTGGCGGCTCACCGCGGCCTTAGTTTAATAGAAATTAAGACAATTTATTAGACATGTTGAGGCCGTACATACATACATACATGTATGATGTATTGTTAAATTTGTAATTATGTTATACCACACGGCTACGTTTGGGATACCAAACGTAAATACTGGCCACTCATTCCTTTTGACAGCTTCGTTTAACGCGCTTTACGTCCGATGGTTGCGGATTCGATTCCTGGCAAAGTACAATATTTGTATTCATGAGTATGATTGTTTTTATCGGTCGGGGTGTTTTCTATATATATAACTGGCTTTTGCCCGCGGCTTCGTTCGCGTTAATTTATCCCCTTAGGGGTGGAATTTATCAAAATCCTTTCTTAGGGGATGCCTACGTCATAGTAGCTTTGTGCATGCAAAGTCTCAGCCCGATAGGTTTAAAATTGACAAAGTTTCATACAAACTTTCATCCCATATTTTATTCCTTTGGGGGTAGAATTAATCAAAATCCTTTCTTAGCGGATGTCTACGTCATAACATCTACCTGCATGCCAAATTTCAGCCCGATCCGTCCAGTGGTTTGGGCTGTGCGTTGATAGATCACTACGTCAGTCACCTTTGAGTTATATATATTTAGATATATACTAGCTGTCAGCGGAAAACGTTGTTTTGCCTTAAAATAAAAATAAAAATTTAGGGGTGGACTACCCCTCACATTTAGGGGGATGAAAAATAGATGTTGGTCGATTCTAAGACCTACTCAATACGCTCACAAAATTTCATGAGAATCGGTCAAGCCGTTTCGGAGGAGTATGGGAAAGAAAACTGTGACACGAGAATTTTATATATAAGATATACACAGTTTTTTTTTATGGATGACAATGGTATGGTGCACCCGCCTGCGCTGACGACTTACGCAGGCGGGGCACCAGTGGAGGATGAGGTCAAGTCAGTTAGCCCATCGTGATATACTTACTAGAAATTTATCACGATGGTTTCCAGGGGGAACCGAGTGGAGGTCAAACATAGTACATTGCTAGTAATGGGTCATAAGTCCACATTACTAACAATCCCCTCCCCCCCTATATGCACAGTAAATACATACATAATTGTATGTATAATACAATAAATATAATATAGGGGTATATTATATAAAGTAGGGGTTGAAAGTTTGTATGAAACTTTGTCAATTTTAAACCGATCGGGCTGAGACTTTGCATGCATAAATCTACTATGATGTAGGCATCCCCTAAGAAAGGATTTTGATAAATTCCACCCCTAAGGGGATAAATTAACGCGAGCGAAGCTGCGGGTAAAAGCTAGTATATATACTTTATTGCACTTATTACATAAATAAACAAATACACTTATACAATAATGTGAGCAAGGACGGGCTTATGTCTGCAAGAGTTCTCTTCCAGCCAACCTAACGCTGTAACAGAGGTGGTAGTTAGCGGGCAACGATAGTCCTTGAGTTTTTGTAATAGATAACAATATTCTATCCCCTAAGAAAGGATTTTGATAAATTCCACCCCTAACGGGATAAATTACCGCGAGCGAAGCCGCGGCCAAAAGCTAGTATAATTATAAGATTTCAAAGAAAGAAGAATTTATTATTATTGTAGAGTCCTTTGAGAGTAGAGAAGGGTAACAAGATGTAAACCATTGTGATAGATGACAAGATGGAAGAGATAAAGTGACAATGTAGGAGGGTGGCGCGGGGCGACTACCCCTACCCTGACACACTGACACACTAGGTGCTGATAATTGGCCGGACACCGAGACCAATATATATATATATATGTATATGTACTATCTACTCGCCCCAGCTTCGCACGGGTGTACATGTATTATACAATATACATATAAACCTTCCTCTTGAATCATTCTATCCATTAAAAAAATCCGCGTCAAAATCCGTTGTATAGTTTTAAAGATTTAAGCATACACAGGGACAGACAACGACAGCGACTTAGTTTTATACTAATACTAGCTACTCGCCCCGGTTCGCTCGGTAAAAAAAAACCGCATCAAAATCCGTTGCGTTGTTTTAAAGATTTAAGCATACATAGGAACAGACAGCGACAGCGACTTTATTTTATACTATGTAATGATGATGATGATGATGATGATGATGATGATGATGTACATATATGGACATCATAAATTACACGCTCAAATTATATCAATACCCGAAATGTTCTCTAGTCGAAAGTATTCGACTAGACTTATTGATAATTGTATTCTATTCTATAAATAACATTGGAGTGTCTATTTTTAATACATAACCGTTTTTTACTACATGCATATGTTATTCATATGCATGTACATAGTAAAATACGGTACATACACCAAAATAACATTTTTACAATTTTTGTCTGTCTCTCTGTTTGTTCCGGCTAATCTCTGAAATGGCTGGATCGATTTTAACGGGACTTATTTTGGCAGGTAGCTGATGTAATAAGGAGTAACTTAGGCTACTTTCGTTTTAGAAAAATAAAGTTAAATTCTACAAGGACGAAATCGCTGGAACTCCTAGTAAAATATATAATAACTAATTATTTGCATACTAAACTTAGATATATTTGATTTTTCATTATGTACACAAAGATAAATAAATACTAACGTAATTAAAAAATATTTACATATGTCTAGTTAGTTTTCAAGAATTATAGAGCATGATGGAAGATCGCGGAAAGTGGCAAGAGCTCCACCGACAAGAGTGTAGCTCTTAAATTATGAATGAATGAAGTTAGTTTTCATAGTACATAGAATAGAATAGAAAATCATTTATTCAAATAAACTTACATTGAAGCACTTTTGAATAGTCATAACATATTTTTTTTTAATCTGCCGCTCATTCGGAATGCTGTTTCATCACAAGAAGATCAAGCAAGAAACTTGTGTGTTGCTCTTTTAAATAATTTATTCTTACTTACAATTTAAGTTTAAGTGTGTGAATACAAACCACCGATTAGCACTAATTCAATGAAATAATAAAATAGAAAAAACATTCAATATACAACAACTGGTTAAACAATTAATAAGAGAAAATAAGTCATAGCTATTAGAGCAGACCAGTCCACACAAGCAGTATATATAGTTTAAATAAAGATTGCATTCTGTAACAAAATCGGTCAAATATTTTTAACATTCATAAATGCATATGTTTGATGTTATCATTAATATATATTATTATTATAATATATATTTTTTTATAGAAATTTATATTTAAAATATTTTGCTTTATATATCTGTTTTTTTACATTTCTCATTTATATTAGTGCACCGCCTATCTATCTCTGCACCACTCATGGTTGCCTGGTAGACAACATATGTATACATTGTTATTGTGCATTAAAGTTAAATAAATAAATAAATACTTTGAAAAGAACGTGATTTTATTTATTGTTTTGATGTATAGGTTTCACTCGTTTATAATTCATAGGAGTGTCCCGAGTGTTGTGGCCACCGAGGGGGTCGACAGTGGTCGGGAGACCAGGCCATTTGTTACGATGAGATAACATCGTCGCAAATGGGAACTTTCTAGTTCCCCCATATATCGCTATGCTTTGCCTATTCATAGGAAGTGCCGCACGTCGCTTCCCGTCCACTCCCCCTCAGCCCCCTTATGTTCCCCCTCCTCCTGCAATGCAACCCTGCAACCCTCGCCGCACACGTAACAACTGCCAACGACAAGTGCCCAGAGTGCAGTATTGTGAGATTAAAAGATAATTCTAAACCATTTAAATTGAACGTAATTATATTTTTTTTATCCAGAAATAATTGACTCGAGCTATAACAAAGTTGGTATGGTATTTATGTTGAGATAGAAATAAAACAAACAAGTAACAAGTCGATTAATAATTGAGAGACGCCTCCATTTCGGTTTTAGAACTTTCAGAAGGTTGTGCGACATTTTAAAATGTCAAAATGTTACTTAAAAGTAATTAAAATTAATAACAGATAAGCAAATTTTTTGGCAATTTGTACTTATCGTTAAATATAAAAAGTATATTAAAGTAACACCATTACTACATAATATAAAATAAAGTCGCTGTCGCTGTCTGTCCCTATGTATGCTAAAATCTTTAAAACTACGCAACGGATTTTAAAGCCGTTTTTTTAATAGATAGAGTGTTTCTAGAGGAAGGTTTAAATATTTAACAATTTTTGCCCGCGGCTTCGCTCGCGTTAATTTATCCCCTTAGGGGTGGAATTTATCAAAATTCTTTCTTAGGAGATGCCTATGTCATAGTAGCTTTATGCATGCAAAGTCTCAGCCCGATCGACGGTTTCAAATTGACAAAGTTTCATACAAACTTTCATCCCCTATTTTATACCCTTGGGGGTAGAATTAATCAAAATCCTTTCTTAGCGGATGCCTACGTCATAACATCTACCTGCGCCCAGTGGTTTCGGCTGTGCGTTGATAGACCACTATGTCAGTCTTTGAGTTATATATATTTAGATACATGTACACTCGTGCGAAGCCGGGGCGAGTAGCTATGGTGTAATATTTTTTCTAACATCATTTTCTATCTATTAATCTTATTGGAAAACGACCTGTATTATTTATTTTAATGGAAAATCAACAGTCTATCTAATTACCTCATCTAGTTTAGTGGAAACCCATCTGTTAAACTATAGCCTCGTTTACATTCCGGTCACTCAGTGAGCAATAACGTTAATTAGCCGGGAATGAGAGTGGACGAGTGTAAACCAACTACGTACGTAGTGCACGTATTGCACACAACTAACATGATAATCCGCGATAGTGTATCAGAAAATGATCTGGTAGACAATTATTTATAACAGAAGTAGAATATGATTTAGTTGGGGCAGTAAAGTCCTCGAGTGGCGACCACGGACCGGAAGACGCAGCGTGGGAAGGCTTCCAGCAAGGTTGACCGATGATCTGGTCAAGATCGCTGGAAGGCATTGGATACGAGCAGCGCAGGACCGATCGTCTTGGAGATCTTTGGGGGAGGCCTATGTCCAGCAGTGGACGTCTTCCGGGCTGCGATGATGATGATGATGGTGATTTATTTATTTTATTTATAAACTCTTTGTAGCACCAATAGAATTAATACATAACAATTATACAGAAAAGAGATATGGAAGTAGAAAAGGCGGTCTTATCACAAGAAGCAATCTCTTCCAGACAACCTTTAGGTAGAGAAAATACAACAAAAGTAGTAGGTGGCCCATGAATATAGAATAATATATATATATAATAGGGATATGATGTTAATACTATATAAATACCAATAAATATTAGAAAATAACACACATTATATATATAAAATACCTACATTTATTTTTATTTAAGGGAAGCAGCGTACTTGCGTGTTGCTCTATTAAATAATTTTATTATTACTTTACATTTTTAAGTTAAAGTGTGTGAATACAAACCACCAATTAGCACTAATTCAATTAAATACTCAAAAAGAAAAAATATTGAATATATAACCAACTGGTTAAACAATTAATAAGAGGAAATCAGTCATAGTGATTAGAGCAGACCAGTTCCTACAAGCAGCACTCGTTCACGAGTATGACGGATGAGCCAGCCATAACTGCGCTCGACCATATTTTAGGGTGCCCAATGACCCAATGAATGAATGTGAAATTTACTTAAAACAGAACAATTTTGTGGGAAATTAAACAAGATCTTCCTTTTTAGAACCATAATTTACTACATAGACTCAATGATGGTTCAATTGTTATAAAGGTAAATTTTTATAAAACATTACTCTTTCGACGGGCCGTTGTAATCTCGTAGATCGTTGTATCGTAGTAGTTTTTTTTTAGGACAATTCACACAGCGCCATCTAGACCCAAGTTAAGCTAGCTAAAGCTTGTGTTATGAATACTAGATAACTTATACATATACATACATATTTGTTTTTGTAAATACATACATAATATACATAGAAAACACCCAGACCGATACAATCATACTCATGAATACAAATGTTTGTGCCGTGCGAGGAATCGAACCCGCGACCATCCGTCGTAAAGCGGTGTGCTAGACCGCTAGACCACCGAGGTCGTCAGTCATTGTAGTCTCTTATAACATAACATTTACTTGTGGATGCTGGCAAGCAAGTTTTCCTTTGTTAAGTGAGATATGTTAATGAGTAAAAAAGAAAACGTAAGGACTGACCTGGTTCTTGTGTGTACGAAATATCAATTCATCTTAGGAGATGCAAACATTACGCTGATGTACTCTGGTGATTTAGATGATTGCGTAAAGATAGCGGCTGATGATTCTATTAGTTGCGGAGATTTATTTGGCATTTCTGCGACGTGTAACGTTTGAGCTGAGTTGAGTTTTTTTTATCTTCAGATTTGATGATTACCTTCATTTCCTTACCTTTACCTTTCATTACCTTTACCTATCTTCAGATTCAGATATGTCATTACAATTTGCAATGGTTGGTATAATAATAATATATAATGACTGACTAATGTAATTGTGTTTTGGTTGTTAATATTGAAAGAAACATTATAGAAATATATTCTATCTATGTGTCTATTAATCCAATTTCTTTCTTGTTTGCAAACTATCAGTTCCAGTTAACAAATGAATTTGATAATTTCTTCTGATATAACCCACAGCGCGTCCTCGTAGATATATCTATATATCTTATATATAAAATTCTCGTGTCACAATTTTCGTTCCTATATTCCTCCGAAGCGGCTTGACCGATTCTCATGAAATTTTGTAAGCGTATAGAGTAGGTCTGAGAATCTATATCTATATAGGTGTGTATCAATATTTATATAGGTGTCTAGGTCTATGAAATATTAAATGAAAATCCCGATCATGGAAACTATTGCCATGTACGCTCGTCATTCAAGTAATCGTTTAGTGAGTAATAGGCTTTGCTCAGTAAATATGATTTAACAGACGTTTTGAATTTATTTAAGGGTAATTCCAATATATCCTTTGGTATGTTATTGTAAAATTTTATACCTATTCCCATAAAAGACCCATTGACTTTTAAACGATACTTGGGGACAGCAAGTTTGTCTTTAAATCTAGTATTAATATTATGAATATTGCTGTTTTTTGGAGGAAATATTTACTTAGATGTACGAGTACTACCCTCAAATGATATCTAAACTCGATAAACATTACTAGTATGCGGTGTGATCATAAACGGATATTGTAAAATTCGATTTACATGCAGCACGAACGCTGACTAAATGGCATCGGATGTAGCCACGTAGTGAATGTGAATGTGGGAGAATACCTCATGAATAAAATAGGTTTTATGTTACACAATTCTAGAAACTTTAGATCTTTCTAGAAAACTTCCATCCATCCGTATATGAACTCGCTAATTATATAGTTATTCGAAACAATATTGTTTATAATAATAATAATCTCAGGACAATTCACACAGCGCCATCTAGACCCAAGTTAAGCTAGCTAAAGCTTGTGTTATGAGTACTAGAGAACTGATACAAATACATAGATTTTTTTTTCGTAAATACATACATATGCAATGATGGCTGGCTCATCCGTCATACTCGTGAACGGGTGCTGCTTGTGGGGACTGGTCTGTTCAGGTTGCGAACACGGATGGAAATTTTGATTTTTTTGATATTTTTTTTATATGCTATTCTCCCAAATTTGAATTTAAATGAAATAGTATTATTGTAAATATGACATTAAAAAAAATTACGAGCTGAGTTTCTTGTCAGTTCTCATCTCGATATCATTCCGAACTGACGCTAGATTTGACATATCATAAGAGTCTGTAATAGACCTACATGAATAAAGATATTTTGAATTTGAATTTGAAAATATTATACATAGAAAACACCCAGACCGATACAAACAATCATACTTTTCAATACAAATGTTTGTACGGTCGAGGAATCGAACCCGCGACCATTGGATAGTAAAGCGGTATGCTAAACCACTGGTCCACCGATGCTATCATGTTTCAATCTAACATAACTAGATGGCGCTGTATTGTCCCGGAATTCTGCGCCGTGTTCCGTGTTCAGTGATTATACGATATGACGAGCTCGGTGGTCTAGCGGTCTAGTACACTGCTTTACGTCCGATGGTCGCGGATTCGATTCCTCGCATGGCACTCAGTTCATTCAGTTCATCATTTGTCTAGTAACCATAACACAAGCTTTAGCTAGCTTAACTTGGGTCTAGATGGCGCTGTGAGAATTGTCCTTAGTTTATTATTTATAAGTAAACAAATACCTTCTCGATATATAACTCAAAGGTGACTGACATAGTGATCTATCAACGCACAGCCCAAACCACTGGACGGATCGGGCTGAAATTTGGCATGCAGGTAGATGTTATGACGTAGACATCCGCTAAGAAAGAATTTTGATTGATTCCACCCCCAAGGGTATAAAATGGGGGATGAAATATTGTATGAAACTTTGTCAATTTTAAACCGATCGTGCTGAGTTTTTGCATGCATAAAGCTACTATGACGTAGGCATCCCCTAAGAAAGGATTTTGATAAATTCCACCCCTAAGGGGATAAATTAACGCGAGCGAAGCCGCGGGCAAAAGCTAGCTATTTATATGACTTTGATTTTAAAAATCGTAAGGTGTTATGTAGTACGCGGCGCTCCTAATACCATATGTTTAGTACGTATACATACAATGTTCATAAGCATTCTCACTTAGAAACCAAATGCTTCCTTCTTTGAGAACAATAGAAAAAACAATACGTTAGTTCGCCTGATCTTGCCCTACAGCGATTGCTTTTTTCGGTGTTGATTTTGTCACAGAGATGACAAAATAGAGCAGCTTTCAAATGGATATCTGTATGACCTCAATTTTAGAAGATGATATCAAACGATTTTGAAGTCCCTAATAAAAGTTGACCGTTTGCAATCTCATGTACATATATCATCATCATTACATAGTATAAATAAAAGTCGCTGTCGCTGTCTGTCCGTCCCTATGTATGCTTAAATTTTTAATACTACGTAACGGATTTTGAAGCGGATTTTTTTAGTAGATAGAGTGATTCAGGAGGAAGGTATATATATGTAATACATGTACATCCGTGCGAAGTAACTTGTAGTAATTAGTATAAAACAAAGTCGCTGCTTTTCCAGATTTTCGCTTTTTTTTAAGCCTCACAAAAGAATTTTTGTTCCGAGTATGACACTCGTGAACGGGTGCTGCTTGTGGGGACTGATCTGTTCAGGTTGCGAACACTGATTAATTCTTTTGGTCTTTGCGATAGCAAATGCTGGTGGTCACTCTATTTGAAAATTTGAATTTTAATGACTATGTATTATTTATTATAAACATGTACAACATTAATTTGAAAAAAATACGAGCTGAGTTTCTCTACATAGATTGATTTTTGATTGGCAGATTTGATATATCAGAAGAGTCTGTAATGGACCTACATGAATAAAGAGATTTTTTTTTAAATAATTAAGACATAGTGAATTTTTTTTTAAATTTCGATACGATTTTTGCGTATTATTTTGGAAAGTTTATATGTATAATACATGTATACGACCTCTGTACATATGTGCGAAGGCAAGTAGTAAATATATAACAACACAACAAATTATAAATATATTTAATGGACAATGTAATACAATACTGTTATTTTGCGGAAGTCCATTTCACTACTCGATGGATTCATATTATTTTGTTTATTTCCGCTGCTAATAGCATGTGTGAGACCACAAATATTCGGTGTGGAAACTTGACTACCATTACAACCTTCTCTACATAATGGTGATCAAATTCTGATACCCATATTGCGACACGTAGTTTTACCTCTGAATGCATGACACCAACCAATATTTAACCAAATTGCGATATGTTTTAGTCACCGAAGAGTCAACACTAGGCTTACATAAGCTATATCCGAACTCTATTCAATGTCTGATGATGCTACGTTCAGAGGCGAAACACGTGTCGCAATATGTACCCATATTGCGACACGTAGACTCAATAACGGTCGGAATTTGATCACCATTACAGGTCGTAACGGTAGTCAAGTTACCACACCGAATATTTGTGGTCTCACACATGCTAATTGTAGCGAAATTAACCAAAATAATATAC
Source organism: Achroia grisella (assembly GCF_030625045.1). Classification (NCBI taxonomy): domain Eukaryota; kingdom Metazoa; phylum Arthropoda; class Insecta; order Lepidoptera; family Pyralidae; genus Achroia; species Achroia grisella. The sequence continues at coordinate 194,386 of NW_026713024.1, read as the reverse complement.
ATCGATCAAGTAGTTAAAAAAGTTTATCAATTTAATAAGATTCATGATTATTGTTAACTGTTCAAATTCAAAAATCAGTTATTCATGTAGGACATTTTAGCCGCTTATGAACGTCAAATTTTTACATTATAATTTTATTTTTTATTCCCTATCATCCAGTTCGGTATGTAGATCCCATTGAGAAGAACTGGCAAGAAACTCAATTGAATTACTTTTTTTTTTAAAAGCCAATTTTTTTACAATGTATATTTATATAGGTGTCTATGTCTAACATTAAATGAAAATCCAGTGCATGAACAACTATTGCCATGCACGCTCGTCATTCAAGTAATCGTTTAGTGAGTAATAGGCCTTGCTCAGTAAATTTTATTTAACAGATGTTTGAATTTATTTAAGGGTAATCCCAATATATCCTTTGGTATGTTATTGTAAATTTTTATACCTATTCCCATAAAAGACCTTATTGACTTTTTCTATACGATACTTGGGGACAGCAAGTTTGTCTTTAAATCTAGTATTAATATTATGAATATTGCTGTTTTTTGGAAATAAGTCAAGATTTTTATTAACATATAGGAACATATTTGAGTATATAAATTGAGAAGCAGCGGTGAGAATATTTGTCTCTTTGAATTTCTCTCTAAATGAGTCACGACTCTTCATACAGTAGATCGCTCGAATGGCACGTTTTTGTAATATGAATATATTTTTAATATCTGCCGCTTTTCCCCATAATAATATTCCATAAGAGAGTAAACTATGAAAATAACTAAAATAGACCAATCTAGCAGTATCAGTATCAGTGTACTGTCTAACCTTACGCACGGCAAAAGCTGCTGAACTCAGTTTCACTGCAAGACTTTGAATTTGTGCACCCCATTGTGTTTTATTATCTAATGTGATTCCTAGAAAGATAGTAGATTCTATAAATTCGAGAGATTCGTCATTTAATTGTATGTTGCAATTAGTATTAACATTTTTAGACAGAGAGAAATTACGTTTTGTTTTGTTAGCGTTTAACATAAGATTGTTAGTTGTAAACCAGTGCAGGAGAATGCAGCGTAATTTGTGGAATAAAAACTAAAATTTTATTACATGGCGACTCTATTAAACTGTGTGTTTTCATCCACTCTATGTACAGCGGCGATGAAAAGAGATCTCACAGCTGTCACCTCCCAAGACCACAGCATTACCCCTAAGTGTACCAACGTACACAGTAACTATATTTTACTGGTTACTTCGTTTCAATGATATTATTAACGTAACAATACTCAGTCATATCAGTCTGCACTGAAATCAATTTTAGAATACATTAGAATAGAAATCATCTATTCAAACAAACTTACATTGAAGCAGTTATAGGTTTAGTTATGAATTAAATCTCTCTGTCTCTCTTCCTATCTATGTATCCCACATGGTAGTGGGGTCAGCTGTCCTTGTTTTTCTCCGCCACTTTTCCCTGACCCAGACATCGTCTTCAGAAACCTCGCACTCCACCATATCTCCAGCAATTACATCTCCCCACCCCTTCTTAGTTATGAACTAATTTTTGTAGCTGTGACGTGGTCGAGTGGAATGAGTAGTCATGCTCACTAAAATGTCCAGACATGTGGCGGCGTGGTAGGCCGGGTCATTAGGCTCCCTAAAATATGGTCGAGCGCAGTGATGGCTGGCTCATCCGTCATACTTGTGAACGAGTGCTGCTTGTAGGGACTGGTCTGCTCTTATCACTACGACTGATTTAATCTTATTGTGTCTTTATATTTGAGCCTAAATAAATTAGTGCTGGTTGGTAGTTTGTATTCACACGTTTCGACTTGTAAAATGTGAACTTACAAGGATTGTTTAAAAGAGCAACACACAAGTTTCTTGCTTATTCTTCTTGTGATGAGACAGCTTTCCGAATAAGCGGTAGATTAAAAAAAATGTTGACTATTCAAAAGTGCTTAAATTAAGTTTATTTGAATAAATGATTTTCTATTCTATTCTATTCTAATTAAATGATTTAAATAAAATTATCAATATACATAACTAAAAGTCTAAACAGTAATACTGTTAATATGCACCTTACTACTAAACTCATATTGCGAAATCGCTACGACGTAGCACTGTCGCGTAGCAATGGCTCTACGCCGCGTAGCGGTATCGTAGCGAACTTAACTCTTATTTTATACGTGCATTTATGAACCATTTTTTATTTTATCTGTACCAAACTTGACAGCCTCGGTGGTCTAGTGGTTTAGCACACCGCTTTACTATCCGGTGGTCGTGGGTTCGATTCCTCGCACGGTACAAACATTCATGAGCATGATTGTTTGTATCGGATTGGGTGTTTTCTACGTATAATATGTATTTATTTACAAAAATAATATATCCATGTATTTATATCAGTTGTCTAGTACCCATAACACATGCTCTACTTAGCTTGGGACTAGATGCCGCTGTGTGAGTTGTTGTGTTGTGAAATCACTATATCTAGTAAAACCGCTTCAAAATCCATTGCGTAGTTTTAAAGATTTAAGCATACATAGGGACAGACAGAGACAGCGACTTGGTTTTATACTATTTTGTAATGATTTCAAATTATATAGAAAAGGACAATTATTTTATGAAATGAACGCGTACAATAGTAGACTTATACCAAAGCAACAAGATCTTCCAGTCAACCTTTGAATCAACTGTTACGTATTGGGGAGTACTTTTTTGTTTATTTCTATTTCTATTTCTACATAAATAAAAAATTTTTGCATTTGAATTTGACACGTGAAGTCAACTGCACACGTGTGTACCCGCTATTGGAGGTTGTTTGTAACTCAGTTACGGAGCAACAAACCGTCCTCCGGAGTGCAGCGGCCGCGCGCTGGACCCGCGGAGGCTGATGAAGGGGCGATCGATCCCCCCGCCCCCTCCGCCCCTGCCAGCTACCCCCACCCCCGGGGGTCGGGGGTGCGTTACGTCACGCGCGGAGTACGTGCCGGTATCTATTGGGAAGCGAAGACTTAACTGGCGACGGGCCGCGAATTCCCTAAACCTGTTATGAAATAACGCGTCTCAATTCTATAGTCGTATCTATACATATAAATAAAATTGGAGTGTCTGTTTGTAATATGGAAATAACCGATTCTTACTGCATGTGTATGAATATAATTTTTTTTTTTTTAAATTTTTGACCTTTTGTCTGTTTCTACTAATCTCTGATATGGCTGGTCCGAGATAAATTAATGCGAGGGATGCCGCGGGCAAAAGCTAGTTTATACATATAAATAAAATTGGAGTGTCTGTTTGTAATATTGAAATAACCGTTTTTTACTACATGCATATGAATATAAATAACATATTTTACAATTTTTGTCTGTCAGTCTGTTTATTCCGGCTAATATCTGAAATGGCTGGACCGATTTTGACAGGACCTTTTTTTACAGGTAGCTGATGTAATAAGGAACATAACTTAACTTACTTTTATTTATTTTAGAAAAATTCTTATATTTTAGAAACAAAGTTAAATTCCACGTGGACGAAGTCTCGAGTTACGGCACAGAGACGTGGTCGCTAACTATAGGCTTCATGAGCAAGCAAGTCACTCAGAGGGCAATGGAGGGGGCTATGCTTGGAGTTACTCTGCGTGATCGAATCAGTAATGAGGAGATCCGCAAAGGAACCAGAGTGACCGACATAGTCAACCAACAATTGCGACACTGAAGTGGCAATGGGCAGGGTGCATAGCTCGTAAGACAGATGGTAGTTGGGGCAATAAAGTCCTCGAGTGGCGACCGCGGACCAGAAGACGCAGCGTGGGGAGGCCTCCAGCAAGGTGGACCGCCGATCTGGTCAAGATCGCTGGAAGGCATTGGATGCGAGCAGCTCAGGACCGATCGTCGTGGAGATCTTTGGGCGAATCCATTGTCCAGCAGTGGACGTCTTCCGGGCTGAGATGATGATGATGATGAAGACTCTGTAATAGACCTACACAAATAAAGTGGGCCGGGACAAAGTGCTCCCTCAAATATGGTCGAGTGCAATGATGGCGTCATACTCGTGAACGGGTGCTGCTTGTGGGGACTGGTCTGTTTGGGTTGCAAACACTGATTAGACTATTTGCTTTTGCAATAGCATATCCTGGAGATCACTCTATTCTCCCAAGTTGGAATTTAAAAATGAATCTGTATTGGTGTAAACATGTACAACATTTATTTGAAAAGAATACGAGCTGAGTTTCTTATCAGTTTATTCTCATCTCAAAATCATTCCGAACTGACGGTAGATTTGACATATCATAAGTCTGTAATAGACCTACACGAATAAAGATACTTTGAATTGTAAATTTTTTTTTGAAAAAGATATTTAGAATTTGGAGTATAATAAAATCTTACAATAAAGTTTATTAAAAACGGCCGCACTGCAATTTCTCTTATCTTATATGAATACGTTACAGAACTCTATTGTATGCAGACTGTTCTACAATATTGTAAGAATGTGTTTGCAGCAAGAGAGCTGGTATCTATGTGACATCTCGGAGACAGCCGTACGGCGACGCTGTGTCAGCCTTTATTTGTACTCGCACCGCTCCACATCAATAACCATACTGTATCAAACATACATACAATAATAATAATAATATCTCAGGACAATTCACACAGCACTATCTAGTACCAAGCTAAACAGAGCTTGTATTATGGGTACTAGACAACTGATATAAATACATGCAATACATTTTTTTTAAATAAATACATATTATATATAGAAAACACCCAGACTGATACAAACAATCATACTCATGAATACAAATGTTTATACCGTGCGAGGAATCGACCCCACGACCATCAGATAGTAAAGCGGTGTGCTAAACCTCTAGACCACCGAGGCTGTCAAAAATACATACATGTGGTTGTAGCCCACTCATGCATAAATATTTCCTTTGGAAAATTTACACTATTTCCCGAGGAGATAAAACCATCGCTTCTAAGAATATCCTTCAATTCTTGTCCCTGACGGGTCTAGGTACCGAACTATGAAAAGGGCGAGCACAATAGATCTATGTAGGCCGCAGTGCTACAGATCCATGCACCTGACAATAGCCTAACAACCCAATAAAAAAAAATACCTCATACATACAATGCATGTTCGATGATATACTATTTTGCATTTATTACAGTAATAAAGAATATAATTTCACAAAGCCACAACTTTTATTTCTATACTAGCTGTTGCCGCGAATTCTTTCGTTTGGAATTTAACATTATTTTTCTAAAATTAAAGTTGCCTAAGTTATTCCTTATTACAGTAGCTACCTGCCAAAAAAAGTTCCGTCAAAATCGGTCCAGCCATTTCAGAGATTAGCCATAACAAACAGACAGACAGACAAAAATTGTAAAAAATGTTATTTTGGTGTATGTGTATGTATGTATTTATATTTATATGCATGTAGTAAAAATCGGTCATTTCAATATTACAAACGGACACTCTCATTTTATATATATGTATAGATTATTATACCGGATACGGATACGGATATAAATTATTTCGGATCATCCGTTAGTTTCGGATAATTTCGGTTACGGATATTATTTTTTAAGAAATTTCAAAAGTAAAATATAAATAGCTAATAAAATGGTTACATAACGTGTTTTAATTTGGCTCCGCCCCTATACCTATAGAGCAAGATCCCACGACTGCCAGACATACGTCATTTTAGTAAACGTGAAAGTTCTTGTATGTGTGTCCCCAACACAGGTAAGAACGATCCCCAAACATGAAACCTGGATCGTGGTTCCTTTGCCAGGTAACAGGTAACAAAGGTGTAAAAAATTTCATATCAAATTCGTTATTTTAAGAAACTCCATATTTTCATATATTGTTCGTAGCATTATTATAACTTGCGCTGCTCATTGCCAGACACTTAGTGTGGGTCCAACCCCCGCCGGACCCCCTAAACTATACTATTTTATAAATAAACTTACGTCATTTTAATAAAGCTGAACTTTATATATATTATTGAGAGTTCTCTCAAACTGAGTTTCCTAAATTGCCAGACAGTTTTCTTGGTTCCTTATCCTACCAGACTCATTGAAACCGTATATTGGGTAACAACGGTGTATACAATTTCATATCAAATTCGTTATTTTAAGATGCTGCATTTTTTCACATATTGCTCATAACAGTATTATAACTTGCTTTGCTCATTGCCAGACACACATACAAGAACTTTCACGTTTACTAAAATGACGTATGTCTGGCCGTCGTGGGCTCTTGGGCTACTACGATGTTATCCGGCACTTTTATTTCGGATTCGGTTACGGTTACGGATATCTTTTTACATCGGATATCCGATAGTGCGGTTACGGTTACGAGCTCCTTAACATCCCTGCAATAAATCTCAGCGAAAATAGCAATAATGTTTTTTCAATAATGCATAATAGTCATTGGGAACTGTTTATTCCATAAAAGTTATTTTGATATTGTCTACCGTCAGTTGCCTATCTATACACAGTTGCTTTTTACATATATATGTATATGATAGCGTAGCGGCTTTTATATTGATTGCAGCATTCATCCTCATGTAAAGTGCGAATACTGTAACTACCATATAGTAATTTTTGTAGCTGTGACGTGGTCGAGTGGAATGAGTAGTCATGCTCACTAAAATGTCCAGACATGTGGGGGCGTGGTGGGCCGGGTCATTGGGCTCCCTACAATATGGTCGAGCGCAGTGATGGCTGGCTCATCCGTCATACTCGTGAACTAGTGCTGCTTGTAGGGACTGGTCTGCTCTTATCACTACGACTGATTTAATCTTATTGTGTTTTTATATTTGAGCCTAAATAAATTAGTGCTGGTTGGTAGTTTGTATTCACACGTTTCGACTTGTAAAATGTGAACTAACAAGGATTGTTTAAAAGAGCAACACACAAGTTCCTTGCTTATTCTTCTTGTGATGAGACAGCTTTCCGAATATGCGGTAGATTTAAAAAAAAATGTGGACTATTCAAAAGTGTTTAAAGAAGTGATTTTCTATTCTATTCTATAAATGTGACATATCTGACGTGACACCCCTGGTGTTTCAGGCGGCCATAGGCTACGGTAACCATTTACCATCGGATGGGCCGTATGCTTGTTTTCCACCATAGTAGTATAAAAAAAATAAAGGTATATTAAAAATACATTATTTTTCAGTACTAAGAGGGAATGCAATTTGGCTTATCCCGCGCCGTCCGCTGCAGACTTATTGATAACGTTGCACCAAATTAAAATGTAGGATTAGACATGCCGCACCGTACCGCACCGCACCGCACCGGATCGCACTGCACCGCACCGCACCGCACCGCATCGCACTGCACCGCACTGCACTGCACCACATTATCACTTTTCTACCACTCATTCGGAATGAGAATTCATCACAAGAAGAATGAGCAAGAAACTTGTGTGTTGCTCTTTTTAATAAATGCTTTTTTTATATCAATAATTACTGTATAACAAGTAAGAGGCATGCGATAATCAACATAGAAATCGCTACGCACTCATTATTAATGTAATCAGATAATATTGTCAGTGCTATATATTTAAAGTTTTTCTATAAAAACATTATTATCGTTAACGAATTCTTCAATTTTATAGTAAGCATTTTTTGTATATATGTAAATACTTTGAATTTGAAGCACTTTTGAATAGTCAGTACAGTTTTTTATACTACCGTTCATTCGGAAAGCTGTGTCATCACAAGAAAGACGAGCAAGAAACTTGCGTGTTGCTCTTTTAAATAATTTTATTATTACTTTACATTTTTAAGTTTAAGTGTGTGAATACAAACCACCAATTAGCACTAATTCAATTAAATAATCAAATAGAATAATATTGAATATATAACCAACTGGTTAAACTATTAATAATAGGAAATCAGTCATAGTGATTAGAGCAGACCAGTCCCTACAAGCAGCACCCGATCACGAGTATGACGGATGAGCCAGCCATCAATGCTCTCGACCATATTTTAGGGAGCCCAATGAGCCGGCCCACCACGCCGCCACAAGTCTGGACATTTTAGTGAGCATGACTACTCAAAACACTAGACCACGTCAAAGTCCACGTCTTTTTTTATGGCAAAACAATAAAGTATTCTATGTCTTGATGTGAGATATAAATTTTATTTATATATATTCAGCTGGTGAGTAATAAATATCCACACGTCTCAGAAACTTTTATATTTATAAACGTAAGTAAGTAAGTGTAGAGCAGGTATCGTGTAAGGCACGAGAGTTCCCAGCGATCGCTTGGGATTCTATATGCGGAAAGCTTTGATTTTGATTGATGTTACATCTACTATTTGGTTTCTTTCTATTATTCACTTGTAATATGAATACGTGAATTATATGTATTATATATATAAACCTTCCTATAGAATCACTCTAAGACCGCTTCAATTCGCTTTTTTCTTCGACTGGCAACACCGACGACAATTGTCATTTTCAGCTGGCCGTAATGTAGTGTTTAAAATTGGTCGCCAATGTAATCAATTAGACGATGTAAATTATGCTATCTCTGCTATACTAAATTGGTTCACATGTAATAATCTATTATTGAACTCCAACAAAACTAAGTGCATTAAATTCACGCTGCCTAATGTAAAACAAGTAAATACGCAGCTATTGCTTAATGATGAAATAGTAAATTTTGTCAATGATACAGTTTTTTTAGGAATAACAGTGGACTCGAAGTTACAATGGGGGCCCCATATTTCAAAATTAGCCAGTAGACTTAGTTCTGCTGCTTATGCAATTAGAAGGATAAGGCAATTAACAGACGTGGCGACGGCAAAACTTGTATATTTTAGTTATTTCCATAGCATTATGTCATATGGCATACTGCTATGGGGTAAAGCTGCCGATATAAATACTATATTTATTTTACAAAAGAGAGCCATACGTTCTATTTATGGTATGGGTTCTAGAGAGTCATTACGTCAATGCTTTAAACAATCAAATATCCTCACCGTTGCCTCACAGTACATTTATGAAAATATTATGTATACAAGGAAAAACTTAGATAGTTTCAAGAAACTTAAAGACTGTACAAGTAGAAACTTACGCAATAAAAATAAGCTAATTTTACCTAAATGCCGTCTACACAAAGTTAGTAATTCATTTTATGGTAATTGCGTAAGATTCTATAACAAACTGCCAGAGTCTAAGCTAAATCTTACAGAGAGGCAATTCAAATCTTATATTAAACAAATGTTATGTAAAAAAGCCTATTATAAGATAGATGAATTTATAGATGATAGCAATATATAGCAAGAATAAGTTTATTTGCGGACAACGTTATAATTTTAATTTTCATACTGCTTTCTTGATATATGATAGCGTAGCGGCTTTTGTATTGATTGCCGCATGCATCCTTATGTAAAGTGCGAATACTGTAACTACCATATAGTAATTTTTATAGCTGTGACGTGGTCGTGTGGAATGAGTAGTCATGCTCACTAAAATGTCCAGACATGTGGCGGCGTGGTGGGCCGGGTCAATGGGCTCCCTAAAATATGGTCGAGCGCAGTGATGGCTGGCTCATCCGTCATACTCGTGAACGAGTGCTGCTTGTAGGGACTGGTCTGCTCTTATCACTACGACTGATTTAATCTTATTGCATATTTATATTTGACCCAAAAATTAGTGCTTGTTGGTAGTTTGTATTCACACGTTTCGACTTGTAAATGTAAACTTACAAGGATTATTTAAAAGAGCAACACACAAGTTTCTTGCTCGTTCTTCTTGTGATGAGACAGCTTTCCGAACGAGTGGTAGATAAAAAACAAATTGTTATGACTATTCAAAAGTGCTTAAATTAAGTTTATTTGAATAAATGATTTTCTATTCTATTCTATTCAAAATCCGTTGCGTAGTTTTAAAGATTGATTGATTCATGAAACTTTTCATATGTTGCCATCCAAATATCATATACTAGCTACTCGCCCCGGTTTCTCACGGGTGCACGTCTTCATTTAAACCTTCCTCTTGAATCACTCTATCTATTAAAAAAACCCCTTCGAAATCCGTTGTAGTTTTAAATATTTAAGCATACATAGGGACAGACAGCGACAGCGACTTTATTTTATACTATGTAATGATGATAATAATGATATGTCAACATTATATAGACTTTATTATACTTAATTTATAAGTGTATTTGTAGAACGGTAACCTGCGAGTGATCGGAACTGGCGATTAGAGACCAGCACAGCATCCCACACGGGTCAGTACATCCCTCCAGTTTACGATCCCCGAGTATAAGTGTTCGACGACCTCGGTGGTCTAGCGGTCTAGCACACCCGATTGTCGCGGGTTCGATTCCTCGCACGGCACATTAGAATAGAATAGAATAGAACAGAATAGAAAATCATTTATTCAAATAAACTTACATTGAAGCACTTTTGAATAGTCATTACATTTTTTAATCTACCGCTCGTTCGGAAAGCTGTCTCATCACAAGAAGAACGAGCAAGAAACTTGCGTGTTGCTCTTTTAAATAATTTTATTATTACTTTACATTTCTAAGTTTAAGTGTGTGAATACAAACCACCAATTAGCACTTATTCAATTAAATACTCAAATACAAAATATATTGAATATATAACCAACTGGTTAAACAATTAATAAGAGGAAATCAGTCATAGGATTAGAGCAGACCAGTCCCTACAAGCAGCACCCGTTCACGAGTATGACGGATGAGCCAGCCATCACTGCACTCGACCATATTTTAGGGAGCCCAGTGACCCGGCCCACCACGCCGCCACAAGTCTGGACATTTTAGTGAGCATGACTACTCAAAACACTAGACTACGTCAAAGCTACTTACAATTGCCATCTGATAGTTATAGTATTCACATTTTACATAAGAATGCATGCGGCAATCAATACAAAAACCGCTACGCTTTCATATTTCTAAAATCAATTAATTCAAGAAAGCAATGAGAAAATTAAATTTTGTATTCATGACTATGATTGTTTGTATCGGTCTGGGTGTTCTCTATGTATAATATGTATTTACGAAAAAAAATCTATGTATTTGTATCAGTTGTCGTATTTATAAATAGTAGTCGATTTATAAATAGTGTTACTGGCAGCTTGTCTACCATTCTTTCTATAAACTTTATATTTTGGACATCTATTTTTTATATGTCACTTTTGACTTATTGTTTTGTTACTTCTCGCTGTGAGCCCTTTTGGGAAGAATACACATTTTTACTAGTATTTGGTTTTTATTAAAATAGTAGTTGTGTTCCTGCTGCAGTAACAAATAATATCACAATTAATTTATATTTTTATTCTCTTAGAAATATAACACAATATATGTACAAGATACGTATTATTTTTAGATTCAATAATTAAAATCAAATAAAAACTTCAAAATATTATTTATAGCCTGTGGAAGATTTCATCTCGTTTGTTCGGGATTTTCCTACTCATGTTGTTTAATCTTAATTTAAGGCAACACAGAGTTCAGTTTTTTAATTATTACGTCTTTCCTTAAGCGAAGTGCTCATTTAATATGATTGTTTCAGGGTACCGTGAAAGTAAAAGCTGGAGGGCAAATATCTATACACTTGACTCCTGATACTCCCACATACCTACCACCTGAAAATTGTATATGAATAATAAAACAAGAGAATCAGAAATGAATGAGAGTCTATTTCTGAACCTTGTTATAATTCAGAATTATCATAACAGAGTTTATTCTACACTAGCTTTTGCCCGCGGCTTCGCTCGCGTTAATTTATCCCCTTAAGGATCGAATTTATCAAAATCCTTTCTATGGGGATGCCTACGTCATAGTAGCTTTATGCATGCAAAATCTCAGCCCGATCGGTTTAAAATTGACAAAGTTTCATACAAATTTTCATCCACTATTTTATCCCCTTGGGGATAGAATTAATCAAAATCCTTTCTTAGCGGATATCTACGTCATAACATCTACCTGCATGCCAGATTTCAGCCCGATCCGTCCAGTGGTTTGGGCTGTGCGTTGATAGATCACTATGACCTTTGAGTTTTATATATTTAGATTGTTTCGAAATAAAATACTTCAAAGTATAAATTTAAACTTAAGAATACATACTCGTGAACGAGTGCTGCTTGTAGGGACTGGTCTTAATTACTACGACTGATTTACTTTTATTTAGTTGCTCAACCAGTTGGTTGTATATTTAATCTTTATTCTATTTGTTTATTTAATGGAATTAGTTGTAATTGGTAGTTTGTATTCACACACTTCAACTAAAATATGTAAAGTAACAATAAGATTATTTAAAAGAGCAACACGCAAGTTTCTTGCTCGATCTTCTTGTCATGAGACAGCTTTCCGCATGAGCGGTAGATTAAAAAAATGTGATGACTATTCAAAAGTACTTCAATGTAAGTTTATTTGAATAAATGATTTTCTATGCTATCCCAAGTTAGGCTACTTAAAGTTTATGTTATGGTCAGTAGTTAACTGATAAATACATACATATTATAAAACACCCAGATCGACAAACAATTATATATTTGTAATGTTTGCGCCGTGCGAGAAATCGAACACGCGACCTTCGGAAATAAGGCGGTGTGCTAAACCACGAGACCACCGAGGCCGTCAAATTAAGATATTTATCTCTCTCGACGTTATGATCACTGAACATGAATCAACAACAATCATTACGTTTTTCGTCACGAGTTGTATGGGGAAGGGCCTATGTCATTGGCGGTAAGTGTCAGAAGTTATGAGGTATATAATTTTCCCATTAACATAGATAATGTAATAACATTAAACAAACTTGTTGTAAATTTAGTAATGACATATTGTAAATTTAATATTGTAGTGGCTGAAAACTGTGATTGGTACAGTTTATGCTGTAAATAATATAAATGACGTAGTGGAGTAACTTGAAACAGTCATGCTCGCTATAAAGTTCAAACTTGTGCCGGGTCGATGAGCTCCCTCTAATATGGTTGAGTGCAATGATGGCTGGCTCATCCGTCATACTCGTGAACGGGTACTGCTTGTGGGGACTAGTCTGTTCAGGTTGCGAACACTGATAAAATATTTTGTTCTTTGCGATAGCATATGCTGGTGGTTACTCTGTTCTCCCAAATTTGAATTTTAATGACTGTGTATTATTGTAAACATGTTCAACATTTATTTGAAAAGATAATGAGCTGAGTTTCTCGTCTCGTAATCACTCCGAACTGATGGTAGATTTGACATAAGAGTCTGCAATAGACCTACATGAATAAAGATATTTATAATTTGAGTTTGAAAAAAGCATGATCAACTACCATCATAGGATTGTCCAATAATAAACTGACATACGTAAGGTAACGTATACTATGACTATCTATGTACACTATATATACTAAGTCACCTGGTGTTGTGGGTGCTTATCCACAACACCAGGCGACATGCAAGTACGTTGTAATGTATAATGTGAAACTTGACTGCAGAGCGATTTACTGTATGAAGAGTCGTGACTCATTAAGAGAGAAATTCAAAGGGGCAAATATTCTCATCGTTGCTTTTCAATTTATATATATATTCAATATTTCATATTTATATATTCAAATATCCTATATGTTCATAAAAATCTTGACTTATTTAAAAAAAACAGCGATATTCATAATATTGATTTAAAGACAAACTTGCTGTCGCCAAGTATCGTTTAGAAAAAGTTAATAGGTCCTTTATGGAAATAGGGATAAAAATTTACAATAACATACCAAAGGATATATTTGAATTACCCTTAAATAAATTCAAAACATCTGTTAAATCATATTTACTGAGCAAAGCCTATTACTCACTAAACGATTACTTGAATGACGAGTGTGCATGGCAATAGTTGTTCATGCACTGAATTTTCATTTAATGTTAGACATAGACACCTACATATATAAATATACATTGTAAATAAACTGGCTTTAAAAAAAAAAAGTAATTCAATTGAGTTTCTTGCCAGTTCTTCTCAATTGGATCTATATACCGAACTGGACGGTAGGGAAAAAAAAAATTAGAATGTAAAAATTTGACGTTCATAAGCGGCTAAAATGTCCTACATGAATAAATGATTTTTGAATTTGAATTTGAATTTGAAAGTTGTGTACGAAATGAAAAATTTACATTTTATTTAATAATTTTTTCATTAAAACACATTTCTTCACTGTGACGTAGAATCAAAATCCGGAAGCCACACAGCTGTACCATAACATGTCGAATATAAAGACGAAGACGAGTAGCATTGGTACAAAGGTAATTAGAGACAGTTTATTAGAAATTTTTTATAGGTTTCAATCCAAAGACTTATTGACGAAAGTTAGTAATTCGTTTTATGGAAATTGCGTAAGGTTTTTAGTCTGTACTCAATTTGAGCAACACATAAGTTTCTTTGCTCGTTCTTCTTGTGATGAGACAGCTTTCCGAATGAGTGGTAGATAAAAAACAAATTGTTATGATTATTCAAAAGTGCTTAAATTAAGTTTATTTGAATAAATGATTTTCTATTATATTCAATTGGCCAGAATAAAAAATCAAATGTGTTGTAAAATATTTTCTTTGTAAAAAAGCTTAATATAAAATTGAAGAATTTATAGATGATAATAATATTTTTGTAGAAAATATTTAACTTAACATTCATAGCGCTGACAATGTATCTGATTGAACAGAGATTAAGTGCGTAGCGGTTTCTATGTTGATTGTCGCATGCCTAATCCTTGTTGTTAATTAAATATAAGTAAATCAATATTTATTTAAAAGAGCAACACACAAGTTTCTTCATTATTCTTCTTGTGATGAATCTGCATTCCGAATAAGCGGTAGAATCAAGAAACTTGACTATCAAAAGTTCATATATTAAGTTTATTTGAATAAAGATTATTTCTATTTTTATCAACCTACTAATAAAGGAAAAGATTTTCAATCGGATAGCATTACAACCGACTGCCAAAAAGGAGGTTTTCTATTCGGCTGTTTTTTTTAATGTTTGTTACATCACATCTCACCCATTCATAAACCGATTTGAAAGAGTGAACTTTCCGATTTGTCCTAATTTTTGGAGTCGGTTTTTTTATGAAAGTTATTATTAAAAGCAGTTAACCCAATATATGACAGAGCTTGTGCTGTAAGTTCTAGATAACTGATATAAATGCTTAGTTACATTTCTTTGTAAACACATATATATATACATACACTCATGAATACAAACGTTTGAACGCGCGAGGAATCGACCCCAGCAAAAGTAAAGCAGTGTACTAAACCACTAGACCACCGCACCGTCAAAACAATAAGTTATATATAGTTACTCCTCTGAAACGGCTTGACCGATTTTTATGAAATTTTATATGCATATTCAGTAGGTCTGAGAATCGGCTACTATCTGTTTTTCTTACCCCTAAGAGTTGTCCACCCCAATCATTATTGTTTTATTTTTTGGGTAAAATTCTTTAGTTATATTTTGTTATTATGTGTCATTAAAATAACGTACAACCCTAAATTTTCACCCTTCTATCACCAAACCCTATTTTTTATAGCGTTATTAATTTATATGGCAAAACAACGTTTGCCGTGACAGCTAGTATTATACAAAATCAGAATATTATTCCAGATAAACAATTTCAGCTTGATAGATTGATCGCTGGACCAATTGATGTGGCTGGTCGCCTCTCAACGACAACATCATAAATAATGACCCACTGAATGTTGTAAGTCATTGGAGACCTATCCCAATACAAACAACGCGGGATACAAGTTCAACTCCCCTCCGATCAACCCCCCGTCTAACTCAAACGGGGATCGATATTACGACGGCCTGAGCCGAGGTTCGAACCCCTACCGGTGCCCTCAGACTAAAGTCATATCCGCCAGGCGGGAGTTGGCCTTCAGCCGCTCCATAAGTCCTTCCTTTGGTTTGGAGTGCCATCTGCACTCGCCCCCTATCGTCCGGTGAAGCTGTAAAGGCCAGCTGCGGCCAACAGCATTAGAGCAGTCCGAAAAAAATGACAAATTCAACATTATTTCATTCGTTAACTACATACAAACGGGGAATATAAGCGGGAGCGGGGAGAGCCACCGACTATATAGTGAATTATAAATTACAACCCCCGAGTCTGAAGGGCGCGCTGTATTGGAGGGGCGGCGGGGCGCGCGGGCGGGGGACGCTGTTTGCTGAGATAATTGTCTGGTTCGCCAATTGAGGATCTCTCGTGTTTAGCCACCGAGATAGCGGGTAGTGCTTATCGTTGCAAAGTTTCAAGTCTATGGTGAATCGATATCTTCTGGGTAAGTGCGCTACATCCTAGTTCTTACCATCATTTACCATCAGATGAGGTAAGACCAAGCGCAATCACATTATTAATAAAAAAAAAATTGGGTTTGCTTTAAAATGTTGCCCATGTGGTTTCTAAAATAAAAACTGATTTGTATAAAAAAATATCTACTAGCTGTGTACGAGACATAAAATGTCTTTTGAATTTTGCTACTACTACTCTAGCTACTCGCCCCGACTTCGCCCAGGTGTATCTACATGTATTAAATATATAAACCTTCCTCTTGAATCTCCATCTATTAAAAAAAACCGCTTCAAAATCCGTTGGGTAGTTTTAAAGATTTAAGCATACATAGGGACAGACAGCGACAGCGACTTTGTTTTATACTGTGATTTTATATAATGACTAGTTTTTGCCCGCGACTTTGCTCGCGTTAATTTATCTTCTTAGGGGTGGAATTTATCAAAATACTTTCTTAGGGGATGCCTACGTCATAGCTTTAAGCATGCAAAGTCTCAGCCCGATCGGTTTAAAATTGACAAAGTTTCATACAAACTTTCATTCAACCTACTCAACAATACATACAATATATCATACAATACATCAACCCTATTTTATCCCCTTGGGGGTAGAATTAATCAAAATCCTTTCTTAGCGGATGCCTACAGTATAACATCTACCTGCATGCCAAATTTCAGCCCGATCTGTCCAGTGGTTTGGGCTGTGCGTTGATAGATCACTACGTCAGTCACCTCTGAGTTATATATATTTATATGTACACCCATGCGAAGCCGGGGCGATCAGCTAGTTTTCTATACATCATGATATACAAAACTTTTTACATTTAAAATGCACTTTTACAAATAACATTCTAAAGGTGCCTTACCGCAACTGTGACGCGCGCCAACCGCACGCCGCCCGCCCGTCTCCCGCACATCTCCCGCAGCGGACACGCTGCGGTCGCGCCGTACAATTACATTCATTTTATCCCCGTGACATTTGGAAATGTGTTCGAAATGTATTTAACATTGTTAAAATTTCTAACATGCACGTGAATCGTTAGTACTAGTTACATTACGAGTTACTGTCCCGCCTCTAGCAGTTTACAACGGTATAAAACAGAAAATTGGGTGATTTAGTATTTTTAATTAGCCAATTTCATTATTTCATTTTTATTTTTAAGTTGATTATTAAATTATTATTATTAATTAATTAATAAAATTTTAATAATTATTAATTAATAATAAATTAATTATTAAATTCATGACATTATTAATTAAGTATATACGTATAATTAGTAAATCACGGAATCTCACGTTTTATTTTTATTGAGTTCCCGATATTTCGACAGTGTTCCAACCGCCATGATCACGAGTAAACTGAAGAGCAGCGGTAGATGGTAAGTAATATATTTTATTGGCAGATATATTGAGGGAGCACATCGACCCGGCCTACCATCATTTCAGGTTACTATTCATTTCGTCACTCACGCTCACGCCCCATCAACAAGCTCAGAGTCACTCAGAGGGCAATGGAGAGGGCTATGCTCGGAGTTACTCTGCGTGATCGAATCAGAAATAAGGAGATCCGCAGAAGAACCAAAGTGACCGACATAGCCCGAAGAATTGCGACTTTGAAGTGGCAATGGGCAGGGCACATAGCTCGTAGGACAGATGGCCGTTGGGGCAGTAAAGTCCTCGAGTGGCGACCACGGACCGGAAGACGCAGCGTGGGAAGGCCTCCAGCAAGGTGGACCGACGATCTGGTCAAGATCGCTGGAAGGCATTGGATGTGAGCAGCGCGGGACCGATCGTCGTGGAGATCTTTGGAGGAGGCCTATGTCCAGCAGTGGACGTCTTCCGGGCTGCGATGATGATGATGATGATGATGATTCATTTCGTCATTTCAATTATAATTCGACGTGGAATAAATAACCTCTATTAATTTGTTTTCGTACGGAATATAATTACTCACCGTTACACAATATATTTATGAGAATATCAAGTATACACGGAAGAATTTAGAGAGTTTTAAAAAAACTTAAAGACTATACAAATAGAAACTTACGCAATAAAAATAAGCTAATTTTACCTAAATGCCGCCTGCACAAAGTCAGTAATTCATTCTATGGTAATTGCGTAAGATTTTATAATAAACTGCCAAAATCTGCACTAAATCTGACAGAGAGGCAATTCAAATCTTATATTAAATAATTTTTATGTAAGAAAGCCTATTACAGGATAGACGAATTCAGAGATGACAACATATCAAGTAAATAATTAGTTTATTAGCATACAACGTTATAATTTATTTATCTCATTGCTTTCTTGATTCAATTATTTTAGAAATATGAAAGCGTAGCGGTTTTTGTATTGATTGCCGCGTGCATTCTTATATAAAATGTGAATACTATAACTATCAGATGGCCATTGTGAGTAGCTATGACGTGGTCTGGTGTTTTGAGTAGTCATGCTCACTAAAATGTCCAGACTTGTGGCGGCGTGGTGGGCCGGTTCATTGGGCTCCCTAAAATATGGTCGAGCGCAGTGATGGCTGGCTCATCCATCATACTCGTAAACGGGTGCTGCTTGTAGGGACTGATCTGCTCTAATCACTACGACTGATTACCTCTTATTAATTGTTTAACCAGTTGTTGTATATTAAATATTTTTTCTATTTGATTATTTAATTGAACTAGTGCTAATTGGTGGTTTGTATTCACACACTTAAACTTAAATTGTAAGTAAGAATAAAATTATTTAAAAGAGCAACACAACATTTCTTGCTCGTTCTTCTTGTGAAGAGACAGCTTACCGAATGAGCGGTAGATTAAAAAAAATGTGATGACTATTCAAAAGTGCTTCAATGTAAGTTTATTTGAATAAATGATTTTCCATTCTATTCTATTCTATTCTAATTAAATTGACTCTGACGATTACGCGAGAGATCAATTGTAATACTTACAACAAACCTATTAACCGTTTACAATTTAAGTTTTTAATTAATTTCAAGCACAATTATAATTTATGTACTCGGTAGGGTACAATACAGGCGGTAACAAAACATCACATCCAGTACAAGCAGCGCGAGCGTTTCCGCGAGTCATCGCTTCACGGGGATTAATTAAAACTTGTATCGCGGGCTGCCCCTATTCTATTCCCACGGCAGACAGGGCTGTTTGCTCCGGCATTGTGCTATGGGATTATAAACTTTACCTAGTCGGCTTAAGGTTCGACTTTGCGTAGAGACGGGGCACAAGGTAGAGGCGCACAATGGGCGCGAGCTCACTGTTTATTAAAGGTACAGCGGCTACAGATGTCGGCGACAAAAGAGCGAGCGTGCACTCAGATATAACGTGAACTAAGTTCTGATTCGCTTTCATTCTGAACGAGTCGCAATTTGATTAATCTGCATTTTCTGACGCGGAAACATATTTCCGGATATTAATTATGTAAGTTGCTAGCAATTTTCATTTGGAACAATTTTTGCAGCGCAATTTGACTTGTAACTACAACTCCCAAATATTGGCTTTAGATTTACAGCGTCGAGATTTTGCAACCATCGCCGCTAGTAAAACAACATCACGACGGCGTGTATCAAAGACTTATATAATAATAATAATCTCAGGACAATTCACACAGCGCCATCTAGACTCAAGTTAAACCACCTAAAGCTTGTAAAAAATAAAGTAATTCAATTGAGTTTCTTGCCAGTTCCTCTCAACTGGATCTATATACCAAACTATACGGTAGGGAAAAAATTAAAATTATAATGTAAAAATTTCACGTTCATAAGCGGTTAAAATGTCCTACATGATTAATAATTTTTGAATTTGAATTTGAATGTGTGTTATGGGTACTATGGGACACAGTCACCTAGATAATTCAAAATAATAATTGCATTTATTAATGTCTAGTAAGACAAATTCAATATTGTGTACTAAGCACTGCCGTGTCTAAACTGTGTCACCCCACCTTACATTTTCCTATTGTCATTCAGTATATAAGATCATTAGATATTTCTATGTACATATTGTCAGTTTATTATCATCTGTAATATACATTGTCTCGACGAACAACATAATATCACTCACCCGCAACAGGTACTATCTAGTACCCATACTAATACAAATAAATAGATTTTTTTGGTAAATACACACATAAAAAACATTTAGACCGTTACAAACAATTATACTAATGAATACAATTGCAATGTGCGAGGAATCGAACCCACGACGTAAAGCGGTGTGCTAAACCGCTAGACCACCGAGTTCGTCAAGTTATATAGATATTTTTGTACCAGTTGTAACTGTTAAGTGAAAACTCAGATACTATTACGGCATGGTCGCTCGTGGTGGACCTAACCAACCGACCAACTGCAAACTTCTGGGTAACGCCCAGCTGTTTGGGGTTACGAAGGACATCGTTGAGGCGATAAAGATTTACAAGCTCTGGTCGCAAGGAATTTATCGATAATCAATAGTTTTTAACACATAAAAGTAGTTCTTCATATTTCACTTTAAAAGAGCAACACACAAGTTTCTTGCTTATTCTTCTTGTGATGAATCTGCATTCCGAATAAGCGGTAGAATCAAGAAACTTGACTATTCAAAAGTGCTTATATTAAGTTTATTTGAATTAAGATTATTTCTATTTCTGTCTCTGTCTCTGTCTCTGTCTCCGTTTCTGTTTCTGTATCAATTTCTATTTCGTTCATTCATAATTTAAGAGCTGTGCTCTTGTCGGTGGAGCTCCCGCCACCTTCCACGATCTTCTATCAGTCCTTTTAGCTGTTGATACGACACGACACCAACTGTTTCTTCTTCTTCTTCATCTTTACATACAAACACAGTAGCTGCCGCTATCTGTTCGCTTATAAATTACGCAACTGATTTAAATGCAGTTTTCAACAATACATGGAGTGTTTCAGAGGATTGTTTATATGTATAACTAACTGTTCCCGCGACTTCATCCGCGTGTAATTTAACTTTATTTTACTAAAATAAAATAGTATTTTTATAATAAGGCCTAAGTTACTCCTTATTACATTACCTACCTGCCAAAAAAAGTCCCATCAAAATCGGTCAGCCATATCAGAGATCAGCCGGAACAAAATAAAAAAAAAAAAAATATTAGTTTATTTTTTTATTCTACCGCTCATTCGGAATGTAGACTCATCACAAGAAAAATGAGCAAGACACTTGTGTGTTGCTCTTTTAAATAAATATTGTTTTTATAAGATTTACATTAACAAGGATTAGGCATGCGACAATCAATATAGAAACGGTAGAATAATTTTACTTCATTCCTTCGTCTTTAATTTTAATTCAAATCAGCTCTGCCGATACAATAGCAAACATCGTTAGAAACTTTCAAATTTATTATTTTAATAGGATTACGATTTAGATACAACGCCTCCCAGTAACTTTAGCATTCAGATGGTTTAATTAAAACAACAAACAGCATCGCGTACATTGTACGGACGATTCGGGAGCGACGCAAGGTTTTGTGTATCCCTTTACCAGTGATTCCTAAAGTGGTCTATACCGACCCCCAAGGGTCTACGACTAACTGCAACGGGTCTACGACAACCGTCATCTTGTTGTTTTTACATAAATATTACTACATTTAAAAATTTACAACACATCAATACCAGGTAAGAATAAAGAAACCTTTTTTGTAGCGTAGACCCCCTGCAATATTTTGACTAGACGGGGGGTCTAGTCAAAATATGGCAGGGGGTCTACTACCCAAAACCGAAAAATATCTCGTTTTCTCATTTCTCTTCATATTTCTTGTTGCGTGCGTTACCGTTTGGTTCAGTGCTAAATTAGACCCGTTTAGCACAGTACTGGTTTCCCTCGAGACGGCTGACCCCATATATGGCAGGGGGTCTACTACCCAAAACCGAAAAATATGGCAGGGGTTCTACTACCCAAAACCGAAAAATATGGCAGGGGGTCTACTACCCAAAACCGAAAAATATCTCGTTTTCTCGTTTCTCTTCATATTTCTTGTTGCGTGCGTTACCGTTTGGTTCAGTGCTAAATTAGATCAGTTTAGCACAGTACTGGTTTCCCTCGAGACGGCTGACCCCATATATGGCAGGGGGTCTACTACCCAAAACCGAAAAATATGGCAGGGGTTCTACTACCCAAAACCGAAAAATAAGGCAGGGGGTCTACTACCCAAAACCGAAAAATATCTCGTTTTCTCATTTCTCTTCATATTTCTTGTTGCGTGCGTTACCGTTTGGTTCAGTGCTAAATTAGATCAGTTTAGCACAGTACTGGTTTCCCTCGAGACGGCTGACCCCATATATGGCAGGGGGTCTACTACCCAAAACCGAAAAATATGGCAGGGGTTCTACTACCCAAAACCGAAAAATAAGGCAGGGGGTCTACTACCCAAAACCGAAAAATAAGGCAGGGGTTCTACTACCCAAAACAGAAAAATAAGGCAGGGGGTCTACTACCCAAAACCGAAAAATATGGAAGGGGGTCTACTACCCAAAACAGAAAAATAAGGCAGGGGGTCTACTACCCAAAACAGAAAAATAAGGCAGGGGGTCTACTACCCAAAACCGAAAAATAAGGCAGGGGGTCTACTTCCCAAAACCGAAAAATAAGGCAGGGGTCTACTACCCAAAACAGAAAAATAAGGCAGGGGGTCTACTACCCAAAACCGAAAAATAAGGCAGGGGTCTACTTCCCAAAACCGAAAAATAAGGCAGGGGTCTACTACCCAAAACCGAAAAATAAGGCAGGGGTCTACTACCCAAAACCGAAAAATAAGGCAGGGGGTCTTGTTGTAACTGGCTAATCAGATATGTATTTTATATTCTAAATTTGTATTTAAATTTATAGTTCTTTTATATTACATTCTTGTTTTTGATACTTAATTATTAATTCCTTTTTTCTATTCCTAATTGTCAGTAGTCTATATTAATATGTTTTCTCCGTTTTTTACCTAGTCTTTTTTCTTATTACTACAACAGGTCTACTACCCAAAACCGAAAAATATGACAAGAAAAAAGTTTGAGAAGCCCTGCTTTATACAGTTCCCAACTGCGCTGTCCAAAGTTCCTTCCGTTATCTCTTTAACGTTGAGTTTCACAACAAAACATCAAGCCAAGCATTAACCAATGCTGTCAGTCCTGAAAGAGGGACTACGAACGGAGTTTATTTACTTTACACATCTTTCCTCGTCGGACACGAATGGCTGATATGAATAAACCGGCCGAGCGGCAGTTTCTACACATATCTCACACTATACAATATTTTTTTAGATTGACTCAATAAAAAGATAAAAAAGAAAATCCTTTACTAAAGCTTGTATCCTTCTGTGTATCATAAATAGGTACCGTATTACAGAAATTACTATACGATATACATTTGTAATTTAGAAATTATAAAGTAAAAGATAAATCTTAATCATTATTACATTGTTTATTAGAGAATCTTCTATACTAACAATGAAAACTGTAATCACTAAACATATATCTTTAATAAGGCTACAAACCTTAAATATACTTGTACTGTACTTCCAACCATTACATCACTTTGAAAACTGTTATAATGTATTTAAGTAATAAATATGACTATATGTATATTTTCTCTACAGTTCCCTTCTGATCTCTATAATATTATGTTTTTTAAATTTTTGTTTTTTTTATATTTTATTTCAATATTTTGGCGCCAAAGTTATTTCACCTTTTTAAAATGGACTACCGGCAACGGAACAAGCCCAAACAGCTATAATATTGAGACAATATTTAAAGTAGGATATTTAACATACATTGTATAAAACAAAGTCGCTGTCGCTGTCTGTCCGTCTCTATGTGTGCTTAAATCTTTAAAACCACGCAACGGATTTTGAAACGGTTTTTTTAAATAGATACAGTCATTCTAGAGGAAGGTTTTTATATATAATACATGTACACCCGTGCGAAGTCGGGGCGAGTAGCTAGTATTATATATAAGAGCCATAATTCTCTTGTTATCAGCGATAGTATTTTTATATCTTACGTATTCCATCAGATCCTCAGTCTGTTGGTACTGTCAGTAGCAAAATATATCTTATATATAAAATTCTCGTGTCACAATGTTACTTACCATACTCCTCTGAAACGGCTTGACCGATTTTTATGAAATTTTATATACATATTCAGTAGGTCTGAGAATCCGCTACTATCTATTTTTCATACCCCTAAGTGATAAGGGTTGTCCACCCCTAACATTATATTTTTATTGTTTGGGCAATTTTTTTTATTTATATATATTTATATTGCGTCATTACAAAATACATACAACCCTAAATTTTCACCCTTCTATCACCAACCCCTATTTTTTGTAGCGTTATTAATTTATATGGTAAAACAACGTTTGCCGGGACAGCTAGTATAAATATATATTTAATAGATTTGCAGATAAAGTCATCTTGTATACAGGCTTCCGTCCAAAAGTTTTGCTTCTGACAAGCTGATAAACCGACAGTATTCCTACAACACGAAAGTCAGAGTCCCTTATGCCTAAATATAAGGTTGGTAAAATTATTTTAAACTACCTGATCCCGCGACTACAGCCGCGTAGAATGTAACGTTATTTTTTCTAAAATAAAAGTAGCCTAAGTTACTCCTTATTACATCAGCTACCAGCCAAAAAAAGTCCCGTCAAAATCGGTCCAGCCATTTCAGAGATTAGCCGGAACAAACAGATAGACAGACAGACAGACAAAAATTGTAAAAAATGTTATTTTGGTGTATGTACCATATTTATATTCATATGCATGTAGTAAAAAACGGTTATTTCAATATTACAAACAGACACTCCAATTTTATTTATATGTATAGATAAAGCTTTAATTTTAATATTATGTACAATTTCTACTCTAATTTCTCTAAGTTCGTGACAGTTGTTACTGCTTGTTAAAATTTTTGAGATAATTTGCTAATCTAAATATATATAACTCAAACGTGACTGATACAGTGATCTATCAACGCACAGCTCAAACCACTGGACGGATCGGGCTGAAATTTGGCATGCAGGTAGATATTATGACGTAGACATCCACTAAGGAATTTGATTAATTCTACCCCCAAGGGGATAAAATGGGAGATGAAAGTTTGTATGAAACTTTGTAAATTTTAAACCGATCGGGCTAAGACTTTGCATGCATAAAGCTATGACGTAGGCATCCCCTAAGAAAGTACTTTGATAAATCCCACCCCTAAGGGGATAAAGTAACGCGAGTGAAGCTGCAGGCAAAAGCTAGTCTTGTATATGAGTGTCGCGTACAAGCTGCAACAAAACGCAAAACAAAGGGAGCGTTTTGTTTGGAGTGCACACCCATCCAATTTAAATCCGCGATGTAACGTACAGACTTCAAAAAAAAGTCGATCGATCTAACGTAATTTTGTTCACTTCACCAAAATCGTAATTTATCATATATATTATCCTGTTTTTTCGGACTGCTCTAATGCTGTTGGCCGCAGCTGGCCTTTACAGCTTCACCGGACGCATGAGTGTTTGGCTCGGAAGCCAAACTGCTCATTGATGAGCAGGCCTTTGGAGTATATAAACTCCTTTAGGCGGGCGAGGAGGAGTCGCTCGTACAGCTTGCCTATAGCCTTGAGGAGGCTGATAGGACGATAACTGGACGGGTCGGATTTATTTTTGCCGGGCTTGGGGATGCCAATGACCACGGCTTCTTTCCAGCTGTCTGGAAATATAGCGTTCGACAGCGCCGCGTTAAAAATAGCGACGAGTAACACTAAAAGTTGGGATGGTAGACTTTTGACTAACCTATTCGATATGCCGTCTGAGCCGGGTGATTTTTTGATAGGTAGTTGTTTAACTAGCGTTTTGACCTCATCAAGCGTGACTGGTGAGAGGGATTCGGTAGGCGGGGTGGACGCGATGCGTTCGACTTCGGTGTCTATCTTCTCGAGATGACCTGCCTCGACTGGGAGCGTGCTGGGGGAGCATTGGGCTTCTAAGTTGGACGCTAGACACTCAGCCTTGTCTTCGTCGAAGAAGGCTATATATAGTGTTGTCGGGTCGGACTAGCGGGGGCATGTCGTTTGTCTGTTGCGCATTATTCAACTACCGACCTCCGTATTTATAGACCAAAGTCAGTGTTAGTAGGTTGGTCTATAAATACTAGATGGCGCTATTTACAATATTCTAGTAGTTTTAAAGATTTAAGCATACATAGAGACAGACAGCGATAGCGACTTTATTTTATACTATGTAGTGGTGATAATGATTTATAATATATTTCGGAGTTTATAATATAGTTTTTTATTTATATAAAATAAAAAACTCTCGACATCGACTGGCAATTCTATAACAAAAATATTCTCACTACTTACCCTGGGTGCTGTGAATTTATAACAAAAGATTTAGATAACTGGGATCTCTTTAACGAAGATAATGTTGATAATGAGAGGTTTTGTGTGCCGCGTCACGTCGTCTCTGCGAGTGACGTCGGCAACCCGTCGATTGGCGTGACGCGAGCACGGCGGCGGGACGCGACGGGACGGGACGGGACGGGAGCTAGTGATGTGTCACGCTCACGGAGCGAGCGGACCGTGTTAAGCAGCGATTTCAGAGACAGGACCCTCGTAATGCCGGCTAAAGACAAAAAGCTATCTTCGGCGGCCCGCGTCGCTCTCTTATGGACACCTGTCACAGATGAAGCTATAAGCTGACAAGCTGAAGCTCTACCCTGGATTGCGCTGCATTCCTGCAATTATTTTACACAATTACGATCGTTACCTATAAATCAAACCAATGATCTGTCATTTGAATAAATCTATACATATAAATAAAATTGGAGTGTCTGTTTGTAATATTGAAATAACAGTTTTTTACTACATAATTTTTTTACATATTTTGTCTGTCTGTCTGTTG
This sequence comes from Achroia grisella, assembly GCF_030625045.1. Taxonomy (NCBI): domain Eukaryota; kingdom Metazoa; phylum Arthropoda; class Insecta; order Lepidoptera; family Pyralidae; genus Achroia; species Achroia grisella. The sequence goes on along the minus strand of NW_026713024.1, from coordinate 167,200 downwards.
GTTCCGGGTAATCTCTGAAATGGCTGGACCGATTTTGACGGGACTTTTATTGGCAGATAGCTGATGTAATAAGGAGTAACTTAGGCTACTTTTATTTTAGAAAAATTCGTTCATTTTAGACAAATAAAGTTAAATTCCACGCAGACGAACTCGCGGTTACAGCTAGTATCAAATATAATGATATTTCCAATCGCAAATAGCCATTTAATTACATTTAAAAATAAAATTATGTAATTCAAATATGGACATCACGCATGGAACATCTATGTTGTTTTGTTTCACTTTATATACATTTATTCACTTCTTCTCGAACATTCCGAGGCGTCACTATTAAATTCAGTGTACATTATAATCAAACAATTTTTTATTTCAATAATACAACGAACTAAACATTGCAATATTTTTCCAGCAAACAAATGACATATAAAAACGAGCTGTTCTAAAAATATATAAATTTAAAATTAATAACATCAAAATAATTCGGCGGTACAAATACTAGTAAATATACTATATTACTACTAGGTATACTTAAAACTGCTTTAGGACTACATAGATGTAAGAGATATTAATATTATCTATCTATATAGATAGATAATATTAATATTTTTTAATATTTTTATTAACCTCTCTACAGATTTATTATAAGTATAGACTTCGACGACCGCGACCTGCGGTCTAGCGGTTTACATCGCTTTACGACCGATGGTCGCGGGTTCGATTCCTCGCACGGCACAAACATTTGTATTCATGAGTATGTTTGTTTGTATCGGTCTGAGTATTTTCTATGTATAATATGTATTTACAAAAAAAAATATCTATGTATCTGTATTAGTTATCTAGTACCCATAACACGAGCTTCTTGGGTCTAGATGGCGCTTGTCCTGAGATTATTATTATTATTATTATAATAAATCTGTAGAGAGGTCAATTCTGTATATGAAATATATTTCCTAAATAACTATCAGGGGTGATTAGTGATCGATACTGATGCCAAAAATGCAATCAGTAAAATTTTTGTCTGTCTGTCTGTATTTTCGTTATAGAAACAAAAACTACGTCGGTACGGTTTTTAACGAAACTTGGTACCATTATTCTTCATACTCCTGGGCAGGTTATAGTATACTTATCATCACGCTACGATCAATAGGAGCAGAGCAGTGAAGGGAAGTGTTAAGAAAACACATCAAAACCACTGAACTGTGAGGAAGGATATCGGTTACATTTTTTACGAAAAACGACGGAAATGCAGACGAAGTCGCACGCAACAGCTAGTGGTTGAGTAAATTTCGTAATCTTGTAAAGTACAATCAAAGTAGTTAGTTACATTACAGGGTTACCAGTGTACCCGTTAGCGATAATACTCAATTAATTACAAGCTATGTAACTATAGTTGAACAGGTACGTGCCGTTCCAATAATCTACATAAACCTGAGCAACACATAGGTAAGCCGCGGTTTATATGTAGGTCACGATATAAAGTTAGTTGTATTAATTTTGTAACTAGTCGGAACACGCCGCGCGGCTACAAGTGGCTTCACAACGAGCGAGCGAGCGGTGTGAGCGGTGCGCGAGCGGTGCGCGAGCAGTGCGAGCGGTGCAAGCGGTGCGAGCAGAGCGAGCGGTGCGAGCGGAGCCAGGGTTGTCAATCAGGTGTTTTATTTTTAAAGGATGATAATGGAATGGTGCACCCGCCTGCGTTAACGGTTTACGCTGTCGGGGCACCAGTGGAGGATGATAGGATGAACATGAAGTCAGATCAGTTAGCCCAACGTGACAAATTCACCGGGAATGTATCACGATGTCATGTATGTTAGGGAGGTCCGTAACCGGTACGGATATCCGATATAAAAAAATATTTGTAACCGTAACCGAATCCGAAAAAAGAATCTTTATATTTTTATGTTTAGTTTTAATTATTTTGACATTTTCATAAAAAATATAATTTGCACATTTTAACCCACTCAACACTTCCTATGCCACGCTCTATTGGGTTGACTGGAAGAGATCTCTTTTAGAGATAAGTCCTCCTTTGTTAACATTAGCTGTAATTAATATACTTACAAATGTATTTAAGTGCAATAAAGAATATTTAATCTTTTTTCGGATAATACCGAATAGTATAGGGGCGGAGCCTAATTGAATTACGTTATGTAACCATTTTATAAACTCTATTTTAGGAACTCTTCCTGTCAGTTCATGCACTGTACGTAAATGATTTTATTAACTGAAACGTATTTATACGTATAATTAGTAAAAATCACTGGATCTTACCACGTTTTATATTTATTTGCTGAGTTCCCGATATTTCGGCAGTGTTTCAACCACCATGATCACGGGTAAAGTGATATAAAACGTGGTAAGATCCCGTGATTTTTACTAATTATACGTATAAATAATGACCGCGTCATGTTTAAAACAGTATGGAACGTATTTTTTTTTAATTGTTATAGGTTTTATTTACCTCTTTCCCCTGTCTCTGGAAGGCCTAGGAAGCGAACTCCAAATTAGCGAGTATAATAGATCTATGCAGGTCGCAGTCTTACAGTTCTCTAACAGCCAAAAATAGCCCAAAACGCTTATTATAAATGGTATCCTTCTTTAGTTATCACATTGCACTTTGGTGACTGTATTTACCATATCGTTAAAATATTAAGATCTCATCGAAACTATATGAAGATGTATGAGAACCTATACTTTATATACTACTAGCTACTCGCCCCGGCTTCGCCTGGGTGTACATGTATTATATATATAAACCTACCTCTAGAATCACTCTATCTATTAAAAAAAATAGCTTCAAAATCCGTTGCGTAGTTTTAAAGATTTAAGCATACATAGGGGCAAACAGCGACAGACTTTATTTTATACTATGTAATGATTTTCATTTTCATGCGGTCTTTATACGTATAATAAGAAAAATCACGGAATCTTACCCAAAATATCGGGAACTCAATAAAAATAAATAAAACATTATTTATTTTGATTGAGTTCCCGATATTTCGGCAGTGTTTCAACCGCCACGATTACGGGTAAACTGAAGAGCAGTGGGTAGATGGTAAACGAAATATTTTACGGGCGGAAATGTTCGTCTACCTTCACACGTCTGCGTTTGTTGATTTTTGAGTTCCTTCTGCATAAGAGACAATAAGTGTCAACCCTGTCAGGTAGGTGTGAGGTGTGAGGTGCGGCCAGGACCTGTAATTGGATGGCAGCTGGAGGATTATACAATGTTACCTAACGACATGAACTCATAACGAGACGGCCGCACGTCGGCGGGCTCCCGGGCACCCGGGGCGCACCCGACAGATTACCATATCATGTTTATTGACAACATAAGCTCATTGTGTAATTGATATACATATACTACCTATCCAACCAATAAAACAGACGTACAATCAATAATTAAACTCCACTTTCCAATAAGGACAACATCTACCAGATTAAAATGTTGCATTTATCAGAATGGGAACTCTATATCGTATATATATGCTGTTAGTTTTGTTCGCTTAGAGTATGGAATGTGTAAGTGCTTCAGGCTATAGTAACTATATCTATAGGCTACAGTAACCGTTTACCATCAGATGGGCCGTATGCTTGTTTGCCACCGTAGCAGTATAAATAAAAAGTAAGTCGTTTATTTGCATTACAGACAAGATAGTAAACAATTAAGCCACAGTGATGATATCAGCAGCGCTGTGATAGTAATCTTTCTGATTATGGACACAGAGGTTTCACTTTAACAATAGGAACTAATTTTTTTATTGGGTTGTTTAGGGTATTTTCAGGTGCATGGACCTGTAACACTGCGACCTACATAGATCTATTGTGCTCGCCCTTTTCACAGTTCACTACCTAGACCCGTCAGGGACAAGAATTGAAGGATATTCTTAGGAGCGATGGTTTTTATCTCCTAAGGAAAGAGTGTAACTTTCCAAAGGAGATATTTCGTTTATGTATGAGTGGGCTGCGATCACATAGGATGTGTAGTGGCGTTTCCTCTTCAGTTTGGCAAAATCTGCAGATAGATAAAAACTAACGATGAGTCTACAGGAATCACAATGTATTATATTATATAATGTCCATATTATCCTATTAATATTACAAACGCAAAAGTTTGTGAGTATGGACGGATGTTTGTTACTCTTTCACGCAAAAACCAATAAACGAATTTGATGAAACTTTAGAAAGAAAGAAGAAAGAAAAACAAAACAAACAAAGGTACATTTTACATATTATATATATATATATATATACATACACACTTAGAACAATAAAAAAAAACATCTTATATTATTTATACATATAGTTGGCAACATAGCTGACACTCAGCATATCTTTACAGTAATATAGATTATACATCAAAATACACAGGCTATAAATATCGCGCGAGAGAAACCGCAGGCATAGCTGCTATGTCGTATGTATAAATGATGGTTGCCAGTTTTTATCGAATGTTCTTACAGTGTATTAACAGAGTTTATTGCAGTTTTCTATTATACTTTACAATATGAGACAGTGCTACATAAAGGAAACTCGAAATAAAACACAACACCCTGCGTGGCACCGGTAATAGTAGGTCCTGTTGTATGGTGAGAGAGTCGCGCCCAGCAGTCGGGCGGTAATAGTTTGTTATGGATATATTCACCTACAGCGCTTAACTACTGAAGTTAAGAGCCCGTATTTTACTTAATTGCATAGCTAAAACCGCATTTACGGTTTTTAGTTTCACGAAAGCCAACAACCGGAACTAAAGTGGTAACGAAGGAGGAAGTAATAGGTACTACTTGTTATGTAAGTTAGTGACTAGCATCCGAGTAGTAAGTGTAATTAACGTAGCAAGAGGACTACAAGCTCCAAAGCAAAATACCGAGAGCAGCAATTGTCAGCGACAGCGAGAAAATCAAATATATGTCTTAAATAGTAGAAAGGCCAAGAAATAACGCTGCAAAGTGGAGCAAAAGTGGGGAGAGAATTTACATGATGTCGAGTGGGTTGGTGTACGTTTTTATGAGCTTCGAGAATAAAAGAATGTTTCTGAGGCAAAGCCAGGCGAAGGCAACAATGCCTATAATGTACTGGAACATTATTCCAACATCCTGAATAATATTACTGCTTCAAAGAATAACACCGAGAGAAAAGTACAATAAAATAATAAAATACTGTTGGACTTTCATTTAGAAGAAAAATAATTAATAAACGAAGACCGTTCACTTTTTATAAACAGCGCATTAATTATAGTTAGCAGTTCGAGAAAGTTCTAAAACAACGGAGAGAGCAGAGGTATCGTAAAAATAATAAATGCGAAACATGTAGTCTCGCGGAGGGAATGAACGAGCAGACAGTGTCGCTGAGGAGTGATGAACTTAACAACGTGAACGTAAGACGTTGCCCCGAGAGACCGGCCTGGAATCAGCTTCCGAGGTCTTTATTTTAACCAGGGCTCGCAGATATGTATCCATTGATTTTTGTCTTGATGAATATCAATTGATTTTTCCTGTCTTCTGAACTAAACATTTTGGAGATTAATATTTACCCTGGCAACACGTAGCGAAAAACTACAATTCAGAATAATTTAGATTGCTTCCCAAAATGGCAACCTCATTTAAAGTTGGGGAAATCGCATTTAAGTTTTTTTATTTATTTATTTAAGCTTTGCATTCCATAATTTTACAGTAGATAGATAGATAGGTATATTTCAAAGTAGGTTAATTATGGACCCTGTTGGGCATTAAGCATTAAGCGGAAGAGAAGAGAGGAGGACAAGTTATTTTTTATATAATATATAATAATAATAATAATAATAGTGTTACGGAAGGAAGGAACGAAGGACTGTATTAGGGCTGGTTAAAAATGAGATACGGTATATAAAAACAGAACGTCAAAATTTAAATTCAAATATATATATAAAAAACATAAAAACTATCAAAAAGGTTGCCATCGTCAACAAATAGTAATAATTAATAATTAATAATTTGAAATTTAATTACTAAAATTGTATAATATTTAATTCAAATATTTAACTTTTAAGTAATTCTTTTGTTACTTTATTTTAAATAATAAATGTAGTAATAATTTGATACTTATTTTATTTTACAAATTCCTTTCACATGAAATGAATGAAATTAGCTTCTTTTTCTTAGCCGGGATATATATCTGATATATATATTTGGTAGCAGAGCGTAGTTTGGGAACCTTTGATTACATTTGGTCTGGCCCGTTCCGTACCCGGAAAACCCTATTAATTGTTTATTCCAAATAAATCTCTGCTTAGTTTGCCTTAAATTAAATTAAAACTGAGTGGGTTTCACTTCTATGAAACTGGAAGCTAGCGAAAATATCTTTGAGACGCTGGCGTGCCAAGAACTCCGCAGGAGCATACAGGTACGAGACAGACGGTTCCACATACGAGTATAGTGTTTTCCCTAACAATATTAAAAAACCGATTTTTTTCCAACCCTGATTTTAACGCTGTGCTCTGTTAAGCCGCGACTTAAAAAAACCCCCTCAGTTTACAACAAAAATCTATATATATATATATATACATATATATACTAGCCCGGCAAACGTTGTTTTGCCTTAAAATAAAAAATATATATTTAGGGGTGGACGACCCCTAACATTTAGGGGGATGAAAAATAGATGTTGGCCGATTCTCAGACCTACTCAATACGCACACAAAATTTCATGAGAATCGGTCAAGCCGTTTCGGATGAGTATGGGAACGAAAACTATGACACAAGAATTTTATATATAAGATATAACTCAAAGGTAACTGACGTAGTGATCTATCAACGCACAGCCCAAACCTCTAGATGGATCGGGCTGAAATTTGGCATGCAGGTAGATGTTATGACGTAGGCATCCGCTAAGAAAGGATTTTGATTAATTCTACCCCAAGGGGATAAAATAGGGGATGAAACTTTGTCAATTTTAAACCGATCGGACTGAGACTTTGCATGCATAAAGCTACTAAGACATAGGCATCTCCTAAGAAAGGATTTTATTAAATTCCACCCCTAAGGGGATAAATTAATATGAGAGAAGCCGCGGGGAAAAGCTAGTGTTATATAAAAATATTACAGTCGACGATCCTCGCTTCGCGTGTTCTATCACTTGTATCTACAGCAGGCTGTGTTCTGAGAAATTGTTTGACGTGTTTCCCACGGCCCCTTCTATCATCTCGCCGCTCGCAGTCTCCAGGGAATTTACCCTTACAACCTTGAACCTGATAGATTACATTGTAATTTTACCGAAAAGGATGCAGCTTTAATTATTTTGTTTAACAGATGTTAAGATGCTTTTCCTGGTGGGTACTATCGTCGCGTGGAATTTCACTTCATTTTTCTAATATAAAAGTAGCCTAAGTTACTCATTATTACATCAGCTATCTGCCAATAAAAGTCCCATCAAAATCGGTCCAGCCATTTCAGAGATTAGCCGGAACAAACAGACCGACAGACAGACAGACAAAAATTGTAAACTATCGTAATAAAACACAATTTTATATAAAAATTATAGTTTCTTTTAAATTTTTCTACTGAAATTAGTTCACTCTTAAATGTATTAATGAAGCACTATTTAATTAAAAAATTATAATTTCTTTAAAAAATTATCGACTTAAATTAGTTCACTATATATTTATTTATTTGAAATAACTTCAATGCACAAAATACCAAGATAAAAGTACATATGGCGGACTTTATGCCTTACGACATTTTCTACCAGACAACCACAGGTTGTGCAGAGAAACTGTAGTCGCTGCAAATGTAATCAATAAGAAAAATAATACCTATGTTATAAACGATATATCTATATACATATAAATAAAATTAGAGTGTCCGTTTGTAATATTGAAATAACCGTTTTTTACTACATGCCTATGGATATAAATACGGTACACCAAAATAACATTTTTTTTAAATTTTGTCTGTCTGTTTATTCCAGCTAATCTCCGAAATGGCTAGACCATAAATAATAAAATTATTTAAAAGAGCAAGTTTCTTGCTCGTTCTTCTTATGATGAGACAGCTTTCCGAATGAGCGGTAGATTAAAAAAAAATGTGATGATTATTCAAAAGTGCTTCAATGTAAGTTTATTCGAATAAATGATTTTCTATTATATTCTACTTTACTCCATCTATTAAAAATAACCGATATAAAATCCGTTGCGTAGTTTTAAAGATTTAAGCAAACATTGGGACAGACAGCGACAGCGTCTTTGTTTTACACTATGTAATGTTAATAATCTAATCTAATTTAACAGTATAAATGTTGTCTAATTATCGTAAAACAATGGTACCGATTTAAATAACGGCTTTCTCCGAGCTGGTAAACTTTAAATGGCATGTCGCTTTATTTAGTATGTTTTACACTAATGAGTACCAATATTGTGTTACATATTAACTCCACTTAGTCTCTGACTCTTGTATTTTAAGGGGACATAGAGTAAATTTCAGTGAATGAACGCTATCTAGTTTTATTACGTCTTGCGACGTCGCTTGTTTAAACCACTTTATTGCACAGATATTGTAGAGAAATTAGTGAACAATTGGCATGACGTCTACCTCTGGAATGGGAGGGCACGAGTGATGGCTGGTATATGTTCAAATTCAAATTCAAAATATCTTTATTTTGGGAGAATAGAGTGACCACCAGCATATGCTATCATAAAGAACAAAAAATTTAATCAGTGTTCACAACCTGAACAGACCAGTCCCCACAAGCAGCACCCGTTCACGAGTATGACGTATGAGCCAGCCATCATTGTACTCAACCATATTAGAGGGAGCACATCGACCCGGCCCACCACGCCGCCACAAGTTTGAACTTTATAGCGAGCATGACTGTTTCAGGTTACTCCACTACGTCAATTATATTATTTACAGCATAGGCTGTACCGATCACAGTTTTCACCCATTACAATATTAAATTTACATTATTTAATTTACAATATGTCATTACAAAATTTATGGTAAAGTAATGCCATGGTTAATGATTATAGACCATGATTACAACCCAAAGTTTTCGCATGTAGTGTACACTTTTGTATTGTTAATCTGTTTTAACTTATAAATAATAGTTTTAGCCAGGGCATCATAGTTATAAGTATTATTTATAAGTTAAAACAAGTAACTAGTTTTACATAAACCACTAATAGAAAACTTTTTGTACATATACACCTATAATGAGTTGACACGTAGACTTTTGCAAACGATCACTACGCGACAACGTCGTCCGAGGCACGTTCTTATTGACCCCAACGACCTCATAATGACAATGAATGTCCCCACAGGTACACGTACGTACGGGTACCGTTCCACCCCGACCACACTTTTACACACACGACACCGTCCTCGCCGGCGAATACGACGACCTCAAACACACCATATCGCGCAATCAACCGAGCGCTCCACACCGGTGCCCCCGATCGCTCCTCCGATCGATCCCCCGTCGAATTCAAACGGGGATCGATATTATGAAGCCTGAGCCGAGGTTCGAACTCCTAGTGATGCCCTCAGACTAAAGTCCTTCCGCGAGTTTAGAGTGCCATCTGCACTTGCCCCCTATCGTCCGGTGAAGCTGTAAAGGCCAGCTGCGGCATTAGAGTAGTCCGAAAAAAAAACCCGCTAGAGTACCGAGGCCGTTTTTATAACTGGATGTAATCGGTAAATTATAATAGATATTTTTTTTAATTGACATTTACACTTGACATAGTCCCAACTCAAACTATTCTATTATTGTGCATAGTTTTTTGTTAAATAATCTATATTTATGTAGATTCATTGTATCTGTCTAGATTATTTCGATCTCATTAATTACTATAATTGAATTAACGATTAAATCTACTAAACTATAACAATGTCTACTTGATACGTGAGCTTCCCGTATAAATATATGATTAAGTTCACGATTGTGTGACATTCAGTTAATTCTCTCACGCTAATGAGTGTACGTCACGCAGTGGATTAACTCATCTGGATTACTTATAATTATTCACGATTCGTGGAAATATCTACATCTATTGGGACCTCGGTGGTCTAGCGGTGTACGTCTAGGGTTTACGTCCGATGGTCTCGGGTTCGATTCCTCGCACGGCACAAACATTTGTATTCAAGAGTTTGATTGTTGGTGTTTGGTGTTTTTTATGTATATTATGTATGTATGTACGAAACCAAAAATTATCTATGTACTTGTATCAGTTGTATTTAACATAACACAAGCTTTAGCTAGCTTACGTTGGGTCTAGATGACGCTGTGTGAATTGTCCTGAGATTATTATATTATTATTATTATTATATACCATCCTGATCATCTGGATGAATGGCGGTCTTCCACAGTGCGGTTTTCTAGAAACTTTTTGCCTCGCACAACCACATTGTGGAATCACCTTACAGCAATGGTATTTCCGAACCGATACGATATTGAAACCTTCAAGAAAAGAGCTTATTCCTTTTTAAAAGGCCGACAACGTACTTGCAGTTCCCCTGGCGTTGCGTGTGCTCATGGGTAGTGGTAATCGCTTACCACCAGGTGAGCTGCAAGCTCGTTTGTCCCCTGTGCTGTAAAAATACATTATAACTATATATAAGAGTATGTAATACAGGATCCGGCCGGTCTGCTCTTGGAACTAATCGATTCTAAAATCCATAGCACTGACAATATTATCTGATTACACTAATAATGAGTGCGTAGCGATTTCTATGTTGATTATCGCATGCCTCTTACTTGTTATACTGTAATTATTTATATAAAAAAATCATCTATTCAAAAGAGCAACAGACAAGTTTCTTGCTCATTCTTCTTGTGATGAATCTGGGTTTCGAATGAGTGGTAGAATCAATATATGACTATTCAAAAGTGCTTGTAATGAGTTTATTTGAATAAAGATTATTTCTTTTTCTATCCAATGCTTATTATAGGAAACTGTTGTTATATACCCCTGCGTGCACTTCAATTGTACTCGTATATAGGTGCTAGCAATATACTCGTTTTATATTTTGTCAATATTCAATAAACTAATTTTAGGACTTTTTTATTTGGTTTGTATGACTATATGTATTTATCAAGTATATTGGGCATTTTATAAATCAACATCATCATCATTACATATAGTAGTATCACAAATAACATTATATAGTATAAAACAAAGTCGCTGTCGCTGTCTGTCCCTATGTATGCTTATATATTTAAAACCACGCAACGGATTTTTAATAGATAGAGTGATTAAAGAAGAAGGTTTATATATATATATATATATAATACATGTACACCCGTGCGCAGTCGGGGCATGTAGCTAGTAGTTTTAATAAAACGTACTTTAATGTAAGCTAGTAGGTAGTTTCTCTCGCCTTTATTTTAACACGTGCACCCCACAGCGTTGATTCACAATAAAGAAAGTAAGAAATTTATGTTTATTTAAGTACCTACTTCATTACTATATAGTTTTACTAGCTGTCCCGGCAAACGTTGTTTTGCTATATAATGGGGTGCACAAATTCAAAGCCTTGCAGCGAAACTAAGTTCAGCAGCTTTTGCCGTGCGTAAGGTTAGACAGTACACTGATACTGATACTGCTAGATTAGTCTATTTTAGTTATTTTCATAGTTTACTCTCTTATGGAATATTACTATGGGGAAAAGCGGCAGATATTAAAAATATATTCATATTACAAAAACGTGCCGTTCGAGCGATCTACTGTATGAAGAGTCGTGACTCATTAAGAGAGAAATTCAAAGAGGCAAATATTCTCACCGTTGCTTCTCAATTTATATATTCAAATATCCTATATGTTCATAAAAATCTTGACTTATTTCCAAAAAACAGCAATATTCATAATATTAATACAAGATTTAAAGACAAACTTGCTGTCCCCAAGTATCGTTTAGAAAAAGTTAATAGGTCTTTTATGGGAATAGGTATAAAAATTTACAATAAGATACCAAAGGATATGTTGGAATTACCCTTAAATAAATTCAAAACATCTGTTAAATCATATTTACTGAGCAAAGCCTATTACTCACTAAACGATTACTTGAATGACGAGTGTGCATGGCAATAGTAGTTCATGCACTGAATTTTCATTTAATGTTAGACATAGACACCTATATAAATATACATTGTAAATAAACTGGCTTTAAAAAAAAAGTAATTCAATTGAGTTTCTTGCCAGTTCTTCTCAATTGGATCTATATACCGAACTGGACGGTAGGGAAAAAAATAAAATTATAATGTAAAAATTTGACGTTCATAAGCGGCTAAAATGTCCTACATGAATAAATGATTTTTGAATTTGAATTTGAATTTGAATAAATTAATAATGCTATAAAAATAGGGCTAGTAGCTAATAATTCTCTTAAATATCAGACACGGCTCGAGAAAAATAATGAAATAACTTAATGACACAATCGTTATATCTGTCATAATGTTAACATGGACCCTTCTATACCTTCCGGTCGGTCGGTCGGTCGGTCGGTCAGGCGTCGATCATATTTTATAAATAAAACAATAACTACCAACGCCCGCTCTGGGACCCGACCGGCAAAAGGTAAATATCTTTTCGCAACGGAAATCTAAATAATATGTAGATTCAATACAGACATTCTGAATTCCTTGTAGCGAGTGACAATGATATGGCACCTCAGTGCTCGTCTGAAACCTACACGTACATGTACACATTTATGTATGCGAAGGTTATGATTTATTATATATATATATATATAAATAAATTGGAGTGTCTGTTTGTAATATTGAAATAACCGTTTTTTACTACATGCATATGAATATAAATACGGTACATACACCAAAATAACATTTTTTACGATTTTTGTCTTTCTGTGAATGAACAAACTCATTACTTTCTGGAGTCATGTTTTAGAGAGTTATGAGTACAATTCAGGATTATACAAATCTATATACATATAAATAAAATTAGTGTCCGTTTGTAATATTGAAATAACCGTTTTTTACTACATGCGTATGAATATAAATACGGTACATACACCAAAAACATTTTTTACAACATTTTCTGTCTGTCTGTTTGTTCCGGCTAATCTATAAAATGGCTGGACCGATTTTGACGGGACTTTTATTGTCAGATAGCTGATGTAATAAGGAGTAAATTCCACGCGATCGAAATCGCGGGTACAGCTGGTTTATTATAAGAAATATTCGAGGTTATATATCAGTTGTCGGTTGACATATTTGTATAAATTGAAATATTCGAAGCGATGTAGTATATATAAAAATACAGTTGTGTATCTTACCAGTTCTTCTCAATTGAATCTTAATACTGAACTGATGGTAGGAAGAAAAATATTAATACAAATAAATTAACGGTCAAAAGCGACTATTTTTTTTTCAGACTACTCTAATGCTGTTGGCCGCAGCTGGCCTTTACAGCTTCACCGGACGATAGGGGTCGGGATGGGGTAGGGACGATACCGGCGAGTGCAGATGGCACTCCAAACCCGCGGAAGGACTTATAGAGCGGCTGAAGGACAACTCCCGCCTGACGGATACGACTTTAGTCTGAGGGCACCGGTAGGGGTTCGAACCTCGGCTCAGGCCGTCGTAATTTCGATTCCCTTTTGAATTGGACGGGGGATCGATGATGGATGGAGGGAATATCTAAAATGTCCTATATTAATAATAATGTTATATTTTGATTTGATTTTTTTTATAGTAAGTAATATAACTACTCCCTGTCTTATAGATGTTAAAGTTATAAATCTACAGTCGGACTAAAACTTTGTTAATTTATTTATTACAAGCTTTTGCCCGCGGCTTCGCTCGCGTTAATTTATCCCCTTAGGGGTGGAATTTATCAAAATCCTTTCTTAGGGGATGCCTACGTCATAGTAGCTTTATGCATGCAAAGTCTCAGCCCGAACAGTTTGAAATTGACAAAGTTTCATACAAACTTTCATTCCCTATTTTATCCCCTTGGGGGTAGAATTTAATCAAAATCCTTTCTTAGCGGATGCCTCCGTCATAACATCTACCTGCATGTCAAATTTCAGCCCGATCCGTCTAGTGGTTTGGGCTGTGCGTTCATAGATTACTATGTCAGTCACCTTTGAGTTATATATATATATATATAGATTACCATATATATTTAAGATAGCAAACAAAATCTATCATTTATAAGTAATAAATAAATTTATTACTAGCTGTTCACGCGTAATAAATTTATTTATTTGTCCGCGTGCAATTTAACTTTATTTTTCTAAAATAAAAGTAGCCTAAGTTACTACTTATTACGTCAGTTATCTGCCATTAAAAGTCATTTGTATGAGATAAAGCTTTTTAATTATCATTATCATCAACACTATCATTACATAGTATAAAACAAAGTCGCTGTCACTGGAATAGAATAGAATAGAATAGAATAGTAAATCATTTATTCAAATAAACTTAATTTAAGCACTTTTGAATAGTCATAACAATTTGTTTTTTACCATATTTTAATATATTTTAAGGAGCCCAATGACCCAGCCCACCACGCCGCCGCATGTCTGGACATTTTAGTGTGCATGACTACTCATTCCACTCGACCACGTCACATCTACAAAAATTACTATATGGTAGTTTCAGTATTCGCACTTTACATGAAGATGCATGCGGCAATCAATACCAAAGCCGCTACGCTATGATATGGCTGGCTGTCCCTATGTATGCTTAAATCTTTAAAACTACGCAACGAATGAAGCGAATTTTTTTAAAGGATATAGTGATTCAAGAGGAAGGTTTATATATATAATACATGTACAGTGTACACCCGTGCGAAGGCGGGGCGAGTAGCTAGTTCTAAATATATTAAGGGTTCCACATTTAACAAAAACTGCAATATTTTGCGTGCATTAGTAAATAATATCCGACAATTGTATAAAACGGTGAGATTTAGAATGGTGGCGTACGTGAAGTACTCCCCAGATAATTGCATCTAATTGCAGCCTCCGAGTGCACTGCGGCGCGAGATAAATCCCAACTGCACGGTAGACACTGCAGCTTGCGTCAATACCAATTCGATAGAACAACGACCTCTGGGAGCAGACGTGCACCGCTATAGCACCGTCTGCAGAATAGATATCCCTCTTAAGATAATCTGTTCACAAACACACCGCCCCGCTCCTCGGAACTGCGTCTCGTATCCTGCCATTTGTAAATGTTTGAAAGAAATCCTAAACTAACAAAGCTTTATTGTTTTAAATTGTACCTTTATTTTACCAGAAGAGTTAGATATTTAGACGAATAGATCCAGACTGCCATTTAACTTTTTTCCTTTAAGTTTTGCCAGTTACGACCAACAATCTAATGATACCTAAAAAAGACCAGGTTAGATACCTGGGTTTACACCTGGATAAGCGATTAACATAGCAAAAACATATATTTACCAAACGCAAACAAATGGGATTGCAAATGCTGAAACTCTACTGGTTGTTAAGTCGCAAGTCACAATTGGCATTGAACAGCAAAGTCCTTGTTTACAAAGCCATACTAAAACCGATTTGGACCTATGGCACCCAATTATGGGGGACTGCCTCTCACTCCAACATAGAAATCATACAAAGATTTCAGAACAAAATGTTAAGGATGGTAACCAATGCACCTTGGTATGTCACAAATGAACAGCTGCATCATGATCTGGAGATAGACACTGTCCAACAAGAGATTTTAAAACAAACCAAATCATACGATGAAAGAATGAAAAATCAACCCAACCGCCTGGCAAAGACACTGATGAAAGTGAGCCAATCTAGTCGCAGACTAAAACGCAAAATGCCTCAGGACCTTGTCAAATAAACAGTGCATATGTAAAGTAAAGTAGGATGTGTGTAACACATACCGAGCCTGTCACGACGAGATAACCCAACAAACATACTACTTAATGTTCAGTTGTGACAGATTGTAGTAGACAAACATAAATAAAAAAAAACAAGAGTTTTGCGTATTACAATATCTAAGTCAATTGTAGAATTCGCACAAATTCGAAATATGCTGTGGCTTTATGTTACATAGGGACTATTACGTAAAACGAATAAATCTACGTTCTAAAACTCGTTGACAATAGCAAATATAATGCACACACGTACCTTGTTCTGGCGGCCCATCGCTTGCAATTATACAAGGCGCAGATCCGGCCGCATATGGAATACTGTTCTCATCTCTGGGCCGGAGCACCACAATACCAGCTACTTCCATTTGACCGCATTCAGAACCGAGCAGCCAGAATCATTGGTAATCAACGTCTATGTGACAGACTCGACCCATTGGCTTTGCGGCGAGATATTGCATCTCTGTGCATTTTCTACCGCATATATCACGGGGAGTGTTCTGAGGAATTGTTCGGATTAATACCAGCTGCTGAGTTTCACCACCGTACCACCCGCCAGAAACTGAAATACCATCCTGATCATCTGGATGAATGGCGGTCTTCCACAGTACGGTTTTCTAGAAACTTTTTGCCTCGCACAACCACATTGTGGAATCACCTTTCAGCAATGGTATTTCCGAACCGATACGATATTGAAACCTTCAAGAAAAGAGCTTATTCCTTTTTAAAAGGCCGACAACGTACTTGCAATTACCCTTGTGTTGCGGGTGCTCATGGGCGGCGGTAATCACTTACCATCAGGTGAGCCGCATGCTCGTTTGTCCCCTGTGTTATAAAAAAAATGCTTTCGATGAACATCCACCTTCGGTAGACCAGGTCTTTAAATACGTGAGGTGATGTCGAATGCAGAGATTTTGAAGACGATGGACATACACTCGCGCCGTGGTCATAGATACAACTGGGCGAGTGCATAGCAGCTTGTACGACTGCTATTGCTATGCGTTGCGAGTAATAAACATCGATACTGAGGGTATATAAAATAACGATAAAATTAATCTAGAAAGTTAGCGACGAAACACCAATTTTTAACCTTTTTAATAAATTGGAACAAATAAAAGGTGCGTTAGAAACTGAATTAGAAAACATAATACAGATAATCAGGAAGTATAGCCTAATTTACTTCTTAATATATCACATACCTGTCAAAAATAGTCCCGTCAAAATCGGTCGAGCCATTTCAGGGATTAGCCGGAACAAACAGACCGATAGACAGACAGACAAAAATTGTAAAAAATGTTATTTTAGTGTATGTGCCGTATTTACATATATTCAAATGGCTGGACCGATTTTGACGGATTTTTTTTGGCAGGTAATAAGGAGTAACTTAGACTACTTTTATTTTAGAAAAATAAGGTTAAATGTATATGTACTATAATAATACGATAATATATACATAATATTTATAACAATATTTTGATTTTACTTTTTTTTCAAACCTTCCACCCAAGTATAAGGCCCCATGTCCACGATTATGAGATCCATTATAGTTTTATCAATCCTTTTTGTAATTTCATGATCATCAGACCACTGTACAACTTTAGGTTTAGAGGTCAAAATTGGAATGGACAAAAATGAATTGTCTGAACAAGAGTCGACTGATCTGAGCTCGATACAGAAACGAAACAAAAACACAAACATGTAATCAGTTCCATCAAAACATAACCTCTAAAGAATGTTTGTTTTGGGCGATAATGTTTTTGTTGCTAGAGCAGCCAGCATCCGCAATAATGTTGCCGCGAGAAGAAGTTAGACGAGCGTGCACGACAACTTCGGAAATCAGTTTCGGTTTCGGCAGAAGTTTCGGCTAATTGTAGCCGAAACCGAAATTGCCGCCGAAACTTTATTTTTGGCTGTAACTCGGCCGAAACCGAAACAGAAACCGAACTTTCGGTCGGACACTAATTTTATTATCATAAACGACGTGTTTTCATCATTTAAACACCCACCGATCGATTAGACCAGTTATGTATCATTTTAAACAATGTTACAATCGAGCGGAGCTGTAGTGCACGTCACAAACAAATGAATCACCTCACATTATATATGTATAGTTAGAACATATTGTGAATGTTTGCGACCTATTTACTGCCAGCGCAGGGCTGCCTACTGTATGAGAATCTCCGTAGAGGTCAGGGATGTTAGGGAGGTATGTAACCGTAACTGAAACAATCCGATATCATTATCATTTACAGTACATAGTATAAAACAAAGTCGCTGTCGCTGTCCGTCCCTATGTATGCTTAAATCTTTAAAACTACGCAACGGATTTTGAAGCGGTTTGTTCTAATAGATAGAGTGATTCAAGAGGAAGGTTTATATATATATATAATACATGTACACCCGTACGAAGCTGGGGCGAGTATCTAGTTTGTTATAAAAACATATTCGTAACCGTAACTGAATCCGAAATAAAAGCTTCGGATAATATAGAATAATGTCGGAGCCTAATTGAGACACGTTATGTAATTATTTTATTAGCTATTTGTGTTGTGATGGGGTTCTTTTTTGTTGAGATGGTGAGTTTACTAATAAATAATATATACGTTTACAGCAGAATATGTATTGTCTCTTTTTATAATATATTTACACTGATGTCAATCAAACAACAAATTTTGACAACAACTATTATAAAAAACGTAATCGGTGAGGAGGCCGTATATACACCTAACAATTTGTATTTTACTTTTCCTTAAAAAAATAATATCCAAAACCGAAATTATCCGAAACTAACGGATGATCCGTATCCGAAATTTCATATCCATGGTACACGTACAACATTGTTGGCCCTCGGCTCGAGGTCATTGTTACGCTCATACGAGCGTATACAAAATTTTGTAATCTAATTACGATGATGTAATATTTTAGAGACAAATTGAGTGAAAATACGAGATTCAGGCGTCTATAGGCTGACCATTTACCATCAGATGGGCATCAGATAAAATTATAATTTAAAAACTTGACGTTCATAAGCGGCTAAAATGACCTACATACATGAATAAATGATTTTTGAATTTGAATAAGATTTTTATTTCAATGTACGAAAGGTACGTTAAGGTTTGCAACCCTGGCGCGGAACCTGACACCGCTATTGTACAGATTGCTAATTATGCACATATATGGAGTTTCTGGTTGTGTGAAGTTATGTTTAGGAGTAGTTTAATCTTATTGTGTTTTTATATTTGTGTAATCAGCTAATATTGTCAGTTCTAAAGATTTTAAATATTTCTATAAAAACATTATTGTCGTTTACGAATTCTTCAATTTTATAGTAAGCAAAGAATGTGATTTATATAACATTTAAATCTTTTTTTCAGGCAGATTTATAACAGGCTCTGGATTTTGTTGTAAAACCTTACGCAATTGCCATAAAACGAATTACTAACTTTAGTTAAACGACATTTAGGTAAAATCAGTTTGTTATTGTTACGTAAGCTTTTATTACTGTAATCACTAACTCTTTTGATCTCTTTTGGTCTATATTCTTCCTGGCGAGGATAATTATGCATTAATATTTACTATTTATTTTGGTGACGAAAAACGACAAAAGACATTGTTTTAATTTCGAACGCAGTTTAAAAATGGGAACATAAATGCAAACTCACCAACTGAATGTACTGTAAGTAGATTTTGGCGTTGTCTCAAAATGTAAATACTTTATAGGCATGAAATAAACATTACGACGTATAATTTTCCAATACTGAATTAGAAAATATGATAACAAATAGCTTGGGAGTACTCTCGTGCCAGAACCATCGCCGGCCTCGGGCGAGACGCCTGCCTCCTCCCTCTGCTGCTACGGAAATGCATGAGCCATTCCGTACTGTATTCATAGCGAGTTTTTTAAAGGATGATAATGGAATTATCATCCTGCGAATGTTAAGATGAATGTGTGGGGTCACCAGGAGTGACAGAATAAGGAATGTGTATATACGAGGAAGTTTGAAAGTTGCGTCAGATATAGACAAGTTGCGAGGTAACAGATTGAGCTGGTATGGACATGTTATGTGGAGGAACGAGGATCATGTCTTATGGAAAGTGTATAATATGAATGTGGATGGATGTAAAGGGAGGGGACGCCCTAAGAAAAGATGAATGGATTGTGTGAAAGATGATATAAATAAAAGAAGAGTATGTTCAGATATGACGACCGATAGAGAGCAGTGGAAGAGAATGACATACTGCGCCGACCACAAATAATGGGATAAAGGCAAGGCAATGATGATGGATGATATAATGATAATGGAATGGTGCACCCGCCTGCGCTAACGGTTTACGCTGTCGGGACACCAGTGGAGGATGATGGGATGAACATGAAGTCAGATCAGTTAGCCCAACGTGACAAATTTACCGAGAATGTACTCGTATCACCAGGGGGAACCGCGTGGAGGTCGATCTGACAAGGTACAACAAGGATTTTATGGGTGCGGGAGTGCAATATAAACTACAAATATATAACAAATTTGTATAATAAAAAGTAGCGGCGTGGTGGGCCGGGTCGATGTGCTCCCTCTAATATGGTTGAGTGCAATGATGGCTGGCTCATCCGTCATACTCGTGAACGAGTGCTGCTTGTGGGGACTGGTCTGTTCAGGTTGCGAGCACTGATTAGATTTTTTGTTTTATGCAATAGCATGGTGGTCGCTCTATTCTCCCAAATTTGAATTTAAAAATGAATCTGTATTGTTGTAAACATGTACAACATTTATTTGAAAAGAATACGAGCTGAGTTTGTTGTCAGTTCATCTCATCTCGAAATAATTCTGAACTGACGGTAGATTTGACATATCATAAGAGTCTGTAATAGACCTACATGAATAAAGATATTTTGAATTTAATTTTTTAATTAGGGCATTTGTTATTCATATAGTATTCGTATATATCATATCAGCACTACAAATATACAAATTATAACAGTTAATATGAAAGTTTGTATTTACAAATGAATTTTTGTCATTGTATCCATAACCCTTTTGATTGTTAACAATTGTTGACGTGACTATTTTAATTAATAATTATTATTATCATCATCATCATCATCATCATCATCACCATTATCATTATCATTACATAGTATAAAATAAAGTCGCTGTCGCTGTCTATCCCTATGTATGCTTAAATCTTTAAAACTACGCAACGGATTTTGAAGCGGTTTTTTAGCGGCATAATATTGTAGAGAAACATACACTTACGAAACCGGGGCGAGTCGCTAGTACATTTATATTTTTAATTCCTAAATAACACCTAATTCGACTAAAAGACAGACAGACGTTTATATTTAAACATTAGTATTTGAATGAACCTGCTGTCTGGTCTGTCTGCACAATACGTCACTACAACTCGCGTCGTCTACGTTCTTATGCTAACGGAATGCAATTGTATTGATTTCTCTGAAAATACTTGTGTGGAGGTGCAGCGTAAGGTTCTTTGTGTATCAGATGGAGATTTACGTTTTACATATTAATATTACTTAGGTAGATAAAGATTTATTGCCAACACAACACAAATAATTAGTGTCCGACCGAAAGTTCGGTTTCGGTTTCGGCCGAGTTTCGGCCAAAAATATAGTTTCGGCGGCAGTTTCTGTTTCGGCTAAAATTGGCCGAAACTTTTGCCGAAATCGAAACTGATTTCCAAAGTTGTAGTGCTCGCCTAACTTCGTTTCTCGAGGCAACGTTAAAAGTATCAGTGATACATCAAATCAAATCATCACAGGAAAGTACTAAAACGTTTATCAGTATTAAACGATTTAAACCTCCCTTCTTAGAAGGAAGGGCACAGCAAGATGTATTTCGATACAACTTGCTCGATTTGGGGCGGCCCGAACTGGCGTAGTACCTCCACCAAGCGGAAAACCTACAACAAATTATTGGGAAGTTTCAGAAATGATACGTCGATGCAGCAGTACTTTTATTTTATTTCTTTTTCAAATTACACTCCACATAAATTGCGTCGCTGTACATTTACGTCAGGTCGTCCCGGTCGCCTTGAACAGAGTGAGAGCAGCCCGCTCCCTCCTTGTTCCCGGCCTCTTTATCTCTATTGCTATTGGTGGCGGCATAATAGTGACGCCACCAACATCACGTGACTCGCTATGGTTTTAAATTTGAAATGTAAGTAACAAATTAGTCAACTGAGTGTTCTTTATGTGTTGAAGCTAACAAAATACACTGCCGATGATCGCGACTTCGAACGACTCGTAATGCTATTTTTTTTATGAGTCTGAGTATTTTTTTATTTAATTACTAACAAGCTGACCGCTTCCTGCCATCACCTGATGGTAAGTGGTAACCGTTACCTATATACACGATGAGTGTCCTTCCTTGTCCTTCCTTCCCTTCCAAAAATATTACGTTACGCTTCGTTTTCTATAATTTATGGCCCTCCGATCGATCCCCCGTCCAATTCAAACGGTGATCGAAATTACGACGGCGTGAGCCGAAGTTCGAACCCCCAGCTGTGCCCTCAGACTAAAGTCGTATCCATTAGGCGGGAGTTGGCCTTCAGCCGCTCCATAAGTCCTTCCTTGGTTTGGAGTGCCATCTGCACTCATCTCCCTATCGTCCGGTGAAGCTGTAAAGGCCAGTTGCGGCCAACAGCATTAGAGTAGTCCGAAAAAAAACTCAGTCCTATCTGTACCCCTGAATCCAAACCGCTTACAAAGCAAGCTGCTTATCCACTGATATAGAGAATACTGTAGTCTACATTACTTAATTTTATCTTTAAAAAATACTACTTAACATATTCAGAGCAACGGTAAAAAGTATTAAACCGTTAAGACAGACTGAAAAACGTTGCAAATCAAATTAGTTTGCCGCGTCCGCCTTCTCTCGGTGCTCCCCGTCGGGAATTAACTTAGCAAGTGGGTCACTACGTCAGCGAGGAACAGCTCACTGTGCCCCGCTGACTCGCAGTCCCCGCGCCAACTTGCCCCCGTTTATCTATATATATAACTCAAAGGTGACTGACATAGTGATCTATCAACGCACAGCCCAAACCACCGGACGGATCAGGCTGAAATTTGGTATGCAAGTAGACGTTATGACGTAGGTATCCCCTAAGAAAGGATTTTGATAAATTCCACTCCTAAGGGGGTAAATTAACGCGAGCGAAGCCGCGGGCAAAAGCTAGTTCAAAATGAAAGGTTTAATTCCCGCGCAATACCGCTAAAAGGTCTCCGCGTCGAGTCCTCAAACAACAAGCGGATCATGAAAAACATGCATTAAAAGAAGTCAAATCACAGACTTAATTGTCCACATAATGGGATTAATTTTTCAGGAGTATTACCAGTTAATCTTTTTGGGTCGGATTTTGTGACACACATTTTTTACATGTTTGTTATTAGTTACTAGCTACTCGCCCCGGCTGCGCACGGGTACAAATAGTATTATACATACAAACCTTCCTTTTGATTTACTCTAAAATTCAAAATTTAAAAATCATTTATTCATGTATGACATTTTAGCCGCTTATGAACGTCAAATTTTTAAATTATAATTTTAATTTTTCCCTACCGTCCAGTTCGGTATATAGATCCAATTGAGAAGATATATAAAAAAAAATAGATTCAAAATCCGTTGCGTAGTTTTAAAGATTTAAGCATACATGTGGACAGACAGCGACAGCGACTTTGTTTTATACCATGTAGTGTTGATGATAATGATGATATGACGGCCTCAGTGGTGATTTAGCACACCGCCTTACTTCCGATGATCACGGGTTTGATTCCTCGCAAGGTACAAACATTTGTATTCATGAGTATGATTAATTGTATCGTTCTTGGTTTTTACCTATTTAAAAAAAAACTATGTATTTATATTAGTTGTCCGGTATCCATAACACAATATATTGCATAGGTTGACAATTTTTTTTATTAGGTATTTTGGGTTATTGTCAGGTGCATGGACCTGTAACACTGCGACCTACATAGATCTATTACATTCGCCCATTTTCAGAGTTCGCTACCTAGACCCGTCAGGATCTATTTTGGCTCTAGATGGCGCTGTGAGAATTGTGCTAAGATTATTAAAATATTATATGTGGATTATGATTTAACGGCTTAAAATCTTTCTATGTACTGACATACAGGTCCCTCGATCATTACATAGTATAAAACAAAGTCGCTGTCGCTGTCTGTCCCTATGTATGCTTAAATCTTTAAAACTACGCAACGGATTTTAAATCGGTTATTTTTAATAGATAGAGTAAAATAGAATAGAATAGAAAGTCATTTATTCAAATAAACTTATGTACTTTTGAATAGCCATTACATTTTTTTAATCTACCGCTCATTCGGAAAGCTGTCTCATCATAAGAAGAACGAGCAAGAAATTTGTGTGTTGCTATTTTAAATAATTTTATTCTTACTTACAATTTAAGTTTAAGTGTGTGAATACAAACTACCGATTAGCACTAATTCAATGAAATAATCAAATAGCAAAAACATTCAATACACAACAACTGGTTAAACAATTAATAAGAGTGATTCAAGAGGAAGGTTTATATAATACATGTACACCAGTGCGAAGTCGGGGCGAGTAGCTAGTATAGACATAAAAAAAAATGCTTACAATATTATTTCACATATATCCTGTAATTTGCTGTAAACATGCAAATCTAACAATATGAATAATATCAATTCTCTTATCGTTTGTAGAACATTCAAAGTATCTGTAAAAGTTTTAATATCTGCTCGCTACGGAAGTTATGGTTGTAAATAGGGATAATTTGTATAAATTATCGGGGACGAGGGGCGGAGGGGTGGCGGCGAGCGGGGGGAGCGGTGAGGGGGGGGGGCGGGGGCAGGGGAGGAGGCGGCGGATCCTCGAGAGAAACTCGATTTGCAAATGGAATTCGCATTTTATTGCCAAGAATGAGACGACGTCTGCTTTTTATCGGCTTCAACAGACAGCGACGGTAGACGAAGATTCGAGTTTTTATAAACAATCACAAGCAAGCACAATAACAGCACTCCAGTTCTTGGTGGATAGGATTGACAAGTACATTCAGGTATATCCCTTTGAAATAGAATAGAATAGAAAATAATTTATTCAAATGAACTTACATTGAAGCAGTTTTGAATAGTCATTACATTTTTTTAATCCACCGCTCAAGTTTATTGAAAATTGAGCGGTGGATTAAAAAAATGTATGTGTATCTTCCTTATCGCAGTCTATTGAGGCTGCGATAAGGGAGGCCCGTCGCTGCGTCGCTGCGGAACATTTAAACGGATACAGTCGAATTTAGCAGAGCGCAGCTCGTGTAGGTCATCAGTTAGGGGATTCTTGATTGTCACAACTTTTTTTTAAGAATAGAAAATAATTTATTCAAATAAACTTACATTGAAGCACTTTTGAATAGTCGTCAGATTTTTTTAATCTACCGCTCATTCGGAAAGCTGTCTCATCACAAGAAGAACGAGCAAGAAACTTGTGTGTTGCTCTTTTAAATAATTTTATTATTACTTTACATTTTTAAGTTTAAGTGTGTTCACCTTATCATCCTCCACTGGTGCCCCGCCAGCGTAAACCGTTAGCGTAGGCGGGTGCACCAATCCAGTATCTATACATATAAATAAAATTGGAGTGTCTGTTTGTAATATTGAAATAACTGTTTTTTACTACTTGCATATGAATACAAATACGATAGAAACACCAAAATAACATTTTTTACAAAGTTTGTCTGTCTGTCTGTTTATTCCGACTAATCTCTGAAATGGCTGGCACGATTTTAACGGGAGTTTTTTTGGCAGGTAGCTGATGTAATAAAGAGTAACTTAGGTTACTTTAATTTAAGAAAATTCTTTTATTTTAGAAATTTAAAGTTAAATTCCACGCGGACTAAGTCGCCGGTGCGGCTAGTCATACATAAAAAATAATAAAATAAAACTCGCAGCTTCCGGGAGTAGTCTAACATTAAAGTTTTATTTCAACCGAAAGCGGTGAAACAAAATACGGTCAATTTAAAAGTTTAATCTATTCAGAGAACTGAGACGGCTACTTACAATTAGTGGTTTACTCTTAAGACGAGTGTATCATCATTACCCAGTATAACAAAGTCGCCGTCGCTGTCTGTCTGTCCCTATGTATGCTTAAATCTGTAAAACTACGCAACGGATTTTGATGCGGTTATTTTTAATAGATAGATATAGATATAGATAGATAATGATTCAAGAGGAAGGTTTAAAATACTACGTTTTAGTTTACGTATGTTATTTTATATTTGGAAGTTGATTACACTATGTCACATCTGCACACATTATCACGTGATTCTCATGTTCATATGAGGACCATACAAACTTTCATCCCCTATTTCATCCCCTTGAGTTAGAATTAATCAAAAATCCTTTGATAGCGGATGCCTACGTTTTAACATCTACCTGCATGCCAAATTTCAGCCCGATCCGTCCAGTGGTTTGGGCTGTGCGTTGATAGATCACTAAGTCAGTCACCTTTGAGTTATATATATTTAGATTATAATACAAAGTTTTTACTATATAGCACTGCAGGCCAGGAAATACAAATTTCATTATTTACTAAAAACGTATCTGTTCACAAAGCTGATTTAAAATTTCTCGTCGCTGCCAAGTTTGTTGGCGTTGTTTCGCATCCGATACTAAATATACATAGAGAGGTCGTTTGTTCCGTCAAAGACAACGCGCACCAACTAAAATACGGATAGATGCGGTTTTACGATCGTTATCTACGATATCGTAAAGGATCTAAACTACGAAGAGCGCACAGTTTTCAAAGTAACTGCAATAAAAAATAAACTTTGAATAAAATTAGAAATAGAGTTTGAATCTATACATGTAAATAAAATTGGAGTTACTGTTTGTAATATTGAAGTAACCGTTTTTTACTATATGCATATGATTATAAACACGGTCCATGCACCAAAATTTTTTTTTTTGTCTGTCTGTTGATTCTGGCTAAACTCTGAAATGGCTAGACCGATTTTGACAGGACTTTTATTGGCAGGTAGCTGATGTAACAAGGAGTAACTTAGGCTACTTTTATTTTAGAAACACTCTTTTGTTTAGAGAAATAATGTTAATTTTTACTCGGACGAAGTCGCGGGTACAGTATAGTATAAAATAAAAATAAAATCACGAGTGTTATATCTTATGGAGTAGGTAGAGACATTATTAATTGTCCACGTAGTGGTGAATGTAACGATGAATGCCACGATATGAGAAAAAAAAAACAAACAACAAAGAAAAATTGTTCAACGGCTGAAATTCACCTGAGATTCAGTCTAAATAGAATACAAATAACCTTTATTCAAAAAATAAACTTAATGTAAGCACTTTTGAATAGTCCTATTTTTTATTATACCTCTCATTCGGAACACAGACCAGAAGAATCCGGAAGAAATAAATGTTGTTCATAATTATATTTTTGTAAATTTTCTGTGAACACAATCTGCCATATAGCAAAGTTGATATATAGAAATTAATAGTCATTGAGTAACAAAATAAATCCGTAATAATTATCAGAACTGACAAGTGACAGTCCCTGCAAGCACCATTCACGAGGATGACGGAACAGCCATCATTGTGCTCAAAATGTAAACAGTCACACAAACAGATTTTTTTTGTATTTGCCAGATTTGAACTCACACCCTTTTGTATGTAAGGCCGGTTAACAAGCACTACGGCACGACGAAAACTAAACAAATTTCCAGAAAATATATTTCCCGTCATCTCACTGTTATAACTGGAAAATGTTAAATTGATTCTTAAACGAAAACCAATAGCGATGAAAGTACAAGAAATTAGAAGTTCTATCGCAGGACGAATAAATCTAAGGGGTTCCGTAATTCTCGTCCGTTTGTCGTACCAACTAGCGACATTACGGCGCGCGTAGTTTTTCCTTCCCGCACCTCGTTCCGGCCGGATATTTCCCTGAGGAACGCCGCCGTCCCCCTATTACTACATACGTACATATAGGTATGATTACGGCGTATGATTGCACACGTTTACGGCCTTTGTTCACTCGACGTCCCTGCGATGGCTTCACGCTGATTGTGTTTTTAATTGTTGCTAATAACCACCAAAATTAATGAGGCATCGCATTATCAAAGACCACTACATGGGCCGATGTGTTTATCTTTAGTTTCATTTTACAATAACTTTACATCGCGCACATGAGTATTGTTTGGAGATATTTAATCAAAAGGGATATGATTATATTATTGTGTACAAACAAAATGTCTTGTTTGATGGCTGGCTTTGATCCGTGATACTCCAGAATGAGTGCTGCTTGTAGGGACTGGTCTGCTCTAATTACTACGATTGATTTATTCTTATTTAATTACTCAACCAGTTGGTTGTGTATTTAATATTTTGACTCTATTCAATTAGTACTAGTTGATAATTTATATTCACACATTTCAACTTATAATATATAGAATAGAAAATAATTTATTCAAATAAACTTACATTAAAGTTCTTTTGAATATTCATCACATTTGTTTTAATCTACCGCTCACTCGGAAAGCTGTCTCATCACAAGAAGAACGAGCAAGAAACTTGCGTGTTGCTCTTTTAAATAATTTTATTCTTACTTTACATTTTTAAGTTTAAGTGTGTGATTACAAACCACCAATTAGCACTAATTCAATTAAATACTCAAATAGAAAAAATATTTAATATACAACCAACTGGTTAAATAATTAATAAAAGGAAATCAGTCATAGTGATTAGAGCAGACCAGTCCCTACAAGCAGCACCCGTTCACGAGTATGACGGATGAGCCAGCCATCACTGCGCTCGACCATATTTTAGGGAGCCCAATGACCCGGCCCACCACGCCGCCACATGTCTGAACATTTTAGTGAGCATAACTACTCATTCCACTCGACCTTGTCACAGCTACTTAAAATTACTATATGGTAGTTACAGTATTCGCACTTTACATGAGGATGCATGCGGCAATCAATACTAAAGCCGCTACGCTATCATATATCAAGAAAGCAGAATGAAAAATAAATTATAACGTTGTCCGCTAAAAATATTTATAGTCTCACACAAGCTAGCGGTATCGGAATTAAACAAAATAATATAAATACAAGTAATACAACAAAATATAAACTCAGTATAGCCATGACTTGTACAAAAATATGTAAAAATGTAGGCTGTCCCTATACATAAAATATTCGCGGACACAATACCATATTGCTGTGTTGTACTCACAAATAAAATGCAGGTTATGAAATAACAAAAATAGTAGCTATGTGGCATTCACGAAATGATACGTACGAGTATTGTATGAGTTTGTATATTTATCGTAAATTCTTGTACAGGGAAACAAATTTATTTATTTATTTACTTATACAACTATTATTACAGGCCTAAGCCCAATACAATAGTGTATCTAATTCTATATTACACATGTTCGTTATTATAACATATAACATACAATGTTGTTTTTGTGAATTCACACAGACTACACACATACAAATCCGTTGTTTCTGATATTTTATTGAGAGTGGTCAGTGCGAGCGTCATGGACGTCTCGTTTAACAAATTAGTTCTGCCGCGAGGTACCGCTAGCAACTGGGACCTTCGTCGCCGCCCCAGATTATCTGGTGACTATGTGGTGTTCAAACGAGGATCGAAATTACGACGGCCTGAGCCGAGGTTCGAACCCCTAGTGGTGCCCTCAGACTAAAGTCGTATCCGTCAGGCAGGAGTGGCCTTCAGCCGCTCCATAAGTCCTTCCTTGGTTTGGAGTGCCATCTGCACTCGCCACTAACGTCCAGTGAAGCTGAAAAGGCCAGCTGCGGCCAACAGCAATAGAGAAAAAAAAAATGTGATGGTGGTTAATAAATTAAGTTATTGTCACTATTTCCTTTTGAGAAAATTGCAATAGCATATATTGCTGGTTACTCTATATATTCTCTCAAATTTGAATTTAAAAATTAATCATTAATTTTGCGCTCGACCATATTTTAGGGAGCCCAATGACCCGGCCCACCACGCCGCCACATGTCTGGACATTTTATTGAGCATTATGCAATTGCGAAGGTTATGCATCTTTACAAACATCAAGTTAATTAATGAAATACAACATGGGTTCATTTTCTTACACCTTAAGTATAAAGAGAGTTATCTAATGCCACTAGATAAGATATCACTGTAAGAGCAATTAAAATGTTAAAGAATATTTTTAATAAATTGTTTAAGATTTTGTGAAATCACATAGAAAATTGTAAAATAATATAAATTATAAATTTTCAAATTTGTCTTTTGGACTCACAATTTCGTTCTATGCTGCTATTATTCAACAGTCATGCTCGCTATAAAGTTCAAACTTGTGGCGGCGTGGTGGGCCGGGTCAATGTGCTCCCTCTGATATGGTTGAGTGCAATGATGGCTGGCTCATACGTCATACTCGTGAACGAGTGCTGCTTGTGGGGACTGGTCTGTTCAGGTTGCGAACACTGATTAGATTTTTTTTTCAATAGCATATGCTGGTGGTCACTCTATTCTCCCAAATTTTAATTTTAATGACTGTATTATAGTAAACATGTACAACATTTATTTGAAAAGAATACGAGCTGAGTTTCTTGTTAGTTCTTCTCAGCTCGAAACTCCAAACTGACGGTAGATTTGACATATCATAAGAGTATATAATAGACCTACATGAATTTATTTTGATTTTAATTTACTGAAGGCAAATTGCATTTTCTTTTATGGATGATAATGGCATGGTGCACCCGCCTGCGCTAACGGTTTACGCTGGCCACCAGTGGAGGATGATAAGATGAACATGAGGTCAGGTCAGTTAGCCCATTGTGACATATTTAGCAGAAATTTATCACGATGGTTTCCAGGGGGAACCGCGTGGAGGTCAACCTGACATGGTACATTGCTAGTAATGGGGTCATGAGTCCACATTACTTGCAGTCCGCCCCCCCCCCTCCCCCCCTCCCCCCGCAAGTTGCGTAAAGTTGCAAGTGTCACAATAAGCACTTCACTCAATCTGCTCGCAATATTATTTTGTTAGTTTTCGTAACATTGCTTAAGAGAATTATACAACTGTTGTTTCTAAGTAACACAATAGCACTATATTGAATTGTAACTTTCGTTTCAATACGGCGGAACAGTCGCAATCGTAATTCATATAACTTTAAAAGTTCCGTAGCCTCATTCCTTTCAGCTCCGAAATCGAGAAACAAAATGCAAGCGCGGCGGTGGATGGGGAATCCGCATATTACGGTAACGACCGACTGAAAATATCGCCACAAAAACATGGATGCGAGACGGAAAATGCGGAGTGCAGCCATTTCCAGGACAATGAAGTGATTTCCTGAAAGCCTGGAGACTTGCGCGCACAGCAACGCACTCCGCCTCCCAGATACGTATCTGTGAGAGTCCACTAGAAATACGCATTATGCACTCACTCACTCACCAACTTTAACTATAAAATATCTATATATATATATATAAATAAATTTAGAGTGTCTGTTTGTAATATTGAAATAACCGTTTTTTACTACATGCGTTACATACACCAAAATAACATTTTTTACAATTTTTGTCTGTCTGTCTGTCTGTATGTACAGACTATCATTCCTGTATTGAATGAAACAATCCTGAATGTTGCCATGTTATTGCTCTTCTTTCTGGTTAAATATTAAAATTGATTTATCTATTAAACAGTCATTATTGTAATTACTGATTACAATAATATGATAGAGGTTAACATACAACTTACAGACAGACAAACAATGCATACCATTAAGCTTAGAACTAAAATATAATCTTACTAGCTACCCACCCCGGCTTCACACGGGTGTACATGTATTATACATATAAACCTCTCGAATCACTGTATCTATTAAAAAAACCGCTTCAAAATACATTGCGTAGTTTTAAAGATTTAAGCATACATAGGGACGGACAGACAGCGACGGCGACTTTGTTTTATACTATGTAATGATTTCCAATCATTATATATGGAACTTTTATTAATATACAGAATCAATCGATGCGTAATAGACCTATTTTCTTGTTTGTTACAGCTATTATCAACGTTTTTTTATTTAGATAAGATTTAATTTTAGATACGCTAACAATAACCAGAGGGAATTTTTGTACAAAGATTTTTGCGTTTATATGCAAGCTAAATTAAATTCTATTGCTAACTAGATAGCTTTGCAAATTACACTCGTATTGTGAATGATGTACGTGTTACTGCAGGCACGCACACTGCTATTTTTGTAGCGTCGGTTGTAGTACCTAAAGTTGTTCATGTTATTGTTACTAATTTTCACAGAAGAAGTGTTAGTTAGTTAGTTATTATAATTATAATATAATATATTTAGAACTAAAATTAAAGACAGCGACATCGACTTTGTTTTATACAATATAAATATAATAACAACGAATAAATATATAAACAATCTCATCGCGTTGGCATATTGGTCTCGAATATTGTCTGAGTGAAAAGAGTTGAACTGCAGGAATCGCAAACCAATGTTGCATAATAAATACGCTATCAGCGGATTATACTTGTAGGAGGCGAGCTCCCGCCCTGCGGCAGGGGGGCTGCACTGGGCGGGCGGCGGGGCGGGGACGGGGGCGGGGGAGCGGGTGAGAGGTACATCGTGTAGTACATTTAGAGATACGTATGAAGGCCGTTCATCCATCACACATAATCCGAGCAATTGTGGCGATCGTCTCCACTCACACGGCCCAAACCTCACTGACATGACGCTGAGCGTGTTATAAAAGGGTGACGGCTGTTGTGGATGAGGATGTCATGTCTGACGTTTTGAAATTTAGAACTGGAATTTCTAACACTACATAGTATAAAACAAAGTCGCTGTCGCTGTCTGTCGGTACCTATATAATCTTTAAAACTACGCAACGGATTTTGCGATTTTTTTCAATAGTTGGAGTGATTCAAGAGGGAGGTTTATGTATAATACAATATAATGCATAACATTAATAACCATTTTTTATCGTTTACATTTTACTGGAAAAAGCAAGTACATGAGCAAAAGCTACACACCACTGAAATGCGTATGCTTCGTTGGGCAGGTGGAGTTACGCTTACAGATAAAGTCCGAAACGAGCACGTAGGGGGCAGCTTCGGAGTGGTACCTGTTACTGAAAAGCTTAAAGAACGTAGACTTAGGTGGTATGGACATATTCTGCGTAAACCTGAAATTGTGAGAAACCCACATTGTGAGAAAGTGCCTTACCATGGCTACAACAAAAAGAGGACGAT
Organism: Achroia grisella; assembly: GCF_030625045.1. Lineage (NCBI taxonomy): Eukaryota > Metazoa > Arthropoda > Insecta > Lepidoptera > Pyralidae > Achroia > Achroia grisella. The sequence continues at coordinate 134,071 of NW_026713024.1, read as the reverse complement.
GCAGGCCACCAACTACCTGGTTGACAAATGTCCATAGGGACATGGGTACCAGCGAAATGTATGGCGCCCCAGGATTAGAAAAGCCGACCCCGAGTAACGGGAAGAGGCGAGGATGAAGAAGAAGAAGAAGATATTTTACTGGAAAAAAATTCATTTACGTAGTGATTTTAAATAATACAGCATTATATTTTCCAATTAAGTAATCCTTAAATACATTGTCCATTTAATATAGATCAATATGGCCATTTACAGCAAGTAATTTAAACGAATATTTCCGAAGATATTACAGATTTAAAATGCAGGGACGTAGCGGCGCGGCGGCCGGGAGGTACCGGCGCGGCCGGCGCCGCTAAACAAAACATGTTTGTACTGTCTAATGACAAAAAAGCTGTAAATGTTGTTTATAAGGACGATCTGTAGTAGGTAGGTACATATTTAGCATAAGCGTTGCATCTGTGCAAAGCCGGGGCGGATCGCTAGTAACATATAAACCAAACAATCATACGCGAACGGCAAACGGAGGAAAATGTTGTTTGCAATAGAAACTAGCGACGATAGGATGACTGATGTGATCTCATATTTATTTTATCATCCTCCACTGGTGCCCCGCCAGTGTACACCGTTAGTGCAAGCGACGGTAGGGGAAAAAAATATAATGTAAAAACTTGACGTTTATAAGCGGGTAAAATGTCCTTCATGAATAAATGATTTTTGAATTTGGAACCATAATCTTTTCATTCTTTAAAAAAATAGGAACTAGTAGAGGAAATAATAACCTAAATTAACCAGAACCTAAAATAGAAATGTTTAGGGCAAGTCCCTATTACAGATCCAGTGTAATATATAACAAAATCCCGAAAACCATAAAACAAGAACGTAACATTTATTTATTAAAAAAATGGCCTAAAGTATTACTGACAGAAAAAGATTACTATACAGTAAAGTAATTTTTAACAGACAGAGAGAGAGCTACGTAAACACTACAAAATTTCATTTTGGGAATGAGTCATCTACGAAATTGCTATACTCTTTAAACAGAGTCCATGTGTTGTTGAATTATTATATGTAAATTTATGTACATCCATATGCAATTATAAATAAATAAACAATTAAAAAAATATATATTTATATTCATAATAGGAATGTTAGTTATGTGGATTGTTGAACCCGTGTCTAGCATAATCCAATATCATGTTGTTAATATAAATGACGTAGTGGAGTAACCTGAAACAGTCATGCTCGCTAAAAGTTCAAACTTGTGGCGGCGTGGTGGGCCGGGTCGATGTGCTCCCTTTAATATGGTTGAGTGCAATGATGGCTGGCTTATCCGTCATACTCGTGAACGGGTGCTGCTTGTGGGGACTGGTCTGTTCAGGTTGCGAACACTGATTAGATTTTTTGATTTTTTTATATAGCATATGCTGGTGGTAACTTTATTCTCCCAAATTTGAATTTAAGTGAAGTAGTATTATTGTAAACATGTACAACATTAAATAAAATACGAGCTGAGTTTCTCGTCAGTTCTTCTCATCTCGATATCATTCCGAACTGACGGTAGATTTGACATATCATAAGAGTCTGTAATAGACCTACATGAATAAAGATGTTTTGAATTTGAATTTGACCTCTCTAGAAACCATCATAATGCCTGTGAATTTGTCTCGATAGCCTAACTGACCTGACCTCATGCTCATCTTATCATCATGCACTGGTGCCCCGCCAGCGTAAAACTTTAGCGTAGGCGGGTGCACCATTCCATTATCATCTATTAAAAAAATAGGATAGTAAAGCTAACCGGACTGACTTAGTGGAACGCGCGAACTTAAAATAGTTCTTAAGTCCTGCAATTTTCTCCTTTAATATATCGTTGCGTAGAAATAGAAGAAGCTTTGAGGGAAAGGGGATTATTATAGCCCAAGAGCCCACGACGGCCAGACATACGTCATTTTAGTAAACGTGAAAGTTGTTGTATGTGTGTCCCCAAACTCAGTTTGAGAGAACTCTCAATAATATATATAAATTTCAGCTTTATTAAAATGACGTAAGTTTATTTATAAAATAGTATAGTTTAGGGGGGTCCGGCGGGGGTTTGGAACCACACTAAGGGTCTGGCAATGAGCAGCGCAAGTTATAATAATGCTACCAACAATATATGAAAATATGGAGTTTCTGAACATAACGAATTTGATATGAAATTTTTTACACTTTTGTTACCTGGTACCTACCAAAGGAACCACGATCCAGGTTTCATGTTTGGGGATCGTTCTTGCCTGTGTTGGGGACACACATACAAGAACTTTCACGTTTACTAAAATGACGTATGTCTGGCAGTCGTGGGCTCTTGGGCTATTAGTAATGTGGACTGATGATCTTATTGCTAGCAATATACCGTGTCAGGTTAACCTCCACGCGGTTCCTCCTGCAAAACCATCGTGGTAAATTCTTGGTGAATTTGTCACGATGGGCTAACTGACCTGACCTCATGTTCATCTTATCATACTCCACTGGTGCCCCGCCAGCGTAAACCGTTAGCGCAGGCGGGTGCACCACTCCATTATCATCCATAAAAGAAATAGAAGAAGCTTCTACTAAAATATTAGAGAAATTAATGTTCTTGAGGGAAACCAATTTTATGGCTAAACTGGTCTGATTTAACACACAATCAAATTAGACTAACAAATCAATGACAACAAACGAAATCCATTACAAGAATATAATATTAGAATACAATAAAAAAGCATAAAAAATAACAAACAATTACAAAAAAGAAGATAAGAAAACTATGCGAACAAAGCCGGTCTTATCGCTCAAAGAAATCTCTTACAGTAAATAAAAGTAAAATAGTGAAATCGTTCCTAAATTATGACCTGATCAAAGGAAATAAGGATTAGTTTTGCTTGTAATAGATGAAGTAACTGAAGCTGTCTCTAGCAGTAGGCAACGTATACCTACTTAGGGGTTCGCAAATCACTGCAAAAAGTGAGATGTGTTCAAGGGTACCTGGTACTTTTTGCTATATTCCGGCGGGAGACGTGGATAAGGAAGAACATAGTAAGTGCATATTAACTTTGTGAGTGCAGGGACTGGATGTCTATTGTTTAATTAGGGAATTTTCTATAATTTCAATGAAAATTGTAATCAATATACTTCTTTATTTTGAAGTCATAAATACTTGTACTGTAGGTACTTTCAAAACTTTTAAAACTGTATTTCGGTAACAAATATGACAATATATATATATTCTCTATAGTTCGCTTATGGTCTCTAGAATATTATGTTTTTTACATTTTGGCGCCAAAGTTATGTCACCTTTTTAAAAGCAACGGAACAAACCCAAACAGCTATAATAAGAGACAATATTCAAAGTGGGATATTTAACATCTATTATGCTCGTAAATGTAGTTATGGAAAAACGGTTTATTCAAGACAATTCACACAGCGCCATCTAGTCCGATGCTAAGTTGAGCTTGTGTTGTATGTTAGTACTACACGACTAATAAATATTTACATACATTTGTTTGTACACAGATAATACACATAAAATAGAATAGAATAGAAAATCATTTATTCAAATAAACTTATTTTAAACACTTTTGAATAATCATAATAATTTTTATTATCTTCAGCTCATTCGGAAAGCTTTCTCATCATAAGAAGAACGAGCACCAACCAGCACTAATGTGTAATATAATGTATATGCATTTCCGGCTCGAAGGATCAAAAAATGTAAGACATACATACATATACGACCTCGATGATCTAATGGTCTAGCACGCCGCTTTACTACTGATGGTCGCGGGTTCGATTCCTCGCACGGTACATATATTTGTATTCATGTATATGATTGTTTGTATCGGTCTGGGTGATTTCTTTGTATAATATGTATGTATTTACGAAAAAAAATATCTATGTATATGTATCGGTTATCTAGTACCCACAACACAAGCTTTAGCTAGCTTAACTTGGGTCTAGACAGCGCTGTGTGAATTCACCTGAGATTATTATTATTATATTATTATATATTATCACATCATGCCCCTGGTTCATCTCCTGCTTTGTCGTTTCATAGAACTACAATGTTACTGAGTACTCTACGTATACCGAAACACATCTTACGTAACAATCTGTTTAACAGGGGGGAAAGGTGATAGTTAGTAATGTGGACTGATGATCTCATTCCTAGCAATGTACAATGTCAGGTTGACCTCCACGCGGTCCCCCCTGCAAACCATCGTGATAAATTCTTAATGAATTTGTCACGGTGGGCTAACTGACCTGACCTCATGCTCATCTTATCATCCTCCACTGGTGCCCCGCCAAAACCGTTAGCGCAGGCGAGTGCACCATTCCATTATCACCCATAAAAATCTGTTTAACAGATGAAATAGGACAGACATCCGCACCACGACTTTCAACGACTATCACCTTCATGGAAACTTATGAATATACCGCGAATTAAGAGAACAAATTATCGCATGTTTGTGGACGGGTATTAACTTTTGTGGGTAACGAGTACACAGGTAGACGCGGAGGGCGACCGCCCCCGCCCCCGCGCCCGCCCTGTAAGTAACTACAATACACATGTTTGAGGGCCGATTTAATTTAACTTTGCGGTTGTTGTTGAGCGTGTGTACATTGAGGTGAAAGTGACATTGAACGGCTATAGAGTTGACTTTGTAATGTGGCACTGTTATCTCAAATTATTTAAGTTATTAACCGGGTCTTATCACGAATAATTTTATGGCAAATAAAAAAATAAATTCAAGCAAAGTTCAGTAGCATCAATAGTCAATAAGTATACGAATACCGTGAGTGCTGTGTCGTGAACTTTCGTTGAACAATCTAGTGACGGTAGATGAAGAAAAAACTGCTGTCACCTATCTACATTGACATCGCTGTTACTCCAGTCAGCTCGTGACCACGGCTAGTGCAACCTAGTCGAAACGTCGAGAGAGGTAAATACCTTTATTTGCCATAAAATTAGTTCGTGTTAAGACCCGGTTAATAATATAAATAATGTATATTAAACACGGTCTGGTCAAGATCGCTGGAAGGCATTGGATGCGAGCAGCGCAGGACCGATCGTCGTGGAGATCTTTGGGGGAGGCCTATGTCCAGCAGTGGACGTCTTCCGGGCTGCGATGATGATGATGATGATGACATTAAACACGAAAGTTTAAAATTAACTATTGTTAACTCAAATGCTGTTTTCAGAGGCAAAAAAGCCATAAGTATAGCACTAGTTTTGTAAGTTAGGTTACGTTGTTTTTAATTTTATGCTCGACCGAAGAGGTTTCAATCCAGTACCGAGGTCATCCGGAGTTGATGCTCGGGCGAAGGGGTTTGCCTCGGGGTCCCAACCTTCACGTAAGGTGCAGATGACCAGTCAGCAAGTCAGAGCTATTTTTTTTGGTGAGCATATTTTTATAACTCTTTTAACTTCTGCGTTTGCGCTTCCGTATTACGCTCGCTTTAGCAGAGTATGTTGAATGTTTGGGAAGTGTTTTATTTGTTTAGTTTATATATACATTTGTTAATACTAATAGTTATGTTATTATGTGTAGTTTAGATGTTTATTATATACTAGCTGTTCCCGCGAGTTCATCCGCGTGGAATTTAACTTCATTTTTCTATAATAAAAGTAGCCTAATTTACTAAGCTACCTGCCAAAAAAAGTCCCGTAAAAATCGGTCGAGCCATTTCAGAGATTTGCCGGAACAAACAGACAGACAAAAATTGTAAAAAATGTTATTTTGATGGATATGTACCATATTTATACATATGCATGTCGTAAATACCGGTTATTTCAATATTACAAACAGACATTCCAATTCTATTTATATGTATAGATTTATTCATTTGAAACAATATAAATTGTCTGTGACAACATATAAGATCTAGAACATAGTACTTTGTTATGTTGGGTGGCGTATCGGATAGGCATACAATAGGTCCTGTAGGCCATCATTGTAATAATAATCTACGAAATAGTAACACTTATGCAACTCGCCCCGTTTCGCACGGGTGTACACATGTATTATATACATTAACCTTCCTCTTGAATCACTCTATCTATTAAAAAAACCGCTTCAAAATGTATTTAAAAATTTATTCAAAGTTGCGTAGTTTTAAAGATTTAAGCATACATAGGGACGGACAGATAGCGACAGCTACTTTGTCCCTCGTATTAATGTGGATTTTAACGGTGTTCCCATCACCGCAGGTTAAATAAAAAAAAATCTGTAGTTTTGTAATCATGTACGTGTTATTTGAAAATAATAACTTTGACTTTGACATCCTCGGTGGTCTAGTGGTTTAGCACACCGCCTTACTTCCGATGGTCGCGGGTTCGATTCCTCGCACAGTACAAACATTTGTATTCATCAGTATGATTGTTGGTATTTTCTATGTATAATATATATGTATTTATGAAAAAAAACATATCTATGTATTTATATCAGTTATGGGTACTAGACCCATAACACAAGCTTTTACTAGCTTAACTTGGCTCTCTAGATGGCGCTGTATGAATTGTCCTGAGATTATTATTATTATAATAAGAGCTGAATTTCTTATCAGTTCTTCTTAGCTAGAAAACACTCCGACTGACAGTAGATTTGACATATCATAGCAGTCTGTAATAGACCTACATGAACAAATATTATGATTGATTGATTGGAATATAAATTAGTAAGGTATCGTCCGGATTGGGTCGGGGTTGTAAACCGGTGTAGGTCACGTCGTACTTGAACAAAATATTAGTTTGGTTCGTTTCTCGATGAACCAAATATTTCACAGTCTGGTTATTGTTGGAAAAAGAAATATTGTCTTACGTTTAGTATTCATGTTGGAGGCGGTTCACTCGCAGTCATTTCTATTTATTTTCAAAGAGAATAGCCTACGGAACGCACCTGTTCGTTCTCACCGTACAGTTTGCATTAATTACAAACACTCACAAAAAAATCTACATCTGCCTACCTCATTGGGAGAAACACGTGAAGATATCTGACTACATATATATGTACACATTTTTCATAAAATTGTCACAGATGTATTAATTTAACGATCGAAAGTATCTTTTTTTTTATATCATAATTTGAGCGCGTTTGACCGCCATCTCACCTGATGTTAAGTGATGATGTGGTCTAAGTTGTTACACGCAAGCTCAAATAATGCCTATTCACTCATCTTTTTTTCCGTAAAGCTGAATAATTTATACAGGGCGTCCCAGAACTGAACGTCAAGCCGAAACGGGACAGGATTGATTGTAGCCATCATGAGAAGAATCGGAAAAAAAATCTATCTCAGGCAAATTGAAAATTACGGGCATTAAAGAAAAACCTAGAAATTAGGTCAAACTGTAACGATTCTTCGGTTATTGTGGATAATTTTTATTATCATCTTTGCAACCGCAACACTAAATAACATTTCTAGAACCACAGCCAAAACAATGATCAATTGGCCTGAGTTTACTCGAATTAAAACTATCTGTTAAACTATGAATTTAAAAGTTTCAAAATTTGCCGACTTTGACAAGCCCTCCATAAAAAAAATGTACTAAAGTACCTTGGCAAGTGCCATTAAAAGTTCGCGCATTTAATCAGGATTGTAAAATGGTACAATACTTGTTAGTTTTGTACTAAAAAATGAGTAGAAAAATAAAAACCTCAAGTAACCCGATTTTTGCTAGCCCATTTTACTCAGTTCTAATGTTTTTTATTCGCACAAGCTCTTGGTAGGTTCTTAATTTTACGGCAATATGATGAGAGAGATGGATGGTAAACATGTTTGCCATGAGTGAGCGAGACAGATAGTGACGTCAATATTATGTTATCTGTGCTTTTACCAAAGTCAACAAAAGTGAGTAAAATTAAAAAAATATGAAAAATCTTAACCAACTTAAAATAACATTTTTTATTACAATAAATGTTCAAAGAGTTTACCCGCAACACCGTTAGGGAATTGCAAGTACGTTGTCGGCCTTTTAAAAAGGAATAAGCCCTTTTCTTGAAGGTTTCAATATCGTATCGGTTCAAATTAATATACATAAATACACATTTAGCTAAAATAGAGATAGTACACAAATGACAAGGTGATAATAGATATAAATACAGTCAAACAAAAGTACAGGGTGTTACGTTATAAAGGGTGCAGAGTTTTTCGTTATATTATATTAATAATACTACGTACTACGTACACCTGCTCGCGGTCAAACAAACGGTGTGCAGGAGTTAAAGAGCACCTGCGACTGCTCTTAACCCTTACCGGACCCTTAGTACCCGGCACACAGACATCACTAAGTTACCAAGTGATACGAAACCTAGATATTTATAATTACAATACATTTGTTATCTATTATATATATATAGTATTTGACATCAGTAAGTTTAACTACAAAATCTATAGATAGGTAGCTAGCATGTTAGGGAGCTCCGTAACCGTAACCGCACTATCGGATATCCGATCTGAAAAAATATCCGTAACCGTAACCGAAACTATCGGATATCCGATCTGAAAAAATATCCGTAACCATAACCGAAACTATCGGATATCCGATATGAAAAAATATCAGTAACTGTTAGGTGTATATCAGGGATGTTAGGGAGCTCCGTAACCGTAACCGAAACTAACGGATATCCGATATGAAAAAATATCCGTAACCGTAACCGAATCCGAAATAAATGTGACGGATAATATAGAGGCGGAGCCTAATAGAGACACGTTATGTAACTATTTTATTAGCTATTTGTATTTTACTTTTGAAATTTCTTAAAGAATTAATATCCGTAACTGAAATTATCTGAAACTAACGGATAATCCGAAATAATTTCATATCCGCATCCGTATCCGTATCCGGTATAATAATCATTCCTATATCCGAAACATATCCGTATCCGAAATTTCATATCCATAACATACGTGATACGATATATTGTCAATTTTTGTTTACTTCGTTTAGTAGTAGTTTAGAAGTTAACGTGCCATCGTCGTCGCAGATCTCATATTGTATTAATTTACTAATAAAGGCTATAACAGAATAGCAGAGAGGTTGGACTCACTGTCCCATCTGAGTTACAGACCGTTTTGTATCCTTCATTACTTTAAAATTTTATTATTGTATGGACAGCAATTGTATTAGTTTTTGTTTGAGATAAATAAATAATAATAATATCTCAGGAAAATTCACACAGCGCCATCTAGTCCTAAGCTAAACAGAGGTGTTATGGACAACTGATATAAATACATACAATACTTTTTTTTCTGTAAGTAAATACATATTATACACCGATACAAACATGAGTATGATACTCATGAATACAAATGTTTGTGCCGTGCGAGGAATCGAACCCACGACCATCGGTCGTAAAGCAGTGTGCTAAACCACTAGACCACCGAGGCTGTCTGAAATTTTTTTTTTTTTCATACATTTTGTGTTCTCAAATTTCTTCGGTGTTCTAGTTTATTGTTATTAATATTATATCGTGAACTGCATCATACACATCACAAAATGCTCTCAAATATTGTTATCAATTAATACGTGAGGTTAAATATGATATTAAAGGTGTTATGATATCAAATACAACTATGCGCCTCATCAGCTTAATCTTAATAATATAATAATATAAACTCGAAAGTTTGTTCGTATAAATGTTTGTTACTCTTTCACGCAAAAACTACTCAACGGATTTCGATGAAACTTTACAGTAATATAGCTTATACATTAGAATAACATACACAGCACAGCTAGTTATAAATGAAGCAACAACGAGGTTTAAAAAAACTCAAATGCAAGTCGCTATACAAGATCGGATCCGCTATACGACCGCCGTGTACCCGTCGCATACCCCGCCCTTGTAAATTTTATTTCAGTAAACGTGCATCTAAATAAGGTTTGCATTTCATCTAGATATTTCCAATTTCAGTATATATGTATGTACATATATAACGGGTTGATATATGATGTCGAGTGAGGCAAAAGGTCGTAGACTAAATAGCGGCCGCCCAAACGATACGAGTTCATTGCCGTAGCGGAGTGTGCTTTTAGAATTAGAATTTCGCTAATAGAAACTACTTACGTAAATATTATACATAAAACTAGCTGGCCCGGTAAACGTTGTTTTGCCATATAAATTAATAGCGCTATAAAAAATTATGAGTTGGTGATAGAAGGGTGAAAATTCAATGTTGACCTTAAAAAAATTTAACAAAAAAATTTTGCCCAAAAAATAAAATAATAATGTTAGTGGTGGACAACCCTTATCACTTAGGGGTATGAAAAATAGATAATAGCCGATTCTCATACCTACTGAATATGCATATAAAATTTCATAAAAATCGGTCAAGCCGTTCTGGAGAAGTATGGTAAATAACATTGTGACATGAAGAAGTTGAAGAAAAACATTTATTGACAACTTTATAATTATTGATATAAAAAAATACATTTACACATTTGATAAAGGTACATTTTACATTTTATATATAAGATACAAGGTAAAAAACAGAAATAATATGTAAAGTGGTCACGACGCACCTAGTCTATGTAAAAAAACAAAAAAGTTTTCAATTAAGTGAACTAAACTTAATTTCAGCTTTCATACTGTACTACTGAAACGATAATATTAAGAGAAAAATAATTGAATCTAGGTTATTCATTATTAATAAAGAAAAATTATATTGTAATGACTAGCTACAGTCAACACTTTAGAGTAATGCAGAAATATCAATGAATTCAAATTAAACACTGTCGTCATTACAGATTACTTGAATGACAAAAAGGTTTATTTTTTAATAATGTTTGCGACGGTAGGTATACGGCCACTAGAATAAATTTGAAATGGTCGCGTCACGACGCCCCGCGCCGCGGCCGGGCTCCCTCGAATGCGTTATTCAGCGAGCCCGCCGGTTCTCTACCATCATACTTTATTAGTAGCAAATTTTACGGGCCCTAAATTTCGTTACGGCCACTAAAAACCCAACCGATATCTTTGACCGTCTTGAAAATTTCTATCACAGCGGATTCAACGATATAGCCATCGGAATAACTTGGGAAAAACTGCTCAGTTCAATTTGTATCGAAGATTTAGACTAATATTTATGACTATAATTTTGTCCGTTGTTTATTTTTAATTTACTAGCTATTCGCTCTGGCTTTACACGGGTGTACATGTAATACAGGTAGAGAAATAAATAGAAATAATCTTTATTCAAATAAACTCATTACAAGCACTTTTGAATAGTCATATTTTGATTCTGCCACTCATTCGGAACGCAGATTCATCACAAGAAGAATGAGCAAGAAACTTGTGTGTTGCTCTTTTGAATAGATGTTTTTTATTTATGTTATTAACCGGGTCTTAACACGAATAATTTTATGGCAAATAAAGGTATTTACCTCTCTCGACGTTTCGACTAGGTTGCACTAGCCGTGGTCACGAGCTGACTGGAGTAACAGCGATGTCAATGTAGATAGGTGACAGCAGTTTTTTCATCTACCGTTACTAGATTGTTCAACGAAAGTTCTGTTAACGACTGTTGCTACAACTGAACTTTGCTTGAATTTATTTATGACTGAATTCCACGCAGGTGGTAATTTTAAGCCATCTTCTCTGTTATACTATAATTTTTTATATAAAAAAAACACCTCAACGATTGAAATTAAAAAACATCCCACTCTCAGGATGTTTTTTAATTTCAATCGTTGAGTTGTTTTTTTTATACAAAAAATTATGGTATAACAAGTAAGAGGCATGCGATAATTAAAACCTATAGACAATAACAATAGACAAGATAATGCAGCCACGACAATATGATCGTACAAAACGCCAATTAGCTGATACCTATCGATTATCGTTACATCTTTACGCGCTCTCCAGCGGGAAGGCTTAAACAAACCTTGAGCGTGTCCCGCACCGCGCCGGCCGGAGCCCCTCGCCGCCCTTACAAAGTTAGCGACGTGACCGCAATAACTCCACGATGTCGCCCCGCACCCCCTGCACCCCCACCCCCACCACCGAGAAGGCGCTCCCCGTCTTGCCCCCTCGCGCTCCTATATTCGGACATTATATTCGGCCTTCCATATAAAAACTAACTCCATTCCGCGCACATGCTCTCCTCCACATGCTGTCATGTAATGGAATAACTTATCTTCTAGGATAGATTACACGGATACCCATGTCTTGGTCTTTGGTACCAAATAACAAGCAGTTGTTAGCAATAGGGACGAGTCGAGCTATACGTTTATTGCTAAGATCTCACTTAATTCTGTTGTAAATCAGTTTGCTTCTCAAGCTGCATTCCAATGATCAATGTGGCAGTGAAATTACAAGGTATAGTTATAGTAGTTTAATATTTTGACGTATATTCTAAATATATATAACTTAAAGGTGACTGACATAGTGATCTATCAACGCACAGACCAAAGCACTGGACGGATCGGGCTGGAATTTGGCATGCAGGTAGATGTTATGACGTAGGCATCCGCTAAGAAAGGATTTTTTTATTTAATGAAAAAACCCTTTCTTAGCGGAAATTATATATATTTAGAAGTACGACTATAAAATGTCTCCACATTCTAATTTGTGTGTGCGGGAGCGTTGTGAGGTTTATTGATTTAATAACCCAAGTTATAAACTGAAAAGAACTTTAACTAAAATAAAAAAGTTTGTTCATAGTATGTGAGGCAGGTAAACTTGTACAGCTGTTAGTGTAACGAGTATGATACAAACAAAACAGTATTACTGATACAACAACTACTGAACGAGGACTTTACTTTTAAAAGATATTAAAAGAAGAATAGAATAGAAAATCATTTATTCTTAATATATATAAATAATATATATAATAAACTTAATTTAAGCACTTTTGTATAGTCATAGTTATCATTGTTTTAATCTACCGCTCATTCGGAAAGCTGTCTCATCACAAGAAGAACGAGCGAGAAACTTGCGAGTTGCTCTTTTAAATAATCATTGTAGTAATAAATCAAACAAACATATCCATTATTATTTTATAAATCATCATCATTATCATTACATAGTATACAGCAAAGTCGCTGTCGCTGTCTCTCCGTCTCTATGTATGCTTAAATCTTTAAAACTACGCAACGGATTTTAAAGCGGTTTTTTTTTCATAGATAGATTATTCTAGTGGAAGGTTAATATATATACATGTATACCCGTGTGAAGCCGGGGCTAGTAGCTAGTATATTAATATAATAACATATCTAGACAATTATACACACAGTCCATCAAGTTCCAAGCTAAGAAAACTTGTTAAAAGAGTTATATTAAGTTTATTTAAATAAAAATTATATCTATTTCTATTCAAGAAATTGAAAATTAATCTGAATATGTAAGATAACTTTCTGTTGACCTACCTTTATTTTCATAAAAAAATCAGACATCTGCTGTACTTGATCTCTAGCAAAGCTAAGGCTTGTAGTTAGTAATATTGTAAAACAATATTGTAATTTTAACAGAATTATTTCGAACGATTCAAACGGTGTCTGTATATATTGAATTGTTCATCGGACACGGGAATATTCGTAATACAAAATGAAGTGAAGCAGTCGGAACGGAAGTCCGTTGGACGATCAGAACGTTGTTTGTTGGTGGCTCGGGGCGGCGCCGGACACCGCCGGACACCGCCGGACACCGCCGGACACCGCCGGACTCTGCCGGACACCGACGGACACCACCGGACGAGGCTGGACTGCAGCCTCGCAATGTGTGATTGAACATCAGTTATCGTACACAACCAAATAACCAACAAACAGCATCGCTATCAGTACCTCAACTCGTCAAGTTTAAATCACCACAATTTATTTATAATAGTAGTCTGCCATTGGTCTCAATTCGACAATAATTAATTTGACATTCAGTAAGAGTATAGACAAATAATAATGAAGGCAAACAATGTTATTCTATTATTAATTCAAATTGAGAAATTTTTGAGTTTTCTTTAGTCTGTAGTCAAGCACAGACTTTAGAAATAAACAAAGGCGTATATATGTGTCTGTGTGTGTCAAATGTTCCTTGCATTTGAGTGTTTTTTAATTCGTTTAATATATTTTATGTGCATATATTTTTAATCTTATATATAAAATTCTCGTGTCACAGTTTTCGTTCCCATACTCCTCCGAAACGGCTTGACCGATTCTCATGAAACTTTGTGAGCGTATTGAGTAGATCTGAGAATCGGCCAATATCTATTTTTCATCCCCCTAAATGTTAGGGGTAGTCCGCCCCTAAATTTTATTTTTTATTTTTTAGACAAAATTTTTAGTTTCCATTTTTTTATGATACGACATACAAAAATACATACAATCCTAAATTTTCACCTTTCCATCATCAACCCCTATTTTTTTATAGCGTTATTAATTTATATGGCGAAACGACACCTAGTAAACTATAAGTGAGCGAAATTTTATACTGCTCCGTCCGCGCAATAATCGTAAACAAAGGTAAAATGTTTTTGCTTAACTTATTAATATTAATAATATAATATATTTTTAGGCTATTACCAGGTTTTTAGACCTGGAGCCCTGCGACCTATATAGATCTGTTGTGCTCTCCCTGTTCTGGAGTTCGCTACCTAGACCCGTCAGGGACAAGAATTGAAGGATATCTTTAGGAGCGATGATTCTTTTATCCACAGAACAGAGTGTATACTCTCCAAAGGAGATATTTCTACATAACTGGTGGAGAAATGGGGGGGTTAGCGGGTAAGGTAAGTGGACTGTATGGAATTGAAATAAAGGGGGCGCACAGTACGTACCTGCGACTGGAGAGCGGGTTTATTCTTGCACAGCTGCTGCACTCGATGAATACTAAGTTTAACACAGGCACGCACACAAAGTTACTTATTGTTAATGTCAATATTATATTAATTAATTTAAAGCGGAGCGGTTGGGACGAGATGTCACCATTCACGTTAGTAGACGAGGTCGTCGGGCGACCTCAGTTGACATACTGTGCGTGGGAAAGGGATTAGGATATGGGAATAATACCATACCACTTGATATGTTTATAAATGGCGCGAACATCCTCCCCCGTCTTGAGAAACTAAGGGTTTCTCAAAGAAAATACAAAGAAGAGCAATATATGAAGCGGATGTACATTATAGTATATATTCCTAACATACTTATAATTAGTTATAGAGCGTAATATAATAAGAAAAACTTAATAGAATACACCTAGCGGTAAATAATAATTAAATGCGGTTTATAAGAAAAATAGAGTTTATTGAGAAGGTAAAGGGCTTAATTTAACGATTGGTCGCTTGAGCAAACCATTTTGAGTTTTAACAGATGCTACGCGAGCAATATCATCTGAGCCTGGATATATTTTCACAATGATACGCATTGGCCACCGCAGTGGTGAGACGTTATCATCATGTATAAGCACTACAGTACCAACCTTAACATTGTCTGTATTCTTAAACCACCTTTGGTGAATTAAAGAACGAAGAAGAATGGCACCTGTGTGACAGTTAACGCGGTGAAAATGATCTATTATTAAGTAAGTAATATGGTCGCGCTTAGGCAATAAAACGGGATGTTTTGCCTCGAAAGGTAAGTTAGCATTTAATAATCTACCTATCCTAATTATGCCATCGTCATCAATAAAAAGATCTAATTTACGCAGAGTTCCAGTAGGTAAATTACCCTTTTTAAGATCACTAATAACATGAGAAAAATGAGCGACCTCAATTGCTGTAAGTATATATTTTTCAGCGATATTTAAATGAGCGGTTTCAATATATTTAGAGCGGGGCAATACGCGTATAAATCGCAGTACATAAATAGTAATTCGTAATAATTTGTTCCAGGACGAAACTTTAGATGCAAGATCACAAAGCGGTGAGACTACAGTATTGGAAGCAGCTGTAACGAACGTCTTAGTATTATATTCAGGTAAGTTTTCATATTTTTCAGGTGTAAATGACTCTACCGGCCAAGAGCAGACGGGGCTACTCAGCCACGCGGGACCGTTCCACCACAACTCATGGGTAAGTAATTGTTTAGGCAGTAAACCTCTTGAAAGACAGTCGCTTGGATTATTGAATCCAGCCACGTGATAGAAATGTTTTGATTGTGAATTTTCCTGACATTTAGCCACACGATTGCTAACGAAGATATTCCACCGATGTGGTGAAGAATGAATCCATGAGAGTGCAATTTTCGAGTCAGAAAATGCATAGACGTTCTGTACAGACGTGCGTGAAGAGTAAGCATCGTAAACTAGTTTAGTTAGTTTAGACATTAAAACGGCGGCGCAAAGTTCTAGTCGCGCAAGTGAGACTACCTTAACGGGTGCGACTTTTGATTTGAATCTCACGTATATATTGCCTGCGGGATCTGTCACATGTAAGTAAATAACGCAGCCGTAAGCTTTTAAACTAGCATCCGAAAACGCAACGATATTTATTATACAGTCTTGCGTGACAGATAAATGACGCGGTATTTTTAAATTAGCAAGAAGCGGTAATTGTTGTTTAAATGTAGTAAAAATAGCGGTTATATTTGTCGGAGGTACATCATCCCAACCGACTTTCTGCAGCCAAAGATCTTTAATAAGTAGTTTAGCGGTAAGAACGACAGGCGCAGCAAAACCTAATACGTCCCATAATCGGGCAATTAGGGAAAGTATGGTACGTTTTGTACACAAGCGGTCATCACAATTGATTTTAAAAACGAAAATATCATCTTGCGGGTTTCATTCGAGCCCTAATATCTTAAGGGACTCACGTCTATCAAACTCAACTTGCTGTGCAAGTTTCAGCGGTGTAGGAATGCTCTCTAGTAGGTTCTTTGAATTACTAGACCATTTAACTAATTGAAAGCCACCTGACTTAAACATATTAATTAATTGAGCGGTAGCCTCGACAGCATCAACCTCATTTAGTATAGACGTAGCTAAATCGTCCATATACAGTTCCCTTTCAGCTATAGAAGCAGCCAGCGGAAAGTTATCGCGTTCATCATCACAAAGCTGACGAATTGTACGCATGGCAAGGTAAGGACTTGACTTAAGACCAAATGCAACTCTATTAAATTGAAAGGTACGTATGGGTTCAGACGTATTAAAGCGGTACAGTATTTTTTGATATTTACGATACTCGTCGGTTACTAAAATTTGTAGGTACATTTGTTTTATATCCGCGGTTATAGCGATTGGAAATAAACGAAAATTTAATAAAAGTAAAAATAAATCAGCTTGGAGATTAGGACCCGTATGTAAAATATCATTTAGAGAAATGCCGTTATGACATTTAGCACTTGCATCAAGGACTATTCTGACCTTGGTGGTGTCTTTATCCTGCCTAATGACAGGGTGATGCGGTATGACGTAACCGTCATCCATATTATCGGATGTATTTAAAACTTCAGATAAATATTGGTTGTCTATATAGTCTTTTATGATGGCATTATAATCAGCGCGCAAACCTGTACTTTCTAGTTTGCGTTCTAGCGATAGCAAGCGACGAAAAGCGGTGATACGGGAATTACCTAACTCGCTAGGATCCTTATAAAACGGTAAAACAGTACAATAACGACCTGACGAGTCGCGGGACACGGTAGAAGAGTACATTTGCTCGCATTCCTTTTCTGCGGGACTTAAATATTTATTTATAGGAACCTCCTCTAATTCCCAGAATTTAGAGAGAGAATCATTAAGATTATTTTCAATACATGTTAAGAAAGCAGAGGAAGATGAGTCTTGTTGAGGCGCGGTATGATCACGATCAGATGTGGTCGCATTATTACGGGGAACGTCACCAATAAAAACATAACCAAAAATAGTTTCTATGGCTGGCGGTGCGGGTGGACTTATTATTTTTCCACTTAAAAGAATATAAGGGAACAAATTTGCTCCTAATACAAGTTCGATCTCACCTGGCATACGCCAGTGAGGATCTGCAAGCGGTAAGTCGACTAAATGACTTATAACAGACGTATCTATATATTCAATAGGTAGCCGATCGGTAATACAATCGACAACTAACGCGGTTATAGTGAAGCTTTGTTCGTTATGTTTATCGGAAATCATTATTTTAACATAGCCCTTTATAGGCCTCGTTGTTAATCCAACACCTTTTAAAAATGAATTCGTAAGCGGAATTATGTTTAAGTTTAATTGTTTACAACAATCAATCGTAATAAGGTTATGTTGCGAAGCATTGTCTAAAAGGCAACGAACAGTACGTATTATATTTTTGTTATAGTTACAAACAATAACAGATGCTGTAGACAGAAGTACCTCTGTACGCACTTTACTCGTTGGACATACAACACCAGGCATGGCTGCTGTAGTGGTAGGTACTCGAGTGCACAACGACAAAGGTGCGGGCACCGCGATTTCAATGGGCGCGTTTGAGTCCCCGTCAGGAGTCAAATTACATTGCGTTGCATTACGACAGAGGACTGGCGGGAGTGCGGGAGCGGCGATCGTAGATCGATCACTCATCACATTAGATCGATGAGTGTAGAGCGGTGTATTATTATTTTGTGCCTTATCTAAATGTAATAAGGAATGATGTCGCTTATTACAAGTTCTACATTTATATTTAGAATTACAAGTGGACACAGAATGCGTTATACTAAGGCAATTTACACAACCTCGTTTAGATTTAATAAAATCTATTCGATTTTTCGGCTGCATTGATTTAAATTTGGAACAGGTATATAACTGATAATGTTCCGAAGTATTACACATAGAACAAGGAGCTCGGTGACCAGAAGTGTCACTTCGTGTAACAAACGAATGTACATTTTGCGGGCGGTTGTTTTTAATATTAGTTAATGTATTGCGGCTTACTGAATTAATATTATTACTCATGCGGTCTAATATTTTCACCTGACTTTTTATAAATTCCACAAAATCCATATAACTCGGAATATCTTTATTTCTAGCGGTCATTTCGAAAGCCTGTGTAGTACTTAAATCCACCTTTCGTAAGGCTAAGTTCAATAAAATAAAATCTTGCATATCATCAATCTTTAATTGACGCATAGCAGCAACAGCGGCATCGAAAGTTTCGATGAAATTATTTAATGAAGCGGAATTATTTGTGGCCGATTTAATGTTAAATAATGTAGAAATATAATATGAACCTAAGGCCCTTTTATCCTGATATTTCTTTACTAAACTTTCCCATATGGAAGTATAATTATCACCAGACGGAATTATACCGGCCATTATTTTTTGAGCGCTTCCAGTTAATTTACTAAGTAAATACTGAATTCTTTGTGAATCGGTTAAATCGGTGTTACAATGAATATTACTCCTAAAGGATTCATAAAAGCTAGACCACGTGGACATATTCCCGTCAAAGCAAGGAATACAGAGAGGTTCTAGTTTGATACTAGATTTATTATGCGGTACCGATTGTGAAGACGAAGGTTTATTCGCTTCGCTTAATATTAAACGACATCTTTTTATTCTACTAAAAATATCTTCAAACGTTAAAAGTGCCTGGTAATCAGGTTCAAATTTAGGATTCAACTGCATTTGTAACTCGTTTATAGAATCTAAATTTTGTATATATTCATAGCGCAGTGTATCAATGGTTTCACTGTCCGCCATGAATGCCTCTGCGGAGCGTAAGTCGATTGACGACGGTGACAGATTTTTACAAGTTTCACGTAATCTTGTAATACGTTGAAATATAGCTCTGTTTTTAGCTTCTAGCATTTTTAAATTCGACTCCATTATCGTTACGATTATTGGCGTTGAAAAATACAAATTAATGTAGGTAGGTATGTACGCTTACTGCGTAATATGTATTATACAAATAATAAAGTATTATTATTAATTAAGCGGTAAATGCGGTAATTATTAGAAAATATACCCAAGACTAGGCTTATAGGTATGGCGTACTAATATATTAAGTACAGAAAATGCGTATGCGCGGGTGAATATACGAATAGGTACAAAGAAGCGGTATGGCTTATAGCGGGCGGTATAATATAATGAAATTATGTACCTATCAATGCGGGGATGTAAATCTCGTCCTAATTATAGTATTTAAGCGGTAGGTATCCGGTTCGAAGGCGTACCATGGAGAAATGGGGGGGTAGCGGGTAAGGTAAGTGGACTGTATGGAATTGAAATAAAGGGGGCGCACAGTACGTACCTGCGACTGGAGAGCGGGTTTATTCTTGCACAGCTGCTGCACTCGATGAATACTAAGTTTAACACAGGCTCGCACACAAAGTTACTTATTGTTAATGTCAATATTATATTAATTAATTTAAAGCGGAGCGGTTGGGACGAGATGTCACCATTCACGTTAGTAGACGAGGTCGTCGGGCGACCTCAGTTGACATACTGTGCGTGGGAAAGGGATTAGGATATGGGAATAATACCATACCACTTGATATGTTTATAAATGGCGCGAACAACTGGTCTATAACCACATAGTACTCGTATGTATGTCCCAAACTCAACTAACATAGTAACATTTAGCTTTGTGTAGTTATAACTAAGTTGGATGTAATGTACTACGTAGAGCAAGTTCTCTGGTTCAAATTAACTGAACAATTAATCAGCTATGAGTACTCGAGTACATCTACTTTAATCTGTATACCCATAACGGGACACGTGTAACTAACTTAACCGCACATGCCTATATCGTACAATACATTAAAGTTATAACTGTAGTATAACTTCACGACTTTAATTCTACGTGGAATAGTCAGACGCCTCGAGGTCTTCCCAATTATAATAATATAAATGGTTGTCGAAATGAAGATGCTGAGGTGAGTGTGCGGCGTTACCAGACACGATAAAATTCGCAACGAGTACGCACGAGGAAGCCTGGCTGTTCGCGACATTGCAGAAAAAATGCAGGAAAGCAGGCTGCGATGGTACCCGCACGTAAAAAGAAGACCACCTGACTATACTGGCAATCTGGTTTACATCCCCGGAAAAAGAGGCAGAGGCAGACCAAGGAAGGGGTGGGAAGATGTAATTGTTGGAGATATGGTGGAGTGCGAGGTCTCTGAAGACGATGTTTTGGACAGGGCAAAGTGACGGAGAAAAACTAGGAAAGCTGACCCCACCACCATGTGGGGTACATAGATAGGAAGCGAGAGGGAGCTCATACGGAAAGCTAATTCATCACAAAAAGAACGAGCAAGAAATTTGCGTGTTGCTCTTTTAAATAATTTTATTCTTACTTTACATTTTTAAGTTTAAGTGTGTGAATACAAACTACCGATTAGCACTAATTCAATTAAACAATTAATAAGAGGAAATCAGTCATAGTGATTAGAGCAGATCAGTCTCTACAAAGCAGCACCCATTCACGAGTATGACGGATGAGCCAGCCATCACTGCGCTCGACCATATTTTAGGGTGCCCAATGACCCGGTCCACCACGACGCCACAAGTCTGGACATTGTAGTGAGCATGACTACTCAAGACACCAGACCACGTCATAGCTACTCACATTGCCATCTGATAGTTATAGTATTCACATTTCACATAAGAATTCATGCGGTAATCAATACAAAACCCGCTACGCTTTCATATTTCTAAAATAATTGAATCAAGAAAGTAATTAAATAAATTAATTATAACGTTGTATGCTAATAAACTAATTATATACTTGATATGTTGTCATCGATGGACTTAGCAAAGTTTAGTTCATCACTATTATTAATTTAATAATTTATTAATTAAATAATTTTTTTTTTTTTCATTTTTTAAATACATTTTTCCACAGACATATTCGTCCGTGCCTTTTTTAATATACTTTAATATTATAATATTTATTTAATTTCCATTTTTGTACAATTCCAGCCGAGATGTTACAATTTGCCTAACAGTGACACCGAGGCAGACCTTATCCGTCTGGCCCAGAACCACCGCTGGCCGGCCGGGTGAGTTGACAACATGCAGTGTCACCCATCTTTATTTGGAGGATTAGATTTATCAATATGCATATACAATTATATAAATCTTACACTACTACTAATTTCACAGTTTTCATTACATTGTGCAATGTAAGAATTCATAATGTAACAATACACATTATGAATTCTTACACTGCATATACAATTATATGAATCTTATTCTAACACTATTTTCAAAGTTCACTATTTGTTATAGTCCAGGTTTTGTTTAATTATTGATTGTTTAATTAAATAATATTCGCTAACAACTCTCTTCGAACTACTTGGTATATTTTATAAGATAGAAGATATTTTGTATTTGAATTAATTATATAAAAACTATATAATGTTGTCGCACTACTGGCGCCATTTTCCTACATCGACGATCACGTTCTACTCATTACAGCTTCGGTAGCGCACGTCCCGTACTGAGTTACGACAACACACGCCGCCACACCAACATGGACCTTACTGTTAACACCTGAAGGACCAAACTCCCGAATCAGCATGGGAGAGTCCGTGCCAAAAACTATTGCAAGATTGTACAAAGCTTGCTGGCACTGCCGAAGATTTTGATCTCTATTTCAAGCTTTGGTAAATTAATAGCGTATTCTGACATGCGTATGGGGCTGTTATGTTGCAGGATAATGAGTTGTGTGGGCATAGTTAAAACTATACGTGTAAGAAACGTTAGTTAGATAGATAATTGATTTATTACCAACATAACACAAATAAAACAATTTACAATAAGGCACAACATAAGAAATAAATAATAGGAGAGCTGCCTCTGCTGTTACTGATATAAGCACAACCTCAATGAGGTACAGCTATACAGCGCTGGATTTCAGGCAGCCCTCATTACTAAATTGCGGTTTTTTAGACCTTAGATCCTCAGAAAGTTGCGCCTTTTATATATTGTCTAACTGTTCCCGTGACTTCGTCCGCGTGGAATTTGACTTTATTTTTCTAAAATAAAAGTAGCCTACGTTACTCCATATTTAATCAGCTACCTGTCAAAAATATACCCGTCAAAATCCGTGCTGCTATTTCAGAGATTAGCCGGAACAAACAGATAGACAGACAAAATGAAATATAATTAAATCAATATTTATTTAAAAGAGCAACACACAAGTTTCTTGCTCATTCTTCTTGTGTTGAGTCTGCATTCCGACTGAGCGGTAGAATAAAAAAACTTGACTATTTAAAAGTGCTTATATTCAGTTTATTTGTATAAAGATTATTTCTATTTCTATATAAACACAAAATTCACAGTGAAATTGCGTAATTTTTCAAATAATAAATTAACCTTTTAGAAGGAGCAGGTCACGTGAAACGAAACGCGTCGCTAAACTTGATATATGTATTGCACGCGGCGCCGATCCCTTCCCGGCACATTCCCAACTCGGTCCGCACCAAACGGAATATGCTATTTAATTTTATTAGGGACCATATAAACTACATTCTTTGGCTGGTATAACTCAGTGGAGTTCAAATATGGTTAGAAAGGTCAGTTCCGATATAATCTATATGTATATATGTACATATATATATATAAATAAAATTGGAGTGTCTGTTTGTTGAATGTTGAAATAACCGTTATCTACTACAGACATTTCTACAGTCGCGAGTACAGCTAGTTTATAATATAGTAATACTAGCTGTTCCCGCGACTTCGTCCGCGTGGACTTTAACTTTATTTTTCTAAAATAAAAGTAGCCTAAGTTACTCCTTATTACATGAGCTACCTGCCAATAAAAGTCCCGTCTAAATCGGTCCAGCCATCTCAGAGATTAGCCGGAACAAACAGACAGATAGACAAAAATTGTAAATAAAAATATTTTGGTGTTTATATCGTATTTATTATCATATGCATATAGTAAGAAACGCTTATTTCAATATTACAAACACTCCAATTTTATTTATATGTATAGATGATCTTTAGAACCAGACCATAGATAGACAAAAAAGTATTTTATTTGCATTGCATATTGCTCAGCACCACAGATATTACATACTCAGCATGTTTGTCTATCTGTCGCGCTTTCAATCCAAAACTACTGAACTGATTTAAATCAAATTTGGTACACAGATAGTTTAGGCACTGAGAAAGGAGGCTTCTATTCTATTAAGTAGCCTTCAGGTAGACTTTTTAAAAAGTCGTCTCTGTGAGTCTGTCATAACTACTTCAGCAGCGAAGCAACTTCATATGTAAGCTACACAGCTAGGGTTGCCAGGGCGTTACGCCTACGCGCCTGGTAGATTGTTGTGTGACACAATTAGTCGACACCGCTACCTGGAAGAGAGAATTACCAGAAATATTGTCACCTTACTTGTATAATTGATTATTGTACTTCAATTTGTCTTAATCGATCATTACTATTGGGAAGTTCCAGAAATGATACGTCGATGCAGCAGTACTTTTATATTATTCCTTTTTCAAATTACACTCCACATAAATTCGTGACGTCACTAAGATCACGTGACTCACTATGGTTCCAAATTTGAAATGTAAGTAGTTTGAGAGTATGTATTATTGGGAAGTTTCAGAAATGATACGTCGATGCAGCAGTACTTTCATTTTATTCCTTTTTCAAATTACACTCCACATAAATTCCGTCGCTGTACATTCACGTGTGATCGTCTCGGTCGTCTCGAACAGAGTGAGAGCCCGCTCCGTCCTTGTTCCCGGCCTCTTTATCTCTATTCCTATTGGTGGCGGCATAATCGTCACGTGACTCACTATGGTTCCAAATTTGAAATGTAAGTAGTTTGTGAGTATGTATTATTGGGAAGTTTCAGAAATGATACGTCGATGCAGCAGTACTTTTATTTTATTCCTTTTTCAAATTATGCTCCACATAAATTCCGTCGCTGTACATTCACGTCTGATCGTCTCGGTCGTCTCGAACAGAGTGAGAGCAGCCCGCTCCCTCCTTGTTCCCGGCCTCTTTATGTCTACTACTATTGGTGGCGCCATAATAGTGACGTCACCAACATCACGTAACTCGCTATGGTTCCAAATTTGAAATGTAAGTAACAAATTAGTCAACTGAGTGTTCTTTATGTATTGAAGCTAACATTACATATAATTGAACACTTTTACTTTGATAATTTTATATATTGTTTCAATTAAATAAAATATATTTTTAAAACCTAATAATATAATATTGTTACCGCTAAAAAGATTCCATTTATCGTATCTCCTCAGTTTCAAGACACTCTCCTTGATGTGAAGCCAAATCTCGAGGTCCTTGGCGTTGATATATCCAGTGACGTTCAGTTTTGCGGTCATTTGGAGGACAAGGCTAAAATAGCCTCAAAGAAGCTTGGTGTGCTCAGTAGAGTGAGACGGTATTTCACGGC
The DNA here is from genome assembly GCF_030625045.1 of Achroia grisella. Lineage (NCBI taxonomy): Eukaryota > Metazoa > Arthropoda > Insecta > Lepidoptera > Pyralidae > Achroia > Achroia grisella. The sequence continues at coordinate 108,810 of NW_026713024.1, read as the reverse complement.
GGCCCATCGCTTGCAATTATACCATCAGGTGAGCCGCATGCTCGTTTCTCCCCTGTGTTATAAAAAAAAACGTCAATATCGCCCGCCGTAACATATGTACTGGTTTGGACAGGAAATAAATAGAGTATTAGGAAAAAAAGTATTTTCAAATTTCATGTTTTTATTGCTTTAAAAACGTTTTTTATGTGCTCTTAACACTACAGCTGTGTCAAATGTCACAACTCACAATTGACATCTAACATTTCGTTCAGTAATTATAAATCGTTAAGTACCCATAATGAGTATTTTGTTTTACGCATCACAGTAAAGGTTGAAAATAAAGTATTTTCGCATACTTTATTTGTATGTAAATGTATAAAGTATAGTTACCAAAAATAAAGTAGGATACGTTATTATAAAGTATAGTTGGCATATACAGCTTACAAATGTAAGAGAAACTCATGCAGCGAAATCTTCTATATATATAACTGAAAGGTGACTGACATAGTGATCTATCAACGCACAGCCCAAATTGCTGGACGGATCGGGCTGGAATTTGGCATGCATGCATAGATGTCATGACGTAGGCATCCGCTAAGAAAGAATTTTGATTAATTCTACCCCCAAGGGGATAAAATAGGGGATGAAAGTTTGTATGAAACTTTGTCAATTTTAAACCAATCCGGCTGAGATTTTCCATGCATAAATCTACTATGACGTAGGCATCCCCTAAGAAAGGATTTTGATAAATTCCACCGCTAAGAGGATAAATTAACGCGAGCGAAGCCGCGGGGAAAAGCTAGTTACAGAGTAAGAAGCATAGCATTTTAGTTGTCATGCGCAGGCGTGACGGATAACGTGATGTCTGTAGTGCTGTTCGTCTATATACGCGACGGTTACCACTTGCCATAAGGCGGGCCGTATGCTGCTATTTCAACAAAAAAACTCGCATAACTTTATATGAAATCTACGTAGATCTATTAACATAAAAAGCAAGAAATTGCAACCAGGTAAGCGGAGCATATTATATAGTTCTGTAGATCGGTACTACCTACTAATACAGCTTGATGCGTGGAATATGTGAATATTTTGTAGAGGGCTAGAGGCAAACGAACTTACGTATTCTGAGCGAGCCGGCGCCGCGGCGGACGGCGCTACCCGCCCAGAGAAACTACTAGAATACAATAACAATTGAACAATTGAAGCCGATACAGGTAAGCGTGGAGTGGTGAAATACTTAGAAATTAAACAATAATTGAGGTTTACAGCTACATTCGTCTCTTCCAGATATTTCGATTTTGTAATATTGTACAAAGTTACACTCAGGTGCCATGTTGTCTTCAGGCATTCCCAGAATAGGATCACTCATTATCGAGTCTTGTATAGTTTTTATGGCCAGGGAATGTCAAGATATCCTCCTTTGGGAACTTATTCTGAGCAAATTGGCTTTCGCCTTTTCCTGTATAAATAAAGGAAGGGGCGTCAAGTCCAGTAATGCGTCTAGAGCTGCTCCCGGCGTGGTGCTCATGGCTCCTGTAATAATCAGACAAGCAATTCTCTGTAGGCTGTTTAGCTTGGTGGCAGCTGTGGATTGGAGGGTTTTCCGCCACCAGATAGCGCAGGCATAGGTGGTAAGCAGTCTCACCACTGCTGTGTAAATCCATAGGGCAATTTTGGGGTTGATTCCCCATCTGGGCCCCGCTACCCGTCGGCCGGTGCTTGCGTGAACATTATTCCAAATTTCTTTATTAGTATTCAACCAAACTTCTATCGAGATATGAGATCATATAAACTCCATGAGATTGTATGAATATTTATTATATGTAGTTTAAATTTATATTTTATTTATATGTAATCCATAAACTTATATATTTTATATTGGTGGTGTATCAGTATTTTTATATATTTGCATCTGTATATGTACTTTTCTGTATCTATTTGTTATAATTTTTGTTTTTTTTTTTCTTTCGATTAATTATTAAAATGCCTTACTATCTCTGATCAACGCGACTGTTGACTGGTAGAGAAGGCCATCAGGCATTAAGTCCGCCATGTATACATTTTAGTATTTGTCAGTATGGGTGTTTTCTATGTATATCATGTAAGTATTTACAAATATTAAACACTAGCTGTTCCCGCGACTTCGTCCGCGTGGAATTTAACTTTATTTTTCTAAAATAGTAGATTTTTCTAAAATAAAAGTAGCCTATGTTACTCGTTATTACATCAGCTACCTGCCAAAAAAAGTCCCGTTAAAATCGGTCCAGCCATTTCAGAGATAAGCCGGAAAAATCAGACTGACAGACAAATTGTAAAAAGTGTTTTCTTGGTATATGTACCGTATTTATATTCATATGCATCTACATGCATATGAATATAAATATCTGTTTGTCATGTCTGTTTATAATTGTACGGGTATCTATTCCCCGTACTTGTTTGTAAGGTTGCGGGTGCAGGTGGAAACAAGAAAGACAAGTGTAATTATCCTCTCGAGCAGAGTTCGGTGGTCTGTACTAGCGATGGAAGCGGAATGAATTGTGCCGTTTTTTTTTTTTTTTTTTCGGACTACTCTAATGCTGTTGGCCGTAGCTGGCCTTTACAGCTTCACCGGACGTTATGGGGCGAGTGCAGATGGCACTCCAAACCCGCGGAAGGACTTATGGAGCGGCTGAAGGCCAACTCCTGCCCGACGGATACGACTTTAGTCTGAGGGCACCACTAGGGGTTCGAACCTTGGCTCAGACCGTCGTAATATCGACCCCCGTTTAAATTGGACGGAGGATTGATCGGAGGGGCGCCCGGTGCACCGATGTGGAGTGCCCGGCGCGCGCAGGCGCCCGGTTGAATGCGCGATATTGTGTGTTTGAGGTCGTCGTCTTCGCCGGCGAGGACGGTGTCGTGTGTGTGTGTAAAAGTGTGGTCGGGGTGGAACGGGTGGGCCCGTGGGGAGGTTACCTGCCGTTATGGGGTCGTCGGGGTCAATGAGAACGTGCCTCGGGCGACGTTGTCGCGTATGTCGGATATTACTCCTCGGTGCGTAGTCGACCGCACTGACTATAAGCGGATTAGGGTGGGATTGGGCAGAGTCGAAGTAGCGTCGAGACGCTTCCTTCATAAACTGCTTGATGGAGGGCAGATTAAGATCGCGGTGGAGATCTACGCTGCGAACGAACCACGGCGCACCGGTGGCTCGACGCAGAAACCTATTCTGAATGACCTGCAGTCTGTTGATTAAGCAGTAGGGTATGTGGGCGAATACGGGACTAGCGTAGGTCATGATGGGACGGATGCAAGCCTTGTATAATGTCAGCTTGTTGCGAAGCGACATTTTACTGTGCTTGTTAATAAAAGGATAGAGTCGCCCTAGTATAAAGGCGGCTCGGTCGCGGACACGCTTGATGTGAGGACGAAACGTTAGTTTCCTATCTAGGGTGACGCCGAGATATTTCGTTTTCGAAACCCACGGGATGTTTTGGCCGAATAGTTCGATCGGGTGATTCATAGAGTCGAATTCCCTGCTAAAGTACACTGCTGCACTTTTTTCGGGATTGACTTCTATGCGCCACCGACGGAACCATTCGCCCAGTATCGTTACGGCTTTCTGAAGCCGTCTGGCTATTGTCGCACGGGACTTGGCGGATGTAAAGAGAGCCGTGTCATCGGCAAACAGCGATATTTCGACTTTTAAGTCGGAGAATTTGGGGATGTCGTTGGTGTACAACGAGTAGAGCATCGGAGAGAGGACGGCGCCCTGAGGGACGCCGGCTCGTATGGGGTGCGAGTCGGATAACGCTCCGTTTATACGGTAGCGATAAGAGCGATTCGACAGGAAATCTCGTACAATGAGTACTAGCCTGTCGGGGACACCTAACTGATGAAGCTTGTAAATCAAGCCGTTGTGCCAGACTTTATCGAAAGCCTTAGCCACATCGAAAAATAGGACGCCTGTACCGCCTTTGGGGGACTTGGTGGCGAAGTACAGAGTGTTTTTGTGAATGTGCTCCGTGATGCGGTGCACTTGATGGACGCATGAGTGTTTGGCTCGGAAGCCAAACTGCTCATTGATGAGCAGGCCTTTGGAGTATATAAACTCCTTTAGGCGGGCGAGGAGGATACGCTCGTACAGCTTGCCTATAGCCTTGAGGAGGCTGATAGGACGATAACTGGACGGGTCGGATTTATTTTTACCGGGCTTGGGGATGCCAATGACCACGGCTTCTTTCCAGCTGTCTGGAAATATAGCGTTGGACAGCGCCGCGTTAAAAATAGCGACGAGTAATAACAAAAGTTGGGATGGCAGACTTTTGACTAATCTATTCGATATGCCGTCTGAGCCCGGTGATTTTTTGATAGGTAGTTGTTTAACTAGCGTTTTGACCTCATCAAGCGTGACTGGTGAGAGGGATTCGGTGGGCGGGGTGGACGCGATGCGTTCGACTTCGGTGTCTATCTTCTCGAGATGACCTGCCTCGACTGGGAGCGTGCTGGGGGAGCATTGGGCTTCTAAGTTGGACGCTAGACACTCAGCCTTGTCTTCGTCGAAGAAGGCTATAGTGTTGTCGGGTCGGACTAGCGGGGGCATGTCGTTTGTCTGTTGGTCGGTTTTGAGAGATTTCGCTATGCGCCAGTACGCGGTGTGGCATGGCGTTATCTCTTCTAGGAGCTTGCCCCACCGGCCGTCCCGGATCTGCGCGATGCGCTCCTTAACGCTACGCTGTAAGGCTCGCAGGCGCACCCGGTTCGGTTCGGAGGGGTAGCGATCGTACGCTCTAGTGGCTGCGTTCTTATCGCTTATTAACCTCCTTACGTCATCGGGGAGCTGCCAGCGACGGTTGTCCGTCGCCGGTACCTCCCTGGAGCAGTCCTTGACTGCCGACTGCAGGTGGTTAGTAAGCGAGTCGATCGCAATGAGAGTGTCCTCGGTGGACTCTATGACGTCGGGAATACGGTTGAGTATCGGTGTGTCGGTCGATTCGAGAGATTTCTCGAGTCGTTGCCAGTCTGTTATTGTTTTGGTTGGTAGTGGCGTGTCGGGCGGAGGGCCCAGAAGGAGGGTTACCGGTCGATGGTCCGAGTTAAGCTCGGCATGGACTTCTGGGGAGCTCACCCGTAGGGTTACGTTCCTCAGCAGTGCCATGTCCAGTATGTCGGGTCGGTGGTTCACGTTATGGGGATAATGAGTAGGGCGGAGCGGGGCGATTATCTCGAATTCGAGCGAGTCGGCTAGTCTGTCTAGTTTGTGGCCGTTTGTCGTGGACACGTGGCAGTTCCAGCGGGTGTGTTTACAATTTAAATCGCCAGCCAGAATGGTGGCGCTGTTGATATCTAGGAGGGCGCGTAGGTCGCTTTCCAGCAGTAGTTTGCCGGGAGGCTGATATACGGATGCCACGGCGAGCGGTCGGTGGCCGGTCATGCCGAGAAGACAGACGGAGGCCTCCATATGAGTGAGAGGCGGTGTTTGTAGCGGTATACAATGTAGGGACCGTTTATAGTATATGAGCGTACCGCCGCCTCTACAGGCGGTGCGGTCGTTCCTAACTAAGTTGTAATTGGCGATTCTAGGATCGCGGACTGAACGTTTCAGTAGGGTCTCCTGCACGAGGAGAATATCGACTTGGTGGTCAGTGAGAAAGGAGGCGATTTCCTCCTTTTGTTTTTTTAATCCGAACGCGTTAAAAAACGCTATTCGAACGGACCGAGGCTTTTCTCTCTGAGCTCGAGTACCCATAATTACAGGTTAAAATTGAGGATGGCGGTAAGTACGCCGATGTGCTCGCAGACGGCTGCGAGCCTATTTTGGGGCGACTCCTTATACAGGCGGAGCTTGGAGGCCAGAAGGGCAATCTCGTTAGGGTCGATGGTGCTGGCTAAGCGAGCGACCAATGCGAAGTCCTGCGCGAGGGAGCTGCCGTTGGCCTTGGGGGCCGCGGGCAGTGTTTTGGGGACGGGTTTGTGTATGGGCATGGGCGGGGCCGATTGGGCGGGCGGGGCCGACTGGGCGGGCGGGGCTTTCTGGGCGGGCGGGTTGGGTGCTACCTTGCTTACAATTGCCGGGGGTTTAATCCAGGCATTGTTAGCAGGCAGAGGGGCGGGTACGAGCGGCTCGGGTTGTGTTTGAGCCTTGGCGGGGGCACGTGCCGGAGCACGGTTGCCCTGGGTGTGGGTGGCCTTCTTTTTGGCGGGACGTGGGGCGCGTGAACAACCGCGGTAATTCGCGGTGTGACCCTCTGTGAGGCAGAGGGTGCAACTGGGGGGCGTGGGGGTGTTGGGCCTACGGCCGCAATCTGCGGTGGCGTGATCGCCTAGGCACTTGACGCACCGTGGGCGAGCGAAACAATTACGGGCAGAGTGCCCGTAGTTCTGACAACGGTGGCATTGTCCGGGGTAGGTACGCTTGCGAGGCGCCTCTACGGAGAGCGAGGATAGTTGGCAAACGCTCTTTATATCAAAGATCGATTTGCCTTCTGGGGATAAATCTAATACGACTAGAACAAGGTCGATAGCGGCCTTGTTGCGTGAGCGCGACTGGTACATACGATGTACCTCGTGCGCTGGGTAATTCTGGGACTGAAGGTCCTCAAGGATGGAGTCTGTTGAGAGCTCCTTGGGTAAACCGCGTATTACAACGCGGAGCTTTTTCTCTCTTCCTCGAGAGCATAGGTGTGATAACCTATGTTTTTCTCCCGCAGGAAGGTGGTGAGACGACGATGGTCGTCAGATGATGGGACTGATACTTTGATCCCTATTGAGGTAGCCTTAGCATGGCTGAAATTGATATGCTTGTTTTTAAGCATATTGGATACGGTGTTCCAGGCACTTTTGTCCTGGATGATGACGGGGGGCGGGGCTTTGGTCTCGGGGTGCGACTTGCGTGCACTCGGACCGGGGTGAATTGTGCCGCGTTCGGCACCTATATTTATACTCCGCCCGCTCGTACCGTGTCACGTACTAGGTAACGATTGTGTTACGCACATAGGTGCGAGCGGGACGGAGAGCGCGAAAAGACCACCTCTACTCGCTCCTTTATTTATTAATTTAAACTTTACATACAATACAATTTAATTCTACCTATTAGGGAATTGAAACTACTACAATTATAAATTTTATTAAGCTAACAATAATCAAATATTTACAATAGTCGCGAACATATCTCCCGCCGCAGCTAAGCTGTATTTATTTCGAGTTCGCGTTGTTCGATTGGCAGGATTACTAATTTCTTCGTAGGCCGCCGAAGTATCCCCTTGTTAGTGCGCACGTCGACCGCCCGTATTTCACCATCCGGTCCCGGATACGTAGCCACCACCACGCCGCGCGGCCAGGAGTTCCGAGGCAGGTTGCCGTCCGCCACCAGCACCAAGTCTTCTAACTTGATGACTCCGTGTGTAGCTCGGGGCTCCCGCCGGTGTTGTAGCTGGGGTAAATATTCTGTTACCCAGCGCCTCCAGAAGCAGTCAGCGAGCCACTGACTGGCGCGCCACTCCTTTCTGCCCGCCGTATCGCCCTCAGCGAAAGCTCCCGGCAGTGGTACGCGGGACGGACCTCCCAATAGGAAGTGGTTGGGGGTGAGTGCGTCCTCGTCGTCTGCTGATGTCGACACGTGGGTGAGAGGTCGACTGTTGAGGGTGTGTTCTACTTCCACCAGCAGGGTGAGGAGGACTTCTTCTTTCGGGGCTCGTTCATGCAGCGTCGCGGCCAGCGCGGTTTTTACGCTGCGCACTAGTCGTTCCCAGGCGCCGCCCATGAAGGGAGCGCTCGGTGGTATGTAGCGCCAGCGTATAAAGCGCACCGACGACTCTTCTTCCATGGCTTCAGCGGCTGCTTTCTTCATCTCGAGGTCGGCACCCTTGAGGTTGGTGCCTTGGTCCGACCACAGCTCCGTGGGGCACCCGCGGCGGCTTATAAAGCGCCGCAGAGCCATTACTGCGGAGTCGGTGCTGAGGCTGCCGGCGATCTCCAGGTGCACAGCCCTCGTGGTGAGACATGTGAACAGCACGCCGTACCGCTTCTGATGCGTGCGACCCACCGTCACTGTCATCGGCCCGAAGTAGTCTAGGCCGGTGAAGGTGAACGGCCGCTGATGATGTGCCAGCCTGCTGCGTGGGTGGTTGCCCGTTGATGGTTGTGCTGGTGCTGCTTTCCTGATGCGGCACGTTTGGCATCTCTTCAGTTCACTACGAACGGCATGTCGTAGGCGCAACACCCACATGTGTTGACGCACCTCGTTCGCAGTGGTTTCGAAGCCCCCGTGATGAAGTTTTCTGTGCACCCATGCTATGTACAGGCGTACCCATACATGTTGACCGTCGACTATGGGTGGTTCCCGTTGCTCCGCGGACAGATCGGCGGCAGCCGACACCCTTGAGCGGAGTCGCAGCACATTGTCTTCGTCGATAAAAATGGACAACTGTTTAAGTCGACTACTCGACGACAGTTGTTTATTGCGTCGCAACGCCGCTATATCGATGCTGAATGCCTCTTCCTGTATTGAGCGGATCCATAGCCGACGGGCGCGTTCTAAGTAGTGTGTGTCTATGGGTATATAACACACAGGCGCACGTACGTTTTTTCTTTTCGACGGTTCTGGTTTTCTTATCTTGTTGCTTCGCCACGTGGGATCGTCTTCATGTTTTTTGTTTCTCTTGTGGGTAGTGACGGCGCAGTGTTGCTTGAGTGGTCGTAACTTATCTATAAATTGCAATACGCGGGCCGTACTGCGGACGATCTTCATCCAGTCGGAGAATCGCGCGGGATCGGGCAACGCTCGAGATAATCGTGTTGCATCTTGTATTGTGTGGGCGCGCTCTTCGCTTGTATTTTCCGTATGGTGGGAATCGTCTTCATGAGGCCACTCTTCTTCTGGTCGATATAGAAACTGCGGCCCCCGGAACCATCTGTGTGTTGAAGTGAAGTGGTGTGGCACGTCGCGTGTGGCATCATCCGCGACGTTGTCGGCCGTCGGCACCCATCTCCACTCGTTCGTTTTCGTATCTTCCATAATTTCAGCGACTCGGTGAGCGACGAAGGGCTTGAATGCACGCGGCCCGGTGCGTAACCAAGACAGTACGGTACGCGAATCCGACCAGTAAATACGACGGGCAGGTTTCAGATCGTGTTCTTCGACAGCCGTGCGTGACAGGCGGCTCCCTAGTACGGCCGCTTGTAGCTCCAGACGTGGTATAGTGGTGACCTTGTTCAAAGGGGCCACTCTTCCCTTGGCTGCGATGAGTGACACACGTACCTCGCCGGTCACGCATACGGCCCGCCAGTATACGACACAGGCGTATGCATCTGAGCTCGCGTCGACGAATGTGTGAAGCTCCGTCGTACGTGCCGTCGCCACACCGGGGTAACACCGTGGTATTACCAAGTGGGGTAACTGCTGTGCGTGCGATATCCAGCTCCGCCACGCTGCTGCTTCCCGTTCTTGCAGTTCGGTGTCCCAGCCGATACCCGTGCGCCACGTTTCTTGTAATATCTTCTTGGCTTGTATTGTGACGGGTGTGGCCAGGCCCAATGGGTCAAACAGCGACATAACGGCGCGGAGGGCTTCTCTCTTCGTTGGGGTGCGTTCGCCTCGTATGATGTGTAACGGAAGTTTGTTCCCGTTGAAGTTGAACCCGAGACTGTCTTCCTCAGGCCGCCACACCATACCCAGTATCTTCTCAGCGTCGAGTTGCACCATGTTCTCTTCATTTCTATGTGAGAACTCTTCTCGTACATGGCGCGAGTTCGATGCCCAGCGCTGAAGATAGTAGTTCGCCCGGCTGTGGATGTAGGCGACCTCGCTTGAGACTCGTACGGCTTGCTCTTCAGTGTCGAAGCTAGCGAGGTAGTCGTCAACATAGTGATTGACAACCACCGCTGCAGCCGCCTCCGGGAACTCTTCTTTATGTAGTTCGGCGTTCTTGTTCTTCACGTATATCGCCGTGCATGGCGACGAAGTGGCCCCGAAGATGACGCTCTTCATCCTATATTCGACAGCTGGACCCTGGCGTCGATCTCCTCTCCATAGAAACCGTTGCATGTCTCGGTCTTCTTCTCGTATTGTGACACGCATGAACATATCCTTGATGTCCGCTGTGACCGCCACACGGCGCTGTCGGAACCTCATGAGGACCCCAGGTAGTGATTGGAGTAGGTCGGGTCCCGACAGCAGCATGTCGTTGAGACTAATGCCCCTTGTCTTGGCGGCGGCGTCGTGCACGATGCGCAGCTTGTCCGGTTTCTGTGGGTTGATGACAGCGAAGTGTGGCAGGTACCATACTCGTTCAGTCTTCACCGGTGGGGCGATTTCTGCATATCCCCTTTCTAACAGCGTGGTAATTTGCTGTTTATATCTGTTCTTCATGTCTTCATTCTTGTCGAGTTTTTTCTCAATTAACTCGAGGCGTCGCATTGCTGAGTCGTAGTTAGCCGGCGGCGTTGCGTTGTCGCGTTTCCATAGCAACGCGGTCTCGTAGCCTCCCGCCGGTAACGGGCGAGTTTTTTCTTGCAATATTTTCAGCGCGCGTTGTTCCTCTTCATTGTATGAGCGCTTCGGTGTGACGCCCAGTGATTCGAGAGCGAAGTGTTCTTTCATTAATCGCTCTATGGATTCTTCATTTTCTTGCCCGTCGACTAAGTGACTGATTCTGTGCACTTGCTGTCTCGCTCTCGCCGCTCCCGTGCCGTGCAACACCCAACCCAGGTCGGTGAGTGATGCGACCGGTTGTGTCTTATTGCCTCTTCTGACTTCATGTGCGAGCAGCAAATGCCAGTTGTCTTGACCCAGCAGAACCGTCGGTTGACCTTCTTCATATGTCAGCTGATCTATTATATCGTACAAGTGTGGACAGTCTTCTATTGCGCTGCGTGATACTGTTTGTGGAGATAACAGTAGTTTCTTCATGGTTCGCGCAGACACGGCATGATCTTCCGATCTTCGTCCCCGTATTGTGAAGTGGACAAGCTTCGATTCATCGGCGTTTATGCGTGTCCCGGCCACGGCCTCTATGTAGAAGGGTGCGGGAGGGCCAGTGGCGCCGATTTGCTTCGCTGTTGCTTCTTCGATGATGGTGCACGTTGCGCCGTCGTCCAGGAGTGCGTATGTATCGCACGTTCCTTTGGGACCGATCACTTGTATCGGCACTATCTTGAGGAATGCGATCTTCTTATCTTCTCTCGCAGACGCGACGACTGCGGCTGCTTTATCATCGGAGGGCTCGCTGTCCTTCTTCTCTATGGTGTCGACGTGCAGGAGTGGGTGATGTAGGTGTGTACACCCACCAACGTTGCATCTCTTCGTCTTGCAGTTGTGACGAAATCTTTTTATCCTCAGGCAACGGAAACATAGCCTGTGTTTTTTTGCTATCTCCCATCTTGCTTGTGGCTCGGCGTTCTTCACAGTGATGCAATCGGGTGGTGCGTGTCCCTCCCTGTTGCACGTCGGACACGGCGGTGAAGTCGGTTTCTCCTGCGTGATGTATGTTTTCACGCTTCTCTTCGTTGCTGGCTCCCGCCGGTCTTCATTTACTATTATTTCGGCGGGTGCGAAGTCACCGCACCTGGCTGCGGTGATTTGCAGGAACTTGGAGAGCGTTATCAGGTCCGGTTGATCAGCTGGCTGTTCTGCTACGAAGTCGTAGTATTTGAATCGTAGCGCAGAAGGCATCTTCTCCGTGATGGATCTTGTCACTTCTTCGTTGTACAAATAGTGGTTCTTCTTCAGGGCTTGAATTGTTGCAGTGACATTGGCTATTCTGGACGCGAATAGACAGATGTCCTTGGGGTTGTCTGACAGCCGCGGCAGCGCACGAAGTTTATTCATCTCGGCCATCACGAGTGCTCTTGGACGGCCGAACCTCGTAGCAAGTAATTGTATTACTTCTGCTGCAGACGTATCCCCAACGAAAAGACAGTGTGCAGCCTCTTTGGCCGCACCCTTTAAACACCGACGTAATCTACCCAAGTTTTCTTGCTCGGTCAGCTGCCCCGCAGACTCTTCGTAGGCCATCTTCCAGGGCAGCCATTCGCTTGACGCGCCGTTGAAGGGTGGTAGTTCTGTGACTCGCGGCACTGTGGAGGGCTGAATTGCGCGAGCTGCCATAGTCATAGCAGTCGCCAATTCTTTATAGTCGATGCCCCCTTTCAGTGAATCCTCTTCTTTCTTCGTTGGCATCATCGGTGCTATGGAGTCTTCCCTCGGACCGTTGTGGCTTGCATGGTCCCGTCGGAATGCGTCGCTGCACGGCTGCGGCTGCGGCGCTTTCGTTCCCTCTCCGGCGGGTATTGATGAGATATTAATCCCCTGATGCAAGTCGGCGGTCGTCCTCTCTGTGTGCGGCTCCATTGTGAGTGCCAATGTGCTCGTCCGGCGAATCCAGTCCGTAGTCCTCTCTCTTCTTAATGTGGCGGCGTCCTCTTCATTTTCGTCCTCCTCTTCGTCGTCCGTGTCCGCCTCCAATGCTGCGACGCGTGCGGCGGCCAGTTCTACCTCCTTGCGTAGCAATTCTTCTCTGGCTTTAGCCAATTCTTTCTTCTTTTTTGAAGCTGTGGTGCGCGGCGCCCTTGGAATTGTTGTGGTAGTCTCCGCAGAAGTCTCCGCGGAAGTCTCCGTGGTAGCAGTAGGTTCCGAGGACGTGTACGTCGTGGTGGTCGACGTAGTGGCGGCAGCAGGCGACGTAGTGGCGGCGACGGTCGGCGTAGCGGCGACAGGCGACGTGACGGCGGCGGTGTTTTCTTCGTTTGATTGAGCTTCCATGGCTGTTCTTTGGCTTCTTGTTGTTGGCATCTGTGATCTTGATCTCTGTGCAGTCTTGCTTTCTTCTTCCAACAATCCGGCTTCTCGAAGGACCAGATGGTCTTGCTTTCTTCTTCCAACAATCCGGCTTCTCGAAGGACCAGATGGTCTTGCTTTCTTCTTCCAACAATCCGGCTTCTCGAAGGACCAGATGTACGGGTATCTATTCCCCGTACTTGTTTGTAAGGTTGCGGGTGCAGGTGGAAACAAGAAAGACAAGTGTAATTATCCTCTCGAGCAGAGTTCGGTGGTCTGTACTAGCGATGGAAGCGGAATGAATTGTGCCGCGTTCGGCACCTATATTTATACTCCGCCCGCTCGTACCGTGTCACGTACTAGGTAACGATTGTGTTACGCACATAGGTGCGAGCGGGACGGAGAGCGCGAAAAGACCACCTCTACTCGCTCCTTTATTTATTAATTTAAACTTTACATACAATACAATTTAATTCTACCTATTAGGGAATTGAAACTACTACAATTATAAATTTTATTAAGCTAACAATAATTACAATAGTCGCGAACAATAATATTGAAATAACCGTTTTTTATTATTAAAAAACGTAAAAATTCATATGTATAGATAAAAAATGTATTTAAGTTGTTATACCAGTTGTTCATTACCCATAACATAGTCTCAAATCGTGTGCCTTATAAAAAAAACGGAAATTTTGAATGAGTCGGATTTTATCCAAGAGACGGCTAATTAACTACAATGGACCTAATGAAGAAGAAATTTGGGACGTCTCTTTGTTTGAGAACAGAATGGACATACTAATTTGGTTCGCGCTTATTACTGACAATTGTTCCGGAGTAACGTGCGACAGACGCACAAACTGATATCATTTAGATACGGCGACTCTGTATTGAATAGATTAATGTCCTGCGGGAGATATTTTTGAGTATCCTCCGAATAGAAATGTAATAAATATAAGTAAGTCTTTTTGGATTATAACAAATCAGAGCTTCTGCTATAGCTGCTAGGAAACTTAAAAAATACTGAAATACATTTTTTTTAAATCTATACATATAAATAATATTGGAGTGTCTGTTTTTGTAATTACTTTACTTGTTATTATCTAATTATTTATTTTAAATAACATTTGTTTAAAAGAATTTCTTGCTCATTCTTATTGTGATGTGTTGTATTCCGAATGAGCGGTAGAATAAAAAATATTAAATAGAAATAGAAATAATTTTTATTCAAATAAACTTAATATAAGCACTTTTGAATAGTCAATTTTTTTTATTCTACCGCTTATTCGGAATGCAAACTCATCACAAGATGAATGAGTAAGAAACTTGTGTATTGCTCTTTTAAATAAGTATTGTTTTAATTAGATTTACATTAACAAGTATTAGACATGCGACAATCAACATAGAAACCGCTACGCACTTAATCTCTGTTCAATCAGATAATATTCTCATGATTATTCAAAAGCGCTTACGTTTATTTGAATAAAGATAATTTCTATTTCTAAATCATATTCATGAATATAAATGTTTGTATAATGCGGGAATCCAACCGACGACCAACGGAAGTAAGGTAGCTATACCGCCACTATACCACCGGGACCGACATACATCAAATGTGGGTAAACATACAATGTATTACCTCTTTTTCTTACCCAAAATGTCGGAATGGTCAACCACACAAATATGTTAATGCCAAAGAAGAGTAACTCCACCGAGCTACCTCACCAAATTATCATAGGGTCAGAGACGAATGGGCGACACGGCTTGCATGCAGAGATGTTATGGATATGAAATTTCGGATACGGATAGGTTTCGGATATAGGATTGATTATTATACCGGATACGGATTCGGATATGAAATTATTTCCGATTATTCGCTAGTTTCGGATATAAATTTTTTAAAAAAATTTAATGGTAAAATATAAGCTAATAAAATTACTTAACGTGTCTCAATTAGGCTCCGCCCCTATCCGATATTATCCGACACTTTTGTTTCGGATTCGGTTACGGTTACGAATATTTTTTTTATATCGGTTATCCGATGGTTTGGTTACGGTTACGGAGCTCACTAACATTCCAGTTCGTATGGTAGTTAATAATGATAACTCCCTTCAAATACCTAGAGAACATAATAGAAGTTACGATGTGCTAGTTGATCAGCTATATATTGTCAGTTAAATAAAAAAATGCAGTATTCAAAATATTCATTTTCTACAAGACACGCATTTAAAGTTTCTTTTTTTTTAATTAATTTATATATTATTATTTTTCCTTCAAAATTTTTAAATTTGTACAGAAATATTATAGTATATCATTTTAAAAGTATTTAGATAATGATTAAGACGGCGCGGTTAATTTAATTGACTTATATAAACGGAGGCAATTCTAGATTCTAATTTAGAAAAATGTAATTTTTCTATTTAATCGACGATATGTAGTTTAGCAATAACGTTAAATGTGTATTAAATATATCATATATATATATATATATATGTATATTATATTACATAGTATAAAACAAAGTCGCCGTCGCTGTCTGCCGTCCCTATGTATGCTTAATTCTTTAAAACTATGGAACGGATTTTGAAGCGGTTTTTCTTAATAGATAGAGCGATTCAAGAGGAAGGTTTATATATATAATACATGTACACCTGTGCGAAGTCGAATATATATATATTAATTATGTACATATATATGTCTAGCTGCTATTGTGAGTTGACTCTCTGTTTATGAAATAAATTAAGTTAGATTATTTTCTCTTGACAAAACTGCAATAGCATATACTACTGCTTACTACTAATCTTTGCCAATAAAAAAAGTCCATCACTTATTCAAATTCAAAATATCTTTATTCATGTAGGTCTATTACAGATTCTTATGACATGTCAAATCTACCGTCAGTTCGGAATGATTTCGAGATGAGAAGAACTGACAAGAAACTCAGCTCGTATTCATTTCAAATTAATATTATTCATACAGATTCATTTTTAAATGATTTCAATATTACAAACAGACACTCCAATTTTATTTATATGTATAGATACTAATATAAACAAACAAACAATTTTCAATTTTCCCGTTTACCTTTAATATCACAGTGACTTTAGTAAAAGCTTTCAGCTGTATTTCAATTATAGTTCAGGCCAGCTGTTCACGGAAGCGTTTCATCGAGCTGCATCAAAATGACCTAGGTGGCTAGTTCCGGCCGTCGCGTCGTACAGGGGTTGTTCCACAAAATATATTGGAATTGCAAACGTAGTGGTACATCTATTACATTAAACTTTACAGGCCCCAGGATCGAATCTACGAACCGTGTACTAACACTGGATTTCACTAATCATAGTATAAACACGTTCAAGAGAACAGAGTTCAGCGTGAACTCAAAAAAAAGAACGACTGTTGATCTCGTTTTATATTAAATGGAATTCACCAGCATCATACAGATCGCGATTAACAAAATAAAGTTTAAAGTTTCATTCATTCAGTGTTACACGTTCATAAAATAATATTTGATGTAATAGGTAATTAACTAAAGTAATTTTAAGAAATATTTGTAATTCAATCATGTGATAATTAGGATAAGTTTTTAGCTTTTAATTTAATAAGTACCGACGACAACAAAATATATAACAACTACCTTTACCTATAAACAAGGTAAAACATTATTTTATTGGGGAATTTTTTTACACTACTGGCAATTTTCTTTATTCCCGATATTATATTGTCAAAAATTTGATTGATGACTGTTTGACAACTGACAGCTGCTTGAAATACGTTTAAAGAGTTAACCGTAGGAAATCGAGCGTTCAAAAATTATAAACGTGTTTAGCGAAATTTGTAGTGATGAAATGCAAAATGAAGCTCTGAACACGTTTAACCGTTTTAATGGCGTTCAGTTGTAACTAAACGCGATCAGTTTGTTTGGTGAAATCCGACCGTAACGTACCGTAATCGTACCGCATGTATACAGGTTTAAATTAAGATACAATATAACCAAAACTAACATTATGAAGAGTATAAATTTTAGATTTTATTTGTAATGGTATAAGTTTAAAAAATTTTTGCCAATAAAGAAAAGTCCGTCATTTGTATATTATATATATATATATATATATACTAGCTACTGACACTGGCTTCGCCCGGGTATACATGTATTATATAAACCTTCCTCTAGAATCACTCTATCTATTCAAAAATCCGTTGCGTAGTTTTAAAGATTTAAGCATACATTGGGACAGACAGCGACAGCGACTTTATTTTATACTATATAATGATGATGATATGATACAACAGGTATATATAAAAATATAAAATAAAGAAATAATAATGTGATAAATGTATAACTCATTTAAATTGTTTAATCCTTGAAGTGGTAACGCAAACCACAATCGTCACAAGAACTTTGCTTGCGTTTTACAAGTTTAATATGAAATGAGCAATATTCCAATGAAAACTGTCCAACTACTGCAATTAAATTGTGACAGTGCGGCCGGTTCATTGCTCGGCGTGTGTAAGTTCTGATCATCATCAGTTTTAGTTAGGTTATATATTAGCGAATATAATAGACATATATTGTCTCAATTTGTTATAGAAATAGAAATAATCTTTATACAAATAAACTCATTACAAACACTTTTGGATAGTCATATTTTGTTTAGTATAATCAGATAATATTGTCAGTGCTATGGATTTTAAGTTTTTTTTATATATGTACTGGCTGTGCCCGCAGTTTTACCCCCCGGACTTTACTAACTACAGATCAAATGTATAATATTTTATAGTTCATTCTGTCCGTATCTTTTTTCGTTGAATCATTTTTGATGAAAAGATCTCTGCGTCCTTCTCGTCCCAAACTCTACCCTATTATGATTGCTAAATAATATCTATTTAAAGTGAGAAAGTGTGACACTTGCAAAGTTTGTATTGCCATATAATTTAAAATCGCTTTTAAAAAATAGGGGTTGATTCTAGAAGTGTAGAAATTTGAGTTTGTATGTATTTTTAATGGCACGTTATAAAAAATAAATATTGTCCAAAAAATAAAAAAAAATGTTAGGGGTGGACAACCCCTAAAAATAGATAGTAGCCAATTCTCAGATCTACTGAATATGCATATAAAATTTCATAAATATCAGACAAGCCATTTCGGAGGAGTATGGTAACTAACATTGTGACACGAGAATTTTATATATAAGATTTGAATTATGACCCGGTCTTAACACGAATCATTTTATGGCAAATAAATGTTACCTCTCTCTCTAGGATAAGTGGAACAGCAGACGGTAATACTATATTTCATGGGCCTCCACTTACTAAAACATATATTATTGACCACTTAGTTCAGAAGAGAATACGGTAGGGGCCGAGATGTACTCGTAGATACACGTTAGTACAAAGTGAAGCGGCGACTTACTGAGCTCCGTTAGAGAGGCTGTACGGTCCAGCTCGGTCGCTGACCTTGCTTCATATTTCACGTCGCATTACATCACTCAGCATATTTGTCGAGGAAATTGTCTACGAATTTCCGCTAATGTGTTTACTGGCGCGTCACGCTCGTCACACCCCACTACATATATTTCATATTTTACGAACGAGAAATTCACGCAATTTTTCCGCACATGCCCCAATAGCCGTAATGCCTACTTACTTGATGCTTATACTCGTAGCTACCATTATATGTGTCGCAGTTAAATGCAAAATGATACGAGACGCGTGACAGCCGCCTCCGTCGACGTGATCACCTCACACCCAACTCAAATTTGTTTATATACTTATACCTACTTAATTTTTTTGGTAATAATTTGCGTGTATGTTATACAGTGTATATATGGGTCAAAGAATAGATATTTAAGATCAAAGTGGCCAGTACGACACAGCGCCAATTTCATATGTAACGACCTGATACTATCTGCGGTTGGTACATATGACAGTAAACCCCTTTTGTTCCCTGAACAACGTTCCACGCTGAGCTTTGACCTTTTTGTATTGCAATTTGTGTTATTATGTATGATCTGACACATAATAACACAAATTTATAAATCTTATGTCGTATTATGTATTGTCTATTCTTATGAACAAGTTCATAATTTTAGAGTTACGCTCCATCATGCTCTTTAATTCTTGATACGACACGATTCCTATTTTCTCCTTTCTTTGTTTGATGTAGCTGTTCCTTGGTTTTCCCTCCCCCTCTTTCCTTCTATTTTTCCCTCAATAATAATTTTCATGATATCATCGTGCCGTATCAAGTGTCCTAACATTTTTCCTCGTCTATTTTCTATTGTGTTCTTTATTTCCTATTTTTTTTACCCTGTGTAGTACTTCTTCGTTTCTTACTTTATCTTCCAGCTAATTCTTTCCATCCTTCTCCAGCACCACATTTCAAAAGCTCTTCAAAAACTTCTCCAGTTTGTCTCTTTCTTTTTGATTTAATATCCACGTCTCACTCGCATACAAAGCTATACTCCAGATATAGGTTTTAATAAATCATTTCCGTGAGGTCTTTGATGTTTCAGCGCATAAAAGGTATTTTTTGTTGTGAAATGCTTTTTTTGCCATGGCTATTGTTGTTGTAATATCTGTGGTACATTACAATAACAAACAAATAAACGATATATGTATCAAACAAGAGACTCTAAATAGACTCGGAAACTTGTGGAATTAGTTGAGCGCGATGCTGGTACACTTAATGGAGTGTTAGAAGTCATGAGCGATTGTATAGTCGGTGATTGGGAGCAGTCGCTGCGAGCGGCTGGTCTACATCGGCGAGGAACTTCACCACGCTACAACTCCGCACTCGTACTCTCTCAATATCACAATTATTCTCAATAGCAGCTGATTACACACGTAAGTTATCGTGTTTGATATACTAGTTTCACTTCAACTTCGACCAATATATACAAAGTCCAATTAAATAGATAGATATAATTTTTGTTTACAACTAGCTGTACCCGTGATTTGTTCGCGTGGAATTTAACTTTATTATTCTAAAATAAAAGTAGCCTAAGTTACGCCTTATTACATCCAGCCATTTCAAAGATTAGCCAGAACAAACAGACAGGCAGACAAAAATTATAAAACAAAATATTTTGGTGTACGAGTATGTACCGTATTTATATTCAAATGCGTGTAGTAAAAAACGGTTATTTCAATATTACAAACAGAGATCGAATCGAATCCTCGACCATCGGACGTAATGTGCTAGACCGCTAGACCACCGAGGTCTTCAAATATTGTGATCGATATAATAGAAACTTTAGCTTCTACTTTTGTTTGAAGGATGATAAACTGGTTAGGGCTGCGGAGGCAGTGCCTCCACTGCGGTGCACGCATTTACATAAAGAGATGGCTGCTTATACGAAGAGACAGATTAAATTACATGTAGCTCGTAGTAGAGGACACGTTTGAGATATTTTTACTTCACATTCAATGATACGATCTCAAAATGACAATGAATACTAATATATGTGTAGATACTTATCTTAGAAACGAATAGAATAGAGAATACAAAATAGTTTATTCAAATAACCTTAATTTAAGTACTGTTGAATAGTCATAACAATTTTTTTTTATCTACCGCTCATTCTGAAAGCTGTCTGTCATCACAAGAAGAACGAGCAAGAAACTTGTGTGTTGCTCTTTTAAATAATCCTTGTAAGTTTACATTTACAAGTCGCAACGTGTGAATACAAACTACCAACCAGCAGCTATTTATTTGGGTCAAATATAAAAACACAATAAGAGTAAATCAGTCGTAGTGATAAGATCAGACCAGTCCCTATAAGTAGTACTCGTTCACGAGTATGACGGTAGGAATAGAAATAATCTTTATTCAAATAAACTTAATATAAGAACTTTTGAATAGTCACATTTTTTACCACTCATTCGGAATGCAGACTCATCACAAGAAGAATGATCAAGAAACGTGTGTGTTGCTCTTTTAAATAAGTATTGTTTTAATTAGATTTACATTAACAGTGATTAGGCATGCGACAATCAACATAGAAACCGCTACGCACTTAATCTCTGTTCAATCAGATAACATTGTCAGCGCTATGAATGTTAAGTTAGATATTTGCTACAAAAACATTATTATCATTTATAAATTCTTCAATTTTATAATAAGCTTTTTTACAAAGAAAATATTTTATGACACATTTGTATTATTTTTCTGGTAACTTGAGTACAGACTCCGGCAGTTTGTTGTAAAATCTTACGCAATTTTCATAAAACGAATTACTAACTTCCATCAAACGGCACTTAGGAAATTGTCTTGTTTTTAACACCTTACTATGTAATATATAGTCACAGTGAAGTGTTTGTTATTTTGTGTACATTTCAATTATATGTAACTTTGATCGAGTGACTCTAACAAAGTAGTTTCATCCGTATTGTTTTCTACGTCGCTGACGTTTTTAGTGTCGTTTTTACGGAGTGTATAATGTCGGAGGACACCTACGTAACGTGGTTACGGCTCATTGGGCGCGCGGCATACAACACTGAATGTCGCTGCGAAGGGAAAAACAGCAATTTGCTGCTTATTGTTGGACCGGGAGACGATGGAATCGTGTGGAGCGTTGGCTGCGGGCCAACCGACCCCGCGCCGCCGGCCCCGCGGCCCGGCCCGGCTCGACCCGGCCCGACCCGGCGCGGCGCGGCGGCCCGGGGCCACCGATGTCTTTAACTCGCTTATTTTTCTACTTTTCCTTCAACATAATTTATTTGTCGAGATATCCATATCACGTCCGCATGTTTTGCTGGAGATTACTCGTTTTCCTTAAACATACACGCGTTCGAGGTTGTTAGCGCGCTAAGTGATACAGACGCCATGTTTTCTGAACGTAATTTATCGAGCCTTGTACGTACACATCGCTAAGTTTAGTAGTGCCTTGACCGAATTGAAGCTGAGTTCGATTCCGCTATTTAGAAATGGAAAAGTCTGCGCTTTTATTGAACAAGTTCGTAATCAGTGATTAAAAGTGACTTGTTGATTTATAATTATAAGTTATTTATTTAATAATCCTATTTCCATAAATGACTAGTCTCCAGCTGAAATAATTTTTAATTTAGTTTAAAATTTGTTTCGGTTTAGATAACAAGAAGCATCCCGGCAAGGTGGGCCGACGACTGCTCAAGATCGCTGAAAGGCGATGGATGCGAGCAACGCAGGACTTTGGGAGAGGCCTTTCTTCAGCATTGGACGTCTTCCGGGCTAAGCTGATGATGATGATGATGATGAAGCATATCGGAGATGTGTCGTTGACGTGACGTGTACGAGATCCGTGGTGCGGCTCTGCCTGCCCGAGGAGAGTGATGGTCTCTTCTGAACCCTTCAAATCGTAACACAACTTACTGTCACTTTCGAAATCCTCTACCTAAACTGTACTTATTTATGAGGGTCACGGAGAAAAACTACTTCGTATAAGGGTCACCGTTCCGCATATTTATTTCTTTATCGAGTGTACTTTTAAGAAATTTTGTATATATATACTTGTTCTATATGAATGTTTTAGTGTATATACTTGGTGTTATGTTCTGTATATATTGACGTATACATATATATGTAGGTTGCCATTGACATGACATTGAAGAACAACAAGAAGAATCTTGTGGAGAACAAATGGGATAGGTACTACGTTCCATGGAATTTTGTGTAGTAAACGTAACATAACAACCACCCAGTTCACAATGGAACTGACGTTTATAAAACATTTCGAGTAATTTTAAAACCTATACCATATAAATAAAGTATAAAATAATAATTAAAAAGCATACAAATAATTAATTAACGTTATCTACGCGTGCCATAAGACA
The DNA here is from genome assembly GCF_030625045.1 of Achroia grisella. NCBI lineage: Eukaryota > Metazoa > Arthropoda > Insecta > Lepidoptera > Pyralidae > Achroia > Achroia grisella. The sequence goes on along the minus strand of NW_026713024.1, from coordinate 86,264 downwards.
TTTGAATAAAAAAAATAACAGATAAGAAAATCAACAGCTTGGTTATCGTTTTATATAACACTAGCTGTGCCCGAGATTTCACTCGCGTGAAATTTATAGCCTTATTCTGATGTACAGCTACGTTACTGTAAAGTTTAATCAAAATCTGTCCAATAGTTTTTGCGTGAAAGAATAACAAACGTCGATCGTTACTCACAAACTTTCGCGTTTAAAATATTAATAATAAGTTTGTATCAGGGATGTTAGGGAGCACCATTCGCTCCATTTATGGTATGGGTTCCAGGGAGTCATTGCGAGAGTGTTTTAAGGAATCAAATATCCTCACCGTTGCTTCTCAATACATTTATGAAAATATCATCTATGCCAGAAGGAATATAGACAGTTTCAAAAGAGTTAGTGATTGCACTAATAAAAGCTTACGTAACAATAACAAACTGCTGTAAAGGAAAATGTAGTAAATTTTCACTTGTACTATGGTACATTATTATGAGTCCAATATGATTTTTCGTGTACGTTGACTGGTGTTACAATATATTTGCGTGGTGTACTAGCTGCGGCCCCCGGCGCCGCGCCTCTTGCCCTAATCTCGGAAGCATTACGTTTCGCACGTCATTACCGGGATCGATATCTCTTCCGGCGCCACACTCGTTCGCCGTCTCTACAACGACACAGGAAATTGTTCCTGTTCATAGTTTACATTGTACACAGCTGTACACAACCATATCATATACATATACATATACATATATTGTAAACACGCAACATTTATAATACGGCTGATAACTGGTAACAGGCTGAAATCTGTTATGGTTAAAATAATAACTCACCATACCTTCGCTATAGAAAATATAGCGGACACAAAAGCATAGATAAAATTAATAAATAGTAAAAAAATTTATATAAAACATGTCTCGAAATAAGAAAATATTATAAAGAGGTTAAATTGTGAGAACTCCTGAATCAAATTCATTTGAAAAGAAAGATTTATGTACGTATATTAAATTAAGAGATTCATCCTACAATTTAAATATATACTTAAAATTGAACGTACACCAAGTACCTGAATATATACATGTACTGTACATACAGATGCTTTATGTTTAACGCAAACAAACCTCTCGCTCGAGTGTTGTGTTTTATATTTTATATATTTAAATGAATGCATAACGAATTATACTGTCTGTCATTGTTTTTCTGACGTTGTAGAACTCTAAAATTGTATTTGTTATTTTTAATCTTTCGTGTTTAATATACATTATTTATATTATTAACCGGGTCTTAACACGAATAATTTTATGGCAAATAAAGGTATTTACCTCTCTCGACGTTTCGACTAGGTTGCACTAGCCGTGGTCTTAGTTTGTAGTATTGAAATAACCGTTTTTACTTCATATAAATACGGTACATACACCAAAAACATTTTTTATAATTTTTGTCTGTCTGTTTGTTCCGGTTATTTCAGAGATTAGCCGGAACAAACACTGGACCTGCTGGACCGATTTTGACGGGACTTTTTTGCAGGTAGCTGATGTAATAAGGAGTAACTTAGGCTACTTTTATTTTAGAAAAATAAAGTTAAATTCCACGCGGACGAAGTCGCAGGTGCAGCTAGTTATTAAATATGATTTATTTAGTTCTTTTAAAAGCTACTACCAATTTACAAATAAGGCAGGAATAAACGGGTATTAATAATGAACAAGACGTCTACGAGTGGTTGAGAGACGCCACTTATAATTTGTGCGACCTTACAAGCCAACAGGGTAGTACAGAAATAGTAAACGAAGCTATATAAATATTAAGCGGGCAGGTAATATTACCATATTCCACACGCACCCTCATTACAGTAAAGGGCACACGTACACGGCCTGCTAACAATATACAGTTTAATCTCATCCTGTACATATTTGCGTGGGCCTCATGAATTAACTGGATTATCTTTTTAAAACCAATAAGTCCTCGCTCGTTTATTAACTGGACGTAATGATGGACTTATATGTTGTAACGAAATAGCCGACTATCAATGATGACAAAATCTATAAGACTATAAAACGACAACATTTATTCAAAGAATCACTTATCGGTCGACATTTTTAGTAATAGTTATTGGAAATTCCCTAGATATCTCAATAGTATTATAAGTTCTATTTGAAGTAATTTTTTAAAAGTAAAATTCTATTCAAATTCAATTTCAAAAACCATTCATTCATGATATTTTAGCCGCTTATGAACGTCAAGTTTTCACATTATAATTTTATATTTTTTCCCTACCGTCCAGTTCGGTATATAGTCTAAGGTTCAGTCTCAGGTTAAGTCTATCAAGTAGAAAGTTGTATGTTATGTCTTGTTAATTGTAAGGACAAATTTGTCATATAAACGTCGTAGATGCCTATAATTAAGTTTGCGCTTAGTATAATAAATATAGTGTAATGTGTTATATTTAATGTAATTGTGTTGGTATAAACCTTGTTGGTGATCTAATAAAAAAAATGGTAGGTTGTCATCAGACCAACATAATGACAACCTACGTGGCGTTTGATCTAAACAATATATCCAAATCCATCAACCTTAGCGATTCTTAGTAGAAACAATGTATGACATGTATGTATGTCATGCATTAATTTATGATTGTATTCCTTAGATATATATTGTATTTATCGTTTTGTTTATATTTTGTTTCATTTTATTTATCATTTATTATATTTCACCGCCAACATCTACTCTCTGCACCACCTATGGTTGCCTGGTAGAAAATGCCGCGTGGTGTTAAGTCCGCCAAATGTACTTTACAATATTTTGTATATTATGTGCATTGAAGTTAAATAAATAAATAAATTATTTTCAATTAAACCAATTATATATAAAGAACATAATATCGAAAACTTCCATTATCTATATCTAAATATATATAACTCAAAGGCGGCTGACTGACATAGTTATCTATCAACGCATAGCCCAAACCACTAGACGGATCGGGCTGAAATTTGGCATGCAGGTAGATGTTATGACGTAGTTATGCGCTGAGAAAGGATTTTGATTAATTCTACCTCCAAAGGATAAAATAGGGGATGAAAGTTTATATGAAACTTTGTCAATTTTAAACCAATCGGGCTGAGACTTTGCATGCATAAAGCTACTATGACGTAGGCATCCCCTAAGAAAGTATTTTGATTATTTCTATCCTCAAAGGGATAAAATAGGGGATGAAAGTTTGTATGAAACTTTGTCAATTTTAAACCGATCGGGCTGAGACTTTGCAGGCATAAAGCTACTATGACTTAGGAATCTCCTAAAAAATTTTCCGAATGAGCGGTAGATTACAAAAATGACTATTCAAAAGTCCTTCAATGTAAGTTTATTTGAATAAATGATTTTCTATTCTTATAAATGAAGTTATGACAATCAACAATCCCCTGACTGATGACCTACACGAGCTGCGCTCTGCTAAATTCGACTGTATCCGTTTAAATATTCCGCAGCGACGTAGCGACGGGCCTCCCTTATCGCAGCCTATTGAAACTTCCCAAAGCTGATACATTCGTGGATTTCTCCTTTTTAACTTCCTAATACCTCGCTCGATTGGTTCCTGTTTACTTTGCCCATTACGTATGCTTTTTTTACTTTTTACCTGAGCCCTGAAGTTCTCCGCTCGCCGTCCGTAACGTTTATCAAACGAGTAAACGGGAGCTTTTCAGAGATACTCAAATGAATTCTTCGAATAAAAATTGTACGCAGTGAGATGATGAAGGCAAATGTTTCCTATTAGGGGCGTCATTAAAGAACATATATTATTTGAGTTATATAGGTACCTAGTATTGTGAACGTTCTACATAATTGTTACATAGTAATAATACTTTATTCAACTGGGCTACTATACTGTTTATAAAAATGAATAATATTATCCTGATAATTAATGTAAAATAAAAAAATAACCGGTGGTTTTGTATTATTATGGAAATATGGGAAAGGATTGGAAACGTCTATATTGAATAAATAGTATTAACTGCACGAGCTGCGCCATGTTTGAAAGAAACAAAGAAAGAAATAAAAATATTTTATTCAGTGCAATGTAAAAAATACAATATAAACAACAAATGTTTGAAGCGATGCTTTTACCAGTAGAGCTGTACTTTAATCGTCTAGTGCTGAAACTTTATATACTTCAGCAGCAAACGGTAACCAGTTTAGAATAGAATAGAATAGAAAATCATTTATTCTAATAAACTTAATTTAAGCACTTTTGAATAGTCATAACAATTTTTTTTGTCTACCGCTCATTGGGAAAGCTGTTTCATCACAAGAAGGACGAGCAAGAAACTTGTGTATTGCTCTTTTAAATAATCCTTGTAAGTTGAAATTTTCGAAACGTAAATACAAACTATTACATTTGAAATAAAGATAATGGTGAACAGGTAAGAATCAATAGATGAAGTTTCACTTCACTGATACAAAATATATGAAACCAAATTGGAGCAGACCCCCGGGTCGTTAACGTCCTCTCGTCGTCTGCGCCAAAATGGTTACAATAAATAATATAATATCGCCTCCTGTAAGTAATGGAATAAATATTGTCACTGTATATATTATAAGTTGTTTGTTGCCGCCATTACGGCGCTGATAGTTCAAATTCAAATATTTTAGCCGCTAGTTTTTGCGTGAAAGAGTAACAAACATCCATACTTACAAACTTTCGTATTTGTACTATTACTAGCCTCTGCCCGCGGCTTCGCTCACATTAATTTATCCCCTTAGGGATGGAATTTATCAAAATCGTTTTTAGGGGATGCCTACGTCATAGTAGCTTCATGCATGCAAGTCTCAGACCGATCGGTTTAAAATTGACAAAGTTTCATACAAACTTTCATTCCCTATTTTATCCCTTTGGGGGTAGAATTAATCAAAATCCTTTCTTAGCGGATACCTACGTCATAACATCTACCTGCATACCAAATTTCAGCCCGATCCGTCCAGTGGTTTGGGCTGTGCGTTGATAGATCACTATGTCAGTCACCTTTGAGTTATATATATTTAGATTAAGATGAAGTTAGTAATACTTACTGTTGTAGAAGGAGTAATGTTTGTTATAGTCTGTGCAACTATTAATCTATGTCATTATTAGTCTATGGTCAGATCTGTTTTAGTAGACACTAATAAATGAAGACGCTCTCAAAAGTACTTTTTTATTTGAATCTTTAATAATCCTTTAAATTAACACATCAGATCACACTTACTGCTTTGCTTTTTGCCGAGTAGTAGAGGAAACGCCACTACACATCCTATGTGGCTGTAGCCCTCTCATGCATAAACGAAATATCTCCTTTGGATAGTTACACTCTTTCTCGAGGAGATAAAAACCATCGCTCCTAAGAAGATCCTTCACTTCTTGTCCCTTACGAGTCTAGGTAGCGAACTTTGAATAAGGGCGAGCACAATAGATCTATACAGGTCGCAGTGTTACAGCACAGCATAGCACCTGACAATAGTATAAACCCAATAAAAATACCGCTTTGCTTTCCATTTTAATGTTAGTTTGTAGTCGTAATGAGTTTTTAACCGTAGCAATGAAAACAATTTGTATCTAATGAGGCCTACGAGTTCGCAGTTGCATGGAGCAAAGGAGGAGAGAAACAACCCGACTGACTGTAACTGAGTTGTCTACAAGTAGATGTGATGCAGCGGCCGCTGTACACAGGGGCGGATCATGAATTTATGGGGCCCTGGACTAAATCTACTTAGAGATCTATCTAATTATATTGCTCTACTAAAAAAATACACCGACCAAAAACAAGTGACCAGAAATTCCCCGTTCCTTTCCATAGACGCGCACTTGCATCGGTTGATTGATCAGGGTTGCCAACCTTATGATAGGTTTTTTAACATTCCGGGGCGTGTGTCGGGCAACCTCCAAGTATGGGCCATCCATTGGGAGGCTTTCCCATCCTCGTGGATACGTCCGCGGGGAACGGTGGCCGAGCAATGGTTTGGTTCTGGTACGCCCTGGGCGGGATAGTAGACGTTCCTTCGGGATACTGCTACTATGTCGGCCGATAGTCCGGCGAGTAGGAGTAGGCAAATCTTTCTCTTCTGCTTTGTCTGTCTTCGTCTTTTCTTTTCTTTGTCTTTGTCTTTACTCTCTTTCTGTTTTCTTTTCGTTTTTCTTCTTTGCCTACTGGCAAGTCAGGTCCGGTGGGTGCTTAACTGCGCAGCCGGACAGCACTTCGGTGCAACTGGCTTCAAACCGTAAACTTGCACTGGGTGTCGGTGATCACGTCTATCGGCCCAGTGTGGGAGCGGGGGCTCTTGGCTTAATTGCCCGGGGCCGCGAGGAGTCAACCTCTATAAAAAACCTCTTGTCTAAGCTCGGTGCCTGGCGAGGGACAGGTCGTCACGCGGAGCACGCTGCTGGGAATTCCTTTCAGTTAGCGTGTTCCCCGGGGCGGCCGGGTCGGAGGAGTAACTCCGGCCGCAAGGGCACCAACCTTTGGGCACCAGCCGCACCCAAAGAGTATTAGGCCGCAGTCGGTAGCAGGGGGCAACGCCGGCTGTGCAACCTTTCCCCCACACTCGTGGGAACAAAAATGGATTGGAACAACAAAAAAACCCTTGACGAAAGGTCCGAGATGGACGGTGCGACGATGGAGTCCGCGAAGGACGGAGAGAAGGTGGTGTCCGTTAAGGACGTAGAGGAGTTGGAAAGGAGAGGAGTACTGAATGCGGAGGATGCGGCGGCATTCGGCGAGTTAGCTCGCGAGTTGGAAATGGCGGAGCGGGAACTTGAGCTGGGATCAGACCTCTCTAGCTCCTGCATGTCACTGGATGATGACGGGAGGTCCTCGGTTGAGGCAAATCTCCGTAGATCTTCGAGGAGGAAAAGGCGTCGCACGGACGCAGACTCAGAGTCGGACTGGAGTGGGCGCACAACACCGGTCTCCAAAAGAGTGGACCAAAGCCCTGTGGCAGACGAAGCCCGAAAAATTTTTGGGTACCAATTCCACGGTGAAGGGAAGTTCTCCGAACCGGTGGCTATGCCACCGAAAAAGAAGACTGCTGCGCCGGTGGTTGCAGCATCAACATCTGCGCAGAAGGAGGGCCCCTTAAGCCTGAAGGAAGCCAGAGTCCGTCTCCAGCGGATAAAGGCTCCCGATACGGGCGATGACGCGGCTCATTCGGAGGAAACCATGTCGGCCCTGGAAGAGGCCGAAAAGACAACGCCGGAAGTGGAACCGGCCAAAAACAAGAAGAAGCCCCTGGCACGTGCGGCGTCCCGCAAACCCTCATTCAATGAGGAAACACGGGCTGCTGACGAGCTTGGGGGCCAAATCGAGAGAGAGGCCAGCCGGGTGTTGGATGCCATCCGGAAGTCGGCCAACTTAAAAGGGACGGTCATTAGGGACGTTAAGGACTCCGTTGCCTCAATTTGTAGGGCGGCGGAGGCCTTGAAGTCCCGATCAGACACGATTGAGTGCGCACGTCTACGGGCGGCAAACTCCCGGCTGGAAAAAGAGGTGGCTGACAGCAAGGCGAAGATCGCCAGCTATAGGCAGGAGTTTGCCCGCGTTGATGCCGAAATGGCAGCCCTCCGTGAGGAGGTCGCCCGATCGCGTGTCACGGCTGGCGGACAAATACCGGACGAGACAGAGGCACCCTTGGGGACTACTCGGGTCCTCAAAAACATGGAAGAGAGACTGGTCAAGCGTATGGGGAAGATGATGGATGATCGACTCGCGGGCATCGAGGGTCGTCTCCTCCCAGCTCCCCAGGTCTCGGCCGAAGGACGCCCACCCGCTCAGGAGGATGGAAGCCGGGGCTCTGTTCCCCAGGCTCTAGCGGGTGGCGCAAAGACAAGTGCCCAGGGGCCGGCACCCCAGGCCAAGGGCGGAAACAAGAAAAAGCCCAAGCAGGCAGCCCACTCGGACTCACAACCGGTCGAGACTCGTGCCCCCCCGGCAACACAGCCATCCCAACCAACAAAAGCCTCTTGGGCCACTGTTGTGAAGGGAAAGAGGGGGAAGATGGTTAATGTCACGGAGGGACAGGCCGTACCATCTACGAGCCGCCAGGGTGCTAAGCCAAGCACGTCGAAGCCGGCGAAACCCACCGCGCCAGCCCCGTCGAAGTTAAAACCGCCCCGCTCTGCGGCGGTGGTAATAACCATCGACCCGGCTGCGGAGAGGGAGGGTGTGACGTACGCCAACATACTGTTGGAGGCGAAGAACCGAGTTGACCTTCGCCCTCTCGGTATAGACGCGCTTCGATTGCGCCAGGCCATCACTGGAGCCAGGATTCTGGAGATCCCTGGTGCAGAGAGCGGCGAAAAAGCCGACGCCTTGGCGTCGAAGCTCCGGGAGTTCATTCCGGAGAGTATGGCGAAGGTGGCCAGGCCCGTCAAAACCGCGGAAATGCGCGTGATGGGTCTGGACGACTCTGCCACGGCAGAGGAGGTGGCGGTGGCAGTTGCCCAAGTCGGGGAATGCCAGCCGGATGCGGTAAGGGTAGGTGACATTCGCCGCAATACCTCCGGGATGGGGACCTGCTGGGTTCGCGGCCCCGTGGTGGCCATTAAGAAGGTGACCGCGGCGAAGCACATTCGCATAGGGTGGGTGTCGGCGCGGACGGAGCTCCTGCGGCAAAGGCCGCTGCGATGCTTCCGATGCCTGGAAGGAGGACATGTGAGCAGTCAATGCTCACAAACCCAGGATCGCAGCGGTCTTTGCTACCGTTGTGGGGAAGAAGGCCACCGTGCGGCAACCTGCACGGCTGATCCGCGGTGCGTCATCTGTGCCGCGCTGGGTCGCCCGGCGAACCATTGGGTGGGTGCGAAATCTTGCACCCCGCCCAAAAGCAAGAAGGCGAAACGGCCAGCCACCCAGGACCCAGGCCGAAAGAGCGGAGAGGAGGAGGGGATGGAGACTGGCCATGAGCCCAGTCCCCCTTCTGGCGATCAGGGAGGTAGGGGCGGCAACTAGTCGCTCCTCGATCGCTACCGGGCCGGGGTGATGACCGCGGGGGCGGTCCCACCCCACCACACAAGGCCCGAAGAAGTCGCGCGCATGTCCCCGCGCGCCTTCCCCAGGGAGGAGGAGGGGAAGTAGTGGGTTCCGCTAGGGAACCCGCAGAGATGGGGCCCGCTGCTAGAGTGGGCCACCGCCGTCGGAGTTGCGGTTGAATGTTTTCGATCCCGCGACTCCGGCATAGGCGTTGGGTGAGGGACATCTTGGAGTTTTTAGTGAGTAGGAGTCTCACAGTACCCGCGGGCTTCCCCCGGGGCCGGCGGGTCTCCATGAGGGATTTTCTCCAAGTCAAAAAAAAAAAAAAGGTTTTTTAACATTCCAGATATTTTTTGTATTCTAAATATCATATCAGTGTAGACTGGGGGCTCTTTGTATCCTCGGGGCCCAGGGCTGCAGCCTAAAAAACCCTCAGGTAGATCCGTCCCTGGCTGTAGACGTAACTCCCACCGTGCAACATGCTGTTACCTCAACGTTACACACGTACAATGTGACATATTAACATATACAGAGAAGAGTTAATTACTACCTACATTTGTATCAGGACTAACAAAGTTATTAACTTAAATGATTAGGTAATATTAAGAACGGATCTAGCAATAACAACAATGTTTATGTCATAACGTTCTATATTGTCTGTAATTTCTAATATTGGTCATAGACATATGTATGATAAAAGAAGTCAAAAGATAGTCGCCGGTAATGTGTTTATTTTGAATTTAGATTTGCATCAATTTTAGTTCTATATGCTTTGAAATTAACAATTTAATTACTAAAAATAATAAAGAAACTCGAGAATCAAGCAAATAACAGAGTACCTTAGTAAGTCAGTATCAATCAGCTCTCTACGCTACTCCTTAAAAGTAGTCAGAGAATTTAATTCATACCAAACTACTCGCACTACATCATAATTAGTGAAAGTGTAATCATAAAACGTTATGTGAAAGATACTAAAACTCTACTAAGCATTGCACAAGACTACTATTTGACATAATTACAAGGCAAATATTTATCTGCTAGCTGTGCCCGCGGTTTCGATAAATTTCAGTATAAAATATAGTCTATGTGGTATTCTGATGCATAAGCTATATTACTGTAAAGTTTCATCAAAATTCGTTCAGTAGTTTTTGCTTGAAAGAGTAACAAACATCCATACTTACAAACTTTCGCATTTCTAACATTACTAGCTACTCGCCCCGGATTTACATGGGTGTACACGTATTATATATATAAACCTCTTCAAAATCCGTTGCGTAGTTTTAAAGATTTAAGCACACATAGGGACAGACAGCGACAGCGACTTTATTGTATACTATGTAATGATTAAGATTTGTATTGTTCCCGGATGTCACAGTTGACGTGCGACATGTTCCTGAGTTCTGAGAGGACTCCTCGCCATGACTTACTTTAACTTCGTCGACGTCTGTTTTGGTTTGTTTAACTATCTTTAAGTGGCAAATAGTTTTACCATCACGAGTTTGAATCTAGTTACCAGCCCGCCGCGGCGGTGCCATATCTGATAACTTTACAGAGGCAACAATGTTGACGTAGAGTAAAGTAAATTAACAAAACTAAGTAGAAAGCGACTAGTGAGAGAAAGTTTGCTGAGCGGCGTACGCGGGCGACGGTACCACTGCGGCGTCCATGCAGGTGAGCACTCACTGTGTGCAAACAGTAGGTGTAACTACCAGCAGCCAGCAGCGAGCGACCGCCGCGCACTACTGTACCCAGTTGCCGTGTGTTGACGCGGGAACACCGCTTCATGTCAAAGTAACTTAGTTATGTTAAGTCTTGTCTTATATTCTACTTATGATACACAATAACTTTATGATAGTACAACTAGTAATTATATAGGATACAGCTACATAGAATCCTAAATATATATAACTCAAAGGAGACTGACTGACATAGTGATCTATCAACGCACAGCCCAAACCACTGGACGGATCGGGCTGAGATTTGGCAGGTAGATGTTATGACGTAGGCATCCGCTAAGAAAGGATTTTGATTAATTCTACCCCCAAGGGGATAAAATAGGGGATGAAAATTTGTATGAAACTTTGTCAATATTGAACCGATCGGGCTGAAACTTTGCATGTATAAAGCTACTATGACGTAGGCATCCCCTAAGAAAGGATTTTGATAAATTCCACCCCTAAGGGGATAAATTAACGCGAGTGAAGCCGCGGGCAACAGCTAGTAACTTACAAAAATAAACATGTTTGTAAGATGCCCTTGTTGTAATGTTGACTTCTGTCTTGTCAATAAACTCATGCCCAGATTTGTTTTAGTTGATTGTAGAAGAGGCACTTAAAATACGTTTTAATATTGTAAACACGAAAGTTTGTAAGTGTGGATGGATGTTTGTTACTCTTTCACGCAAAACCTACTCAATGGATTTTGCTGAAACTTTACAGTAATATAGCTTATGCATCAGAATAACATATAAGCTATAAATTTCGCGGGTGAGGCCGCGGGCACAGCTAGTTACAAATAAGTAAGAAAGGAATATCTCTAGTGATTCCTGAAGCTGCGCTCTGAAACTGAGGTAGACAATTTCAAGCGGGAGTTGAGCTCGGCTGTTATCGTCACATAGCAGTGATTCAGAATGGGTTCAGATGACTTGGAAACGCTTCCACTCGCAATTGAAATACATGACACATGGTACCTAGCTATATTTATTATGTACCACAACGAGAATAAGAATCGTAGGTACTTATGTAATAATATATTAATAATAATAATCTCAGGACGATTCACACAGCGCCATCTGGGTCTAAGTTAAGCTAGCTAAAGCTTGTGTTATGGATACTAGATAACTGATACAAATACATAGATTTTTTTTCGTAAATACATACAAAATATACATAGAAAACACCCAGACCGATACAAACAATCATACTCATGAAAACAAATGTTTGTGCCGTGCGAGGAATCGAACCCGTGACCATCGGACGTAAAGCAGTGTGCTAAACCGCTAGACCACCGAGGTCTACGTCTACGTGGAAATACGTACATATCTAGTGTTGTGTGTTCATACTACATCAGCTCATTTTCTTTGGAGACGCCGACGGTGCGGTGAGGGGCGGGGCGGGGCGGGTGCGGAGGTCACCTGCACGTAATGTCTGCCATTAATTAGACCTCTTCACTTAAGAGAGATTCCTTGCACCAGTTCCGTACACTGGCCGTGCGAGTGGCGAGCGCCGTCCACCTAACGACCTCTCGACCCACGCGGAGCCAACCGACCTCACAATTGTTATACAAACGAGTCGCAGATAAAATTATAAAACGAAACTTCCTTTATTCCGCTCCTGTTTGTGAAATATTTATTACTGAATTATTTTATGGCGGTCATTTGTGGGCTCTAACAAGATTGCGGGCAAGGTACGCGTTTATACTCATCGCCCTCATTTCTCAAGCGCCACGCGCGGACGAGGGCCGGGCTGGGGAGTGGGGGGAGGTACGGGCTCCAAGGACCACGGATAACACCTGCTATAACGTTAAGTCACTGTTATTACCAAAAATGTCCTGAATAAAAATTCACAGTACGGTCAAAAACACCCTTCGATTCAACGCACAGTTTTTATTTGGTTCATTGATTCCTCATTCAAATTCAAATTCAAAAATCATTTATTTTTTCAATCAAATTTTTTATATTATATTTTTTCCCTACCGTCCAATTCAGTATATATGTAGATCCAATTGAGAACAACTGGCAAGAAAGACAATAGATTTTTTTTTCATCGCAGAAACAGCAGTGCCTTTTGTTATTCATAATGTCACATTTGATCAGGCAGTCTGCAGGTGCTTGCCTCCAGTGTTATTGAGATATAGAATAAGAAGCTGCATAATGTTAAAATAATGCAGTAATGTAGATTAATTACTTACTAATTGTATTAGAACTTTGTCTCCTAATAGCATAATCATGTTGATTGTAACAACTACAGTTTAAATTTGACCTGAACGTCTCATACATTTTTGTGGCAATATGTCGGAACCATAGAGCCGTAATTTATTTATTTATTTAAACTTTAATGCATAAATACTACATATAAATGTACATATGACGAACTTAACACATAAAGGCGTTCTCTACCAGTCAACCATAAGGCAAACTGAGAAGTTAGTAAGCGGAGCATTATTTACAAACACTTACGTGGTAACTTTACGATAATACATATTGTTAGACATATACATGCTAGTTAGGGCCTACGTAATTATTTCAAACAGACATTAATCATAATAATCAGTAACAACCGCACTTGATGGTAGGTTTTATATTATTGGGGTCCGCACTGGCCGCCGCGCCGGGCACCGCGCCGCCGAATATAACATTCAGTTTGTTTTAATGGCAGACGTATTTCATTTGCACGTAACATTACGAGCTTTCATCTCGACACTGCGACGGTGCTCGTGTGTATGTACGCCCGGCCCGATGATATCAATATTATATGACTGCCGAATTCAGTCGCGGGGCGCGGACATCGCGAGCGAAATGTTTCCGGCTCGTGTTTGTATGTTATCAAAGAATATCGGCATTGTTATTCTTCTCATACAAATGATCGATGTGAACATATCGATCCGAGTGCCGTTCACCTGTTGGCGTATAAAGCGTCGGCGTCCGTCGCGGCCACTCAAGCGCGGTGCCCCGCAGCGGAGCTATGATTGTCAGATATAATACAGTCGACTGGCTGCGATTTGTTTCACTCACCCGCGTACACATGCTGCACGTCACGGTCACGCTGCCCGCCATACATTTCCAGTGAGTGGTCGCCTCATTTCACATCTTGAAGATTAATGTTGTCCAGATTAAAAGTTAATATCCTGGGCGCTCGTGTTGCGAGGTCCCGGGGCCGGCCCGCTGCGGAAATTGGCTAATTACAAAATTACACGACACTATGTTGTTACAACTACGCAGCTGTTTAACGTGTCTACAGCAGTATCAGCTTTAGACCGTCCTATTTTTATATCTTTAGTAATTAACTCGGTTACAAATACAATAACAATATTAATAATTGTCGACAATTTAACTTGCACAACATCTGCTTGTTCTAAGTTAATGTAAAGTAAGAAGAGCTTGTATTATCAGTACTAGACGACTAATATATGTAAATATTTAAAAATATATACGTAATATACATAGAAAACACAGACCAATACAAACCATCGTACCTGTGAATACAAATGTGCAAAGAATCGAATCTGCGACCATCGGAAGTGAGGTGAAGTACTGAACCACTAGACCACCAAGGGCGGGAGCCTTGAAAATTTGTTTTATTCATATAATATAAAGAAGAAGCAAACAAACAAGAATATATCTGATGGTAAGTGCATAATCAACATTACACAATATACTTGAGCGGCCGTAGCCTAGTTCCTGTCATATGTTGCTACTCCAGATAACTAAGGTGCTAAACTCAGAAATTTTAGAAAAAAGGCAGTTATTGAGTACTATAGAAAACTAGACGAGGAAAATGTTAGGACACTTGATACGGCACGAGGAATTTATGAAAGTTATCATCGAGGGAAAGAAAGAAGGAGAGAGAGGGAGAGGAAAATAATAAGCTCATATGAGGACAGCTCCGACCCCAGAGTTGTAACGTTGATCGATTATTATAATTATTGCAGAGCGCCATCCCAGACTATGGCCCATCTATTGACCTGTCCTTTTGCCCAACATCTTGCACAAAGGAGGATCTAAAAAATGCGACAGAATGCGCAAAAGTCGTCCCAAATTTCAGGGGAAAATACATTTAGTTGCCATTGAAATGAAAGAAGAAAAAGTAATGTAAGACGGAGGTATCAGATCAAGTTGTGGTTGTCTGGAGCATCGGCCTGTATTAATACTCTGTGTGCAATAGAGCAGTGGACGGTGGCCAGCGAGGCCCCAGTGTCCCCGGCTCGCGTGAGGTCTTATTTGTTATTAATGAAACACTCGCAGGCAAGGCACTGAGGCGCTCACTAACAACGTTACGTCTCGTCTCATTGCTGATGCTGTGCTCGCGTATACAATCTCCAGCGCACCACACATTTATAATTACCATGATTTTACCGTTTTAGCATCTACTTAAAAATATCATTTCAATTTTATTTTCCCTAAAAAATGTAAATATACATGACAAATTCATCAGGTGATAGTATTCATGAAATTAAAATTGGTCATGTATACAAATAAATTATTTTAACAATAATAAGGGAGATATAATATACATATTTATTTATTTTTATTATTGTAGAAATGTCCGTAAATTTTTGTCTTCTGCTTTTTTAATTTTTTTTTAATCTACCGCTCATTCAGAAAGCTGTCTCATCACAAGAAGAACGAGAAAGTAACTTGTGTGTTGGTCTTTTAAATAATTTTATTATTACTTTACATTTTTTAGTTTAAGTGTGTGAATACAAACAACCCATTAGTACTAATTCAATTAAATAATCAAACTATATTCTATTCATTTTCTATTTTTGGGATAAAAGGTAAAACGTGACGTAACTGTCATTATTATTAAACAAGTAAGTTCCCAAGTAAACGTTTCAGCCTTTTGGCTGACAGATATACTTATAATTACAGATATAGTACATATTTCTCTACTTTTTGAATACTTACACTAACTGTCTGATCTATTAACGCATACCCTAAATGTCTAACTAAACCTTAGAATTCATATAGGAAATCTCTCTACAATTTTCTAATATTGGCCTGTCTACAACAGCAGTAAGTTCTATACGTGAACACGTGTCTAGAACGTGTATATAAATCTGCACTAGCAGGCTGCTGCCAGATTTGTCTGGACAGCGAGAGGAACACGAGCGGCGAAGGTGAGTGTCGGCGTACGTCGGCAAAAGGGCCCCTTAAACCTACACCCGGGTCACAAGTCCCGGGAACTGCTCGAAGTTTCCCTCTCTGCCACGCGATGGAGCCGACTCCCGCACGGTGAATCGCTCGAATGCTAAGAAGTTCGTGTGTATGTGTGACTCAATGCTGTCGTGTGTGTGTATGTGTGTGTGTGTCGGTGTGTGTTGTACACGCGAAATTAATACAAATGGGGTCCGGCTGCAAATGTCAACATTGAATTAATTATAAGCCGCGTTATTGTACCCGTGAACATCCCGCCGCGCCCCGCCCCGCCCCGCACTTAAATATTTACACACCTTTTGTACTGCGCTTTCTTCTTCTCTTCTCTTCTCCTCTCTTAGCTATCGTATTGTATGCTCCGATAATTGTTTTTATTTGTGGCACTAATTTGGTAATAACATTGTTTATTCTAATACAGGTAAACAACTGCCAAGTGACGGCAGAGGCATTTGGAAAATAGGGTAATAGTATGGTAATGGAACAGTTCAATTATTAAGTAATAGTTGCGCCCTCGACCTCGTCCGTTTTATTATACTTAATATACATAATTTATATTTAATTATACTAGGTGACTGTGTCCCATAAACAGTTTCAAAATATTTTTTAAGTCTTTAGTTTTAAAAATACCGATACTTCCACATAATCTGACATTTTCCGTTTCAACCCCTGATAACCCTTTATTGACTTTAAAAAGTGTATATTAAGCATTTCTATCCATTGAGTAGTTGATTGAGTAGTTTTGGCATAAAAGCGAGACAGATGGACAGACAGAGTTGCTTTCTCTAATATAATATTAGTTAGGAAGTAAGGATTAGGATTTAATAATTTGTAATTAAAGTAATATCATGCAATAATTGAAAATCTACCGTACAGTTTTCGGTACAAACATTGTAACGACAAATGTTGACTTTTAAATTAACTAGACTTAAAACTTCTGCTGTATTTTACTTTTTATATGATGCAACCGTTTAAAGTGCATCGAAATTGAGATTAGAACACTGCATAGGGGTGTGTGTGTGTGTGGGAGGGGTTGGGGTGAGGGTGCGGGGTGTGTCCGGGTCATGTGCTTAATGTTAAACGAGTCGCACATATCGCAGCCGCGTGTGACTCGCGCCATGCCCGGGGCTCCCGTGACCGTCCCCACGGCGGCGCTGCAACCGACAGCCTAATTTGACGACCTCGGTGGTCTAGTGGTTTAGCACACCGCTTTACGTCCGATGGTCGCGGGTTCGATTCCTCGTACGGCATGAATATTTGTATCATAAGTATAATTGTTTGTATCGATCTGGGTGTTTTCTATGTATAATATGTATTGATGAAAAAAAACAGTATCTATGTATTTGTATCAGTTATCTAGTACCCATAACACAAGCTTTAGCTAGCTTAACTTGGGTCTAGATGGCGCTGTGTGAATTGTCCTGACTTACTATGGATTGTACAGTTGTTGATAGATATACCACGATGGGAGTATTTCACATAAGCTTCATTGACTTAACATTTTTCTTAAACAAATGCTAAATATTATGTAATTTGGAAACAGTAGTTTTTACGGTTTCTTATTTGGTAGAAGACTTAACTTAGAATCCAGCAGTTGCCGTAATTGTGTTATAACAAGTATTGATCATCCCACTGCTGGGCACAAGGTCATCACGGGAGGAGTTAACAGCATTTAATTTTCAATATTCTTGCGTGTTGGTATTTGAGGGGCGATGTACATAACAGAACTTTTATGAAGGGACAGAACCTTTATGATCCTTTCTGTAGACGGGTACTGTGGGACTCTTACCAACCAAAACCTTCCTCTGATCGCTGCCGGTCCACGACTGCGATTACACGTGGTTAAAATGTGGAACCTTTTAACCACGTGTAATCGCCGTCGAGCAGGTGCGCTTGACCAATCGTCCGCACGACAACGTACGTTACTAAAATTTTTTTTCATAAACACCACAGACTAAACAGATAATATATGTTACCCACGGCGGCGGCATCCCTCGCTCTCACACCCATGACGCAGAGGTGATTTATTTCATCTGATGTCACGTTACACGCTGCGGCTCACGAGCAGCCACAGTAACGACCATTATCCAGCTCAATGACCGGGTTATCAATAACTATGAATCATGTTTCTTTCTACAATTTTACAAATAAAATATTTATTGTTGACAGGTGTAAATGGAAACTAAAATAAATATGTCAGGAGAGAAGAATTTGTGAGCGTATTGAGTAGGTCTGAGAATCGGCCACATCTATTTTTCATCCCCCTAAACGTTAGGGGTAGTCCACCCCTAATTTTTTATTTTTATTTTAAGGCATAACAACGTTTTACGGGAACCCATTTTCGAGTACGTTATATCAACTTTTCAAGATTTGTAACTTCTGAAGACAATTATTAGAATAAAAAAATAATATAAGAAAATATTACTGAAGACAATGGCTGTATGGGCTGAGTCCTTTGGCCTTTCCCTAAAAAGGGAAAAACCGAACCAAAAAAAAAAAGAAGAAAAGTTTCTTATTCATTTATTCGACGTTCAGGTGGTTTCAAGCAAAGGTATTGAATTTATAAAGTTTACACAAAATAAAATATTATATTAGTTTCATAGACTTAAAAAGTATTTTACATTTCAATCTTTAAGGAAACATAATACATTTTTTAAGATTGTTTTAAACGTATTTACTGTACAATAAAGTTTTTTTTCGGACTACTCTAATGTTGGCCACAGCTGGCCTTTACAGCTTCACCGGATGACAGGGGGCGAGTGCAGATGACACTCCAAACCAAGGAAAGACTTAAGGAGCGGCTGAAGGCCAACTGACCCCCCTGACGGATACGACTTTATTCTGAGGGCACCGCTAGGGGTTCGAACCTCGGCTCAGGCCGTCGTAATTTCGATCCCCGTTTGAATTGGACGGGGGATCGATCAGTGGGGAAAAGCAAACATTACTCTTTACACAAGTAGATAGTATTCAATTTTAGGTATTCTAAATAATTACTATACTTTTTCAGAGTTTATGTAGTTATTAAGTAAACTGTGAAACACAAACATACAGTCTAAGAGAGCAGCCTCACGCCGGCGCGGCGCCGTACTTTATTGGCTCCCCCATTGGCCGTGATTTATTTGAGTCGTTCTCGTCGAGATGAAATGTAAGCGATTTAAGGTGCCACTTCCGCAATGTATGGATTGCCGTCGTCAACGTCACGTGACACGCGTCAAGATAACGGCCAGATAAACGACGACGACTACCCGCCGCCGCCCGCCGACTATACTGATACCATCACTATACTGCCGGTGCAGTTTTTTCAAATAATTTACAGTGACTAATGTTGAGTGAAGAGAGAGGTCGGCGCCCATTCGCACCCGCGCGGCGTTCAGCTAACTCATTCAAAAGTTCATTTACTAATCGCGAATTATAACGTGGCGCCGCGCCGGGTTATATTTCAAACTAGCTGTACACGCGACTTCGTCCGCGTGGAATTTGACTTTATTTTTCTAAAATAAAGATAGCCTAAGTTACATTTAGTAGTTATATTATGTAGGTTATCTTTATGTGATGCCGTGTACCAAAGTATTGAAATACTACCTGTATTTCAATACTTTGGTACACTGTATCACATAAAGATCTATTAAGACCGTTAAATGCGAATTATTGACGTAAAATATAGTAAGATTTGTTCAAGAACAATAACAGGAATATATTCATACTAGCTGTGCCCGCGGTTTAACCCGCGTAAAATATATAGCCTATATGTTATTCTGATGTATATGCTAAATTACTGTAAAATCAAAATCCGTTCAGTAGTTTTTGTGTGAAGGAGTAACAAACATGCATCCATATTCACAAACTTTCGCGTTTATAATAATAACTAACTACTCGCCCCGGCTTCGCCCGAGTGTACATGTATTATATGTATACATAAAACTTCCTCTAGAATCACTCTATCTATTAAAAAAACCGCTTCAAAATCCGTAGCGTAGCTTTAAAGATTTTGTTTTATACTACGTGGGTAATTATAATGATGATAAAGAAGATAAGTGAGTTATCTTTTTCTGCAGTGTATCTCCGTAAATATTTTACGTTACTTGTATGTACGTGTGAGTTTTTATAGATACACATATAGATTGGCGCACGAGAGCATTGATTGATATCAGTTGTCAGTCAGACTGACACTCCGCGAGTTGTGTGAGCGATTTGAATAGATGACTGTAGTGAGAGAGTGAGTGCTTGCCGGCTCATTGTGCATTCAAGTCGGAGTTCGAGTATACGTGATATATTGTTATATATATATATACAGATCGAGTAGATACTCGAACTATATATCTATCAAATTCAGTGAAATGCAAACATCGTTTACCCAAAATTATGTAGATACGAGTGGAAATAGTTCTCGGTTAGAATTACATATATACTAGAAGTAAGCATCATCTCTCATATATATAATAAGCCACATATATACTAGTATATAATAAGGTTTTTTTATAACGTAACGTTGGAGAAAAACTGAAATGATAAGGCGCTAATATTTAACTACAAAAACCTAAATATTCTGGTATTTAAATACATACACGTTGCACTTAGGAGTATACTGTTAACATTTTAACTACATTACTTATTTAATAATTATGTTAATTAAAATATTGTTATTTACTTTTAAAATGTTGTAATTGAAATTGAAGCCCTAATTATCCATCCGATACGGTGACTGTGTCGCTAAAATATACCTTATTTTATACTTAATTGTAACAACGTGGCTAAAAAGGCCCTTTTTAATTAAATCGTGATCCTTTCATATTGGGCTGCCGTTGTGCCCGGCGCCGCCCCTAATTGGAGCTCACGCTGTAATCAGCCGCCGCCGCGCCGCGCGGCACTGTCGACGTCGCCGCAACCGCACCGCAACCGCACCGCAACCGCACCGCAACCGCACCGCAACCGCACCACACCGCATCGCACCGCATCGCACTGTATCGCACCGCACGAAAACATTTTTTATAATGTACGAAGCCAATTTTAATTCCTTGACATTACATACTTTTTGTATGTAATGTCAAAAATTGCCTAACTTTGTTGCAGAGCATGCGCGTGCGAACTTCTTCTCAGCAATATTAAAATCCCGTCCTTTAAAGTGTTCTGGTGTGTATATTCGTATGTGTTTACCCACATAGACTGTACAACATGTTTGTGAGTTGCAGAAGAAGAACATCCAAGCAAAAACGAGGTACTTGTCCGAGCTGGTAACTTTCGCAACAAAACAAAACTTGCACAAAACTTTTTGCGCAAGTCAATATGTTGTACTAGAAGGTAATTAAGTGAAACGTATTATACGCTTTAATATTTCCACACACATTAATATAAATATAAATTGAGAGCCGCGCGCCGTTGATGTTTAAAAAGAAAAATACAAACTGTCACCTTACATTCCACGCCTCCACTCCTCCATACTAAATACTCCTTGTTATTAAGTATGTGTGTAAAAAGTAATCAGTGAACTCATTCAGCTAATTGTTATGTTATTAGATCCATTAATAATTCTGGACTGTTCAATTAATTGAATAAAAAACATACACTCAACAGTATGTCGGTATGTCATCACTCATCACTCATCAGCGATGTTTAGCACTAGTTTAATAGCAAAGCAAATACGTTCTATTATAAGTATATAAAATGCTTGCTGATACTAAACTTAATTAAAATAAGATACTTTTATAATCCTTTATATTTTTTATTAAATCGGTATGGCTGTGTAATGCGGACACGGAACAAGGAGTATGCGGTTAAAAAAGCTTTACAATTACCGAAACATAAAAGAGGTAGAGGACTCCAGGTACCTGGTGGACCAGCATGACAAATCTCATCGCCAACGAAAAATTGCCGGACAACCCAGGACAAATTCCTGGGTCCAAAATTAGGAGAGCCGACCTCATATAAAGTGAGATAGCGCAAGGTCTTCTTCCTTTTTTTTAAGTTGCCGATAATTTATGTGTTGTAATTATCACTTAAATTTGTGTAGAACCAATAAAATTAGTAGATTAATTGTCGCGAAAAATTTCAGAGAAATCGGTGTAAGGATATCAAAGATAACAGTTAACTAAAGCCATTCTTGCAATCAGTTAAATTAGTACAGTACAGAATTGAATAGGAGAAAATATCCGTTAAGGGAGATATAACAAAATAAGTAGATTTAAGGATGCCAAATAGACCCTGAGAAGACGAGTCGCTAATGTACATATGAATCACGGACCTCACGAAATAGATTTGTGGTGATTTGTTATGAGGAGTAAACTCAGTACGATCGCAACTATTTTAAAAAGTATTTGAAGTAAAAATTTAATAATTATTTCAATAAAAGTAAAAATAAGACATATTTAGTAATAGTTATTACAAATTCCGCAGATATCTCAATAGTATTATAAGTTCTAGTTGAATCAGTAAACGTTTTTTTATAAAGGTAGAATTCTATTCTATGTTGTTAATAAATATTATTCAGCTGGAGAGAAATTTCAGTTTTGTTAATTATTAATTGCAAGTACAAATTTGTCATATAAACGTCGTAGTTGCCTATAATTAAGGTTGCGCTTAGTACATATAATAAATATAGTGTACTGTGATATATATAATGTGTTGGTGTAAACCTTGCTGGTGACCTAATAATAAAAATAAAAAAATACTGTAACCGAATGCGAACTGATTTTAATGAAATGTGAAATGTAAAATAAAATGTTAATGTTGCGAAATAATGTACGACGCTAGCTCGTACAACTGTTTTTTTTTAATTTAGATATATCTTTATTTTAGAAACTGAATTAGGACAATTAACCTAAAACTAAAAACCTTAAAAAATATAATATACCTAATAACTAAAATATATTATTAAAAGGAGTCCCTTTAGGCAAAGTTCCGTTGATACTGGCAGCGTTCCCTCTTTGAATGGCTAGACTAATTCTTTGTCCGAGGTAGCTGCCAGCTCTTCGGTCTTCTGTGATGTCGACTAAGTTATTTATATATTATTTTCTTATAATATATTAATATTTATTTATTTTCGTTATATACTTAAAAAGCCTTACAGCGCTAGAATTTTTAATGTCACATCACGTGTATATGTGGACACATTATGTTCAACATACAGAGGTATGTTGCACATGATACCTCCACTTTATGGGGTTGGTAGAGACTAGAGAGTACGGTGACGGTTCATTCGGCCGTCACGTGTTATCTCATGATCACTCTCATCTCACAATGGCATGGTGTGTACGTAAGTTTGTGTCTCTTCTCTCACATCATAAGTACTCGCCACAGTGTCGGCTTTGAATCGCCCGCCGCCCGCTGCCCGCCGCCCGCCGCCCAACAAAGTAATACAAACAGTCTCACAAGTCGGCACCCCGCACCCCCGTACCCCGCACTCCGACTGTAGTACTATGTGTATAATAATAATAATCTCAGGACAATTCACACAGCGCCACCTTGACCCTAGTTAAGCTAACTAAAGCTTGTGTTATGGATACTAGATATCTGATACAAATACATAGATTATTTATTTTTGTAAAGACATACATATTATACATAGAAAACGCCCAGACCGAAACAAATAATCATAAGAATCGAACCCGCGCCCATCGAACGTAAAGCGGTGTGCTAGACCGCTAAATTACCGAGTTGGTATGGCCGGTATTCCGAGCCTCGACCCCACACGGGTCGTTAAATAGTCTCCTGTCTGCCAGTTTGCCAGCGTTCAACATTTGACCGGGTGAGGGCGCCACACCGGCACCGGCACCACCGACCACGCGCAGTTATCAACTTCAACCAAACACCCGCGTAGATATAACATATATAATAGAATAGAATAGAATAGAAAATCATTTATTCAAATAAACTTAATTTAAGCACTTTTGAATAGTCATAACAATTTGTTTTTTATCTACCACTCGTTCGGAAAGCTGTCTCATCACAAGAAGAACGAGCAAGAAACGTGTGTTGCTCTTTTAAATAATCCTTGTAAGTTTACATTTACAAGTCGAAACGTGTGAATACAAACTACCAACAAGCACTAATTTTTTGGGTCAAGTATAATCATGCAATAAGATTAAATCAGTCGTAGTGATAAGAGCAGACCAGTCCCTACAAGCAGCACTCGTTCACGAGTATGACGGATGAGCCAGCCATCACTGCGCTCGACCATATTTTAGGGAGCCCATTGACCCGGCCCACCACGCCGCCACATGTCTGGACATTTTAGTGAGCATGACTACTCATTCCACACGACCACGTCACAGCTACAAAAATTACTATATGGTAGTTACAGTATTCGCACTTTACATAAGGATGCATGCGGCAATCAATACAAAAGCCGCTACGCTATCATATATCAAGAAAGCAGTATGAAAATTAAAATTATAACGTTGTCCGCAAATAAACTTATTCTTGCTATATATTGCTATCATCTATAAATTCATCGATCTTATAATAGGCTTTTTTACATAACATTTGATTAATATAAGATTTGAATTGCCTCTCTGTAAGATTTAGCGTAGACTCTGGCAGTTTATTATAGAATCTTACGCAATTACCATAAAATGAATTACTAACTTTGTGTAGACGGCATTTAGGTAAAATTAGCTTATTTTTAATGCGTAAGTTTCTACTTGTACAGTCTTTAAGTTTCTTGAAACTATCTAAGTTTTTCCTTGTATACATAATATTTTCATAAATGTACTGTGAGGCAACGGTGAGGATATTTGATTGTTTAAATCATTGACGTAATGACTCTCTAGAACCCATACCATAAATAGAACGTATGGCTCTCTTTTGTAAAATAAATATAGTATTTATATCGGCAGCTTTACCCCATAGCAGTATGCCATATGACATAATGCTATGGAAATAACTAAAATATACAAGTTTTGCCGTCGCCACGTCTGTTAATTGCCTTATCCTTCTAATTGCATAAGCAGCAGAACTAAGTCTACTGGCTAATTTTGAAATATGGGGCCCCCATTGTAACTTCGAGTCCACTGTTATTCCTAAAAAAACTGTATCATTAACAAAATTTACTATTTCATCATTAAGCAATAGCTGCGTATTTACTTGTTTTACATTAGGCAGCGTGAATTTAATGCACTTAGTTTTGTTGGAGTTCAATAATAGATTATTACATGTGAACCAATTTAATATAGCAGAGATAGCATAATTTACATCGTCTAATTGATTACATTGGCGACCAATTTTAAACACTAACGAAGTATCATCCGCAAATAACACTATGTCTGCAACTTTCTCTACCATGTAGGGAAGGTCATTTATATAAATTAAAAAGAGAAATGGGCCTAATATTGAACCTTGAGGAACGCCCATTTTTATATTAGTTCCCTTAGACTTTACACCATCAATATCTACAGTTTGCACCCTATCCTCTAGATAAGTTTTCATTAGACTTAGGTCATTATCTCTAATACCATAGTGTTTGAGCTTGTACAAAAGTGTTTCATGATCTACGCAATCAAACGCCTTCGACAAGTCACAAAAAACGCCGAGAGCATCCTGTGAGTTTTCCCATGATTCGAATATATGTGTAATAAGCGCTACACCTGCATCAGTAGTAGACTTGCCGGCTGTGAAACCATATTGCTGACTGTGAAGCAGTCCGTTATCCCTGAAGTATTTTAACATTTGGTTAAACATAATCTTTTCAAATACTTTACTTAGAACTGGCAAAATAGAAATTGGTCTATAGTTGCCTAGCTCAAATCTATCTCCAGATTTAAAGAGTGGAATTAATTTGCTAAATTTCATTAATTGAGGAAACACGCCATTATCAACACATTTATTGAAAATAGTAGCTAGATAAGGAGCAACAATATCTATGAATGAACTAACTATTTTAACTGACATGTCCCAGAGATCTTCCGTATTTTTTAAATTTAACTGTTTGAATATTTTTATGACATGAAAAGGGCTGACATGTGAAAATTTAAATGTTAAAGAGCAAGGGCTGACATTAGCCTCCAGTAATGTTTTTGCCCGAATTGGAGATGAGTCTAGAGAAGATGTAATATCAATCGGAATATTAGCAAAAAAATCTTGAAAAATATGAACTATATCTTTTGTTGCTGTTATTAACTTATTGTCATAATTTAATGAGAATTGATTGCAGGCTTTTTCAGACCGTCCAGTTTCTTTGTTTATAATTCCCCAGATGGTCTTAATTTTGTCAGAGGACTGATTAATTTGTTTATTTATAAAATTAGATTTAGCTGCAATACAAACTTGTTTGAAAATTTTAGAGTAATTTCTCACATAAGTTGTAAATTTGTCATCAAATCTATATTTTTTTTGATCATATAAATCAAATAAAATGTTTCTACTTTTAAGCATTCCTAGTCCTAGTCTTTTTGATCTTTTATTATTGGTATTTTTTTAGTCTGATTACTAAACTTAACAACTTGACCACAGTGATCCGAAGGAAGTTTATTTATTATTAATTTTTCCCGGCAAACATTGTTTTGCCATATAAATTAATAACGCTATAAAAAATAGGGGTTGGTGATAGAAGGGTGAAAATTTAGGGTTGTATGTATTTTTTAATTACACATAATAAAAAAACATAAAAATAATGTTAGGGGTGGACAACCCTTTTCACTTAGGGGTATGAAAAATAGATAATAGCCGATTCTCAGACCTACTGAATATGCAAATAAATATTCATAAAAATCGATCAAGACGTTTCAGAGGTGTATGGTATAATGAATATGGTATACATTGTGACATGAGAATTTTATATAAGATAATATTTCTGATATATACATAAAGTATAGTGATATGAGAGATCCGCGGTGTCATAATAAGGCACGCTGCTGTGCATAAACAGATGACACGGACGTACGCACTCCCTCGATTCTCATAAGTGGTTAGAAGATCAATGTTTCTTCAAATTTTTATTACTTCACTAGCTTTTACCAGCGGCTACGCTCGCATTGAATCTTATAATTAAAAAAAATATCCTATGTTCATTCTAATAGGTATAGGTACAAGAACATGTGTACAACATTTCATGATGATCGGTTCAGTAGTTTTTGCGTGAAATTGTGACAAACATCCCTACTTTCACAGTTATAATATTACTAGCTACATGCCCCGGTTTTGTACGGGTGTACATGTATTATAGTCTATACATATAAATAAAATTGGAGTGTCTGTTTGTAATATTGAAATAACCGATTTTTACTACATGCATATGAATATAAATACGGTACATACACCAAAATAACATTTTTTACAATTTTTGTCTGTCTGTCTGTCGGTCTGTTTGTTCCAGCTAATCTATGAAATGGCTACACCGATTTTGACGGGACTTTTTTGGCAGGTACTTGATGTAATAAGGAGTAACTTAGACTTTATATAGGAATATAGGAATTTAACTTTATTTT
Source organism: Achroia grisella (assembly GCF_030625045.1). Classification (NCBI taxonomy): domain Eukaryota; kingdom Metazoa; phylum Arthropoda; class Insecta; order Lepidoptera; family Pyralidae; genus Achroia; species Achroia grisella. The sequence continues at coordinate 58,992 of NW_026713024.1, read as the reverse complement.
TCTAAAATAAAAGTAGCCTAAAGTATTAAAAATTATTTTGTTCGTCTTAATTTATTCGTTCCATTAGGTGCTGATAGGTTCAAACTAATACATTTACATCCTGCATCATCCCTTATTTTATTCCTATGGGGGTTGAATTTATCAAAATCCTATTTAAGCGAACGTCTTCATCATAGTAGCTCCAATCTTTAATTTCAGTTCAATCAGTCGAAAATCTATTTTTATACAAACTTTCATCCCCTATTTTATTCCCTTGGGGGTAGAATTAATCAAAATCCTTTCTTAGCGTATGCCTACGTCATAACATGTACCTGCATGCCAAATTCCAGCCCGATCCGTTTAGTGGTTTGGGCTGTGCGTTGATAGATCACTATGTCAGTCAGTCAGCTTTGAGTTATATATATTTAGATGTTAAGAATCTAGTCTACTTCCAATATTGAAGATATTTGTTATTCATGACCAATTTTGATTGTGTTAGAATGATTGCTACTAAATATAAGTTTTCATTTATAAAACTATATTAAACAATGACAATAATTTATAACTAGATAATTATAGCGCTTGATATCAATGAGGTACGGTCACTTTTTAATAATAGTTATTCTATTTTCAGCTAAAACTGTTATTTGTGTGAATCTCAACGAGGTGCGTGGATGTAATCATTGAGAATTATCATAAAACACCAAATTGTAAATAAATCGTAATAATATAATATATACTAGCTGTCCCGGCAAACGTTGTTTTGCCATGTAAAGTAATAACGCTATATAATAATTGGGGGTTGGTGATAGAAGGGTGAAAATTTAGGATTGTATGTATTTTTTAATGAAACATAATAAAAAATAATGTTAGGGGTGGACAACCCTTATCACTTAGGGGTATGAAAAATAGATAATAGCCGATTCTCAGACCTACTGAATATGCAAATAAATATTCATAAAAATCGGTCAAACCATTTCAGAGGAGTATGGTAACTAAGATTGTGATACAAGAATGTTATATATAAGATATATATTTATTAAAATGTCGATCTAGTTAACGGTGTAACAAAATATTGAAGAACATAAAAACAAATGACAATCGTAATATAGAGATACACATATCGTTGTATATTTGAATATTATGAAATAAATTATTGAAAATGTTTTTTTAATACCTATTTTTGTTGGAGTTTCAAACATTATTGAATATATTTTTTTTATCTTTTTGTAATTTGTTCATAAGTATGTTTGATTAAGTGAGTTTGACTTCTTGGACGTTGTATCAAGAAGAATTCTTCTTGTTGCCAGACGTTGATGAGACGTATGGATTTTGTAAAAAAAATATCCGAAATGTGCTCTATATTTCAGAACATTTATTTGTTCCTGTTGGTTACATAATTTGAATTATTATAATAACTCGTGGTGCAGTAATGTCACGTAAATGATTCTCTGCCAACCGTCGGGATGATGTATTCTGTCAATGAAATTATAATACGAGGCGCGTCACACGGCGCCGTCCGCCGGCATGGTCCCTCGATTGTATCTCAAACTTATGTGACACACATTCGGTTTCGTATGGTCGGTGTAAAATATGTAGTGATTGCAGATACCTCAGGACTCCAAAACAAAATCCGTTCACAGACGTACATTTATTGAACGAGACAGAGAGTATGAGAGTGCACTTCTAAATCTACATCGGCCTGTCCGTAATTGGTAAATAGAGAACATTTATCAAGGTGTGTATGTATATAGTGTTGTAACTACGTACATACGTTTCAGTCTACTGTGAGTACTGGGACACATGCTGCCTAGATGCTATGATAGTGCTCAACATAATGTTTTGTATGTGAGAAAACATAATAATATGTTGGTATGGTGCCGTGCGGTGAAATACGATACTTCACGTGTCTGTCGTTTACACAGTTTCCGTACTGTTTTATGAACATCAGATTCATGTAGGAAGTTGGCCAGGCCACAAAATTAGATATAAGTTTTATTTAATCTGTCTGACCACAGACCCCAAAACAATATAATAAATCCTATTTTCTTAAACGTTTGCGAATTTATTATTATTTAGCGGTTCGTGGGCGGGCGGCGGACGGCGGACGGCGGGCGGCGAGCGTAATAAAAAGCTACACGGAGTACAGGCGCGGGCGGGTGACCGCGCTCATTAAATCGTCGCGCTCTGATAACCCGCGCCACACACACACACACACACACACACACACACACACACACACACACACATACAACAGCTTCACCAGCTTAGACAGCGGCTTGGCCATCACCTCGACCACCGAGCTGGAGGACGCTACCGCTACGCTACTGCGCGATACTTATTTACAGTACATCTTTCACTTCTTTTACACCTTTTTCAGGATAAACTTTGATTTATTAAACGTTACTGTGACGGATCAAACTATTGGATCGAGTTTGCACGACGTGAAATATCCTGCGCTCTACAGACGGTGTGTACACGGTTCGCTGGAGAGGTAGGCAGCCGTGCCATGGGATAATGATCTCTATGCGCTCGCAATAGAGACGTGTGTTTGTAGGTGTGTCGGAGCGGCTGCCGGGCCGCGCTGATTGCTAATACAATGTGTCAACGCGGCGTGCACCGCCTCGCACGCTCGCTCCTGAACCATACACACTCTCTACCCATGTACCTACACTGTACTACATACTATACTCAAGGGTGTCCATATAATCCATAGATACATGTTGTTGCGGGTAAATATTACGATGTCGCTGGTCGAGACGATGTATATTACAGATGATGATAAACTGACAATGTGTACATAAAAATAATGATCTTATATACTAAATAAAAGTAGGAAAATGTAAGGTGGGGTGACACAGTTTAGATACAGCAGTGCCTAGTAGACAATATTGAATTTGTCTTACTAGACATTATTAAATGCAATTATTATTTTATGTATCTAGGTGACTGTGTCCCATAGATATTCCCCCCTTGAGAGAAAAAAAATATATATATTACACACAAAAAAATTATAAAAGTTAATTATGAACAATATAAATTAATAAAATATTTTTTTTTTTTACAAATTAAATCTCACTGTAGGATAAGATGTGCGTCCATAACGTGTCACTTTCAAAGGTCGGCTGTCAGCTGTTGACGAGCGGTGTCCTGTTTCTGCCTCGCCAGCAATTGCTTCGTTGTTTATTATGAATGCTGGCTTGAGTCTATCTATTGACACATTTGTTTCTTTTTCGTCACGCTTGATTGTGAATACTTTTCCTTTGCGTTTGACAACCAAAAATGGTCCTTCGTATGGTGGTGTCAACGTTGGACGTAATCTGTCACATCTCAGGAAGACGTGTGAGCAATCCATTAAACGAGGATGTACAAAAATGTTTTTATTTGTACTCTCTCTCTGTGGGATGGCTGCAACTCGGCTAATATTATTTTTAATATCTTTTATGAAGTCAGCATACGTGATTTTCGGCTCATCATAGAAAAAATTTGCCGGTAACTTGATCTACTATCAATGCCATATACCAGTTCGGCGGCGCAGCAACCAGTACCTTGTCGATAACTTGAGCGTAGTCCGAATAGAACTGATGGCAATTCTTTTGTCCAATTTATTGTGTTGGCTCTGGCTACTAATGCTGTTTTCATTGTTCTGTGTAATCTTTCCACTTTTGCATTAGATTGTGGATGGTACGGTGTAGTACGGATTTTCTCAATTCCCATCAACTTGGCGAGTCCTCTGAAGACGTCGGACTCGAATTGTCGTCCTTGGTCAGAGGTGATGTAGTCTGGACATCCAAAGCGGCAAATCCATCCCTCGTAGACAACTCTTGCAACAGTTTCTGCAGTTATATCTGCAACTGGAAAAGCTTCAGGCCATGAAGTGCATCTGTCGATTATAGTGATAATATATCGTTAATTTTGCGAAGTAGGTAATGGTCCTACGATGTCAATGTTTACATGTGAAAAACGCGTAGCAGGCAAATATTTACCAAGCGGTGAATTTGTATGTCTATGCGCTGACCGACGGCGTGAATTTGATCTAGATCGGAAATTGCTGCGTCGGTTTATGTGTCGCGATCGATTTTCGCGTAGTGCAGCAATTTCTAATTGCAGCGTCGCGTGAATTAACGAAATATCTCTTTTCGAAAATATACACTCTATCCTGAGGAGATAAAAACCATCGCTCCTAAGAATATCCTTCAATTCTTGTCCCTCACGGATCTAGGTAGCGAACTTTGAATAAGGGCGAGCACAATAGATCTATACAGGTCGCAGTGTTACAGGTCATAGCACCTGACAATAGTAAAAACCTGGGGGGGTTTGTTACCAAAAAATACATGTATTCGCATATTATAAATATATATATATAACAATAATAATGTTTTTTGTAAAAAATATCATACTGAATATGAATTCTAAGCGCTGACAATGTAATCTGATGGAACAGAAATTAAGTGCGTAGCGGTTTCTACGTTGATTGTCGCATGATAAAGTAAATCTAATTAAAACAACATTTATTTAAAACAGAAACACACAAATTTCTTGCTCATTCTTCTTGTGATGAACCTACATTCAGAATGAGTGGTAGAATAAAAAAGATGTGAATATTCAAAAGTGCTTATATTAAGTTTATTGGAATAAAGATTATTTCAATCGTACCGCACCGCACCGCAGCGCACCGCACCGCTATCGCCAAATGTTCAAAGTTGTCTCACGGCGGCGCGGCGCGCCACACAACTGTCATTTCATAGTTGACTGCGTGACGTGACGTGTAAATTACTCGTGATATTGTTAAACTCTGGTTAAGATGTGTGAAATTTGAGCACGGCATCGTTTCGGAGGTTCCGTTACAAAATTACTGAAACGACAGCCTTCAATAAACTTCTTGTTATATTTAATACTAGCTGTTCCCGCAACTTCGTCCGCGTGGAATATAACTTTATTTTTCTAATATAAAAGTAACCTAAGTTACTCCTTAGCCGAAACAAACAGACAAAAATTGTAAAAAACATTATTTTGGTGTATGTACCATGTTTATACTCATATGCATGTATTAAAAAACAGATATTTCCATATTACAAATAGACACTCCAATTTTATTTATATGTATAGATCAGCGAGTACATTTATTGGATGCCTCCAAATATTTATGTAGTTCGAGAGAAGATGTAGAGACTGGAATAGGCCAACTATAACTCAGTGTACGCTCAGGGTCATCTTATGATACGAAGGATTGATTCTAACAATAATAATAATATGATAAACTTTATTCATAAATGTACGGTACAACTAAATATAGTTAGCCCTGGCTTTCGATATAGGGGAACCTGTGCCACGAAAGTTCCCTCCAACATTCTGTAAACATTTTTGGTACATTTGCAGTAGTGTACATAAAGGAATCAAAAACAAACTACTTGCTAACAGAATATTTTTATAGCCATGGCAGATAACGACAAGATTTCCAGCTTCGATTCCCAAAGTTCAACTAAAACAAACACAGTGTAATATACAGTAAAAATTGTTTTCCTGCCTACTGACTGCTTATGGTACTGGTATTTTCTACAGAAAGTAACTGTCTTATACAATGACATATTCATCACCGATGTATGTAATATATGTTCGAGACTCGAAAGTATTTTTTATTGACAGTGAAATTTGACGTCCAAATTACGAGTTAAGAATAAGATATCGATAGCGGCGGATGTTTTATGTGATCACCGTCGTCGGCGGAAGGGTTCCATCCGCGGCGCTTCGTTAAACACATTAACTAGAGAGCTGCACGCCCCCCGCCGCCCCCACAGACCTCCACAGACCTCCACCCGGCACCCCGCGACCTCCCCCAGCCCGAGGTGGACGTGTCCCCTGGCTCACGTCTTTTTACTAATCTTGGCCCGAACATAGAATAAATCTAAGGAGCATCTTCTCCCGTAATTGCTTTCAAATAACGACCGTGAACCACTACTGACTGAGTTTATATCCTACACTCAGCTGCAACATCTGCAGCAGCAGATGTTGTTGGTCGAGACGATGTATATTACAGATGGTAATTGACTGACAATATGTACATAGAAATAATGATCTTATATACTAAATAACAATAGGAAAATGTAAGGTGGGGTGACACAGTTTAGACACAGCAGTGCTTAGTAGACAATATTGAGTGTATGTTACTAGACATTATTTTTTTTTTATTAAGTGCAATTATTATATTGATGTATCTAGGTAAACGTCTGGCATGCTTATGTAAAGTACAACGTGGTCGGTGTGCAGAGCACAGTCTAATGTTCATTAGAGTAACTATAGCTTCCTGTTGCTTGCAATTAAGACCTAATCTGATAGTTGTGGTTATTAGATAAATTTTCAAAATTACAGCAGAAAAAAAAAGCGCCGTCCACTTACATTTGAAGTAATTGATAAAGTACACCAAACTACAGCTACGGGAAAAAGTTACAACACTCTACCGTTCTTACTCAATTTCTCATGTACTCGTAATAATTGTAATTTTTGTTACTTTAACTAATCTTCATGAAATTTGGCATGCGTGTAGTATTTAGCACAATAAAATCCCTCGTACGAATCAATTAACACGCGCCGGCCGCCGGCACTTACTAGAGCCTGCCTCATAACTCATGAGATAATTATGAGTCTACTACATATAATAACTAATAGGAACATTTTTCAGACATGAACTACACGTGGGACACGTGTGTGCGCTGTTATTCGGTTGGATTAAATTATGGATCATTGGAAACCATTCATAGTGAATTTGTTTACGATGTGCTAACTGGCCTGACCATCTTATCATCCTTCACGCAGACAATTAGTGTTTCACTTCCCGTTGTGATGATACTGCCACGTTGCTCTGTTGTTAACTTTAAATTTAATTGCTAATTATACAGTTGCCAGCGTTTGTACTCTACTCTATGATTATAATGATCTCTTACTAGTCTCCAACCAGATCAATGTCAGTATACAAACGTTCTATACGATCACTTGACGTCTACTTGTGACGAGCACGTTCTCCCGCAGTTCAGAGTGGAGACCAAAATAGAATCATATTTTGTTTATACCAATGAATGGAAAGTATATTAAATTGAAATTGTATGTTGTAGGTGCAGAATGTTTTGTAAAAATGATTATTTAACTAACTTAGGGTTGGTTTAATTTAGTTATCTAATAGCTGCTAAGTTTGTACTAGACTATTTAAAAATCCAGAACTATCCAGTTTAAAACCAGAACGCAGTAGTAGTGTTGCGATAGTTATATTACTATGTTGTAAAATTCAAGTAATTACTATAATCAGGGTTTTAATAAAAAGTATTTGATACAATTATACTGTTGAAAATCAGCAACCAGGACGCTCCCAAATAACTATTCAGGACTTCCCAGGACACTTCAAAAACTAGGACATGTCCGGGGAATACAGGACGGTTGGCAACTGTAGCCTAGACACCAGTGTATGGTATGTACAGTGTACAGATGTGCAACTGTTTCCCGTACAGTCCGGTTCTCTCTTTCAGAGTTGTATACATTTTTATATCGTCTCTCCACCTGCCTCGTGTGCTGTATACCAACATATGCGTGTGTGTTTGTGTGTGTACAGTCGTCCACAAAACAAATAATATTCACCGGTTGCGGTGTTAATTGAATTTATTCAGAAGCTGTGACGCGTGAAACGCGCCTCGCGTCACACACACGCACACACACATTTTAATGAAATATTCCGCAACTTTTGCTGTATGGTTTATTGTTTCGCCACAAGTACGTTCGCAGATATGTGTACGCGTGTATTCACTGAGCAGTAACGGGCGCGTGTGCAATGAATTCAATGCGATGGAAAGCAGTTTACATGTAACTGTATTTTTCTAAAATAATAGTAGGCTAAGTTACTTCTTATTACATCAGCTACCCTAATAAAAAAAGTTCCGTCAAAATCGGTCCACCCATTTCAGAGATTAACCGGAACAAACAGACTGACAGACAAAAATTGTAAAAAATGTTATTTTGGTGTATGTATAGTATTTATATTCATATGCATGTAATAAAAAACGGTTACTACAATATTACAAACAGACGCTCCAATTTTATTTATATGTACAGATTAAATTAAAATATAAAACGCCATTTCAATTAAAAGAACAATCTTCAAAACTCGTCTCAGTATCAAAAATCCTTAGCAATGTGTTGCTAGTATATACATATGTTTAGTTATATACATATGTAGTTAGTGTAGTTTTCCATTTAGTTTCATCGTTTCTCGTTGAGCGCCACTGTGCTGGTTCGGTGTCAAAAGAGGACCGCTCTCTGCATTTAATTAAAAAAACAGCATCCAGTCACAAATGAAAACATATTCATCCGACGCTCAGCGATGTTAATCCGGTTTCCAATTGAAAGGTAAATCTATGTAATTGAATTGTGATCCCGCGAGTGGTGCGTGGCCACTGCGTCGGAGGCTGCGCTCCGGAGTGGGGCCAGGGGGGGCGGAGAGGGGGACAAGGGCCAGTTAAAAAGCCGCCCAGAGCATGTAATTAAATAAATTAATAAACCAGGAAAGGTGTGTTTTGAGTGGCTCACTACATGTAATCATTTAATTTTACTGCTCGTACATTTAATGATAAAAAACATCTTTTGAGAGCTAATATATCAAGGTGCTCTCGGAAACGACTTATTAAAACCTATATCTGGAGTATAGCCTTGTATGCCTGTGATACGTGGACATTGACGCAAAAGGAAAAGCAAACTGGAAGCCTTTGAAATGTGGTGTTGGAGAAGAATGGAAAGAATTAGCTGGAAAGATAAAATAAGGAACGAGGAAGTGCTTGAAAGTGTTAAAGAAAAGAGACAGATCATCGATATTATTGAGAATAGGCGGGGAAAATGTTGGGGCACTTGATACGACACGACGCACTAATTAATAACATTATTAGAGAAAAAATAGATGGAAAGAGAGGAAGGGGAAGGCCGAGACACAGCTATATCAAGCAGGTTAAAGAAAAAGTTGGAGTCGTGTCGTATCAACAGATAAAAGGACTGATGGAAGATCGTGGAAGGTGGCGGGAGCTCCACCGACAAGAGCACAGCTCTTAAATTATGAAGGAATGTACATTTATCGTTACACACGACGGTGCTCCTCAATGTAAGTCGGTAGGTTGTTGATTAGGCAATGAAATGACAGGATAAGAGACATAACATCTGAGTTGTCTGAACGGCAACGCATATCATCACATGGCAACGTGACGTCCGCAGTACCGCTCATGTACATAGGCGACCGTTACCGCTTACTCAATTGTGAGCAATTGCAAAAATAATGGCCAAAGTGTGCAGCAAATACTGCTTAAACGCATATACGTAATTACTCGAAAAAGTCTTGAGATGGTTAAAATTTTTTATGAGTACTCGTATATACAGACACGGCCGGGACCTAATGTAGATACCCTTATAAATATATAAAGCTAGTACATATTTAGTCGGTTACAATTTAGTTGAAGACGTTGGTTCAAAGATTTGTATTTATGAGTATGTTGGTTTGTATCGGTATGGGTGTTGTCTATGAATATTATGTACGTAATAAAAATGGTGTATCTTGGTTATGTTACAAGAGATTACAATGGAACTAACTCACTACTACTACTTTAAGAGTAACACCTAGTGTTCTTTCAAAGAACGCATTAAGAACACTTTTATACATAATAAAGAAAGTGTTTTTAATGCGTTCTTTGATATAAATACCATCCTTTTCTCAGCGATATTGTGAGATAAAAATCCCCGCCTCAGTCCCGCCTAATGACAGCGTAAGTCACTGTTAGTGCATTTTAACCCTAGGCCTACTTGTATACATGAAAATTACCAAGAGCTACGGAAATAATGATGCGGATCTACATAATTTAAATAATTCAGTTCAGTTCAGTTGACAAATTGTTCTATAAAACACATTCTCGTGCGGGCTTAAGAAATGTACAAACCTGTGCACATAGTCATAATCTACCTGCACCTATTTTACTTGTCTGCACTCCGCACTCCGCAGCCACAATTTGAGAAACAAGTACTAGAAGTCCCACGCCAACCGCTACACTACGCCCCTACACATTACTATCATTACATTCTTGTAGTATATAATTAAGTCGCTGTCGCTGTCTGTCCGTCACTATGTATGCTTAAATGTTTAAAAATATGCAATATGCATTATGAAGCAGTTCTTTTTAATAGATGGAGTGATTCAAGAAGAAGTTTTATATGTATAATACATGTACACCCGGGCGACGACAGGTGATTAGCTAGTAAGCTATAAATTAGGAAACAACCTAATTAATTTATGAATACTCATTGAATATCTCATATTATTACTTTCTCTCCAAATTAGAATTAAAAATCTTAATATCTTGAACATACAACCTAATTATTTGACGAGTATTTCAAAGCGTTATCATTTATGAAATTTTCAACTCTGTAACTAAAAGACTAATTTAAAAGTTTCGATCTGTTTCAACACGGGGCGGCCGTGCGGCTGCGGGCGAGTGCGGGAGGCTGCGGGAGGCTGCGGGAGGCTGCGGGCGGGAGCTGGCGGTGCGTGTCCGTGTTTTAATCAACCGCCAGCCGAGCGATTTATTACTGTTTTCATTCTTACTTGGACGATTCTTTTTCGTCAATAAGCGTGGAACTGCTCGGATACATCCATCATTCGTTCCTTTGATAAATTCGAATTTATCATTCACTGCTTGACGGCGGCTGTCGCTTCGCACCGCCGCCCCCCACACCCCACCGTCGAGTTGAAACAGTCCGGTAAACGAAGATTTGGCAGTTTAAAAACTATTAATATCAAATTAATAGTAATTTATTTGTGTCTTTATGATTGAATCGCTTATAAATCAAATTTAATGTAACAATATTTTTGACTACAATTGATGAGAACTGGCTAGAATCTCTTCTGAATTTCTTTTTTATTAAAGTCTATTTTTTACATAGATCTGGATAGGTTTTGATGAAATTCTCACCAGAAGTGGAGTGTAAAAAGTCCAAAGAAGTGGAGTAGTAAGCACTATACAGGGTCACCTATTTCAGTCGCCAAGCAATTTGCTTTGTAAGTTGCGATTAGATAATTAAACTGTCAAAATCTCAGCTGTAAATTTACGAAGACTGCGTACAAGGTCGGGTGACGTTTAATGGACATTGCGAGGGCCTTACCCGTCGCAGTGTAACAGGCCATGTATTCATAAGAACCACAGCCCTCGCGGGCGGCAGCGTGTGAGCGGCGCTACACGTGTCTGTTGTGTTACATGCGCGCGGTTCGTGCTAGGCACCATTTTTATTAAGCAAGTGATCGCCTGTATCCACATTTATACAACGACCACACCGTTGTATACAAACGTAATGAAAAAGATACAGTCGCCTACTTACTGCTTACACAATATAATGATATATTTGTAAATAACATGTCATGAATTGAAATTACCTAAACGATGTTGTGCCTTATTTTCTATTGTATCAGTTCTTATATTCAACCAAATAACTCCTAGTAGTTCCCGAGACTTGTGACTCAGGTATTGGATTTTTTTGTTTGATAATATGTGATAAATGTTGACAAAGTTTAATGTTGGAGTGATCCAACATTAAACTTTGTCAACATTTATCCATACAACAATTAATCCACTTCTCAGTGTTGCCACTTAACCTTTGTTAATTTATTGCCAGTATAGTGCAATATTTCAAATAAAATTTTTATTATAACACAACACATTACTTTGGTAACATTAGTAGTACTACTTAATACTTTTAATTTATTATGAAAAAAATTGTCCTATTTCAAAATACCTACCACTTATTCTTTGTTGAATTCGGGCTTTGAATATGAAAAGTATATTATATTTCCGGAACACGGTGGACGGTAAATAAAACTACATGTTTAGTTCGTAAATCTGAACTCTGTTTATTTGGCGTTCCATAAATAAGGTGGAAACGAGGGACGGGACAGTTCATCAATGATAAACACAATACGCGTCATTATTGCATACAGAGTGAAGGGACATTTCGTTGTGCGCTAATTTCAACATAATAACAATCATCGCTAAGTCTCACTTCCGGGCGGAGCGGCGCCGTCCGCCGCTGTAAAATTACATTAAGTTGAAGAACACATTCGGAACGATACATTTGTATGATTATATTTTAAAAAAAGGAACAGTCGTAGCGCGCTTCGAGTGCGACTGCGCCGGCGAGTCGCCCGTCGGCTCGTCGCGAGCCGCACCACGCCGCGCGGCACCGCACGACGGGCAGCGACGGAACGAGCGCGATACGGCACTGGCGTATTTAAAAAATAACAGTACGTAAAAATCACTTTCACTATTAACATATTCAACGTAACGGAGAACGTAACTTAGTAACGAGGAACAGAGCGACACACAGTCTATAATATCACTCGACGTCGTAACGCGCGCGACGCCGCGCCGCCGCGCCGCCGCGGTTCACCACCGCGCCGCGTCATATGTCACAGAGCCGTCATATATATATACGTATATACACACGCGCGCGCCGCGCACGAGTACGCGAGAGGGGAAGTCCCGGCGCTCCGTCACACCGTGGTCTCGCGGTCCACGTGGATGTACTCGACGGAGCGCTCGCGGCGTCAGGAGGAGGCCGCGGAGGAGGCGCGCGACGCGTCGTACAGCAGCTCCTCGGTGAGGCGGCGGCCGGCGCCCAGCGCGCCCAGCAGGCGCTTGTCCTGGCGCGCGCGCCGCCGCCGCCGCGCCGCCGCGCACAGCAGCGCCAGCAGCGCCGCCGCCGCCGCCGCGCCGGCCGCCGCGCCCGCCGCCGCCGGCGCCGCCAGCGCCGCCAGCAGCCGCGCGCCCGCGCCGCACGCGCCCGCCTCGTCGCCGCCGCCCGGGCAGTCGGGCTCGCCGTCGCACCACAGCGCCGCCGCCATGCAGGCGCCGAGCGCGGCGCACGCGTGCGCGCAGTGCGCGGTGGCGTTGAGGGCGGCGGCGCCGTCGGCGGGCGCGCGCGGCGCCGGCCCGGCGCGCCACACCTCCATCCAGGCGAAGGCGGCGCGGCCCGGCTCGCGCGCCGCCCACACCACCAGCAGCGCCGCGCCCCGCGCGCCGCCCGCCCGCCCCCACCACTCCTCCGTGAACACCTGCACCGTGCGCGCCTCCGCGCCGCCCGGGCACACCGCGCGCACCAGCCTACGGACCACCGATTCATGGATCTACACCTACGACGGCTTCGTCATTAACATACGCTTTATTCGCGTACGTCGACTCGGATACTTGTACCACCGTTGGCTAGAAATGGTGATACAGCAATACACTTGTATGAATACAAATAAAACATTCGAATAGAAATTCGGTCACAAATAGAAAAACCTATCATTTAATTGTATATAACACCTACATAGATGCCAATTCTTCCGCAAGGTACCCGGGTAGGATATACTTTTATGTCTGTTTGTTGATCCAACAATAATGATTGCTATCTCTAAAAAACATATAATTAAGTAGATAGACGTGGGGTATGGTGTCACTCACCTAGAACTATGAGCTTCGTAGACAAGAATACGATTTGAAGTATGACACGGGGGTGGGTCCGAGTTGGGCACCGTAACTGGCATTTCGTCGCCCCACACCCGCAGGAAAACGGAACGATTGCCGCGGGCTGCCAGCAGGAACGGAGTCTCCCCGCACTCAGACATCCTGTTTTCTCTATATACAAAGATTATAGCAAAATTTAGAGAATTTAATAATTGTAATAGAAACCTTAACATTATACTGCACAAAAAATCAGTAGATTTTTTTAAAGGGAATTAAATAATTTTGAGGTTTTTAGAGTTAGACATTAGTGCGACTAAAATATGACTTGTGCTATATACTCTTCAATTTTACTCACGTATATGGGTAAACTAAGTGAACTCTCTGTCCGGGTGGTGGCAATCGTCGCCGCGCAGCGCACGGTGGAGAATGTCCAGAAACTCGAGACCAATTACCCCGGAACTGTATGTGTCTGTGGTCTTCAGCCGGTAACAACGATCTCGCCACCAACTCTATTTCCAGCGCTCCTCCTGCTGATTCCAGTCGTAAAGGTGTACTGCTATTATCGCAGACACATGCTATTGGAACCTGTAACATTTTTTGCGTTACAGAGCTTCTAAATGACTACTTCGATGACACTGTTGTCGCTTATTAGAGGACACTTACCCTGTAACCTGGCCACGGCGACTCATATACTCGAAGATGTGGAATACGAAGTGGGACTTCCATATCATCATCTATATCACTGAGCTCATTTTCAGGTAAATCCGAATCCTCCAATCGTGGTTCTACTGAATCCAGAACACATGTCGATCGTCCGGTGAGTGTATCAGCCCTCGTAGAACACAGTGGTTCGCGACCAAAAGTGGCCGCAGTTAGATCGAGCACGATTCGACCGCTTGATGCTTGTAGTCTATATATACAGCGCAACGTCCGCGCTCCTCCACGTCCAAACCAAAGTGCGTTGCGTGGTGAAGCGAAAGAACCCGGAGTGTTTAGTATACGTGCACATTCAATTGGAACAGCACGGGTTCGCCTTCCATCATCCGGAAATGGAATTCCCTCCAGCCGTGCATCTATGAACTCATAATGAAGTGCAAACGCAAGGGGATGTGTAGCTGTCCCTGGTAAAGAAGTAGCCGCCAAGGATAGCAGCGGCGCGGCTGATACGTATCCGTCAGGTGGTGCGCAGGGCCGTGGTGACCTCGTAGCATTGGCGAGCGCAGCACGAGCGCACAAAGCCGGTGCCGCATCACAATAATGCCCTAATAGTAAGGCACCAGCTTCTCCTGCTCCTCCACCGTCCCAGATTCGCAACTCCACGGCACAAACACCACTCCCTTCGCGGCCCTCGCGCCCCGCCGTCGGGGGTGGCAGTGTCCGTGCTATCGATGGGCCATTACCATTTTCTTCGTCTCGTTCTCCACTTTCAATTCGACGAGGTTCAACTAACGAATAATGTGTAAAGCTGGAGAAGTAAATCCATACTAGGTCCCCTGCAGAAATATTGTTTACTTTATGTTTCATTCATTTCCATAAAACTTAAATAATTATTAAAATATAAGTACCTCCTACAATATACTAACCCGGACGTCCGTGAAAGGTCCATGTACACGTAGTGTTAGGAGGTAACGTATGAGCGGGCGCTCGCAAGCGTCCTCGTCTGCCACGGCCGCCGGCTGCGAGCGTCGAGTTTGTCTCTTCCTCGGACGAAGATGCCTTCACATGAAACTCGCAGCGACGTGCTTCCCTGCAATAAAGGTCTGTATTAAAAACTGAAATATATATATTTATTATTTTATTATTACAAGTCGCCTTAGCAAAGCGTATGCTCGCTAACCTTGCGTAGTCGAGTGAATCGGAATCCGCAAACACCACGTCGACATCTAATTCGAAACCGCGAAGCGGCGCCGCCGGCACGGCCGGCCTCAGCGGAGCGCTGAAGGGCGAGGAATGGAAGGCGACGAGCATCTCGGGCCCGCGCGAGGTGACGCGCGGCAGCCAGTCCCCGCCGCAGTACTCCACCAGCACGGGGTCGTCGGTGGACGCGCCGTCGTAGAAGATCAGCCGGTCGCGCTCGCCCGTGCACTCGCGCCACGCGCGCACCACGCGACCCGTTTTGTTTAGACTACATTAACACATACTACTGTATAAACATAACAATGTAGTTATTACTGATTATGATATGGATCATTGTATTATATATAATTGACATTCCTACAATGATTCATATCAAAATAAGCACTCTTCTTTCTTTTGATACTCGAAGTAGATATAATGTGTCATTTATTTATAGTAATTTAGATAAATAGTTGGAAATCAACGACGAAGAGATTAAACGTGCCCATTGAGTGTAATATATTATATGTTAGTTAGCACACACAGAAAACATAGGTAACTAATGTTAATTACCGCTACATAGCGAGTTACATATGCCGCCGCGGCGCCGCGCGAGTCGTGTACTATTTATATCACACATATCGCTTCTATGGCATATTAACGCGTGGATCACAATAAACGCAGATGAAGTCACTGCCAGCAGAATTTTGTTATTTCAGCTAATATTGTACAATTAGTGAATTGAAGTCTTTATAGTCGTCACTGTAATAATCATCTACGAATAGTAAGAATACCTAATAAATATTTATTCAATCTAATTATGATTAATCTGATTAAAAACAAGCTTAAGCTCTAAATAGTTTTTAGTTCAATTGACACATTATTAAATAACAAATATATATAGTGCCTCTATATTAATAATGGCGGTCATGTGGTGTATGAACAAATACTACAACTCACCTAGCCATAGATATGGAGCGTTTTATTTGCATTTTATGCGAGTACTCCTGACGAACCGAGATCATGGCATGTTTACATGTCGGTATATCCTTTTGTCGCAAACTCCAGTAACAGGTGACGTTTCTGTCGACACAAGTGATACATAAGTCTACGTCATTGCAAATATTCTACGAGTACATATCCATTACGTAGCTTTGTAGAATACGTGCCTCGGGTACATGCCGGGATAATTGGGACTCTGGAGGCGACAAGGCTTCCGATGGCACTCCTCGTAAGTTCGCGTGCAGTAAGTGCCCGGGGACACCGCGCCGCGCTCTATGGGCGCCTCCATCGCCCCGAATCTGTGTGCATACGCAACGTAGAGAAACGGGGCACATTTCAGTGCACGCGATTAATTCATCGATTAAAATGTAATACCTGACTACGGCATCCCTCTGCGCCAGAAACTTATATCGCAACTGAAACCCGAACGGCTCGCCGAGCCGCGCGCGGAACAGCTTGACGGAGACGGTGACGGTGGCCGTCTCGCTGTAGTAGAGCGCGGCGCCGTCCGACTCGCCGCACCACGAGCCGCCGGTGAAGGGCCGGCCCAGCTCCGAGAGCTGCATGTAGCCGTCCGGGCAGCCGTCCAGCGCGCCCGGCTCGTAGCGGCCCACGCGGAACTGGTCGAACGCGAGCTGCACGAGGTCGCCGTGCGCGCCGCCGCCCGCCGTGAACGTCAGGTGGCACAGGAACGGGGCGCGCGGCGCGCGGCGCACGCCCACCGCGTACGCCACGCCGGCGCGGCCGTAGTAGGTGCGGTTGCACACGGTGCAGTGCGGCGGCTCGTCGCTGCCGTCCGCGCACTGCGCCGTCTCGTCGCAGTACGCGTCCAGCCGCACGCACTCGCCGCTGCGGCACGCGAACTCGGCCACGCCGCACCCGCCCGCCGCGCCGCGCGCCGCCGCCAGCGCCAGCGCCAGCGTCGCCAGCACGCGCGCACTCATCGCCGCTAGCGGCCGGCCCGCCGCCGCACGCCCGTCACATGGAGCGGCGCTGCGGGCACACCGCTCGGCTCGTCACACATCACACGTTATCGATAAAGATCACAAACGTCTTCGGGAAATTTATAAGAAACGTCTATTAGCGCGCTTAAATAATATTAAAATAGTCAGAGAGAGAGAGAGAGAGAGAGAAAGAGGTGAAACTGATTATTTAATAGATTAAGTTGAACAAGAAATAGCAGGTTTTGTTTGGGCTTAAGTTCCGCGTTTGATGCTGCAGACCATAGTTTTCTTTTGTCAAAACTTGAACATTACGGTATTCGAAGTAGCTCGTTAAATCTCTTCTATACTTAACAAACAGAAAACAATTTGTAGAAATGTCTAAACTACATAGTTAATCAATGTGAAACCAAGTCTAAAAATGAGAAAATAACAAGAGCTGTACCCCAAGAATCCTATCTGGAACCAATTTATTTTAATGTTTTTATTTTATTTTATTATTTTATTTAATAATCATTTGATATATGAAGAATATTGATCCTGATATTGAATTAAACATTTGGTGACGATACCGATGCTATTATTTCAGGTAATGATAAGAGTATATAGAATATAAAGGTAAATAATGTTATTTAAGTGGTTAAAAATAAATATAACTCAAATGTGACTGACATAGTGATCTATCAACGCACAGCCCAAACCACTGGACGGATCGGGCTGAAATTTGGCATGAAGCATAAGCTCCGCACGCATCCGCTAAGAATTTTAATTAGTTTTACCCCCAAGGGGATAAAATAGGGGATGAAATTTTGTATGAAACTTTGTCAATTTTAAACCGATCGGGCTGAGACTTTGCATACATAAAGCTACTATGACGTAGGCATCCGCTAAGAAAGGATTTTGATAAATTCCACCCCTAAGGGGATAAAATAGGTAATGAAAGTTTGTATGAAAGTTCTGTAAAGCTGCAAAAACTATACCTAATAATAGTACTTCTTAACACGAGCGATGCCGCGGGCAAAAGCTAGTTCAATATAAATGACGCAGCGACATCTAGTTCACTTGAAACTATTGTATTCTACAATTAACTATATTAGCGTAAATAATGAAGGAGTCTAAATAGAAAGTTCTGAGGAAACAGCTATAAATATAATATCAGCCGAACTTTCGGTATACAAAAAAGAGCTATACGAACAATGCTACGCACATGCGTGGGAATCCGGCGAAATATTACTATTCTTTAAAAAATATATAATTTAAAATGAAACAGTGGAAAACAGATCGATGGTGAAGTATACAAGGAGAAGAGAGAAGAAGAGGTCAGTTGAGTCCTACTTATAACGTAGTGGAGGACTATCCGCGTTATCAAATTCAAAAATCACTTATTCATGCAGGACATTTTAGGCGCTTATGAATGTCAAATTTTTACATTATAATTTTCTTTTTCCCTACCGTGCGTCGTAGCATATATCAAGCACATAATAATTTGTACGTGGATATAAAGGAGCACTTCAGTATGTCAATAATAAATTAATATTCTGTTTACTTAACAAAAAATATTATTGTTTAGACCAATATTTTTTTTTGTTTTATATTTATGTTCAAACAAAATACTTTTATTATTTATGAATAAATAAATGACTATGACTCAGGGGTTCCAAGACCAAATTTAAAAAACCAGGACCATCCAGTTTAAAAACAGAACGCAGTAATAGTGTTGCAATAGTTATATTAATATATTGTAAAATTCAAGTAATTAATATAATCAGGGTTTTAATAAAAAGTATTTAATAAATTATAATGTTAAAAAACAATAATTAGGAGACGCGCATATTTTTAAAAACCCAGGTCGCTGAAAAATATCTATTGAGGAGTTCCGAGGACAGTTCAAGAACTAGGACATGTACTGGGACAACAGGACGGTTGGCAACTCTACTATGACTAATACTGTATTACAATTTGTGACATAATCGCGACCTGTAGGTGTGTACCTGTCTGTGTGCTCAATATAACACTGTTTCAGTAGTCTGTACTACTACCTGCTATTTATTATATAAATCAACACTTGTAAATTATTATAACGTGATTAGGAAATTTAAATGTGTCTTCTTTCTTTCGTCAATACATACATAACATTATATCTGTCATGCGAGATTATAAACTTATACCGTCTTATTATTAAACGCGAACTAATATGATAGACTTGAGAATACTTTCAAATTACTATCTGCTGGTAGGCCCCTCACTTAATAGTGTCATCAGTCTGGAGAATTTCACGTGTCCGAATTAGACAACTGAAATTCTTTCGATTTATATTATTTACTGCAGTTGGTTCCTTATGATTTAAGACCAAAAATAAATGGTAATAGGTATGATCTATTGAATGTTTTGATTTTTGTATATTTATCCTCTCTGTCAATCTTGTGCGCTGCAAAATTATTCACGTGTTTTTTACGTATACTTTTGACACAATCGTCGTGTTGAATATGAATACATAAACACTGTCAGTCACGGACGGGCTTTCACACGTGACAGCGTGTTCATTGTGATAATTTCAACATCACTACATACTACTAACTACATACACACTAACATATTATAAAATTAGCACAGATTATAAAATTAGGACAAGAACGAGAGTACAGCATCAAATAACGAGTTTACACAAAATATATACACGGGTAGATATTAGAGGTGCCAACTACACCTACAGTTTTAAAAGGGTGTATAATACCCTTTTGACTTGTTTTTTACTAAATTATACTTTTTACTGTTGAACAAACATAAAGTACACAGAATACTGTTTTCAACATCAAAATGCAATCACATTATTATGTGTTATACTTAGATGTTCACACAAATTTGTTTTAATTTAGTCAACAGGGCGCTCACCGCTCAGTGCAGCGCAGCAAACAAACATACAGATAAAAATATAGATAATCTAAATTTGTGTAGACTTAACATTGGTATGGATTATTTTTATTTAAGAATTAACAAATTTCAAAGTAACTTATGAAAAAAAAAAAGATATCAGAACACACAGATTTTCTTGAAATGGGTACAAATGTGGTCAAAAGTGGATCCATTTATTAGTTAGTAAACAGTTCAGAATAATTTAAAAACATAACTTCAAATTGTCTCATATTTACTTTCTGTTTCCGCCACATCATCACTTACTGAAAGAGTTTTTTCAGTAACGAATGCTGATGGAAATAGAGCAAATACTAATACACTATTCATTTAATAAAAAAGAGCTCCTCATTTATTTTAATATCAATTATATCTGTGATGAGGCGTATGAAGTTTTTAAAAAACATTGTAAGTTAATTTGTTGTGCGAGAAGTTGTAAAAATACATTTTTAAAACAATAAATAAATAAAATACTGTACATTTTTCTAAAATACTGTTTAATATTCTTCACAGACTTGAATATACTTCATTTGTTGTAAAAAACTTGGCGAGCCTAGTAGATATATTCTTCGATAATAATTATATTTTATCGCTTCATTCTCGATATAATAAACAATGTAGTCCTTTTAGCCTACAAGGCAACTTCGCACGTAATTAGTAAGTCAATTGACTTAAATTTTATTTCCCCCGATGTTACCTGTGGGTATGCATTACAA
Source organism: Achroia grisella (assembly GCF_030625045.1). NCBI lineage: Eukaryota > Metazoa > Arthropoda > Insecta > Lepidoptera > Pyralidae > Achroia > Achroia grisella. The sequence goes on along the minus strand of NW_026713024.1, from coordinate 38,094 downwards.
CTTTCTTCATTCTTTTTCCGTGCGAGGCAACGAACGCACGCAGACCTCTCAGTTATTAAAATTAAATTAATTGATAATGTCTAAACGTAGTGCTGAGGAGAAAATAAAATATTATAATGCTAAAATAAAGAAATTAGAAGACAAGTCGAAGAAACGTCGCCGAGTAATCGTTTATTCATCTTCGGATTCTGAACATGATTCAGGTATGTACTTTTGTTAAGATAACAACTATTTTATTGGGACTGTCTGTAAATGGTAAAATCTTATAATTTATAAATTAACCTGGGGGTTAACCGTGAGTTAACACGAAGGTAATTCATTGCTTGGAGGTTAACCGAGAGTTAATACGAAAGCAATTTAATGCTTGGAGGTTGACCAAGAGTCAACACGATAGTCAATAATTTTCACTTCACTAAGTTTTAACCAATCGTAAAACCTACCCGTTAAAAATAAAAATAAAAATATTTTTACAGACAAAAATTTATTAACATCTACCGACAATATCATATTAGATGAACATTGTGATGCTGGGATAGAACCTGAAGAAACGTTAACGGTTTCCCAAGATGTACCTCAATCCAGTGAAAAATTGTCAGAATTAGATCCTGAATTATTATCTGCTTTAGGAGAGCCAGGAGAAGATGTTCCTGTCTATGGCCAAAATATACATCCCGATTTAGCACAAAGATGGCTTCCTATTTTACGGAAAGGATTAACAAAAGAAAGTAAGGATAAACTGCTTAAAGATTACGTAGTACCGGGTAATTGTAAACAATTACGAGCCCCTACTTTAAATCCTGAAATTACTGCTGCTATCAGCGATCCAGCAAGAGCTAGGGATAAGAGAATCGAATCGGGACAGCGACAATTAGGACTTGGTATAACAGCCATTAGTAAAGCAATGGGAATTCTCCTAAGTAGTGAAGACAAACAAAATAAAATACAATCCATAAAAATTTTATCAGATGCTTGCCGCATTCTAACTGATTTGCATCAATCTGAAACGCAGTGTAGAATTAAAGCGATAACTCCCGGCCTAGACAAATCATTCCTTGGCGTTGTCCAGAAAGTGGAGAGCGATGAATTTCTCTTCGGTATAAATCTAGCTGACAGAATTAAGGCGTCTAAGACTATTGAAAAACAAGGAATGCAAATTAAAAAGACAATGTCTACCTACAAAAACCACACTGCTTCTACATCCCAATATCAAACGTCGACACGGTCACGTTTTCAGGGAAACTGGACGGGCCCTCCTCGCTTCCAGCAGTCGAGCAGGGGGGGGCGAGGAACAGCACACAGAACGAACGCTGCAGCACGCCGTACGACGTCGAACCACAACCTGTCGAGGCCGACGAGTTACAAACAACGTGCCCCAACGCGTCAATAACTCAGGTACATGCTGGTAGATTATATTATCGTTATTTTTGTTGGACTAAAATTACTAGTAATCCAGTAGTATTGAATTGGATTAAATTTGGTTTTCCCATTCCATTGGAAAAACAAGTAATACAGTACCATGTACCCGAAAATAATTTGTCGCCTTCAAACTTTTGTAATATGAGAAAAATAATTCAAAATCTACTCGATTTAGGTGCGATATCAAAATGTTTACCTGAAAGGGATCAATTTATTTCAAAAATTTTTCTTGTATCAAAGCCCAATGGGGAATATAGATTTATACTAAATCTCAAATCCTTCAATAAATTTGTTCAAAACTTGCATTTTAAAATGGAGGATTTTCGCACAGCTTCTAAATTAATACCAGAAGGTGGTTACATGGCCACTATAGATTTAAAGGAAGCATATTTAACTGTTCCAATTTTACCCTCAGATCGCAAATACTTAAGATTCCATTTTAAAAATGACGACGCAATAAATATTACGTATGAATTCAATGCTATGCCATATGGATTATCCGTGGCGCCTAGGACGTTTACAAAATTAATGAAAGAGGTTGTTGCGTTTTTGAGGAAAAAAGGATTCACATCTATTATATACTTAGATGATATGTTATGTATAGGAAAAACCTATGAAGAGTGCCTAACAAATGTTAAAGAATCATTAAATTTATTAGAATGTTTAGGGTTTGTAGTTAATTACAACAAAAGTTGTCTCCAACCACGACAGCAGTGTAAATTTTTGGGATTTATATATGACTCTATAAATATGACACTTTCACTGACAGATGAAAAACGGCATAAAATAATAAACTTAGTACAGAAGTATTCTTTGTTACCTAGACGCCCTCTTAGAGATTACGCTCACCTAATAGGCGTCCTTATATCAGCATGCCCAGCAGTCCGATATGGCTGGCTCTATACTAAGCTTTTAGAACGTGAAAAATTTATAAATCTCAAAAAGTATATTTCATATAATACTAAAGTAAAATTTTCAAACAATGTTTTACCAGATTTAAGATGGTGGTTGCAATCCACACTAACTGCTAACTCTCCAATGAAATCCTTAAATTTTGATATCGAAATCTTTACCGATGCTTCTCGTAGTGGTTGGGGCGCTTACGCGAACAATATTCGAGCCAATGGGAAATGGAAGTTACGTGAACAAAACTTCCATATTAATTACTTGGAGTTACTTGCAGCATTTTTCGGAGTAAAATGCTTTGCCAATGACAAGTCTAATTGTACCATATTATTACGCATTGACAATACCACAGCAATTAGTTACATAAATCGCATGGGAGGAATTCAGTATCCTCATTTAAATAGTCTCACAAAAACAATTTGGCAATGGTGCGAAGGAAAGAAGATTTGGCTACATGCATCTTATATTAACACAAAAGATAATGTCGAAGCAGATCAAGAATCTCGTAGAATCAATCCAGACACTGAATGGGAACTCACTCTATTAGGCTTTCAAAAAGTTACACGTAAGTTAGGTAAACCGGATATTGATCTCTTCGCCACTCGCACCAATGCCAAATGTGAGCTATATGTCTCATGGAAACGCGACCCCGAAGCATTCGCTATAGATTCATTTACTCTCAATTGGAATGTTTGGTTTATATATATATTTCCACCCATGTCAATAATTTTAAGATGTTTACAAAAAATAATTAATGATAATGCAGAAGGTATATTTGTTTTTCCACTTTGGCCAGCGCAACCTTGGTTCCCACTTTTACAAAATCTTATTGTTTCCGATATTGTATATCTTTATCCAAATATTGATTATATTTTACCCTATTCCAGGACCCTATGTCATCCTATCCTGGCAGCAGCAACGCTCTCAGGGTCGCGTTCACGAAAAGAGGATCACCAGCATTAGCGTTAAACTTAATATTGGCATCTGTTTCTAGAAATACTTTGCGTCAATACGAAATTACATATAAATTGTGGTGGAAGTTTTGTGAAATGAATAATTTTGAACCCTATTGTACGTCTGTAACAACAGTTTTACTGTTCCTAACTGAACAATTTAATAAAAATGCATCATATGGATCGCTAAATAGTCATAGGTCGGCGTTATCACTTCTTTTAGGTGATAATATTGGTTCTCAAGAATCTATAAAGCGGCTCCTTAAAGGAGCATATAAATTACGACCTACAGTTCCCAAATACTGTCACACGTGGGATCCACAAATAGTTTTAAATTTTATAACAGACTGGTTTCCTAATAATACTCTTAGCATAGAAAAATTAACTAAAAAGTTAGTAATATTGTTAGCCCTATGTACAGCTCACAGAGTACAAACCTTTTCTTTGATTAAAATAGATAACATCAAAATAAGTCAGGAAGGTGTCAAAATTATAATTTCTGAAAACATAAAAACATCAGCAGCAGGACGTGAGCAACCCGTTCTTTATTTACCATATTTTAAAATATCAATATATGTCCCGCTACAGCGTTGGTAGATTATTTGACTATGACAAAAAATCTAAGAAGTGAGGGATGTCATAACCTGCTTCTGACATTTAGAGTTCCACATAGACCAGCAACATCACAAACCATCAGCCGCTGGATCAAACAGATCCTGGCTAGTAGCGGAATAGACGTGTCAACATTTAGCGCACACAGCACGCGACACGCGTCTACGTCCGCCGCTAAGGCTGCAGGTGTCTCTGTAGAGACTATCCGAAAGACAGCAGGCTGGTCTAGGTCGTCAACGACATTTTCAAAGTTTTATCATCGCCAGGTAATCGACGAAGAAAACTTTGCAAAGTCTGTTTGTATTAGAACAAATAAAAAATAATTATATTAATTTTGTTAGTGGATACAAAGTACATAATGTATAGGAATTTAAAATTAGGTCTGATTTGTAAAATCGAGATGATTGTTAAGTTTGTGTATTTTCAATAAAGAAAATAAATGACTGATTCATACTTATACTTACATTGTTTATTTTTAAGTTCAAATGGAACAATAATACCAAAACTTACATCTCTGAATATCTACATTGTTTATTATATCGAGAATGAAGCGATAAAATATAATACATGATCAAACGAACTTCACAAGTGAAATTCGATCAGTATTATATGAATACGCTTCATTCGAAGATATAATGTCCCTCCTCACCCTTGAAATCCCATATATAAAATATGAAAGTTTTGGTAGAATCTCTTAAAAGAATGAAGAAAGTTGTAATGCATACCCACAGGTAACATCGGGGGAAATAAAATTTAAGTCAATTGACTTACTAATTACGTGCGAAGTTGCCTTGTAGGCTAAAAGGACTACATTGTTTATTATATCTTCGAATGAAGCGTATTCATATAATACTGATCGAATTTCACTTGTGAAGTTCGTTTGATCATGTATTATTTATTATTCAAAGAAACGCTTACTATGTTGTACTCTCGCTGTTTTAATATTATTACAACATAGATACAAATTAACAGTTGTTGATAGTTTATTAATTTTGTTAACAATTCGATGACACTAGGAGAACAGATAGGAGAGGATTGTGCCTTGTGATACTCGTGATACTCGTGGTATGTTACAAGATAAATTACTCAGGCGATTGGAGCAGTCGACGGCACCAGAGGCCACTCTCATTAGATCTTTAACATCCGCGATTTCCCTACACTTCTCAAGAGGCAGGAGGTTGTGTTTTTGCAATATTTATACATTATATTGCATATATATATACATAGAGGAATCATATATCGTAGATAAAAAATTTGTTATGACTAATCAAAAGTGCTTAAATTAAGTTTATTTGAGTGAATGATTTTCTGTTCTATTCTATTCTATTCTAATATTTTTAATGTATTAGTTCGCTAAAAAGACTTTACGTACTCATTAGAAAACCGAGTGTTTGTGTAGTTATCGTAACAATATTATCAATGTGGTTATCGGAGAGTAATTTTGAGTCACGTGTAACACCCAAACCTTCATTGACAGTTTGTTCTGAAGCTCCTGACTCTTGTACCGGTGTCAAGAAATAAGTACGGATCGAACAGTGATCGAAGCAACACGTTTTTAATATTTATAATTATATATTATACTAGCTTTTGCCCGCGGCTTCGCTCGCGTTAATTTATCCCCTTAGGGGTGGAAATAATCAAAATCCTTCTGCTTATATAGTTAATATAGTTAATTGTAGAATATAATAGTTTCAAGTGAACTAGATGTCAGGGTAGAATTAATCAAAATCCTTTCTTAGCTGATGCCTACGTCATAACATTTACCTGCATACCAAATTTCAGCCCGATCCGTCCAGTGGTTTGGGCTGTGCGTTGATAGATCACTATGTCAGTCACCTTTGAGTTATATATATTTAGATTTCGGTGCTAATGTTGTGTTTTATTTTAATTTCAATAAAATTTGGTATATATTTTTAATAAATTCCAAAATTTCTTAGTGCTTAGTGTGAGTTTAATTTTAAAATTAAATTCATTTCTTGCAATACGGATGTTAACGATGGATTTTAATGTGGTTCTTGTAAAAATCACTATGAGTTTTCTTGTGCAAACTATTATTGTACCCAGGGTACACGAAGCCGGGCCCCGAAAGAAGGTCAACTTGGAAATGCTCTCCGACAGTTGCTGACTCGGACCGAAACCTCTTAAAGAAATACTCGACTTCAAGAAACAACTTGCAAACTTGCCAGCCCTTGTAGACGATATCAAATCTATTAGTTAAGGGATCCTGGATATTCAACAACACGAAAAGTGAGTATTTTCTTGTAGGCTGTCGTCACTTGAAAATAACTTTGCATGTGTTAATCAATTACACAGCACTGCTCTCGGATTAATAATATAGAGATTGAAGGTGTCTCACAGAAGCCCGCAGGGTATCTATTCTCAGTAGTTGAATCGATCCGTTCCAAAATAAACTTTACTCTATCAAGATCACTAATTACGTATTTCTCAAATCTCAAATCACAAATCTAAGTATCTCAAATACCATCGTATGATTCTCAACAAAAATGTATAGTGCTTGGTTTCATTAATAGATATGTACAACAGGACTCTGTACCTGCTGGCCGTGCAAAGAACACCCTGATGGCGGGTGATTTTGATTGACGTGCTCCACTCAGCGCGTATTCGTAATGATCACTTAACGCCTCCATCAAACATGTTGTTGACTGAAGTGAACACGTCACCGAAGGACAAGGGATACAAATACGTGTGGGTCAAGTTTTGCAACAATCATTTTTGAAATGATGTCAATGTGCTTATTTACGTAATTAATAATGAAAATTATTTAAAAAAATGGTCTTATAGTTTCTTTTTTTTTTACTATGACTGCTTTATTATACATTTGTTTTGTATACGTATAGCACGGCAATTTTTTTTACACATCTATGCAATGGCAATATTATTTATCACTTAAAATCTATGTGTCGCTATGTAGTGAAATGTTTGTGTGATCAAAATATATAGTGCAGAGATTACTATTATATATACGTATATATATATATATATATTTAGTTTTTTTTAGAGTAGTTATTACACGTATTATTTCAAAAGTGATTACTAATAATCAATTCTTTAATAACTCAAATGGTCTGTCTGTATGCTACCAAAATGTAGATCAAAAACTGATGAACTTTTCATACTAATACGCTGTTATCTATACATATAAATAAAATTGGCGTGTCTGCTTGTAATATTGAAATAACCGTTTTTTTACACTTTTAGTCTGTCTGTTTGTTCCAGCTAATCTCTGGACCGATTTGCCGGGACTTTTATTGGTAACTAACTAGGTAACTGATGTAATAAGGAGTAACTTAGGGTACTTTAATTTTAGAAAAAAAATCTTATATTTCAGAAAAATAAAGTAATGTTGCAAAATTCCAGGCGGACGAAGTCGCGGCTACAGCTAGTAGTGTAATAATTCTACCGGAACCGTGGCTACTAGGTACTGTTGAGTGCGAGTTGTTGTTGTGGCGGCGCGGCGGCGTGGCGTACTGATGATGGCCACGCGAAAGGATTTAATTATTTTTTAATTGTAATGACACAACCCACATTTACTTCCGCCTCCTCTCCTTTAAACAGAGACGCTCCAACTCTCCTTTAGTTGTAAACATAATAACATGCGTTCTGTACTTATGTAACCGAAATGTACGAATTTCATTCTCCCAACAATTATCCAATTTCTTGTGTAAGCTTAATGATTATATTATAGAATAACCTCTCGATGAACATTAATTGTATTACTTAGGTTTCTCAGTACGGCTCATATATTCCTATTAGTTGTCGTACCTCGAATGAAATTTAGTTATACAGGACCCATAACTATAGCCAATATAATGAAGCAGGTATTAAATAAATCAAAGCAAAATAAGTACCCGTCACGAAAGCTTTGCTTACATTGAGGTCAAATGGCGCTGTGTGAAGTTGTCATGAGATATTATGAACTATCAAGGAAAATTTTAGACTCGGCATTTTCAAATATAACACTTTTTTTTGGATAATTTTGTGAACAGCATATAATAGAAAAAAAAAACAATTTATTCAAATAAACTTACACTGAGCACTGGAGTATTTTTGAATAGTCATTACCTATTTTCATTGGTTCTTTAATATATCGCTCATTCGGAAAACTGTGTCATCACTAGAAGAACTAGCAAGAGAGAGAGAGAGAGAGACGAGCCGGCCATCACTGCGCTCAACCATAGGGAGCCTTTATGATGACCATGAGAGTTATAGTATTCACACTTGCACAAGAATGCAAACTTAAGTAACTGTATTCAGAACAATTATTTGTACACGTGACGGTCAACAGCTAAAGAAAGTGTCAGACAGACAAGCGACTTACGAAGAACACCCAATTGAATAATTAATATTTGACGCACACATAAACTACATTGTTGAACTAATATAAACGTATCACGGCAAACACAACATTTCATATCCGCGGAAGAACTTACGGTGCACTTATGTACGTGCTGCACGGGTCAATTTCTGCCTGACTGATACACTAGTCTGACGTGGCTCAGGTCGTAATTTATATATATCTCTGTTTCAATTTAACAAGGGAGCAGTCATGTTTAGAGTGTTTTCTAAATACTTTTTCAATATCATTTATTTTTCAATTTCTTTCAATGTATATTTATATAGGTGTCTATGTCTAACTTTAAATGAAAATCCCGTGCATGAACAACTATTGCCATGCACGCTCGTCATTCAAGTAATCGTTTATTGAGTAATAGGCTTTGCTCAGTAAATATGATTTAACAGATGTTTTAAATTTATTTAAGGATAATTCTAATACATATATCCTTTGGTATCTTATTGTAAATTTTTATATCTATTCCCATAAAATATCTATTGACTTTTTCTAAACGATACTTCGGGACAGCAAGTTTGTTTTTAAATCTATAGTAGGTATTCATATTATTATGCTCTTATGTATTCTATCAGAAATTAAATACATGTCGTATTCGTACAGGCAATATTACATATATAATACGTATATAATATGTAATATATGTTTTACAATACCCAGTACAGTTCACGACTAATTTAGCGAGATGTACATATTGTAGCAATTAGCTGCTGTGAGGACTGTAAACAAGAAGTTAACTACGATGTGTGATACGATGATTATGTCCCGTATGAGATGTATGATAAAGTAATCCATTTCTATCTCTCTGAAGCCGGGCGCTGCGTCTAATACAGGACTCGTTCTAATTATAATACTAAACTTACAATGATTATTTAAAAGAGCAACACGCAAGTTTCTTGCTCGTTCTTCTTGTGATGAGACAGCTTTCCGAATGAGCGGTAGATTAAAATAATAAGGACAGTTGTGACTACTCAAAAGTGCATAAATTAAGTTTATTTGAATAAATGATTTTCTATTTTATTGTACTCAATATTTTTATTGTTGTTTACCGCTGTAGCCGCAGGTACAGCCCACCCCGTACTACATGCACTACATGCACCCCGGCGGCGGAGGGCCCGCAGACCTGACCTAGTGCAATTGCACTAGTTTCCCACTACCGCTACACTTTTGCCTCTAGCTCCAATATCATATTGGTGACATGTCTACGTCAAATGTTAAATTTCCTATCCGTACGGACGACGCTCCTCCTGTCTGACCAGTCCTGTCCACTGTAGCGTTATATATGATATGATGATATGTCGCTACTTAACGCATTTGATTATTGTAGTATGTGGGTAGTGAGTACACAGATGAAATAATTGTACTGTTGTATGTTTATTATATAATACAGTAGTAAGTTTGTTTGATAGTGTGCTACATGGCTTCTTAGTAACGCGTACATTCACTCACATCACATCACATTTAATTGAAATCTATGTTAGTTGTAGAGATAATGGAGTGTTTCGAGTATTGATAGAAACAATACAAGTGTAGGCATAGTTTAGTTAGAATTTTAGTCATATTTTAGTATTTTGTTTGTAAAGTAAATATATATTTACGTCACAAATAAAATAAATAAATACTTAAAAGCAGACAAATAGATAATATAACAATACACGTGTACAACCATAGTCACTTGTGCACATCATATATACGTCCGGGTCATGCAGTTCGTAGTGGTTACCAACGACGCACTGACGACACATCGAGAGCTCTTAAATAAATATATATATAAACTAATACGTACGTCCAGCTAGCTGTTACGGCAAATATCTCTCTAGATTGTACAATGCGTCCAATTGTAAACAATCATAACAGATACAGTTTTAAAACTCAGTTATTAATACAGTGTGGCCTATTTGACGAGTGAGTTACGTGTGTGTAGTATGCATACATACATATGAATTCATCGACAGTCGGCTGCACTACTGTATCTGGCGCATCACATGAAACGTCGAAGTGTACACTAGGAACGCGTCAGATCCGTGGGGCGATCCACTTCGCACATCACACCGCAACACCGCAACGATCGCACTGCACTGGGACACCGGTGCGACGTCGGTCGCGAGTCAGGTCCGCGGGGAGCTCCGGCGGCCGCGGCGGCGGCGGCGAGCAGGTGGCGGCGCGCGGACACTCGGGACAGTCGCGGCGGCGGCGCCAGTGCTGCGCCGCGGGACACTGCGGCGGCCCACGGCTGTCGCCCGCCCGCTGCCGGCCCGGGCGGCGCCGCACATGCGCGCGGCACCACCGCCGCCCGCCGCCCGCAGCCCGCCGACCGATGCGGCGGACTCTCCGCACACAGCCCGACACACCAGCACACCGTGCTACATGCACATCATACAAATATTAAGTACACAATCAACCGGTTCAACAAATGACATAAATCAGTCGCAATGATTAGAGCACACCACATCTCTATGGCGCAGCAGTGATGATGCAATATGGCGACCCGTGGGGCAGCACGTGACGACTACTTCCTTTAAAGCATATTGTCAAACGTATTGATGTATCCGCGACCTCTGTGTCGGAATTTACCAATTTGTTATTAATATATAAAGCTATTATGAACATTAACTTTTCAGTTTCGCTATTTATTACTTTCCTAGTGGCTTTTATTTTATCTTTAGATTTAGTTATTATTTTACCCAAATAGAGAGACTTAGCTGTCTGACAAACCCTTTTAAATAATTTCGAATAAGATTTTACATATTCATGAAATAGGGGATCGGATATATAGCTTTGTTTTTCGTAAACTTCGTAAAGATATTAATTAATTATTTTAACTTACGTTAATTTTGACTTAGGTTATAGTGCTCTTCACTTAGAATACAATATAATATAATATAATAATACGCGGCGCATATGTAATGACATGGTCGCTGTAGCCACCATGCTGGCTGCAGGCTAACTTTACAGTTACATCCGACACAGCCACAAACTGCACGCCGGAGACCCAGAACCCAAACAAAGAGAAACAAGCAAAGAGACTCGGGGCAAGTATCGACTCCAGCCACCGTCAGTACTTTTTATGATTGAAGGGGAATTATGTTTTTTTTTTTTAATATGAGACCTATTCTGAACAACTATAGTCCGTTATAATTGCGAGTAAATGAATACGATGTTGTCGGCTGAGACGATCTATATTACAGATGATAATTGACTTACAATATGTACAAAAAAATATTGATCTTATATATATATATATATATATACATATAATATAAAAATGAATCGCTAAATGTGTTGGTAAGCGCTAATCTCGAGAACTACCGAACCGATTTCGATAATTCTTTTTTTAGAATATTCCTTGAGGTACGAGGATGGTTCTTACGGAGAGAAAAGTTTTAAAAATTGCCTAAAAATGTCTAAAAACAACACTTTTCTGTAATCCCATACAAACAATTCTTAATGATACTTAAAAGTCAATTTGAACTTTAATACCATACCATAAAGTTCAAATGTTAGTAGAAAGGTTCCGGGAGGAATCCCATACAAACGATTCGTGATGATATTTAAAAGTTAATTTGAACTTTAATACCATACAATAAAGTTCAAGTGTAAGTGGAGAGGTTCGGGGAAGGCATGTGTCAATATTAGTCAAAAACATGTCGTCAGTGATAACATGCCACTTGAAATGTAAATGTCTCATTGATGTGCATCAATATTATAGATGCACAACTCTACAAATCTAAAAGACAAACATTTTAAAAGTGTTACGTGATTGTAACTCATTTATACTGGACAAGCCTCTTATAAGATATGCCTCCATAATGTTCAACAGTCAAGTCTAAGGTCTGCAAGTTCCATTAATAAGGCGGCGAAAATATTTAGACAGAAGAGCCCGAAATGCAACGAATCAAATTAATAGTGCTGCCCAGGAACATGATGATCGCAGTGACATCTTCATCGCGAAAGAATTCAGGTAAGACAGACTCGTGAAGTGCTATATTCGACAAATAATGGTGCAAGTTTGAATCGAGCTGGTTTCTTTTACGATAGCTCAATTGACAGTGTTATATATTGTATTGGGCCTATAAACTCAGTTTGTATGTAATATTGTAAGATGATATATTTAGTATTAAAATACTATATAATGTCTTCGTACGCAGTAAATTAGAAAGTAACGCAATTATATGGAACCCACATGAGTCAAAATATATACTCATAGTGGAGAAACTCCAAAAGAAGTTTATACGATATGTATATCAAAGGCAGTGCGGTTATAGAGTCACATACCCTAATATATGTACTACTATGTTCTTGTTGGGGTGGTGGGATATGACACACTCGAAGTAAGACGGGAGATTGCATTAATGGAATATGTAGTCAAAGTCATGAGAGGTGAAAATGTAACCAAGCGGTATTAACATCAGTGTCCATAAGAGCGCCCAATAATTACGTACAAGCAAGAAGACGAACCTTGTTTGATGTTCCATGGAGAAGAACAGAGCTGGCCAAACAGGCGCCTATTTCTCTGGCATTGAGTCTACTCAACGGTGTAGTTAGTCGCTTTCCGGATCTGGACATATTTACTTGTAATTTGCTGGAGTTTCGTAGGATGGCAGTAGATTATTTAGGTAGTATGTTAAATGGAGATTAGGTATTATTATTATTATTGTTTTTTTTTTCTCTTTTGTTTTTCTTGTGTAATTAGTGTTTATAATTGTGTGTATTTGTATATTATCTTCCTAAGTGGGCATCTTGGGAGACTGTAAAGCTCACTTAGTACGATGTAAATAAATAAATAAATAAAACTGGAGCTACTGGACTGTGTTGCGCATATGGAAAGGTGAAATTGATACCATTGCTTCCACCTCCAGATCCATTGTACTCCAATGAGTAATTTTAGAAATAGGAACAGATTTCATACACTTTTTAAACAAAATTCAACAATACAACAATTGCTTTCAAATTATTTTATTTGGAGCAACAAAAGTATGTAGTTTGGAAATATTTCATGCCAATTTTTTAGGATTGTAATAGTACATACTTGCTATTGTATGTTTAGTAATCACAACTATTATAACCCTTATATATTTTTACAATACATTTTATTTTTTTTTACTTTAGATCGAAGGTACCAAGCATAATAGCACAGCCAAACAGTGCTGTACTTGCACTACACAACAGCACTGTGTTCCTGTGGTGAGTAAGGTGACCAGAGCCCCATGGGGATTGGTTGTGCTGGTATTGGAGGACCTGTGTGTTCAACAGTGCCGCGGGATCGCATAGGCGTTCCCCGGTGAAACGGCTAACCGCTGGCCGCCCGCAGGTTGTTGGGTTCCCGGCCAGGCCCGTCAAAACCGCGGAAATGCGCGTGATGGGTCTGGACGACTCTGCCACGGCAGAGGAGGTGGCGGTGGCAGTTGCCCGAGTCGGGGAATGCCAGCCGGATGCGGTAAGGGTAGGTGACATTCGCCGCAATACCTCCGGGATGGGGACCTGCTGGGTTCGCGGCCCCGTGGTGGCCATTAAGAAGGTGACCGCGGCGAAGCACATTCGCATAGGGTGGGTGTCGGCGCGGACGGAGCTCCTGCGGCAAAGGCCGCTGCGATGCTTCCGATGCCTGGAAGGAGGACATGTGAGCAATCAATGCTCACAAACCCAGGATCGCAGCGGTCTTTGCTACCGTTGTGGGGAAGAAGGCCACCGTGCGGCAACCTGCACGGCTGATCCGCGGTGCGTCATCTGTGCCGCGCTGGGTCGCCCGGCGAACCATTGGGTGGGTGCGAAATCTTGCACCCCGCCCAAAAGCAAGAAGGCGAAACGGCCAGCCACCCAGGCCTCAGGCCGAAGGAGCGGAGAGGAGGAGGGGATGGAGACGGGCCATGAGCCCAGTCCCCCTTCTGGCGATCAGGGAGGTAGGGGCGGCAACTAGTCGCTCCTCGATCGCTACCGGGCCGGGGTGATGACCGCGGGGGCGGTCCCACCCCACCACACAAGGCCCGAAGAAGTCGCGCGCATGTCCCCGCGCGCCTTCCCCAGGGAGGAGGAGGGGAAGTAGTGGGTTCCGCTAGGGAACCCGCAGAGATGGGGCCCGCTGCTAGAGTGGGCCACCGCCGCCGGAGTTGCGGTAGAATGTCATCGATCCCGCGACTCCGGCTTAGGCGTTGGGTGAGGGACATCTTGGAGTTTTTAGTGAGTAGGAGTCTCACAGTACCCGCGGGCTTCCCCCGGGGCCGGCGGGTCTCCATGAGGGATTTTCTCCAAGTCAAAAAAAAAAAAAGGTTGTTGGGTTCCCGAACCCAGGGATTACGTAATCTCCGCCCTGGGAGGCTGAGCCACCACTTGCGCATAATCCCTGGTGTAGTAGTCGTGCCGGAGGAGGAGACCGAAGTGGACCCGGCTGCTACACCAGTGGGGGGACCGGGGGCCCTTCCGGCCGCCGTGCCACCAAATCGCTCAACCTGTGCAATGCTGGGGTGTGTTGACGCACCTTTTTGTCCTTTCTAATACCAGCGCAACCGTTCCCCTTTTAACCTTTAAAAAAAAAACACCCAAAAAAAAAAATGACCAGAAGCAAAGGAAGAAAGTTTGGTACATCAGCGGCACCCCAATCCACTTTCAATATGGATTTCTGTAACATCAGGGGACTTCACGGAAACATCAATGCGGTCCACCAACACCTTGAGACCGCCAAGCCGACCCTTTTATTCCTTACGGAGACCCAGATATCCTCTCCGGCTGATACTTCATACCTACTATACCCCGGGTATAAACTCGAGCACAAATTTGTACGTCGTGCCGGGGTATGTTTGTATGTCCGGGGGGATATCTGCTGTCGCCGCCTTCTTGGTCCAGAAGACAAAGACCTGTCTGTTCTATGGGTACGTGTAGATCAGGGTGACTACACCGGCATCTATGCGTGCTTGTACAGGTCTCATAGCGGTGACGAGGATACGACTCGACTGTTTAAGCACCTTCAATTGATGTCTGATAAAGTTCTAGAGCAGTAGCCCTCCGCGAGGTTTGTGATACTTGGAGACTTCAATGCCCATCACACCGAGTGGCTCCGTTCTCGGCTCACCGACCATGCGGGGAGAACTGCTCACGAGTTTGCTCTGGCATATGGATTCTCTCAACTGGTGCCTTCTCCAACGAGAATACTAGATATTGAGACCCATACGAGCTCCTGACTTGACCTTCTGCTGGCTACACATCCGGACGGATATTCAGTGACCGTGGAGGCACCAATTGGTTCTTCAGATCACTGTCTTATCCGATCCCAGGTACCGTGCACAAGTCCTGACACATCCCGACCTCCGTGTCAACGTCGCATGTGGCATTACAAGTCAGCAGATTGGGATAGATTGCGAGAATTCTACGCATCGTACCCATGGAAGCAGTACTGCTTTGCATCAGAAGACGTCAATATCTGTACAGCCGCCCTCACTGAAGTCATACTTGCGGGTATGGAATACTTTATTCCAAACTTTCTTGTTCCTTTGGGGGCGAAAAAGCTACCGTGGTTTAATAGGTCTTGCAGACAAGCCAGACAGGCTAAATAAACTGCTTTTCAGGCTTGGACCACGGGTCGTTCTAACAAAGATATTGGCGTATCTGATGCGAGGCGGAATTTAAATGCTGCATCTAGGTTTAGTAAGAGGGCAATTGCTAGAGCCAAATTCGACTTCGTCAGCAAAATTGGAGATCGACTAGCACGACATCCTTCTGGAAGTCGTGCCTTTTGGTCGCTTGCCAATGCTGCCGAAGGTAACTTTTGTCAGTCGTCCTTACCACCACTACGGAAGCCGGATGATAACTTGGCACTTAGTGCAAAAGAGAAGACCGATTTATTGTGCGCTCTTTTTGCCTCTAATTCGACTCTAGACGCTAGGGACACCATACCTGGTGTCCCTAGCGTCTAGAGTCGAATGGTGTAATCCCTGGTGTCTAGAGTCGAATTATTACTACCATCCCATGGTGTGGTAGCTCTATGCCGGAAATATCCGTAACGCAACGGAGAGTCCGGCGAGAGTTACTGTCTCTTGATGTCAACAAGTCGAATGGGCCAGACGGCATACCGGCATTGGTGTTAAAGAAGTGTGCTCCTGAGTTGTGTCCCGTACTCACGCGCCTCTTCGCGTTTTCATACTCCTCTGGGCAATTTCCGCAATCATGGAAGACCACCCTTGTGCACCCTGTGCCAAAAAAGGGCGACAGATCAAACCCATCGAACTACAGGTCTATCGCTATTGCATCTCTACTTTCCAAGGTGATGGAGCGTGTAATTAATACACAGCTCCTTGGATACCTAGAAGATGACGATCTATTGAGCGATCGTCAATATGGTTTTCGCCATAATCGCTCAACTGGTGATCTTTTAGCGTATCTCACACACCGCTGGGCTCTTGCCATAGAGAGTAAAGGTGAGGCGTTGGCAGTCGGACTTGACATAGCGAAGGCATTCGATCGGGTTTGGCATCAAGGTCTTCTATCGAAATTGCCCTCGTACGGAATACCAGAGGGATTATGCAAATGGGTCGCTAGTTTTTTGTCTGGCAGATGCATCAAAACCGTGGTAGACGGTGATTGCTCCGATAGCATGGACATTAACGCTGGCGTCCCGTAAGGCTCTGTTCTCTCCCCAACACTGTTTTTGCTGCATATCAATGATTAACCACAGTTAACCTTCATTGCTATGCGGATGACAGTACCGGGAATGCATATTACACGGGCCGTGCTAATATCCCTCTTTCCATTGTGGAGGCAAAACGCGAACAGCTTGTGTCTGAAATCGAGAGTACTCTTACCAGAGTCTCCGATTGGGGGCGACTGAACTTAGTTCAATTCAATCCTACTAAGACACAAGCCTGCGCGTTCTCCGCTAAGAAAACCCCTTTTGCTGTGGCTCCTCAATTCCAGAACACGTCCGTTACCATCTCTAAGAGTATTGGGATTCTCGGTGTCGACATCTCTAGTACTGTTGAGTTTCACAGTCACCTGGAAGAAAAGGTAAAGCTGGCGTCCAAGAAGCTCGGTGTGCTCAATAGAGCGAGGCGGTACTTCACTGCGGACCAGAGACTTCTCTTATATAAGTCACAGGTTCGGCCGCACATGGAGTACTGCTCTCATCTTTGGGCGGGAGCACCTGGATACCAGCTCGGTCCTTTTGGCTCGGTTCAGAGACGTGCTATGAGAATTGTCGATGATCCTAATCTCTCTCGCGGTATCGAGCCACTCAGCTTGAGGCGAGACTTTGCCTCGCTTTGTGTTCTACCGATTATACAACGGACTGTGTTCTGAGGAATTGTTCGACATGATGCCGACAGCCACCTTTTACCACCGCACCGCTCGCCATCGACAGGGAATTCATCCCCACACACTGGAACTAAGTGGTCCCGAACAGTGCGGTTTCAGAGGAGTTTCCTCCCGCGTACACTTAGATTGTGGAATGAACTTCCGGCCGAGGTTTTCCCACGAAACTACGGCATGGGGTTTTTCAAGAAGGGTATATTAAGGTTTCTTAAGGGCCGGCAACCACCCATAGTAGTATAAAAAAAAAAAAAATTGCCACCATAGTAGTATAAAAAAAAAAAAAAAAGGTCAAATATGTCACAGAGCAGGCTCACTGTTACCAGTGCCAGGTCAGATAACGACTGCAAGGCAAGGCAATTCTCCATTAATAGTGCAATAGATATGACGCCATCTGATGATCACCAAATTGTTATTACAGCTGAAAACTCAAAAGGCTCCTGTGGGCCAACACAACATTCAGGACATTTTAATGCACCTACTATTAATGAAGTTGCCATTATCATAAAGTACTACAATAAAAATAAAACTTCATTTCGAAGAAATAAAAATATATAAAGTTGGTATCATAAGAAAAATATGAAATTATAATGTTTTATTGACTATTAAATTGACTTAATAACTTTTTTTTTTTATCTTACTAGCTGGCCTGGCGTCCTGAATAGCAGAATAAGTATTAAATAAACTAATAAATTAGAGCATTGACTGTCAGGCGTCACGAAGTACGCCGGGTCAGCTAGTATATAAATAAAATTGGAGTGTCTGTTTGTAATAGTATAATATTTGTAATATTTATATGAGGTTTTTTTTTTTTTTTTAACAATACAAACAACAATTTATAACAAAAGAGATGAGATCTAAATGGGTACCAAGTTCAATGGTCTGTCCTGAAATGTATTTATAACAATATAAAATATCATTTCTTCTTATAACTTAGGATAATATACTGTAGCCTAAGTTCTAACTTGGCCAGTTCTCATATACCAATTATTACTTTCGATTGCTAGTTACTACTAATATTAAAATAGGAACCGACAAGTAACATGTTTAGAACTTGCGAAGGCTACAGTATATTTCGTATATGAAAACTAGCCAAGTTAGACCTTATGACGTATTGTTTACGCCATGGTGCGGCATGTAGAAATGTAACATATATTTGAATGCGTCAGTTACAAACGTAGGTGATTTAGAGTTGCACTACTGAGGCGGAGGTTGCAGCCGCGGCGCACACTCCACACGGGTACACTGGTCACACTGGTCACACTCGCCGCACTGGTCACACTGCGATGCGTGTTATATGATATCTGACCACCACCACAAGCTGATAACCACCACCAACTGCTGAACACCAACACCAGCTGAACACCGCCATCACAAGCTGATCGTCATCACCACCACCACCAGCTGACCGTCACCACCACTACCACCTGCTAACCACCCCCAACACCAGCTGCACATCGCCACCACCAGCTGACCTGCAACACCACCTGCTGACCATCACCACCAGCACCACCTGCTGAACACCAACACCAGCTGAACACCGCCAACACAAGCTGATCGTCATCACCACCACCACCAGCTGGGCATCACCACCACTACCACCTGCTAACCATCTCCAACACCTGCTGACCACCACCACCATCAGGTGAAGCCCTTCACCACCACCACAACCTAACTACCACCAGCAGCTGACCAACACCAGCAGCTAATCACCACCACCACCACCAGCTGACCATCACCACAATCACCACCACGACGAGCTAACCACCACCAGCAGCTAATCACCATTACCAGCACCACCAGCTAATCAACAACAGCGGCTAACCATCACCAGCAGCTGACCACCACCAGCATTTGACCACCACCTGCAGCTGACCACCACCAGCAGCTGACCACCACCAGCAGTTGACCACCGCCAGCATTTGACCACCACCAGCATTTGACCACCACCAGCAGCTGACCACCACCACCACCAGCAGCTGACCACCACCACCACCAGCAGCTGACCACCACCAGCAGTTGACCACCGCCAGCATTTGACCACCACCAGCATTTGACCACCACCAGCAGCTGACCACCACCACCACCAGCAGCTGACCACCACCACCACCAGCAGCTGACCACCACCACCACCACCAGCAGCTGACCACCACCACCACCAGCAGCTGAACTCCACCAGCACCAGCAACTAATCACCACCACGGCCACCAGGTGACCATCACAATCATTATCAGATAACCACCACCACCAGCTGACCAACACCAGCAGATAATCACCACCACTATCATCACAACCACCACCACCAGGTGACCATCACCAACATCACCACCACGACCAGCTAACCACCACCAGCAGCACCACCGGCTAACCACCAACAACAGCAGCAGCTAACCACCACCAGCAGCTGACCACCGCCAGCATTTGACCACCACCACCAGCTGACCACCACCACCAACCGCTAATCACCACCACACCACACCAAAGCATTATTGAATATATTAATATACAAAGAAAAGTAAAGTCCAATGCCGGTATTGCACGATAGATGCCGGATAAGGCAAATTTAAAACGCGATGCAGTTCCGTATTTAGAAACGAATATGTTTCCAGGAATGCAGTCCCGCTATTGCACGCTAGATGGCGGATAAGGTAAATATAGAACGCGATGTAGTTTCGTGATTATAAATTACCATGTTCCCAGAAGTGCAATAGAAACCTGCGGTTTAGGTTTAGGTTTAGGTTAGGTTAGGTTAGGTTAGGTTAGGTTAGGTTAGGTTAGGTTAGGTTAGGTTAGGTTAGGTTAGGTTAGGTTAGGTTAGGTTAGGTTAGGTTAGGTTAGGTTAGGTTAGGTTAGGTTAGGTTAGGTTAGGTTAGGTTAGGTTAGGTTAGGTTAGGTTAGGTTAGGTTAGGTTAGGTTAGGTTAGGTTAGGTTAGGTTAGGTTAGGTTGGAGTCGCGTTCGAGACGCGGTGGCGAGCGGACGTGTTTTCGTTGCTCCGTGTGCCGCTGGGACCGCGCGCACCGCCGACCCCGGACCGCGTCGCCCGCCTAACTAGCGGCGCCGTAGTGACGTCACGTCTGCGATAACGCCGTGTAAACAGGTTCTAACCTGTTTCACGGCGCGAGAGTTATTGTGTGTACAGTGAGTGTTGGTGAAAACCACTAAGATGGATGCATCGGAAGAAGGTAAGCTCCTAGACAAACTGCGACTCCTGTCTAGTGTTGAGCAGCGGCTTCAAGCTGCAGGGACGGAAACACAGGTTAGTGGGACATATAAGTCGTTACTAGACCATGTAATAAGTGAGGTGAAGTTGTGTGAGGACAAAGTGATGAGTGTCTGGCGTAGGATGGACTCTGAAACCAGTACCATCGAGAGGAATGCATCGGCGCCAGAAACCGTTACTCATGTTTCGGAAAGTATGGCTGAACTGATGACAGGGATTTTAGATCTCTTTGCGAGCGTAAAGAAAGTCTCGATAGGGATGAAAATAGCGAGGAAGAAACGCGCTATAAAAGTGCGTTTATGTGAGGTGGAGTCGCGTGGTAGCATGGCGGCCCCGGAGCGAGCGTCGGATGACGTCACGCACCGGGTTGCGGCCTGCTTATCGCCCGACCCCCGTACTATGAGGACGATGTGTTATCGAGAAGAATCGAGGTCGCTCTTGATGCCCGCCTCGCGGTGCTCGAGCGACTCGCTTCAGAGAGGAGAGCCTGCTCGGCGGGCGCGGCGGTCGGCACCGCGACCGACGCGGCGGGACTCGCGCCCGCCGCGACGGCGCCGTGCCAGGCTCCGTGCCAGGCACCGGGCAAGGTCAACGCGGCGGCCGGGGCGACGGCATCGGAGCCCGCCCCGCGGGCGCCGCGTAAGAAGAGGCAGACTTCTAGGCGGCGTGCCCGCTCCCCGGCCGACGAGTCCCCCCCCGCCTCGGCGGCCGCGGCGGCCTCGAAGGACTCGGGTGCTCGGGTGCCCGCTGAGAGTGAATGGACGGTAGTGACCCGGCGTCGCGCTCGACGCCCGGGCCCATGTGAAGGAACGCCTACCGTTATACGGGATAGTGCTGTTACCGGGACTTATGGAGGTAAGCCGCCCATTTGGGACAGTGTTGTTAAGTGCTACCGCTGCCTGCGGCCTGGCCACGTGGCGCGTGTGTGCACGATGAAGGTGGACTATGGTGGCCGGTGCTTCCGCTGCGGCCGGAGAAGGCATAAAGCCTCTTCCTGTGTTGCGGCGGCGCGCTGCCTCCATTGTGTGGAGTATGGCTACAACCATACGAACCACATCGTGTGGGACGCGAAGTGTCGCGCCAAGAGAGACCGCGCTACTGTGCGGAACAATGTGACGCTTGCAGAGAAGGGCACTACGTGTCCGCCTGCCAGCGAAGGGGCTGTCTAGTCGTCGCACGACTGGAGCTCCCTGTGCTCCGCTCTTGCCTGGCGTCCGCAAGGATGATCGGCAGAGCGGTGTAGTGGCTCCTTATGAGCACCGGGCTGAGGCCCGATGAGTGTGTGTTGCCCCCCCTTGGGGAGCCCCCGGGCGCGGTGGTGGCGACGCCGCTGTGTCCGGAGTGAGAGAAGGTACGATCCCGGGGAACGCATGGCGACCCGGGGTATGTATGTTTGTTGGGGTGTGTTTAAACAACCCCTAGTGAGTAAGCCACGAGCCGTTCCCTAAGGCGGCCCGGTGGCCAGACCACCAACGGCTGAATCTGGTCGCTGTTGGTGTGTCTGTGAGAGAGTCCCCGACCCGTGTCGGGGCACCGGGCGGCAGGCGGTGTTGCTGTTCCACCGCCTTGCGCCCGGCGTGGAGGGGGCGGAGGGTGCTTGCACCCGAAGTCCCAACCTAGACACTCGGGGCGGCGGATGTAGGGGCATCCTAAGCTCCAAGGAGGAGAGTGATCAGAGGAGGGTGGGCGCGGAGTGGTCCCCGCGCCCGCATCCGAGCGGCTCCTTCAGTGGAGACCCGCGGCCGGCATGCGGACGAATGCTTCGGCGGACCCGCATGACGGCGCTTTCACGCGGTTGTAAAGGAGGAACACCGGGGGGTTTTGGTGGGTCGGATTCGTCCAGTCCCACAGTATTCGTCCGCTCCCCTTCATAAAGGCGGACGTTTCGGTACTGAAACCTTTCCCCTCGAAAAAAAAAAAAAAAAAAAAAAAAAAAAAAAAAAAAAAAAAAAAAAAAAAAGTTAGGTTAGGTTAGGTTAGGTTAGGTTAGGTTAGGTTAGGTTAGGTTAGGTTAGGTTAGGTTAGGTTAGGTTAGGTTAGGTTAGGTTAGGTTAGGTTAGGTTAGGTTAGGTTAGGTTAGGTTAGGTTAGGTTAGGTTAGGTTAGGTTAGGTTAGGTTAGGTTAGGTTAGGTTAGGTTAGGTTAGGTTAGGTTAGGTTAGGTTAGGTTAGGTTAGGTTAGGTTAGGTTAGGTTAGGTTAGGTTAGGTTAGGTTAGGTTAGGTTAGGTTAGGTTAGGTTAGGTTAGGTTAGGTTAGGTTAGGTTAGGTTAGGTTAGGTTAGGTTAGGTTAGGTTAGGTTAGGTTAGGTTAGGTTAGGTTAG
This sequence comes from Achroia grisella, assembly GCF_030625045.1. Classification (NCBI taxonomy): domain Eukaryota; kingdom Metazoa; phylum Arthropoda; class Insecta; order Lepidoptera; family Pyralidae; genus Achroia; species Achroia grisella. Next base: position 15,003 of record NW_026713024.1, on the reverse strand, counting down.
GTT